>NC_086336.1:18383051-19064002 GCF_032445375.1 Bacillus rossius redtenbacheri
ATCACCATCAGAAGAAATAAATCTACATTCGTGATGACCAGAATCCCTAAATAATAATAATAAAAAATATGGCATTACATTACTGATAGTACATAATCTCCCTCACAAATTCCTCAGAGCTTTGGTAGTGTAATGGTTAGAGAGTTTGTTTTCGGACAAAGAAGTAAAGGTAAAACTGTACCTGTGGTTCAAATCTCATCACTGACCAAACTTTTTTTGTTTATCTAATTGTTATAATATATTTAAATACGTAGCTAAGTAAATTGGTTTGGTTATTTCATACTTGGTAGGCTTTGTGTCATATGTTTTATTTATTTATTTATTTATCTATCAATTTGTTACTTTTAATAAGATTAAATTATAGGATCTCAAGTAACTTGAACACGAAAAATTAACCTCTTATATTAGGAAATGAATGTCTAATATTATTGATGAATAAATGAACACATTATAGGAACTTAACTACGCGCCTGTTAGCCAAAATGAAAATACAAGATAGTGTTCTTTCACTTAAGATTTAAGTTTATTATAGGAACTTATACATTCTTAAACAATGCTTGTTTCTTTATTACGCTTGGTAAAATATTTGTTAGCTAAAATTTCTCAAAGTACGATTATAATTAATTAATAATAAATTTACATATTTAATAAAAAGGGTTAAACAGAAGCAATTTGAACTCTTACAATGAAATTAGCACAATTATTATTACTGTGAATTAGCTCTATGTGATGTTTTATTAGTAAAATATCATGAATACATCATAAATAAACTATATTAAAGCAAAACCCAATTCCCTAATGTCCTTTTATTTTTATGTAACTAGAGTTTCAAATTCAATCTCGTTAAGCCTAAATCTACTATTTTTTTAGTACTAAGACAACTTACTTATTTTTTTTGCAAAGTTACGCTCAGAAAGTAAAATTTCAAAAATTAAATATAGGTTACATACTTTTAGAATAAATGTCTGAAATTTTATAACATTTCATATTTGATTCAATGGGCAGGAACATGTTAAAGTACTCCCTTAAAAAACAAATATCGCATCTGTATGAAAATGTTACATTTCCTTAGAGCAATACCAAATCATTTTCATAATATATTTTTAATATGACCAATTACAGCTGCAAGGGGTGGAAAAAGCAGGGGTTAAAGAACAAACACTACGGAAAACTTTCTTCTGAAACAATTTTTGATAAGACAAAATATTACTGCAAGGAATAAAAAAAATATAACTTCCGTACTTTGTACACTATCAAATCCACTCTTATTTATTTTTAACTTTTTTAATATTATGTTGACCTTTTGTTAAACATATATTTTGATACGAGCAATCATTACCACAAGGTTTGCAAAAGTACTCAAACACTATGTTAAAAATTTTTCTAAACAATTTTTGATGAAATGAAATATTACTTCTGGCGGTTGAAATAACAAAAGGGTTTAAAAAAATTTAAAATTCCTTCCTACGTAGCCTATACTACCAGATTCATTCAAACTTATGGTTAAACTTTTAAACATATATTTTTTCTTTCTCAATGTTACAATTTCTTTTGCTGTGTAGTTAAAAATGATATTTTTATTAAACTAATATTTACAGTAACTTATCCTGAAGTAAATTGACATTACCACAAAAAAATTTACAAAGCAGTTTTCCAGTTTTTCACTACCTGAAATGTTTTTTTAATCATTTTGTAAAGGCACATTGCATTTAAACAAGTAGTTATTCAGTATTAACAATTATGGAGATCCTATTTAGGGTATTTATACTTGAAAAATGGTAATACCAAGTTAATGGTTGATTAAGTTAGGTTAGCTAAATTACAACTACGTATAGTGAAAAAGATTGATTAGTTTAGGTTAGCAACATAATATGGTAAAATAGATTAAACTTTTTCTTACGTCGTATTAGCAAAAATAACTGTAAAAATGTACCAGAACTATTTCAACAAACAGTTTAACTTATTTTATCATATTATTTTAAAATAGGATATTATTAAATAGTTTTGATACATTATGTCTTAAAGTTTAACTTGCACAGGAACGACAAAAGTACACAAGTTCTTAAATTTATTCAACTCAAGTCACATAAGTTGAGATGTACTTTGTGGTTGCAAAACACCTGTTTTTCACGGTGAGATGCAAGAGTATTAAAAAAATAAAAAACTTCCTCCCCCTCAACGTACTAACACACCTCGAATGTAGTGATATATACTCACAAAATCTTTCTACTGTAAATAGCCTTAAATTCTGGGGTTTCAGTGCTCTGTGTTAAAAGTAGCAGAATTTTTAACAAACGAGTCCAGTCTGCAAGGTTAATGAATACCACCCTAAAACACACTCAATGCTTTCTTACAGATAAAAAAAAAGTGACTTTAATTAATTAAAATTAATTAATTGAAATCTTTAATTAAATTCAAATTTTGTTATCCCTGTGGCTGGTAACCTGTGCACAATACTAAAGACAATGACCATAGTGGATGAGTAAGGGAATATGTTACATCAAATACGACAGCTTGTTATTGCTGTATTTGTTATCTGTATTTCGTAGGAACTGGATATTTCTACAAAAACAAACAATAAATAATCCATTGATAATGTTCGCAGGCTTTCACGGCCATTGTCTAAAGTAGCTTGGCTTCTGGGTTGTAGCCGTGTCCTTTCCCAAGGACACAGCTACACACCAGAAGCCAAGCTACTTCAAATAATCCATTGCCTATATGTTTTGGAAACTGCAAAAGTGAAGATCATAATTTTACTGTGCAATAATACCTTATAACCTCGATTTTAAGCATTATGCTGGCAAAAATTTTCTGCAGGAAATTACATGGGTACATCCCATTTTATTTCATTATTTTATGTTATGTTTATCACTGTTAACCTTTTAAAACTTTTAAGTGGTGTTAAAAATTACACAATGAAAAAAAAAAGTATACTGTATACTTTTCCCATAATTAGTTGCAAATGTTAGATTAGTATAGTTTTTGATTCGTACAAATAAGGGGAATCAATGAATTACAGAACTGAAACAATATTTAGAATTAAAGGCAATGCCACTGGCTACTACATAATTTGAGTAATGCCTTTGCATTGAAACTGAACCTATGACCTGTAAAACACGTGTTGACAACTTATTGAAAATACCAAGATACAAAATAGTATTTTAAAACTGATGTCAAATACATATTTCTAGAAAATTAAATATAATTAGTAGGTATTACTTGAAAATACTTCTTTCCCTAAATAAAGATAGATTACTGACATTGAGTCACTTTAAGTCTGATTTGTTTGGGGCAAACCATAATCCCTGCAAAACTAAAGCAGTCTTCCTTCAAGTACATTGCATCAGATGCTCGTTATACCTATGGAACATATTACATATAGTCCATCCACGGTAACCTCCTACTTTTTTAAACGAACCTTTGAAAAAACACACCAGGATGCAGCATGTTTGGTTCGTTTGCAAAAATACTTTCCATCATATGCATATTAAACATGCATTAACACTAAATTACCGTATAATGATGTTAAATAAAATTTTACAAAAAAAGTAACTATCTATGTACAATATTATTAATATTAATGATCTCGCATGTGTGTAAATGAAACAGTGAGAGAAGTGGTGTGTTGGCAATGATTAGAACGAAATAGTTCCATAGCCAAAATATATATTTTTTGACTTTCCGCGTGTATTTAAGAATTTGTTTGGGTATTTGTTAAGTTTGAACATTTTTTTAAATCTCTGGTGAAATAAAAACGTTATGTTAACGGTAAAAAAATATTACGTGCCGAAACCGTGGTCGCGCATTAATAATGTTAATAGTCACTTGTTTGTTTTCTCTTTCAGCCGCTTTCAGCAGCTCTTTAAGCAGTCTGCAGTCTGTACGCCATATTGCAGTGTGTTTTAATATATTACTGACCGTGAAATAACGTACAGTTTGTGTTTCAGGATTTTGTGTTAATATTGTGTATTTTAACTTTGTTATATTATTTATTATCTACTATTGTAATGATGGAATTTGTTATCGTTTTGATATTTTGTGTGGTTCTTGTGATTGCTGTAATGGTAATTGGTTCCGGGATGGGGAAAGCTACTTCGTCGCACCGTCAGATGGACATCATTAACGTCGCTCAGAACTTATATCTTTTAATTAGGAAAGGCGACTTGAAGAAATGTGACGTTACGCAGACGACCGCGTTTCTTCTCAACATCGCAAAGTCAACTGTTCTCAAGTAAGTAGGCTTTTTTCGTTTTCATGCACGTAAAAAAAATATCGACTGTGTGGTAAGTATTGTCGGCCTGTGTTTTAACTCACGAGGTTTTTTGTGTTTTATTTCCAATTTATATTTTTTGGTGTGAGACAACACCGCCATGTGGCGTCTCTGTTGAAAACTTAACCTAAAATCATATTAGGCCTACTCAGGTCCTAACAATAACAATATAGGCACTTTCAAGTATTTTTATGGGTGTGATACACGTTTGTTTATAACGATGTTTATAAACTTTATGATAGGTTTAACTATAACATAAGGGAGTGATTTTATAATTTGCATTTAATTAGTTTTTCATCTGTTTGGGAGATCACAAAATAAATAAAAAAACACTTCATTAATTTCGTGGACAAAGTCTGTCATGTTTCCATTTAGTGACCACAAAGCAAATATTTGTGACAAAATGCCATATTTGGAACACTGCCTAACTGCGTATTGTGAACGGGTCCCCGGAAAAGTGTTATGACAAATGTTTTTTTTTTTTTTTTGGTTAGGTACTACAAGAAAGACATTGAAGAAGTTTCAACACCAGGAAAAAAGAGGAAAAAAAGGCCACAGGAAGGAAAGTCACTTGACACAGTCGACGATTTCACAGTAAATGCAATCAGGAATGCAATTTACAGGATGTACGCTGAAGGTAAAAATTTGATACTGAAGAGTAGTTTCGATATCACTGGGGTAGGCCCTACTTAATTGTATTCATTTCATATATCCATATGCAGATTGACCGGTTCAGTTTTTTTCCCGATATCATCTGTCCTTTAAAAATACTTAACATTTTTGGGTGGTTTGTTAGGTTTCTTTATTGATATGGTATTGATATATAGAATATTGTGCAACATATGAAATACGTACACGTCCTTTTAAGGTTAGGTTAAAGATAGAAAGAAAATTGTTACATTCTAAAACTACAAGTAATGTTTATATCGTTATACACAGTATACATATTAAATAACCTCAACTTTTATGATGTATCAGAAGGTTAAATAATGACTATTTCCAGTATCAATAATATCCAGTTGTGCGCTTTAGCAGTAATTGGTTACAAATTAGTGAGTTGTGGTCTAAGCAAGCATGGTTATTAAAAAAAAATTGGGATACTTAATTGGCTAAATTGTACTGTGTGGCAGGGTCCAGTACAATATATATTCTATTGCAAAATAGTGTCATGCCCCGCCTAACCCTTTAGAAAATATAGGGGTATTGTTATTTTATAAACAATAGTCCTACTTCATTGTAATGAAGTATCATATGAAAACACAACTTAGCCAGACAAACTGTGTGTTAGTGTATGAAGTAACAGAAGGTTATAAAACAGTAAAAGTTTAGTATCGCGTATCCGATTCGATACATTGATCCTGATCGCATGATCCTGCAAATATTGATCCTGTGATTGATGATGCTTGCTTTTCTAATTTATTACGTTTAAAAATCCTGTACAAAACCAAAACTAAAAACCTGTGATGTAGTAATGAGTTATGATTTAAAGTTGAATAATAATGAAAATATATATGTTTTATTAAACTTATGATAATTATTCTTGCTATACCACAATATTTGATTATGTTCAGGATCTTTGATCTGAATAAATGAAAAAAAACATGCACCACACCTAACAAACCCGTAACAAAGGATGTACAGTAACAACTCACGTAAATTTTTTTGTTACTTATTACTTGCGCAACAATATCAAAATAACAAATAAGACTTTAAAATTAGAAACGTTAAAAACTCACCTAAGTTGGAGGCGGTAATTAGACACCGTTTTAAACAATAATTGAACTAAATAATCACGTATTAGTTCATTTGAATTCTGGCCTATCACGAACAAAAACGTGACATCATTATCCAATAAAAAAAATAGATACTCGTACGTAAACAAGAAACAATGGTGCACGCACGCCACAGGAATGCGCTGGTTTTGTGCTGAAATTTAAAAATTCGATATCTCCTAAAGTATTTGGAATTTCTAATCTCCGCCGCTTTTAATGAAAAGAGGAATTTGAAGAGCATATAATAAAGGTATTTTCGGATTTTTAACATTTTTTTCCGCAAATACCGCTCAAATACATATGAAGAAATTTAAAAATTCGATATCTCCTAAAGTATTTGGAATTTCTAATCTCCGCCGATTTTAATGAAAAGAGGAAGTTGAAGAGCATAAAATAAAGGTATTTTCGGATTTTTAAAATTTTTTTTCGGAAATACCGCCCAAGTAAATATTTACCATTAATTTAAAAGTATTTTTGAAATGTAAGTTTATTAAAACTATTTAATAAATGTAAATTGTGCACTTAAATTATCTTCTACGGGGTTGTGGTTTCGCTTAGTTTTGTGTACCTCTGTTATTTCATGTATTGTTAATGTATGCAATAAATTTACAGGTTTGAATGTTACAGTCGACACCATTTTGAAAGAAATCAGGGAAAGACAAATAGATTATTATGGTGGAAGATCAAGTCTTCATAAATTGTTAAAGAAGATGGGATTTTCATGGAAAACTGTTGATGGACGAAAAGCTTTGATAGAGAATGAAAACATAGTATTGCAGCGAATAGATTTCTTGAGAAAGTATAAAGAAGAAAAAGAAAGAGGTGCCAATTTCATATTTGTTGATGAAACATGGATTTTCCAGAGAGGCAAGGCATTAATTTATTTGAAAATTTGTTCTGTGGTCCAATACAAAGTATTTCATTTTCATTTCATATATTTTTCAGGAACTGTATCAAAGTCATGGCAGGACAAGAGTCTACAATCTGCGAAGAGACGTACTGTTGGAGATGGTAAAAGGTTTATTGTTGTTAATGCTGGAGGGCGCACTGGCTTTGTGCCAGGAGCAGGATTACTTTTTGTTTCAGGTCAGAAGACTGCAGACTAACATGGCGAGATGAATGGGGAAACTTTCTTGATGTGGTTTGAAGACATGTTGGTGCATCTTGAGGAACCCAGTGTCATCATAATGGACAATGCTTCATATCACAGCACCCAGGTATGTGCAATGGTAAAGCAGTGTCTTTTTATTGCTCAAATTGTAATGTGAAAAATTTACATGTGTTTATTATTGTGTATAAGTACGAATATTCGAGACTAATACATTTTGCCAGCAATAATTGTTATCTTAATAGTATGCCTACACTACATTTTTATAAACTATAATGTTTGAGCTGAAATTGATTACACACACACACACACACACACACACAGATATATATATATATATATATATATATATAATGTAATTGAATTACATTGCAGTGCAAACTAATTTAGTAGAGGGTTTGAAATACCAAATAAATTTTTTTTATTGCAAACAGCATTTGAAAATGACATAATTACTTGTTTGGTAAAAGGACCCACTTTATGAATGCTCTGTTGCCCTACTTAATAAATTAAAATAATATTTTCAAAAAAATTTCTAGTCACTAAACTAACATGCTTTGTTAAATTTAGAAATTCATTACGACAATATGCCAAAACACATGTTTGCTTTGCATAAGTACAGTAGAACCCTGTTATAATTTGTTTTTAAGGGGCTACAAGAAAAAAAAACATAAGCAGGAAATTCAATTTAGTACTTTTTAGTGTGGATTTATTGCCAATGGACTCAACAAGCTGCAGAAAGATATATTTGATGCTCCAATTTGCTTGTAGCAAGCCAAAAACAATTTTTCTTTAACATCATGGTGCTTCCAGCTTCTATCTGCTTTGTCTTTACTTACACATTGTCTCATTGCTGTAAAATTGTCTCATTTCTGTATAATTGTCATAATTCACGACAGTGTTTACAGTGGAAATGCTTAAGTCCAGTTCTTTTGCCACTTGAACATGTGATTTAAGTGAATACATTTGAAAACACACAGAATGGCTAAAAATTTATGAATTTATTTGTTTTCCAAGGGTGTCAACAGGCAGTTAACTGCTAACATACACATATACATAGACAGTATAGACAAAGGCTTTTAATTTTTTTCGTCTTCTAAAATTTTATGAAGTGAACATTACAAGCACGAAACGCATAATTTGTGAAACATTATATCCAGGAATTAAATACATTGTCCTTATAGGGAAAATATTGGACTTGAAAAATAATACATTATAGGCAGGAAAACTTTATAAGCAGTAAAATTGTAACAGGGTTCTACTGTCATGAATTCTTATCAGCTACTTGAGTATTTAGTTAAATGTTGGCATAACGTAGGTTGAGAAAACACCTACAACGAACTGGACCAAGGCTGCACTGATCGCGTGGCTGGAGAAGAATGGGATAAAACATGAAAATAATTTGTTGAAAGTGGAGCTGCTGAGAATAGCTAAACAAAACAAGCCCCGAATACGGTATATTATTTCGTTTTTTTTACAGCATTTCTTTAAAAGTGAGATAGTTGCAAAAAATTACGTATACACCTTGTTCTAACACACTTTTCAGATATGAGGTAGACGAGTTGGCTCGTAACTATGGCCACGAAATTCTACGACTCCCACCCTATCACTGCCACTATAATGCAATCGAACTAGTTTGGGCTCAATGTAAACACCATTACAATAGTAACGTGGGGCGGGCCAAGAGATTTGACAATGATGCAGTTGCAGCCATCTGGAAAGAGGCTCTTGATGCTTCCACACCAGAGAGGTATTTTCATGTTGCATGACCAATGGGGTATTCCTTTTGAAGTAGAAATTGTTTTATTTTCCTGTAGAACATTCCTCAAGCTTCAGCAAAACCCTTACCATACATTTTTACATAATACGTAAGTATTGTTGCCTAGCAGCCTGGTCCTACCATTCCTTTTGATAACTTTGTGTGCTAGTGTGTGTATAGTGTGATTATCATTTTGTGTATATTCATATACCAGTAATACAGTTTTAAAACAATTGGTAAAAATAAGTGGTTTGAATTTGTGTAGTTGTCGTTTTGAAAATGTGTTGCATGTATGTGTTTGTGTTCGTGTTTGTGTTTGTGTTTGTAATTTTATTCCCATGTGATTCATACATATCTGTGTAGTTTCTAGATCTAACAGTGGTGACTTATTTGCAAGGTTTTATTTTTTTGTAATTGCAGTCCATTTGCAATTGTTTCATTTCCATAAATAGTTTTGTATTTATTAGTAATTGTGATATTACTTTCTGTTATGCTTAATCTTGTGTCAATGACTTTAAAGTTATGGTGGGTTCAGTGCTGTAGGCAGATTTAAATATTCAGATAAAATTTCAACGTAGAGAATTTTGAATATTTTCATCTAGCGAACTTGAATAGGTATTTACACATGTAGTTCTTGCACATTAGTATTTTCAAAAGTTATGTTATTATAGTGAAATACATATACAGTAAATCATCAAAACTATTCAAAAAATTAAATTTTCGCTATATCTCACTGTTTTTGTCTGGGACAAATTTTAACCAAAAACAAACACAAAACTTATGAAATAAATATTTTATCATATGCATTCTAAGCCTTTATTGATAACATATATAATATTTACAGCTTTATTATATCTTGAATAAACCACTATAATTTTTTTTTTTTTTTCAGATAACATAAAACAAAACATGTTACTTCAAGTATTAAATAATAGCTTTGATAGTTGAGGAAAACACATTAAATGAGTTTTGTTGTGTTTAAAAATACTTTCTTGTGGAGTGAGTTCAAAATTGTATGTAATAAAGAGCATGCCATGCATTGTTTACTATGCCGTTTTGACAGAAACAAACATATTTTGTTATAGAGTGGTTTTTGCTATAAACAGGTCATTTATATAGAGGTTTTACTGTATACATTAATTTTTTTAGATGGGCGAGGTGTGTGGATCACGTGGAGAAGCTAATTCAAGCAGACTGGGAGAGAGAAGTCCACATAGACAGCGGCACCATTCCTCCACTCATCATCCACCTCGGCGAGGATAGTTCAAGTGAAGACAGTGACAGCGAAGAATTTGAGGTTACGACACAGCAATTAGATGGAGACAGTGAAGTACTGGCAGTTCCTCTTGATGATTTACCCGGGTGTTCTTATTGAGGTCTGTATGTAATAAACACCTGGGCAACTGTAAGTATTGGGGTTTGAAACATTTTTTTTTCTTTTATGCATTCCCATTAAGTATGTTGATTACTGGAACTTTATGTATTAACTTTATATTACACGTATTATGAAATGAATATTAAATTTCATTTCTGGATTCGTATAGGTGTATGTGAAACATTTTATTTTGTTGTGTCTCTTCATTTTTCAGTGAACTTACTTGGAAAACAAAAAGCCAGTCCCCATCCAGGGCCACAAATAAATAATGCATATAAGTGGTATAGAAATTACTGTCAATTCTTCACCACAATTTTACTGTTCATAAAATTATGATTTTGTCTAATAAGTATACTCAGGAAAATGTATATAACCATATTTTTATTTGTGGCCTTAACCGGCAAAATGATAGGGGTTTATTAAATAAAAGAAGAAAATTCATTTTTAAATGTTTTCATCTGAATTTGTTAATTTTATTAAACCTTCAATCCTTAGTCTTTTCCAGATTGCTTAGATGGACAGCCATATGTATAATTTACAATACTTTTTTTTTCAGATGCAGAAAACTGTGTTGAACTGTACTAAAGGATGATATTTATTGCTTACATAAATGTTGTAAATTTATATATTCTCCTAAAAATTTACTTTAAATTATATGTTATTTCTTTAGCTAACAAACTTATTTTTTAATATTTTTACCATTGGGTATCATAAATAATGTTATGAACATATGCATGTATACTTAGATCATATTCAAATTACTTATATATATATATATATATATATATATATATATATATATATATATATACATACATACATACATACATACACACATTGTTTTGACAGCTGGTGATTGTAAACAAACCATTTGACATTTGTCACATGGCAATGTTTTTGTTTACATATGGCGGAAGGATACATAGTGACATTAAAGTAGATCCGGTGAAAAGCAGGGCTTCAGAAAAGTAGGAGGTTAACGTGGATGGACTATACCACTGGATTATGACCAGTATTTTAATGTCTTTTATAGCCACTTGCACCATTGACACACTAACATGTTGCACCATTCAAGATCACCACACGACCTAAAATCGACTTCGATAATATTCACCTTTTCTTTGTGGTTTGAAAACTCGATTAAGATCCAATACATATTTTGCAACCACCAATAAATATAAATATTAACAATTACAGTATTTACCCGAAAAGAAAGCTATGATTTTTTCCAAAACTGCTGAATCTTAAAGTTTTAGTTGTACTATAATCATAAACTTAGATTAGCAGCAATGGGACCAGCTTAGTTGAAAAACTACAAGCACTGCGTCACCAAAGCCACTTTAGACAGCTGTTAATTACTGCTTCCTGAACCTTCACATAGTTGAAAAACTACACGCTCTGCCTGTGAACTGCATCACTTAAGTCACTTTAGCCCCCCTTTTCTTGTTTCTGGCTTTCTGAAACTCGGAAAAAAAAAAGGGGGGGGGGGGGGTGCTGTCAGCCAGCATGACAGATGACAGATAAGAAAGGATAACACTTTGAAATTAAGAAGGGAAGGGGGAGAGAGAGAGTTAAAACTGTGTTTTTTCACTGGGTTCCTTCCACTTCCTTTTGCTTCTCTTCTTTGAGGTCCTTCCCCCAAGAGAACAGTAAATTACAGCATTCTTTGCTTTCTGACTGATGGCTCTTTTGAACTACCGCCATAAAACTCAGTTGTTTTTTTCCTTGCTGTGGCACAAGAAACGCTGTAGTAAATATATTGTATACCTTTAACTAAATTTAACTAATTTTGAATTGTAATTTGCACTCCATAAAGATTTTTAATAAACCCACATACAAATGTTTGGTGTCGTATTATATTCAGAGTCATATTATTTTCAGGTAAATACAATATTAAAGTTTGGTCCATTAATATGAAAATTAAATTCTCTAGCCAAAAATTTAAAAACATACAGTAAAAACCACAAAAAAAGAGTTTGACGTTCAGGAAATGTTTTGTTTTGTCTTGGAGCTTAGTAGTCTCATCAAGCACCAGTATAGTTATTAGCAAGCATTTTTTTTTAAAATTATTTTTACTTTAAATAATCTGTTTTTCTAAAAACATTCTGCTTAATCAATAACTGAAATTTACAGTAAAATAAAAATTCACATGAACATAAAAGTAATTGTAAAAGTTAATACTCAAAATGATATTCAGAAATATGTACTGCTGCAAAAGAACACACTATGACAATATCAATTATAGACCAATAACCATGAATATTTTATGTTTACTCTCTAACTAAACTGGCTCAAGAGTAATGCAGTTTTGTTCGCAAAACACAATTCCAGAGGAACCATGTTGGAACCAAGATCACTCTAATAAGATTGAATCAGTCAATAAAGCAAATGTTTCGTTACTTGTTAATCTTAAAAGCATCTGGATGAGACAGACTAACAAGACATGCAGTGTTCACTAATGTGTATATTGTGTAAATTAACCTAACTTAAAACGTACAATTTTCAACACAATCCACTCACCCTTTTCAGGAATTCCTCTGCACAAATTCTGGCACGGGCATTCGCTACCAGCTTCATCTCACTGATTTCTTTGTCAATTTCTTCCATGAAATAAATAATGAAGTCCACTAATTTGTGCTTGAACATTTGTTCTGTGTGAAAATTTGTAATTAAGAAACTGATATCATAACCCTGGAACAAATGTAATTCACTAGATGATTTTCTACACGTTTCAAAAGAAGCAGATTTCAGGGTGTACACACAATTATCTAATAAAATTTCCCTGACTTTCTATGACCAAAATTACAAATTTCCTTAACATATCTTTTTTTTAAAATAAAGGGTCTATTTGGCAATTTTCTGGAGAAAAAAAAAATCCACCTTTCCCCATAGTTCAGACAGTCTTGTATACGCAATTTTGTAGTGTGAACGACAAAAACCAAAGAAAGGAGCCATAGCTTTTTCGTGAAATTGTCGGAATAAAATCTTAATGTGTTTCGTATTAATACCGTGTTTTCTCGCATAATCGTCGCACATTTTATTCTATATTAAATGAAGTTTGAAAAGTAGGGGTGCGACAATTATGCGAAAAAAAAAAAAATTTGTTAGGTAAAGTTATTCATAAAAAAACACGTTCATGGAAAATGTGTTTATTTAAAAAAAAAATTAAAAAAAGTGGAGTATACAACAGCACGTCAAACAATTTATATTAATAATTCATTAAACAAAAACCTTTCTTCAACTTTAAATAGAAAACCCAAACTGTAACGCGAACGCAGGCCACTTGAATCTGCGACGTGAACTAACGCGTAAATATTGCCATAGTACACTTTTACCACGAAAGATTGCGGGCCATCAATGTAGTTAACTCGGCACTCAACAGAGAGTGCGCGCTGCATGCAATCTGCGAGATATCGATATTCAACTACGTGCACGCGCTCTATACGGGAAGCAACATAACCAAACATGAATGATGCCAACTAGTGCTGGCTACATGTTCAAAAGCGGTACACCGCGGCGACACAGACGATCAGATAAAGGAAACGTTTAAAAACGTCTTTTAAAGAAAATTTACACGTCAGACAACTTCGTATTTCCATTAATTAAATAAGTAAGTGGTAATGTCCGAATAAATATTAGATTTAAACTTTAAAATACATTGTTTTATACGGAAAAGATACTTACACAATGTGCTTGGCATCTAATAGCGGGATCAAAAACATCATTTGATGTTAAAGCGAGAATTTTTTTTATCCCAATTTTGACTGCCATAAATATAGGTGCGACGATTATGCGCGTGCGACGATTATGCAATAAATGAGGGTATGTACTTTAATTATTAATCTCTTGCATTTTCTATAAGTCTGGGCATATTTATGAGTCATATGAGACAACATTATTAATTATTTTGTGACAATCACACGCACTTGCC
Source organism: Bacillus rossius redtenbacheri (assembly GCF_032445375.1). Classification (NCBI taxonomy): domain Eukaryota; kingdom Metazoa; phylum Arthropoda; class Insecta; order Phasmatodea; family Bacillidae; genus Bacillus; species Bacillus rossius. The sequence goes on from NC_086336.1 coordinate 18,397,267, forward strand.
TACACTGGTACGATGACGTCACCAGAAAAAAAAAAGTGTGACAATCACATACAGACATAATCTATCCGTTGTGGGCTCAACCATTGTTGACCCATTATTAATCTCGTAGTTATTAACAATTCAAATCTGTCTGCATAATAAGTTTCCTTTTGATGCAAATAAATCCTGGCACAGCATTAGGCCAATGTGAGTGGCTTCCAGATTGGGCTCAGGGGTAGGCAATGTCCTGGAGTGAGAGCTCAAAGATCTGAACTCAGTGGGCACAGTGGTCTTGAATTTAGGGTGGCTTCCACTTCTACCAGTACCAAGGCAGTGTAGAGCTCCTCGTAAGTTGTAGTGGGTCAAATGACAGCATGATTGTTGCTGAAGTTAAGTTTTTTAAACGTTTGCACAGTCTGCTGCATGCCGGTTGGAAAAAGTACAGCACAATAAAAAATGATTCACATTAAAATAAAATAAACCATTGATTTGAAATCAATGTGTGCTTGATTAAAAAGTCTGCAGTCAATTGAGAGCTTTGTAAATATACTAGTTTTTTGAAAGTTTGTATTGATACACATTTTTAAAGAAGAAAACAGCCAATTATTGGTACTATAATGCTGAGATGCATGAAGTGATGTGCAAAAACTATTTGTACATATGCACGGAAGGTTCTTTAAAACTTTATATTTTTTATTAAAATAATCCTGCAATAGAGTTTAATGATGTCTTTTCCCTGAAGGTTAGCATTCTAAAGAGTTCTACAGAGTTTTTACAGTTTTGTTCATGCTTGACACAAGTAGTATCGCACTGAGGCAGCAAGCTGGGAGGTGCAATTTGCGGAACTTTGGAACTGGAACCAACTTTGTTTACAATTATAAAGGTTGGACTTGTAAACTTTATAACACAAGATGGAGGAACAAAATTAATGTGTCATATTTTATAATTTCACTTCAGTGTACATGTATGTATTTCTCTATGAACCATAAGTCAATAATTTTGTAGGTATATCTTTTTAATGTAAAACTTCTTTGCTCAAGGAATGAGATATTTTGTTTAACCAATAAGGATGGCAGTTTCAAGTTTCATGATTAATATTATATGACTATAAGTTTGTAAAACAATCTGGTATTGGTCGAAGACAGTAGAACAAAAACTATTGCTGGAAAAATAAAAGTTTTTTTGGAATTTTAAGTGAGAAAACAAAAATGAGAATGGATATAGGAACCTTCGTAGAAGCAAGACGTGAATTTACATTACTGAAGAAATTGGAAATTAAGACATTTTGAATACTTTGAAGAATAGCATGAAATGATAGAAGAAATTGATAATATTGATAATTTGAAAATATTTTTTGACCTGAAGAAGAATTATGATTTATATGAAGATTATAAGAAACATTGAGGCGTTCCCAGGATGAAGAATATGAATCACAACTACGAAGATTGGAAGAAATATTGAGGCGTTCCCAGGACGAAGAAAGATATATACTGAATAATCGACAGTACGAGAACATCTGGAAACGAGAGGCGTTCCCAGGACGAAGACGAACAACGATAGGCGTTCCCATTTCGAAGACTTGGAATCAACGAGAGGCGTTCCCAGGACGAAGACTTGGAATCAACGAGAGGCGTTCCCAGGACGAAGACGAACAACAAGAGGCGTTCCCAGGACGAAGACTTGGAATCAACGAGAGGCGTTCCCAGGACGAAGACTTGGAATCAACGAGAGGCGTTCCCAGGACGAAGACTTGGAATCAACAAGAGGCGTTCCCAGGACGAAGACTTGGAATCAACAAGAGGCGCTCCCAGGACGAAGACTTGGAATCAACGAGAGGCGTTCCCAGGACGAAGACTTGGAATCAACGAGAGGCGTTCCCAGGACGAAGACGAGGAAGTGCTAAGAGGCGTTCCCAGGACGAAGTAGTAGAAAAGCGGAGAGGCGTTTCCAGGACGAAGACACGGAACAGCGGAGAGGAGTTTCAAGGATGAAGATGTGGAATATTCGTTGCTGAGTTCCCGTATAAAGAATACAGAAACCGTAATGCACAGTTCTAATACAATGAACTATTCCTACAGGTCGGTCATATATTTATAAAGGAATCTAGTAAAACTTACTAGTTTTGCCAAACTAACACACCTTAATAGTTAAACTCACGTAAAATCAGTAAATACTCCTTTAGCCGATACCAGAATGCTTAAGTCGAAGACAACTTGAGTTAATGTTTAAATGTTGTATGTCATCTAATCTAACGAACTAGCGAATTTTACCACGACATACCCAGCTCTACCTACTGAGTAGTCAGGATAATAAATAAAATTTAATTAATTTTGTATAGTAAATATTCACAGATTGGAGACTACCAATAAAACAGGTTCAAGGAGGTTGATGCTATTTTATTGGTATGAAACAAATTATGAATATCAGTTGGTAGTAATTGAATGTCACTGAAAATTGATAACTGCTATTTTCGATCACTATACATATATTGTGTCATTCATATTCAAGTCTACGTATTAACACACTTTTATTGTTTACTTATAATTACAACTTATTAGAAGTTGTTGGTGCCCACAAATTAATACAATCTGATTCGATCTTTTGCTTTATTCTATAAATCCATTAGAATGGGTCTGAGTACACTCGAGTTATTCTAAGTCAAATCGATTTATACTAAGCAAAAAATGTTTTGACAAGGATGACCCGTTTACAATATTGACTTTTTCCTTTGATAATGCATTTTCGTTTTGGCACAGTATATTATTTTACCACAATACAGAGGAAAATGTAATGGAAATGTGCTAAAATAAGCTTACAGATGGTTGACCATTTTTTAACAGGGCCGTCAACAGAATCTAAGGCCCCGGAGTAAATAATTTTGACAGACTTCCTCCCCATTACTGAATATAAATTTTTAAACCCCATAGTAAAAAATATCTTAAGAATACAATTTACTGTGGCCATAACTGTAAACGTGATGTGAATAAAATAAAGGAACTTTTAATGTTCCCAATGAATTTTATTAGCAAGAGAATTGACACTTTGTCGTACTATTAGGGTAAAAACAAGCATAAAAATATATTTCAGAACTAAACCGAGCCCCCTCGTGTAAGAGCCTGGGGATTTTGCCCCCTACCCACCAATGGCTCTACCTTTTAACACAGACCATATTTTGCCATGACGATTTACTAGTAACATAAAAATAACAGATACATATCAAGTACCTGAAAGAACTGGACACCCTACAAACTAATATTAAAGACAGTAAAACAATAATCTTACATTCATGTTACTCCGAAACAATTATGTACGTGCACACACAGTTTATACCTATTAAGAGACAACAGCTACTTACCTCAACCGGTTTGCGCCTCAACACAACATAGTTTTCCGCTCGCATCATCATAAACCGCATGAATTTATGACAGAGGATTTTCTCAATTTCATCAGACTGCTTCACAGAAATACTGATTCTGACCGAGTTGATAGAAGGCTCTATCAAAACCTTTTCTTTCTCATTGCGACTAATAACAACTGGTGTAAGTAGTAATTCTTTGCTAGTCCTGCAAATTCATTAAAAAATGTAAGCAAAATAAAACAAAAACCCATAAAAGTATACATATAACTGCAGTAGATAGTTTTCTTAAGGCCCTATATGGGCCTCTAATATTCACCACAATTAAAGTACCAAAAATGAATAGTAATCTAAATCAATCATAGTGAGAAATATATGTATACAGAAATCAGTTCAGAAACTGGCATTAGTTGATTGATCTAATAATATAAGGGTAACCCACGTGTAATCAATTTATAGTACAATAAATACACAATTACATTCAAACTACAATATACATACAGTGACAGGTGCTGCTTGCTTCAATATTGTTCAATATGTTTTAAGTCTTTGGTAATAAACCAGTTTGACCCAAATTCCATGATATTCTAGGAAAGATGATATTGGGAAACTGCTTTGAAGTCTGCAAAACATTGAGTGTTTTACCCAGTTGAATACACGTAAATACTGATGTAAAATAATTTCATGTTATAGTATTTAAATTAAAACAATTTGGATGAACTAATTTACAAATATTTTCTGGGTTAGGACCTTTGACCACCATGTCAAATTTACATGCAATGCACACATAGCCTCTTCACAGACTCAAAAACCAACAAATCAACTGTTCATAGGTAGGTACTGAAGAATGAACATTAAAATGTAGTTTGGAATTAAGTCCCGTAATTGCACACAAACTCACAGTACAAGCCAAAGGACTCAGCCCTCAGAACAAAGGCAAAGTTCACTCAATACTTGCTGGGGGCAAAATACCTGTGACTGTGGTCAAGAATTTCTAATCATAGTTTGAAATGATGAAAAAGGTTGATTATAAAAGTTCGCAGCCGGACCACAGCCACGAAATTCTCTATAACTCACATTAACATGTTATTTGTGAGCTGTGACACTTTTTTTGTTAATTTATATAGGTAAATGTACCAGTAGTCGTCATGCTAAGAAGAGTTTTAGAAAAAAAAATTGTGTACATAAACCTTGTAGGTTTTTTACATGTTTGTTTTTAACCTCAAACTTTACTCTACAATGCTATCCAACACTCTTCGATAAAAACAAATTATTTTTGTAGATTTATAATTTTGAAAAAAGTGTGATTTCGAGCCAGTAGTCGTCATGCAAATTTTCGTGTTTGCCAGTGTTCGTCACATGTTTGTGCCAGTAGTCGTCATGTGCGATTTCGGCTGCATTAGTTTTAATTCATGGATCCACAATGATAGTATTGTACTATTTGGGCTTCAAATTTTATTTGGTACTATATTTTAAACATCAAAATGGCAATTCATAACGATCATTTAGTAATATAATGAATAATCCTCATTAAATTTTGAATTTACTTACAGCACTCACGGAACAAAGAGGGACAGCACAACTAACATGAAAATATATAGAGCTGTAGCAAACCGTATGTATTCGTTACTGAGTAACGGGGGCGCCGTCTAGTAACGAGTAACGAAACGTTACACACGGCTGCATTTTTTTACTCGCATTTCTCGTATATTTTACGCATGCGTGCACATTTCGATGAATTTACGTTACAAAGAACAATGTTTGTTTATTAAGTAAAGTATAATTTGGAAATTCCTCGTCAAGTTTTTTTACTGTTTATTAAAGGTATTATGTGTGTAGACAAAGTTTGAGATTGGAACAGAAACAACGTAACAAAGTAGTTTTTTACAAATTAGAAATATGTATGTTTTTGTTTTTCACTATCGCATATTTTCACGTTTTTTTTTTGTTCTTATCTTAAAAGAGATATAATAAAGCCGCTCTAATGAGATTTAATTGTTTATTGGTTAACAAAAACTGTTTAATTATCAAATATTGTTAATTGTTTATATTCTATTTATTATTATTTACGCGACGTCATACTGTACGCGTACGCAATACGACTCGATTCGTTGTTGCAACATAACATAGCATGTTATGCGGTATCAGAAGTAAACTTTAAAAATGAATCAGGGCCCATCTTCCTACCCAAGGGCGATTTGCCTTTGTGTTTATCGGACAATGTGTTTCTTGGCACACTATTTTTTTCCTCTGCTCGTTTTATACTCATACCATTCGCTACATCTTTAAGAGCAGCTTCCATGGCTGACTCTTCATACAACAGTATTTTCCGTTTTGGCATTTTGCCCTGTAATTAAAGAACGAGACACATTACAATGTTTAATTTACTTATAAATGTCAAAATATATATCGAATGACCTCTAAATTAATATAAACAACAATGCCTACACAATTTCTGCAATCAATAAAGTAAAGTAATTTCCGACCCAGAAGTCGTCATACACATGCATCGGAAGTCGTCAAAGGTGACGACTACTGGATCTGATCATAATAATGTACTTTGTCTATCAACAACAAAGAACCAATATTATTTAAGAACTCTAGGGTGTAACTTAGCACAACTTTAAATAAAATATTAAATGTACCAGTGCTCGTCAGGTATGACGAACACTAGCAATACAAGGTTTTTATTGATCCAGTTTTCGTCACCCTAACTAAATCATACAAAGAAAACAAATTTTTTTAAATAAACACTTTCACGTCTTCAAGAACATTTAACTAACACATTCAGCACAAAACATCACGAATAAACATGAAAAATTACAGAATTAGAAGTAAAAATGTGCACTTACGTCCTTAGTGTTTTAGTATAGGAATTCCCCTATTTATCTCCACTGCTCTACGAACTTTTGATGCACGGACTTTTTTTAATTGAAAATAGTGTTTGTTCCGAAAACTATTGTGGTAATTTCAGCTAGAACGTCGACCAAATTTTTGTCAATATTTAAGTTGGCGATATATTGAGCTACTTCTCTATTATATACATTTTAAGTTGCTAGTGACGACCATTGGAGCAGTGACGAGTACCGGTGCACTTACCTTATTTTGGACATTTAAGTTATTATTTTAGATTTATTTAAGTGAATTTTTATTCTAAGATATTTATATAGTTTACTCAAGCCCTTTGGCTCTGCATCTTCAGCATCCTGTCACCAAGTGTTAGTGTTTTTTTTTAGTGCTGTTCACGGCATTTTCTGTATCCCGTGCAAAACCACGTCACACCACTCTAACACCCTCTCCCCACCATCCTTCCAGCACGATGCTTCGCTAACGCAAAAATCTTTCCCAGTGCCCCACGCCTAAATCCATTTCACAACTCGGCAGCGTCCTGGCCTGCCCACTTTTAGCCTTTCGCGGACTAATTCTTGTGAAGTTTTATTTCTCCCCCCTTCTGGTCCAAATATTCCCATGTTTGACCTACTATGAGTCAGGAATTTGTTTCTTCACTTTACTTAAATCAAACTAGCATTCCACATTTAGAATCATAAATGTCTTTTAAAAGTAAGAAAACAGAAAATTTTACAAAATTATACATACATTAATGTATGTGTGTGTGTGCGTGTATATACATGTATATATAAATATATATGTATATGTATATAAATAAAATTAGCTGCGCCATGTGGTTTTACCCGTGGTTTAACAGTTAAATCTAACTAAAAAAAAGTGGTCAAGTGCTAGTCGGACTCCTGCACACTGGGTTCCGTACCACCATACTATGCAATGCTTAGCTCGAGTCAAACTCGCACTTGGCCAAATTTTATTATTTGTTGTTATACTTTATAAAGATTGGACTATAATCACACTAGGATTGATAATGCATGGATTACCATTTTGAGGACAAAAAAAAATATTTATCAAAATTGCTTTATTGGAAGATATTTCTCATACATTATCAAGGGATATTAATGCTACTGTATGAGATTGGAGGCCTCAACATAGGGTAAAAAGACTGTTATAGTTTCGGGGTGTTTTGAGAGCCAAAACATTACTGCAATAAGACTCTGTAAACAATGTTTCGAGACTTATTGTTTTCTGTGTATATGTAGAGATTTTTGGTTCTAATGATAATAGTATCTGCAGGAATCTTCTTTTTTTTCCTGAATGAAGGTATTTAGTTTGTAAAACAGGTAATAAAGAACCTCTACATCAAATGTTAGTCACGTTTTAATGATGTTTTAGTCATGATGTTCATCCCACAGGAACAGCCAATTTGTTCAAGATAAGTATCCATGTGTTAATACAGCGTGAAGAACTAACAAAAATACACATTCACTCACAAACTTTCACAAACCCTAGGCAAGACATGACAGATGCACCAAACGATAGAAATGACACACTCACTCTATGTATGTCTAGAACCTATGATTTTCTGTCATAAAAATTAATTTTTCACTTCATTACAGATGGAATTTCATAATAATATGTGGCCTAAGTATTAATCCAGGTTATGAGCTAGTTGTATGCCAAATCTCATCCAAATCCGTTCAGCAGTTCGGGCCTTAAGGCCAGTCCACACACAACGTTTTGCACACAGTTTTGACTGCGCAGGCAAAACTGTGCAAAAAAAAGGTTGCAGTTTAGCCGTGTCCACACAACACAGTTTGCAGCCAAGTTTTATCCTATCAGTTGTGAGAATTCTTTACTTTGGCCAATTCTTTCCGGTATACAGACCTCAAAGAATTAATGTTTTTTTTTTTGTGATTTTATCTCTGTTAGCCACGATGTCAACCTCTTTGTATTTTTGCACAACTGCTTCATACGCTTGACTTTTTTTTGTCCCTATCACTATATTCTTTTGATTTGACCCGCCACAAACACAGAAAGGACTTGTACAGACCAATAAACTCTGTTAGAAATTCACGTGAACACTGTTGCAAATCGGTCATCGACCGTTGAACAGATTACACTGTTCCGGCACAAATACCGAGGGAGAACTGAGCCCCGTGTACGGAGAAGATGGAGGAAGTGTCCACACGCTACGACAAATCTGTGCAGGTCAACTAAACTGTGCGGACATAAATGCTCTTGGCCACAGTTTTCCTTTTCCTTTTCCTTTTCCGTGTTCCGTGTTTCCTGTATACACGCTACGTCTTGTCTACAACTATGTGACCTGCGCAGGTAAATCGTTGCTGAAAACGTTGTGCGTGGACCGGCCTTTATTGAGCAACAAATATACACACCAAACTTTCGCATTTATAATATTAGTGTGATTTGTGTACAAATGGTTATAACATAAGTAGAGCCATCTGTACTTTTTTTTGTAGACATCTGCATAACTCACATCACTTATTTATTTGGGTTTATTGAAAGAGAAATGGTAAAATTATCAAAATGCATGCTTCAACATTCACATTTTATTGCCGATACTTGTTCACCAATGCTTTAAATTGTTGGTCGCTATAATTACCACTGGACAAAGTATTTTTTTCACTAATGTTTAAGTTTCCAATTTCTCTAACACAATGAAGTAACTCACCATCATGCAATAAATATTAATTATAACACACGTTTCTCCAGTTAAATCTTGCATAAAGAAAACACGTGTATTAATTAAAATGTTTGTGATGGAATTTTTAACTTAGCAATACAAAATAATTATAGAATAAGTTTTTCCATTTAAAGCTTCATTTATGATTTTTGTTATTAATAAAATACTAAAATTATGTTCATATTAAATTTGATATTAATAGTGAATTTTAATCATTTCTCCCATTGCCTATTGCAAAAATTATCAACATACTTTGCTACTTATGCAAAAATAAAATAAAATTCCTCCACATAGCTGAAAAATAGCAGAAGCATATGAATGATATTAAACCTGATTTTCCAGATCATTTTGATGAAATTATTTAAAAAAAGTTAAAATTCATTATGAATAGTTTTCTTTTGAATGTAGCCTATACACATACCCTGTTTTATCGCATAATCATCGCACCCATATTTTAGGGCGTCAAAATTTGGATAAAAAAAACTCTCGCGTAAACGTCGCATGATGTTTTTGGTCCCACAATTAGATTCCGAGCGCTTTGTGTAGGTATCTTTTCTGTATAAAACGGTGTATTTTAAGGTAGAAATCTAATATTTTTTCGGACATTACCACTTATTTATTTAATTATTGGAAATACGAAGTTGTTTGACATGTAAATTTTCTTTTAAAGACATTTTTAAACGTTATTACCTTTATCTGTTCATCTGCGTCGCCGCGGTGTATCGTTTGTAAAAATGTAGCCAGCGCATCATTCATTTTTGGTTATGTTGCTTCCCGTATAGAGCGTGCACACGTAGTCGACTGTAGATATCTTGCAGATTCATGCAACGCGCGGTCTCTTCAAGTGCCGAGTTAACTACATTTGATAGTCCGCACTCTTTCGTGGTAAGTGTCTGCCTCTGAGATGGTGGGTGGTAAGGGGCGAGGGGGAAACCAGTACCACTGCCAATGCTGTCGCTGAAGCAGGTCTGTGCCCAGCAGGGGGTGGGCTGAAGGAGGAGACTCCTTGCAACTGACCACTTCCTAAGGCCAACTCAGTCTATATACAGATGAGCTGAGTTGTTGGGGATTTCGAGTTTGACACCCTCTACCATAATCCATTATCAAAATTAAGATTTGGGTAAGTGACGATATTTGAAGAGTGAACCAGACCCTAAAACAAAACTAGTAGTACTAAAATAATACATAAATAACATTATAGTTCAAAAAACTAAAACCACACTTATCAGTTACACACTAAAAAATTGAAGAATTCCACAATCCACCACCTGGCTTAATCATCAGATCAGTTCAACGGTACCAAATTATTGTATTGCCATCCAGATTACATACATTTGCAAAGTTTCAAATCAATACAATTAGAAGTAGGTTAAAATCGACTTCAATAGTTATTTACATAGTTGGTTACAAGCAAAGTTAATAAAAGTGGGTTAAAAAAATATTTAAAAAGCTTCTCTGTTGAACATTTATTGACAGTGGCATTATAGCCTTTGAGCCAATTTGTAAAATAGACATTGCAATACACTAAATCTGCACTTGTACCTGACTTCCACTTCTGGCTTGTTGTGTCTCTCTACGACTTGGGATGAGAAGTTGGTGAGACACATGGCTGCTGTTAGTGTGTGGCGGACTGCTGTTAAGTAAGGCCGTAGTGTGGCTGACTGCAACACATGTGATACAATAAACAAAGTGCAACCAAAATTAACTTTTCTGAATCAAGCACCTACCCTTGTAGGTAATTACTCTAGATAGTACCTAATATATTAAGATATTTTAAACTTCAGAAATATTGTATCTACTTGATTCTGTAAGTACTGTAGATGATGGAACACAAATTAGAGTAGAAAACAGTCTTGGTCCTGGTCATAATGTCCTGACAAAGTCCCTGGTTCTTTTAAAATACTCAGCTACACTTAATTCCTAAGGATCTATGGAGAACCACAGGATCAATTTGCTGATAACATCAAAAAACCAACAGGGTGATGACAATTTAATCACAGTTGAAAACTGTATCAGCTACACTATTAAAGCACACACAAAAAAAATTCACATCACATGTTTTAAATGGTTTTTACATGCAAAATGTTTGCAATATAGGAATGTAAATCCAAAAAATGATTAGGTATAAAACTAGGAAATTAATAAATACATTCCAACCAATTACTGTCACAATATCGCAGTTATGTCGCATACCTACCTTAACACTCAAAATGGTATACCACTTGATAAAAACACCCACTTTGTAAATGTTTCAAAAACATAGAATTTAAAAAAGTATTTTGGGATTTTTGTTCTATTTTCGGAAAATCTCTACTCTTCAGAATTACCGAAATCGGTTATTTTATAATATTAGTCATTTACAGAGTTATTGGAAAATATTTTTAACCCCCCATTTCCTTGGTTTTTCATTTGCCTCAACACAAATTTTTTTTTTTTATAATACAGGAGGAAATGACACGCCCCTTTGTGGAATAACAATAAACGCTTTTGAATTACCTAATATTACCCAGCTAGATTTTTTGTAAGAGCAGATCATTTTATTAAGTTTACTTAAATGAAAAACGTGCCAGTAGTATGATTAAGCAATAAGTGCTCAAAGATAAAAAGATTTTTCTTCCAATGAGCCCATAAACTCTACAATTACACATTTACGTCTCTCTAAATTCATCGTCCGACTAATCTTATGAATCTTCGATTGTAGGAATCACTATGGGTGGGGTTAAGTAAATTGATATCGAAATGAATTTCCTGTACTTCAAGATACCCTGGAAAAATCGTATTAAAATCTATTCCGTAAAGTATAATATGTCAGTACGCACCATTTTGTCAACATCCAATTAATACTTGCTTCAGAAAATGTAGTCATAAAACTCTAAACATAACCGAAGGCAGCCATCTTGAGTCATTTTTAGATGCTTACAGGATACCCACAACTTGAAGTTAAATTCTAACAAAATATTGCAAGAATCTAGAATAAGCTACAAGTCAAAACACGTTAAAACTCCTAGAGTTAAATAGTTTTAGTATTGAATAACGTTAAGAGAATATGGTCATAGAAGAGAAATTTATTTATTTATTTATTTGGTTGCCTCCTGTTTTCTCCAGTACATACTAGAAGGGAGTTGTCAATATACAAAATACAAACAAAAAATTAAAACATATAGACAAACACAAATCATAAATACAAAACATAACCACACTCCTGGATACTACAAATCCGATTACCGGCATTGAAAAAGTCGAAAACCAAAGGTTTCGTGAAATGATTTATGATCTGCATCATGCAAACAAATATTGTAGTTGCCATTAAACAAAGCCAATTGAACGAAGCTTCCACAGTCATCAAAACGAACACAATACTCACAACCATGCTCACAACGATAGCAGGTCAAACCCGACGGCGTGCTGAAAAGCCCTATCACTTAAACTTTCACTTCCAATAAATTCCAATAAAGTTTGATCAAATAATATTGAATGATTAATAGTCTGGAACACAAAATAATTAAATATAGGAAAATAGATTATTGAATCGGACGCATTCGAAGACTTCAAATGATCCATTCAGTTCATAATTATTCAGCACAATGTTTAACAGTTCGGTATTTGTGTTCAGCTATATTGACAATAGATTTGGAGGGGTAGTATTGAATGGAAAAAGGCTTAAGGCAATATCACACTATTAAATATTTGTCACCAATATTTTTGGCAATAGAGATGAAGGGGAAGTATCTGTTGAAAAATAGCTTCAAATATTCACTACCTATCTATACTAATATTATAAAGCTGAAGAGTTTGTTTGTTTGTTTGTTAGAACGCGCTAATCTCAGGAACCACTGTTCCGATTTGAAAAATTCTTTCAGTGTTGGATAGTACATTTATCGAGGAAGGCTATAGGCTATATTATATTATCAATAACATTAGGGATCCTTACTAAAAGTCCAATTTAGAATAAAATGTGTTGGAGGGGGTTAGATACAACATGCAGTACACGCGCTAGAAGTTTATTTCCTATTGCCTATTAACATTGTTGCTACGCACTAGATGCCTTATCATTCTTAATTTTCCCATACAAGTAAAAAACACCCGTGTGATATTAACAACGAAGCAATCAGTACCCTCATAACAGTTCAATTAGTATTTAAATACTTTTTATCACTTTAAATCGGAAACCTAACTATTGTTTTTTTTTCTCTCTGTGTTTAATTTGTTTTTTTTATTGCCCTTTTTTCAAGTATATATATTTTACAGACTTGAAACTTCACAGTAATGTTCCTTATGTTACGCAGGATGACATTTTCCGAAAATTAGATCCCATGGGTGGTTAAAACCAGGCAACAGTGGGTACTTTGTCTGCATGAGAACAGGATTTTGCATTGTTCATGCCTTCTGCATCTCCATGGCAGTGGCGTACCCACAAGGAGGGGCATGTATAATGAGCGGCGCAAGAGTGATCTGCCTGTAAACTGCCGTAGTGAAGTACGGGTACATCAGTTGTACGTTGCGTGCACAAGTCGGGAAACCATCGGTGCTATTCATTTTCTCTCTGGTACATTATACAGCATTGTAATAAATTTTCACTGAATTTTTTTATTTACCATTACTGTAAATGGGAGATGTGGCTTAATTTTTTTTCATTAGTATAGCCGTGCGAAGCCTGGTCGGGCAGCTAGTCAAATATATTTGACAGAAAACCTCAAATATGTTTTAAATCTTGACACACTATCAAAATTTTTTTTTTTTCTGAGCTATCTTGAATTCTTCTTTTTTTCCCCCTCAATTTTAAAATAAATAATGTACTACATTGCTGGATGAAAATTTCGAACTTGTTATTATGTTTGTGCATAAAAAATATTTGAACATGAATAAATTTAAATCACAATAATATCCGTTACAAAATAATAAATAAAATTTCAGAAATTTTTTAAAGTTTTAAAAACATAATTTCATTTTAACCATAAAATATTTTCGCATCAGACATTCATATTAACATTTCTTTAGTTATTTAACTTTGTCGTCGTCCCTCCGAAGGCCATAAAGTCTGGCCTCCACCCGCCAGTATTAAACCCGCTAACGGAACTCACCTCTAGCACACTTCATGTGAGTCAAGCGAGCCGCCGACGCCGGTGAGGGCCTTTCCAGATTACGTCCATATGCCAAAACCACCAAAAAGTTCTCACACATTATAAATTGCTGTGATTAATTAAGTGATTTTTAATTAACAGACCAACCCTTAATAGTGAATGTGCATTGTAGCGGTGCAGCATTTTTCCCCATGGGAAACCGCAATTAATAAAAGTCTGGAACGTCCCTTGTGGCCTTCCGCCAATAATTAACCACAGTGTTAACAAACCTAATTTACCTCTCTGTTTTTACTTGCAAATAGCCACTGGAGTAGTCAACAAGTGACAGGCAGTCTCCAGCTTGACTTTTTATTTTCAAATATAATTAATATAAATTTGCCGTCACCCGACCTCTGTGAAAGGCCTGGGGGGTACCTGACGGGCGCTACGGGCGTCGCAATGCTCTTGTTGTCCGGAGGGGCGCCAGGCTAGAGGGCTGCTAGGCCGTTGGTGTTGGGTCGTGGGTACTCTGCCCCCGCGTGCCCCGCCAGGTACACGGCTTGAATCTACCCTGAATGGCTCTCCCTTGACTGTGAAGGCCGCTCGGCCGTGTGGAGGACGGGAGACTACGGAAAATCAGTGTACACGAGTTGGCGAAAATTACCTTTAATTTAGTCCCGTTACAAAACACTCTCACCAACACTTGGCGACATCTAGCCGTTACACAATTAACACAAAAAAAACATAACACTACGCGACACTAATGGTTACTGCGGCAGTCTCGCGGAGCGTGGTTCGATGCTCGCTGGAGACGGCCAGCCCCGAAAGTTAACGGGTGCAGGGGGGGCTCTATGAGCGGGCTCCTAAATTCGGCGAAACACTTACATGAGTGATACGATACGCAGCGCGGTATCACGATGAAGACGGTCGGGATAGGCCCGGTTCCGCAAAATACGCACCGAGTCGACGTGGGCAGCGATGAATTAATAAAATGATTAAAATTTGAAGGTGTGGTGCAGAATAAAAATAATCGATGAAACAAACTTGAATGCTGCCCACGGACACACGTCAGTTCCCGGCGTGGAGTGGTTTGAGACTGCCGAACATGGCCGCCTCGCAAGGAAGAGAAACTTTCTCTTCTTTGTGAGTCGGTGTCAAAAAACTTATATTAATTGAATTTACTCTATTACCAGTTAAAACATGTTCCAGGTGCCCAATTAAAATTTAGCACCTGGTAATTGGGTGCTTAAGGCTTAACAATGGTTTTAATGTATTTAATTATTCAAATTGTGACATCAAGTTGGCGACTGTAAATTTACTAACCTATTGTCCCACTGCGAATTGTTTTAGAGGGATTTCTCCTATTCTGACTTGATCATAGTCACGGGCATTTCAATTAAGGCCAGTGGCCGCGGTGACTGTTAATGAGGTTTTGTTGTCTGCTACGTGCGTGGTGTACTCGCGGGGAGTGGCTACGACGCACTTATTACATGTCGGGTAATTAGTAATTTCGTACTAATGGCTTTTCCCTTAATTGAATTATGGGTTAGAGCCTTTGGGTTCCGTACCTTTGAATTTCATTACGTCTATTGGGGTCACGCCCGAGGCGCTCGCCTGACTCAATCTGGCTGGGCAAGGGGCGCGCTCAGAAAACGGGATACGGTACTGGCGGTGCGGAGCACGGGCTTAACGGCCATGGTCGGTACGACGTCAAATTTTGTTATGTATTATTATTATAGCCCTTCCGCCAACTGATTCAAATAGATGTCATTAAGATATGAGTGATCTATAAATAATGATAACTAATTATTATGATTATAAAATTGGAATAACGGCACATTAGAAAGTTTGGCGCGTCAACACGCTTCCTCCCCTCCCAAGCTGGCACAAAGCAGTAGTTGAGTTTACTCACGGGCCGGGACGGACGTGTGATCTCACAGGGAGACTTCAACTTTTGTGCTTCTGATTCATTATTCTGGTAACTATTATAATTCACTAAAATCTCCTTTCCCCGCGTGCCCCCGTGCCCTTTTCCAGTGCAGGGCTTATCCCGGCCGCTTTAATGTTTGCTCGTCGCGGAATAAAGGTTCGCGACGCAGTCATCTTACAGTCCGGGCACTCCCACTCCCGCAGCCGGGGGCGTCGAGTCCATTGTTGCATCAGGTTGTGTCAATTCCGGTGTGGTGTCAACTGGGGCCGAGTCCGAAAGGTCCATGTGTTCCGCAATGTCTATGCCAGTGGGTGACGAGTCCGTTTAGGAGTCCCTTACCTCCCTAGGGGCCTGTGGACGTCTCCCTCTACGCGATTTTGGAGACCTGGTTTCTGTAGAATGTGATGTCGTTGGTACAGTTGGTGGCTTGTCCTCCCCTCTGGACAGCCCTGTGTCCACCTCCGTGTCCATCACGTGTCGCACATCGTCCCTGTATATCTTTGCCGGTCTACCGCTTGGCGTCTTTACAAGGTAGGACGTAGGTCCAGCCTGACACAGAACCAATCGGGGCCCTGCCTATTTTGACGCAAACACCGCACAGAACTTCTTGGTGCCTGATGACAGGGGATGTTGGTGCACATACACTTGCTCGCTGGGCATCAGCACGGGCGGTGGCCTGCCCCTCTGTGGCATGTGCTGGTGGAGGTAGGTCTCCTGCCGGAGCCTGGTGTGCTCCTAATTCCCTGCCAGCTTCGCCCGCAGCGACCTGCCCCACCCACCTGCCGTAGCAGCCGCCACCACGCGGCACTCGCCCGGCAGCGCTATGTTCTGCCCTTGGACTAGTTCTGCCGGCGTGTACCCCGTGACCGTACTCGTACTACGTCTCAAGCAGTAGAGGAGGGCCGGAATATGCGTGTCCCACTTGCTGTGGTCCTCACCCAACCAGAGACAGAACTGCGCCTTGAACTCCTGGTTCCGTCTCTCGGTTGGGTTGGCCCTCGGGTGGTATGCCTGCTTCCACCTGATTCCTGTGAACTGGCAGCCATTGTCGATTAAGACCATCGCCGGGTAACCAAACTGGGGGTAGACCTCCCCTTTCAACAGAGCTATCAGCGTGCCTGAACGGACATTGGATATGGGGTAGGCCTCCACCCACCTGGTGAACAGGTCTGTGACAATCACGAGGACCTTTTCCCCTTGCTGCTCCAGGGATATGGGCCCATAATGTCCAGTGCTATGGTGTGGAAGGGGTACTGGGGTCGTCTGGGATGCTGCTTCTCCTCGCCATCCGACCTCTTCGCCTTGCAGTGCTGATAGTGAAGACACCTCTCCATGTACTCCCTGATGTCCCGGGTCACCCCCGGCCAGTGGAATTTTGTGTGCAGCACCTCTGCCATCTGCTCTGTGCCTGGGTGCCCCGCGAGCTGGTGATCGTGGAAGTACGCGAGGATGGCAGCTCGAGCTCCCTCTGGGGCATAAATTCGCCACGACTCCATGTCTGCAGGTGCCATACTCTGCAGGACCCCATCGACCACCCTCTGGTACAGCAACACCTAGGTGCCACACACCTTCACAGCATCCTTGGTGACAGCGGTTCCCCGCTGCACCTGCTGAACCGCACTGGTGAGGTTGGCTAGGTCATCTACTTGTTTGGGACTGGGGTTCTTTGGCTAGTGTGTAACCGTATACAGGGCCGCACACCCGGACGACTTCCCTATGGAGGAGGAATGGCCCTGAGAGGGAACCAGGTCCTCCCAGGACCCTTTATCATCGTACAAATTGGTCGGGTCAGGATGCCGGGAGAGCTTATCAGCGAGCTGGTTCGCCTTCCCCGGCACATGCTCAACTTGGAAGGCGTAGTTCTGGATGGTCATGGCCCACCTAGTAAATTTGGATTTACGCCCCCTGCATGGTATTCAGCCATCTGAGGCATTGGTTGTCCATCCTCAGGGTGAACTCCTTTCCTTCGAGGTAGTGCCTGCAGCGGCTAACTGCCCGCACTACCGCAAAGCATTCCTGCTTGTTTACGTCATAATTCCTCGCAGCCGACCCGAATTTGGAGCTGGCGTACTCCAACACTCTCCGCTCCCCGTTGGGGCTGACCTGGTATAGCACCACCCCAATGCCCACCTTGCTGGTGTCTGTCTGCAGGTATAGGGGCTCCCCTAATGCTATACGTGAGAGGACGTGACTCTCCTGGAACAGGCGCTTGACAGCAGCCGGGGCGCGGTCTGCCTTGGTGGTCCATCTGTACTTCGTCTTAGGCGAGAGTAGGTCTGTGATAGGGGCAGTCACATGTTAGGCCATGCCTGGCCACCCACTCGGGGACCATGGCGAGGTGTCGCGCATGGTCCTCCCACTACTTGGACCAGACTATCATGTCGTCCAGGTAGGCTGTGACGAATTCGGCCACAAACCCGTCCAGGACGCGGACCATCATGGTCTGAAACGTAGTGGGGGCATCTATCAGCCCGAATAGCATGGCACAGAACTGGAATCTGCTGCCATGCGGGGCGGTGAAGGCTGTTTTGGGGTGGTCCTCGGTTTTGACTGGGATCTGCCAGTAGCTGGTCTTTAGGTCCAATGATGTGAAAATGGTGGCGTCCCCCAGCCTTGCAAGGGCATCTGCAATGTTTATGAGATGTGGGGGTGCAGGGATAGTTAACGAGTTAATGGGCTTAAAGTTCACACAGAAGCAGAGAGAACCGTCTTTTTTGGTGGCCATAACCACTCGGCTATTATAGGGGGATTTACTAGGCTCTATCACCCCATCCCTGAGCATCTCTGCAATCTGCTCCTGTATGGCTTTCTGCTCGACAGGTCCAAAACTATGGGGCTTCACGAAGACTTGTTGATGGGGCCGGGTCGGGATAGAGTGCTCTGCTATCGTCGTTCGTCTCAGCATGTCCATGGCGGCGAAGACTTGGGGATGCTGCGACAGCACATCCTCGAACAGGGTGACGTACTCAGGGGGCACATCATTGGCGATGTCTTTCAGTAGGACCGGATTGGAGGGAAGGGTGGGAACCGCTCGACTCATGCCATATATCGTGCGACGGGACTGGCGACACACGTGCAGCCTACCTTGCCGGATGTCGATAGTGGCTTACTCCTGGATCAACCATGGTAGGCCCAGGATCAACTCATATCGGAGTCTCGGACGACCAGGGTGCTCGTGTGACAAGACTGGTCACATACATCGATGGTTACCTGGGCGCTTCCAGCGGTGGGCGCGCTGGTCCCCTTGGTGGCCAGTAGGATGGTACCCTCGTATGGCTCCAGGTCCCCCCCCCCCCGGCACCAGATGGGCGGTGATGTAAGAGTGCCTCGCCGCCTTGTCCATCAGGGCATGTACTGGGTGCCCGTTTAGGAGAACCGGGACTCGGAGCAGCGTGGTCTCACCTTCACCCAGCTATCTAAGGTGGGCATGTGCACCTCCACTCGTCGCAGGGGCTATTGGGGCATCGGGCTAACGGGTGGGTCTGGCCGCATCTGCTGGTGATGTGACACAGGCAGCCGCCGCTGCTGACGTCCGCTGGCTGGTCGTTCCTATCCGCTATGAGTCTGGATGGAGTTGCTAGTCGGCAACCTTTCCCTCAGTTCACTGGTGGTGGCTGGTGCTGGTCAGTCGGGCGGGTGTGTTGGGGTCAGTGGCCGGCTTGAGCCATAAATTGACATATTCTCCTGGCTCATCTTTAGGCTTAGTATAATTTAAATAAATAATTTAAGTTTTTTTTTGTAGCCTGTTACAGCCTATCAAAATTGTATCCCAGTATTGTACTCTCCTACTTAATTTTGTCTCCGGCCGTTTCATCCACGGGCTCCCACACCACTCAAGTCCTGATTAAGCATCGTCTCATGTCTCCCCGCTCCTCGGCACATACGCGAGTGAAATTTCGCACCCCTTCAGTGCTCTATGCACGTCCTGCCACACGCTACCATTGCTTCCGTCAGCCCTCAAAGGCACACCCGTAGCTCAAGCTACAGTTGACCGAAACAACTTTGGTCAGGTTCGCCGGCACAGGTTACAGTCGGTCCCGACACGCCACAGGAGTCCTGTAGGTGGCCTTTCCCACTACGCAGCACTACCCCCCTTCTCTTTTCCCCTCTATCCATTCCCGATCCTTCCATCTGGATAAACCCCCTACCGGTCTCTATAACAGACCGCAGGCCGGTGAATGGACAGCTTGCGCCATCTTCCGGCAGCACGGCGAACTAAATTATCTTCTCATAGGCGTCGAGGCGAGCGCTCTGGCGGCGGCGACCATACTTAATCTAAGTTCTTTCCTCCCCGACAGAGCTCGCACCAAGAGGGCTCCATATGATATGGTACAAGCCTTCGCTAGTTCCCCCCCCCCCCCCCCGCGGGAGTCTTGCGTACCAACACAGAGTCAGTTCCTGTTGTCCCCAACAGAGCGCTATGCTTTGCACCTCTGAGGCCACTTTAAGTTAGTCAATGAGCCCTCTTCATACCTTTTTTTGGAGGGCGGAGCAAGTACTCCACCGGGCTTATTCTAGCCAATAAGAGGCCACTTCTCCCACTCCCTAAGACTCTGGACATCTCGCTCGAATTTAACTTCATGTCATCTGGAAGAGGAGGAGATTCTTCCTTCGGCGGTCACCGCGATAGCATCTCGTGCCGGAGCTGCATCGCCCGCGCCGTTTACATATTCACCGCCGCAATCTAGTTAAGAGATGTGATCTCTCAAGTTCGGGAGTGTTCCCTAACATTTTTTTTATTCTTCTGGTTGGCTTTTGCTATTATTTTAGCCAAGTAGTAATTTCGCATAATGTTTCGCGACGGTTCATCGCGACTACCCGCGCCGCCTCCCTTTGGGGAGTAACTTCACTTCACTTCACTTCTACCCCAGATCGGTAAGTGGAAAAGTCAACGTCCTGTTTGACAATTGTTGCCTCCCAGTTACCCTTTTGCCCTAACTTAATAAGTTTACTATTCTTGACCACTGGACTCCCTTTTAGTTCCAGTGGGGTTCAAGACTTGAGTCAAGAAATGTTTCAAGACTCGAGTGAAGTTTCCTTTCAAGACTTAGTCTGCCAAATTTACGCCGATCCTTCGGAGATTGAAGCCCTGCCCAGAACCTCCTAATTATGCTCCGCCAGTGAATAGTCCGCTATGCAACATTTTGAATATGTACTCCAGCACCAATCAGAGCAATTAATGTTTTTTTATAACTATGAAATGTATTAATGTTAAAACTATTATGGTTATTTTCATAGTCTCATTTATGAAATGTATCATAAAATTGTAACTAATGACTTCAAATGGCCCGGGCCCCCTTTAAAATAATTAATTATTGAATCCAATAATGGTAATTTTGTAATTTCAAAGAACATCAAAATAATATAAAGCAGATCTTAATTAACAATAAAAAGGGTAAATTTTAAGCAAACATATTTGTTTTTCACTTCAAATAAAATCCTCCTTCCTAGTTCCCTTTGTGAGAACTAACTAATATTTTTGGTTGCTCCCTTGTGTCCTCTGAGTATACAGTTGTTACTGTTTCGCCCACTTGATGCAGTTTCCAGTGTTTTCAAAACCATAGATAAACTTTCTTTAACTACACAAGGGGCACAGGCTACATCACTGCCGCCTACCGGAAGTTTCCCGGCAGGCATCCTTCGACCTCCATCTTCCTCCATACCTGCTCCCCTATACTCTGGACACCCAACTGTCTCACGGCGCCCTCGCCAATCTGTCCCGACACGCAGCTAGGAACGACCACGGACACTCGTGCACTTCCCCCGAAAATTCCGGCAACAAGATCGCGCTCTATGTCACTCACATCACTATTGGTGAAAGACCGTGGCATTGTCCGTGACATTCCCGTGTCCCTGTCTGCTTCGTTGTCGTGTTCCACGGAGGTGCACACTTCACTGTCCTCGGTTTTCGTGCCTTCCGGTTTCGCGGTAAAAACCAGTCCGCACCACTCGCACCTGCCTACCCCTTCCGGTCCTTTCACATCATAGTCATGATGACACTGTTTAACCGATACCGCAGAGCCCGTCGGCGAGCTCGCATATTATCCCCCACGCGATAAGCTCGTATGCGAAGATGCGGCGACACTCGACACTGTTGTATGACACTCCTCCTGTGGCTCGCTATCTCGCCGCGCGATCCGATACTGGCATGGGACATGACGCGTTATCGCCCGTTGTCGCGCCGCCCTGTCGCGCCCACTTCCGCACCACTCCACCCTGTTTCCTGCGTGGTTAACGGCCTGTTCTACGACTCTGTACGCCACTGCAATTATGCACTTTTGTCTGTTGCACTGGGTAAAGATTGTGGCCACACTAGTTGGGCGCCACTTGTCGTCCAGGCTGAGCCCCTGTGGCGTACTAGGTGCTCCGGCTGCTCTGGGGTAGAGGGGTTCGAGCCATGTGGCCGTGTCCTCCCAACTCCGCCTCGCATACTCGCACAACCACTCGCTCCGCTCGCTCGCGACCGACTCCTGCACTGCGCGCCTGCTCCTTGCCTGCCCCACCCCCCCGCCCCATGGCTACACTGCCCCGCACACGCGTAACTGGCAGGAGGGGCATCGGCGCATCATAACGGCCTGTAGGAAGACAGGGTGGCACTTGGGTCGACGTCAAACTCAAATCATCGAACATGTCAATAAAACATGGCTGCACTAGTGACTGTTTTCGGTTACATCACAAACCTCCAACTTTATTTGACACAACATATTGACGACACCTGTCGGTGATCCTTTGATCTGCACAGACTGCTATAGCACACCAACACTTCGCCAGGAATGCATCAGGAGTGCAGTTTAATGCGAAGGAATGCAGCGAGGCGAACAGTCACCGCCTGCGACGAGTCAATTGACGCCCATGTAGCAATCGACCCAGCTGTTTAGCTGTACTTAGTAATTTTAACTTATGTAACACACGTTTATTAATAATAACTTTCTGGATTAGCGTGAATAGTTTGGGAACTTGGCTTTGCTTATTCTTTTTGCACAAGGATCATTTTCGTGAGATCCATGCTGAAGAGGCACGTGCAGGCTCCACTGGCTCGGGAATTTGCCATCCCTTCTCACCAGGGCTAGTCACATCTGCGCCATGAGGCCTTTCAACCTCCGTTCAGCATTGACATCTTAGCATTTGTGTATGTTCTTCTCAATCCTTTACCTTCGGCTCCGCATTTAGCCCGCTATGACTGGTGTGAATTCACCAGCAGCATAACCTAATACAAGGAAAATAACACAAGAAACATTTCCATTTTATATGTAATTATTTTCGTGTTTTATCATCTGGCATGGGTGCAACCCAGACCTGATGTAATGAATTATAGTCAACAAGACTCTATCAGTTTCACCTGCATGGGGCCGCCAGTTAGGCGAAATATGCTCCTGGTCCATTTTCGGTTAAGGCCCATGGACTTTCGGTCCTGCCTTTAGTTCCATCCATGTGATGTATAAGTTTAAGGCTGCATGCCCTAAGTTAGTGTACTGTGTATTACATAGTAATTTTCCAATGTGTTAAGTGGTTTCTTTGTAATTTCTCTGCACAGCGAATTAGGGTTTATTCTTTGTTCTGCGTACGTGACCATTGAGGAATGGCCACGACATGTATATGTAACAGTGTAATCACTTTTGTATTTTTGGTAAATCGTTTAACACTTGTCCATGTTTCAATTCAATCCAGCAACATAATAGCACCTGCTTATCTTTAGTTCAGTCTGTGCATGGCTGGTGGCATGGCCTGTGCTATATGCAAATCTCTTACCAATGAACCTATACAAGCCCACATAATGTATCGTAATAAAATGATAAATGTAGTGTGGTGTGTGGAATATAGTGTATGCAGACTTAGGCCAGTATTTCAAAACACAGAAATAAGGGCTTAGGTGTTGAATATGGTACACCTGTACTCTAATCATATTCCTAGTGTACGATAGGACACAGTCCGTTATTTCTAGGCAACCGATTTTGGTGTCCTATCTGATGCCGTTTTGTTGCCAAAATTACACACATATGCAAAGACAATTATTTTTTGTTGATTTCGTCCTGATGGCTGGCACCATTAACTCGTATATAGTTAGTTTTGTGATCATCGAGGGACGCACCAAGTGTGTTGGTATGAAAAATGAAACTTTATAATAGCGAAACTATCTTGGAATACATTTTGATATTTTAACTGTCATAAAAACAAACAATCGCAACTTTAAAAGTACTTAAAAAAATTTAAATTACACTATTTAATTCGCACGATAGTGGTTCTATATGTAGGATTTTTGGCATAGCAAATGTATCGAGTTGACAAACATCAGCTAGAATGCATTGAAATCAGTTTCTAGCATTGTGCAGGGAACAGTTTATTAAAAATGTTGCTTCTTCGTTACCTTACAGGAATTGGGTTTGCACACATTCTGGAATATGGTCTGCGAGTTAGGTTACAGTAGTTTTCCAACAAGGTAGTGGTTATTCACTACCTTACCCGAACCTCTTGGAATACCGTCCCTTAGCATAGCATACCTGGTGCCTTCTGCCACCCACGTGGTGATAACTCGCCCTAACGTCACATCTCTGTCCAACCTGCGAATTAGCTTAAAGGATCATAATTAAAGCTAGTTGGCACCCACACATTATCACCAGCATTGTCAATCAATGGAAGAAGTGTGTCGGAAGCAAAAGTTTGACAGTGTAACAGGGCCTTTAGTAATTCTCTTTATTGTTGAGAAATTGATGCAAGCTGGCCTTCTACATCGTGGTTAGACGTGGTTGGATGTCGATGCTTTCGTGCATCATTTCAACACCGGAAAATCCTTGCTGCAGTGTACATCTAAGTTTTATGGGGTGACACAGCGAGATGGCAAACTTGTGAAACAGTAGATTGCACACAATTCAGCTGTTCCAGCACTAAAAGATAGGGTTTAATGGCTCCCCCTCCTCGCTCAAAAACTACATGGAGAGATGCCGCGAAGTTCCAGAAAAATTATAAGAGGTTGAAAGACAAATTTAAAGAACTATGGTGTTTACTGATTAGTTTCAGAAAGCAATTTTTGGAAACTGTGAAACAGCATCTGACCTAGCCAGTGGGTCGCGCTGAACTGGAGCAAGGATCTCTGTGACACTTCTTCTGCTCCCCAGGAGCAGAAGTAGTGTCAACACTAACTCTAATTTAAAGGTGAGATGCTGCCAGTCTGTGTCTGGATGGCTGTACAGAACACATAAATCATAATTGAAACTTTGTGCCACCTGTCTTGCTGATTGCAGTTTTAAAACTATATCATTAAACACAGCACAGAATGTAACTGGCCATGACATCACAGGGCAGGTTCCTACAGCAGCAGATGGTACTGGGACACGGGGTTCCTATACTGCCCAGGTCAGCACCATGTCAAAATGTCTTATAATAGCTGTCATCATGATATTACATAAATAAAAACAGAAAACTGTGGCCGGTCCCATGTGGTCCCAAATGCTCACTGCATGCACCACTCTATTCACCAAGGTTTCGATACCCAAGGTAAACTTGCTTGCCCAGATAGGGCCTAACCTGCATATTAGAAAAACATTGAAAAGGAAAAATAACCTAAATGTTGAACACTTTTGAAGATGGCAGAACATCATTAAGGCAAGAAAGTAAATTCAGTGATAATTTTATTCTGATTAATCATATGACCTCTGGACAAAATTCTCCGACAGAAAAATGCACTCTATAACCACAAATAAAATGAAATAAAAATAAAATAAAATTAAAATACAGTACACTGTTAACTCATAATACCTTTTTCATTAACGTGTCTTCAAGCTAATAAAATATTGACACTGTCCCCTGGCGGAGGTCTTTTCCACCAGAGGGCAGCATTCTCAACTCAACTTGTGTCAGAATGTGCTATTTCCATACCAGGATATGCTTTAGTGAAGTACATCAAGACGGGAGAGTTCCTGCCAGTACAACATATGGCCAAAATTGGCTGCATACAATGCCTTTGTCCTTTGCTGTGATACATGTTTGACCACAAACTATCTACAAGTATGATAGAGGCATCTCCAATTCCTCATTTTAGTTGGCAAACATGTGGCGCAGGTCGGGGCTCCTGCATTAAGAACAGGTCACATCGGTGGACACTTAATATATATGCATACTAATGTGGGCATTAGTGGCATCCGGGGAAAAACACTTTGGGGCAGGGCTGGATTTAAGATGTAGGTGGCCCGGGGACTTTTTGGTGGGAGGCTCATTGTTTCAAGGTGTTGCATTAAGAAATGCAAAAACACGAAATGAAATGAACACAAATTTATTTACAAAACTTATTTATGCAGAGAAATTCAGTTAAATTTATTCAATTTTTCACGAAAAAGTACAGTATAACATAACTAAAAAAATAACACACAAATATATTACAAATCAGCGAATGAATAATGAAATAACCATCACTATCCAGGCACTTTCCTTGATTCTCGTCCTGCAAAAATCGCCGATAATGGTACTGAAGTCCAATTCACACGGTATATCTGAATCGATGCTCATGATAGCCAAATATACAAGTTGTTCCTGCTTCATAGTTGTCCTTAATCATTTTTCAATTTATTTGAGTTTTGAGAAGGAGTGCTCGCCACTGGAGTTTGTTACCATCAACATTATATACATCCTTAGAGCTATCTCAATGTTTGGGAAAGTGTTCTGTGCACGGGGACGCGGAAGACTGCCATATCGGAAATCTACCATAATCACAGTATTCCGCCTGGTATCTTCGAAAAAGGCGGAAAAGTACCATAACGGAAATCTGCCATAAGTTAAAAGGACGAGGCGGAATTCTACCATATTTCCTTATACACTCCATGGAATGAGTACACCTATTTGCTCTCGAAGTAGTGTATACAATACATCGCTAGGCAGCACTGTTAACCCCCTAGCTGTTTCTTAGGTTAACTTAAAATGCTACATATACGTAGTGCTTCTGATGGTTACTTTCTGTAGTTCCAGTCAAAAATCAACTCAACAGATCGCGCACTAATAGAAACAAATGTTTCCAAAAATGGGTTATAGGAAGCAGCACTGTATAGAGGAACATCGGGTATTATGGAATATGGGGGTAATATGGAATAATGGAATACCCCTTTGTTTCGTAGTACAAGTGTCTTCATATAGCGGTAACCGCCTGAACTACTTCCCCATACAACCAGTCAGCTCCGGCAGACGCGCAAACAGTCAGCGGTAATGTTCTATTGCAGTTTGTCTGTTTTTCATGTTTCGAAAACTTTATTAGGTATGTATTTTGAGTAATTTTATACTACATATTTATGTATTTTATTATGCTACTATATAGGGTTAAATAGTTAAAAGATCAATGTAGAATATGATATAATAACAAATATGTAGGAGTGTGCTGTAATTTGTAAATAATGCTGCAAATGGCAAAATGGCGAGAAGGGCAATATGGAATACTATTCCATATTACCGGCAGGTATTCCATAATAGCCACTACTTTAAACAGGTATTCCGCATTACCCGAATTTATGAAAACATTACATTCAATCAAACACTTAGTACTCATGAAATACAAAATTGAATGAATTAGGTGGAATGGAATATTACTTTAGTTTAGCTGAGAGATTTTAGTTGGTTTGGTTAACATCATTCAGAGTTTTTGTTAGAGACCATGACCTTACTTTTCTCTTCTACAATTTTTTTGTTATATTTTTTGTTTTAGATATGGGGAAGACCAAAGTGTGGAGAAAAAGCTTTAAACCACGAAAGCTATGGGACGAGGAGAAAATGACACGCGCGATTAGGGGTCCAGGAAAAGAAGATGGGTTATCTGAAAGCAGCGAAAACGTTCGGAGTTCCGAGGAGCACTTTATTTCGACTTGCTTCAAAGACAACATAGAGCCCTGAATCTGCTGCATCTACTACACTTGGACGTAAGCCTGTTTTTTCTCATGACTTGGAAAATAAGTTAGTAAAATATATTGTAGACATGGAAGCAATGTATTATGGCCTAACTCAATTTGATGTAAGAAGGGTGGCGTATCAGCTCGCCACTATAAATAATATTGATCATCCATTCAGTTCTGGAGTAGCAGGCAGGGATTGATTGTATGGGTTTTTGAGAAGGCATGCAAATATCCTGTCTGTTTTGAAACCAACAGGGACATCATTTGCAAGAGCAAAAGGTTTCAACAAACATGAAATCAACAAAGTTTTTTGACCTATTAGAGGAAACTTATGACCACTTCAAGTTACCTCCCAACAGAGTCTTTAATGTAGACGAAACGGGGCTTTCAGTCGTCCAAAGCAAAATTCCCCGAATCGTTGGCCTAAAAGGAAAGCGTCAAGTAGGAATTTTGACATCTGCGTGGAGCTCTAATCACGCTAATTTTGTGTATGAGTGCTAGAGGAGAATTCGTGCCTCCCTTCTTCATATTTCCTCGGAAAAATATGAATCAACAGCTGATGAAGGGAGCTCCACCAGGATCCGTCGGCGCATGCCATCCATCAGGATGGATAAAAACTTCAATATTCACAGATTGGTTCAACCATTTCGTCAGCATGATGAAACCATCAGCAGAGTCACCTGTGTTACTTATTTTGTACGGGCATGCTCCGCACCAGAGGAATATTGATGTAATAAACATTGCCCGAGAAAACCACGTGACCATACTTTGCTTGCCTCCGCACACAACCCATAAACTGCAGCCCTTAGACAAAACGTTAATGGGGCCCCTCAAAAGCCATTAAAGTGAAGAAATACGTCTGTGGATGAGACAGAACACCAGACCATTGAATCAATATGATGTTGTTCAACTATTTGGCAAGGCGTATTTAAAGGTTCAGAGTGGTGAAATCGCCGTGATTGGCTTCCGAGCTACAGGTATCTGCCCTATTGACAGGAATGTTTTTAAAGAAGCAGATTTCTTTCCTTCTAGTCTCATCGAGGACATAAATGAAGGTGCATCTACTATGAATGATAAGTCTACAGTTCCAGTCCAACCTTCAAGCAGTAGCACCATAGGATCAACACCATCCACCAGCTTCTTTGAACAAAGGTTAGAAACTCCAAAATGTGCTTCTCTTGTCCTTCCACATGACGTAACGCCTCCACCTAAGAAAAAGAAGGGATCAAACAGAGGTAGAAGACCCGGAACATCAAAAGTCATCACTGGTTCTCCATTTAAAACAAGACTTGTAGAGTCCCTGGCGAAGGTATCACAGAAGAAGCACCCTAGACAAGAAGCAAGCAGAACATATAAGTAAGACGATAAAAAGAAGAAATGCCTGAAAGCACGCCCAATGAGCAGCAGTCACAACGATTCCATCCTTTCAGATGCCTCCTCAGTTTCTGACAGTGACAACCCCAACAGGAATGAAGACGACGACGATGCACAATGCATGTTTTCTTGTGGACATTTTTCTGAGGACACAAGAGGGGAAACATGGGGGTCCAGTGCAGTCTGTGAAGTCAGTGGGCTCATTTGGACTGTACATCCGAAGAGGAAAGCAACAAAGCATACCTTTGCGATTTTTGAAATGACAAATATAATAAGTAATTGAAAACTGTTGTACCAGACATGCACTTTGTATAATTGTATAAATATAGTGATAAAAACCATTTTTTTTGCTAATAGAAATGTTAGTTTTACATGTTACCCGCAGTATTCCATATTAGCCTCCATTTACCTTTTTCGGTACAAATAGTTTTTTTTCTTTAAAGTAAAGAGTGTTGAAATCATTGTATGGTCATTAACAGCTTCACACTTTCTTATTTGTTACTGCTTTGCAACTAAACTGAGTTAAAGTAAATATAAACCAAAAATATTTCGAAAAAAGTAATTGGTATTCCATAATACCCGAAGTTCCTTATAGCCGCGATCTGTAAAAATAAAAATATGGTACTTTTCCTCCTGTTTTGATGGGGGAGGTAGGGCGACGGAAGACTGCCATACTGGAAGACTACCATATGGAAGACTGCCATAATCGAAGAATTCCGTCGGGGGGCGACGGAAAACTACCATAAGTTAAAACGCGACCATACAGTCCTAATACTCAAAACGACATGAGTAAATTATGTATATTATCTTAAAAAGAATTTGAATAAAAAACCAGCATAAAAAGTCTTGTGATTCTAATTCATGTGTTAACTCCAGGTCACTAGTTGAAATGAAATGCAATATAGTGACCGAAAATCACAATTCCCTGACACTTACTCAGACTGTTTTCTTAATCAGACAACACCGCGACACAGTGTGCCGCAACTGTATTGTCATCATAGCTTCTGCGGGCCTCATGGTCCGTGTGCCAGAGCCGAGCATCGAACCAAGGGCCCGCGAAGAGTCCCAGGCAGCGGAGTGCCGCCCACTACCTCTTGTTGTGAAATAGAGTTCATGTGTGGATGTCTGTGAAAAGGATGATACTGGGTTACTTATAAGGCGGTGTTAAAATTTCTTTTTCTAGTGGGATCGTGGTAGGGACTCGAACCCATATGCTGCTGTGGGCATTGCGATGAATAACGATAGAAGTCACTTCTTTTCCTTGAGCTATCTGCAACCGATGTGGGCGATTTCTTGTGGACATGAGTGAGATGACACACTGCGCAGGAACACGGCCCCTGGGAGCTCTCCCCGCAAGAGGCTGTCACTCGAGCCCTCCGCTCGCTGCAGGAGACTGCTAGCCATGTGTTTGCACAGCCAGTGCTCTGGCTCGCTGCTTTCGCGCAGTCCCGCGGTCGGGTTTCCCGATACGAGAGAGAGCCGGCACCACTGTCCCACCTCCCCGCACTCGTTGCGGTTAATGCTAGAGTCGTGGGTTCGCGCCCCGGTGACCCCAGCTGTTCCTGTCTCGCCCTGAACTACCGGCTTTGAGCCCCCGAGAGAACTCGCGGCCGTCGCACTGCGGGCGCGTGCGGGCGCCAGTACAGCCTCGGCGTGTTGAGCGCTGCGCCTGCCTGCCCCGCGCGCATTTGGAGGCGCCTTTAACGACTGCGTCCTCTTTGGTTTGCCTTTGTCGACCACCTGTGGCCTCACACTGCTGACCCGCAGCGCGGAGAACCCCGAGCAGCGCGGAGAACCCCGGAGTGGAGTGGCTGTGGAGCGAGCTGTGGGTCGGTGGTGTTCCCTCTCTTCCAGGCGTGAGTGCGGGATCGGTCCCGGAGTCTGTGGTGCGTGGCTCGACTCCCGTGCTAGGTCCCCACGGCCGGCAGCTGCGGGCAGCCAGCGCACGAGTCCTGCCAGCCCCCGTGGAGCACTCAGGGTGCTGCGAGACGTGGGCGTTTGTAGCTAACGACCTCCTCCTGGTCGTAGCTCCCCAGTTCGCGAATTAGTGCATTTATGTGCGCTCTGGCAGTGTTGTAGTGGTGAGGATCAGCTGCGAGATGAGATGTATGTTTGTGAGTCTGTGAAGAGGGAGAGTGCGTGTGAAACGATCCATGCCAGTGATGAGATGTAGGGCTTGGTTTTGTGCGACCTGGAGTCGTTGTATGGTGCGGCTGGCTGCATAACCCCACACCTCGGCGGCATAAAGCATTGCGGGCAGGACAACTGCTTTGTAGATACGTACTTTAAGCCTGTCTGGCAGCAATCGGCCCTTCAGTAGTGGGTAGAGTGCTCCCACTCTCTTCTTGCACTCCGCCACTCTGCTGGCCGCATGGTGCTGCCAGGTCAGGCGGGAATCTAGGTTTAGGCCCAGGTATTTAGCCGTGGGGGCTAGGGGAATGGGCGTGTCAAATAGCTCCAGAGGTAGTGGCGGTTCCGGCCTGCGACGAGTGAAGATGATGGCTTGAGATTTCTCGGCGTTGGCCTTAATTCGCCATCTCTCAAGCCACCACTCGAAGAGCCCTAGGTAGTCCTGCAGGTGCTGTTGGACCTGGTCGATGTCCGGGCCGGTGGCCCACAGCGCAGTGTCGTCAGCGAAGAGCTGGACTCGCACGTCCGGCGCTGTGGGGATGTCGGCAACGTGCAAGCTGTAAAGGAAGGGGCTTAGCCGCGCCCCTTGCGGCACTCCACTGGAGATTGGCCGTGGCCTGGACAGCTTGCCTTCCACCTTCACTCGGAAAGTCCTGCCGGCCAGAAAGCCGGACACGAGGAGAGTGTAACGGGGCGGGAATTGAAGTGAAATGAGCTTGTAAATGAGCCCCTCATGCCGGAATTGGTCAAATGCCTTTTCAACATTCAGGAACACTGCCATCATATGTTCCCGGGCATTGAAGGTACCTGTGCCCGACTCGACGATCCATGCCAGAGGGTGTGTCGTGGAGTGGGTCTCCCGGAAGCCATACTGAAAGCCTGAGAGCACCCCGAGGGCGGTGGCACGCACTAACAGCCGACTCAAAATTACCTTTTCGGCCAGCTTGCCTTAGCGCCACGCAGTGTGCTCGCCAGCTTCCACAATCGGGCGTCAGTCCGCTCCGGCTCCTGAGTATGGTGCTCCCTCTGGCTGATTTTGAGTCGCTGTGTTCTGCGCTTAGCTGTGCCTTGAGCCTGTTGTAGGCCGTCTTGGCTGCGGGCACCCGAGTGCGCTGGTACTCCCGCCGTGCTGCATTCTTCACCGCAATGCGGTAGTCCAGGTCGGGGTACTGAGTGCGCTGGTCCTCGCGCCTGGTGGGGCGCGTCGTCGCGTCTCGTGCGGCTGTGTGGAGAGTGTGTGTGAAGCACTCCACAGCCGCCTCTACGTCGTCTGGGGTCTCGAGGCCGATGTCCGGGAACAGTATGTCCTCTGGAGTGTAAGTGTATTCTGTCCAGTTTGTCATTGAGTATTTTATTTCGGCCCTTGGCTGGACATCAGCTCTAAGCCGCATCTCGTACAGCACAGGATTGTGGTCCGAGTCTAGTTCGTCTAGTGACGTCAGAGTAAAGTGGTGTCTAGTGTCATTCGTCACAACCACGTCCAGTTCCCCCCCCCCCCCCCCCCCCCCCTGAATACGGGAAGTGCGTCGGGAGTTCCGGGGCCCGAACCAAGTAGTTTTTTCCAGCTGCATAGTTCGCCAGTCGCATGCCGACTGGAGAGATAATGCGCGAGTGCCAATCAATGTGTTTTGCATTTAAGTCGCCTGCCATAAAAAAGTGAGGACCGTGACTTGCGACCATGTCAAGATCGTCTTCGTAGAATCGTTTATTGGGGGACCTGTATGCCGCGGCCACTAAAAAAATCCCCGGCCTGTGTAGGTAACACAGCCGCGCGGCTTTCTAGTGTTTGTAAGTTTGTAAATGTGACGGGATGATCTTGTAGTCCACGCTTTATGAGCACAGCTGTACCTTGGCCTGAGTCATCTCTGTAAATTATGTAGTCAGGAACGCTCAGGCGCTGCGTGGATGAAAGAATGGTTTCGTTAATAAGTGCATTTGAAATTCCATATGTTATTAGCACTTGTTTGAACTCATGCATTTGTGGTCGCAGTCCATTTGAGTTACAGTATAGTATGTTGAATGTCTCATCAGTCCCGTCAGTCGTGTCTGTCATGGAGTTAGATAAAGTACTCGGACATGGCCTGCAGGAACGCCATCTTGCGCTGCAACCTTAACTATTTGTCAATTTGTTCATTTACATGAAAATAACTGTATCACTACAAAATAGTGTCACCATTTATGCTTCGTGTTGCCACAGTACCTCCAATATTTAGTTATTTGCAAACAGTTGTTTGAATAGCTTTCCAGGGATTAGCTGTGCATGTTAAGCACAGTAAAACAACCTATAGGTAAAACCAAATACATAAAATGTTTGTACAATAACTTCATGCTTGTAAGCACACACATATTTGAACTAAATACACTCTTTTAATATCTGACATTTATTTCAAAATTACTTTGCCTTCGACAGTGCAAGCTCTTACAAATGATTTTACTAGTCTATAATTCTATATAATTATTGTACAGAGGGATTGTAAGTTTGTTTGCAGGAAAGTAACTAAAAAATTGCCAGACTAGTTATGCAAATTATATTTCACTGTTATGAAATTACATAATTCATGCTGAACGAACAACATAAGAACACATAAATTTGTTCGTTACCGAGGTTAGATGTTACTGCACGTACTGCACGTGTTAATGACACACGAAACTACACTAAACTCGTGGAATAACATCATGTCACTGTTAAGAAGACTGCAAGTATCCGCTCTACCACTCTGGTTCTGGGGTAGAGCGCCTGCCTTGTGACTTGTAGGACCCGGGTTCGCACCCCGGCTCCTCCAAGGCGGATTGCCCAGACAAAATGGTGGCATTTTTCTGGTATGAATACAATCCCTTGCAACAAGTCAGGCTAATAAAGAAACGGTGGGTGGAACAGAAAAAAACCTTCCAGGTGGCTTCCAAATGGGAAGCCCGTTTCTTTTCTTGGGCTCCCCATGCGGTGGCCATTACGGGGGTTTCTCCGGGGGAACGGAGTTTTGCAAAAATATATATATATTTTTTTAGTTTTGTAGCGTTTTAGTTTTTAGTGACTGTGGCATTATCATTCCAACATGTTATAAATAAAGCTCAAACAAACATTAAACATTTTTTGGTTTTGTACAAAAATATTTTAATTAAGTGTGCATCAGTCAGTGGTGGTTTGTGTTCAACCATTTATCGGTATATATTTTCTTGAAATATTATTGACGATTAGATTCTAGTCAGAAACCTTTGTTTTGTAGTATTTTAGCAGTTTTTGACGAAAATAATATTTATAGGCACATGATTTTTATTCCTAAAAATATTATTTCTGTAAAACCATATAGTTTTCAATCAGGAATATCGTCTTTAACACACGATTTTTGTTATATATGTGTATGTGTGTACCAGTTTAAATCCTGATGTAAATAAAATATTATATTTATTTCTACATGAGCAAAGCCTTTGATACTTTCCAAAATAATCTTATGATTAAAAAATTGTCAATTCTAGGCATCGTCAAGCAATGCGTGGTATATATGTTTTAATTATCTTACAAATAGATGCTTTTCAGTCAAATTTGCAAATGCAATTTCATGGTATTAGGTGTTTCGAAAAGTAGTAGTTTATCTCAACTGCTATTTAATATTTAATAAATGATATTCCAACTGTAATCAGAATTAATCAAGAAAAGATGGTGATGAAAAAAATTTGAAATATGTTTGTGAAACTATTAAGCAAGATATTTCATCTGTCCGGATTTGATTTTCAAGTTAACAAACGTCTATGAATTACGATAGCATTTATTGTTTAACCATTAGTAAAAAAAACTAATTTAATTATTTAAAATTATCACATAGTAAGTAATGACAATAAACGTGGTGTCGTCTTTAAAGACCTTCGAATTATATTGGATGCCAAGCTTTATTTCACCAACATGAAGATCTTAAGGTCTTATTAAATTTAAAAACGTTCTCTGAATCAAAATTAGAAAAGAATTGAAAATATGCAGAAAATAGTTCTTAAATTAATATTTAAAATTTAAGGCATTTAAATTATTTTAAATATGCTAAATTCCTATATAACCTATTTGCATTTTCTATTTATTAGACGTTCGATCGGTGATGCACTTTTTATTACCAATTTTGTTGGTTTGGATTAAGAATTCCAACTTGCAATTACAGAATTAGTGATACTTACTTTTGAAACCATTAGTAACTATAACATGTGTAAAAAATTAGAACTCCTTTTTAATAATCTACAAATTTTCATAGGTAAAACTTTTGTAATCTACATATTTATTTTGTACACACCATTTTAGTTTCGATCTAAGATTTTTGTGAAAACCAAAGTAACCAATTGGTTAACTGAACTTTATCAATCTTTATCTATCTGTGTGTTGTGTTTTTTCATGTTTTGTCGCATTGATGTGTTAATGTGTTTTTGTTGTTATTTTATGTCATAATTCGTTTATAGGTGCTGTAAGGCACACAAACTGAATTTCAATTAGATCTGACTTTTTAAATGAAGTAGGATAATATGCTACGCATAGTAATATATTTTTATTTTCTAATATGAAAAATACTTAAATTTCAGCAGAGTTTATTTTTGAAAGACTGCAAGCCTGTGCAAAGCCCATCAACATTCGAAATGTACGAGCCTGTCTCCCCTAGAGCGCCTGTGCTGCTTGCCCTGTGCCAACAAACTACACTACACAAATATATTTCCCTCGCATTTCAGCATCTTAAAAACACATTTTGTAGACATAAAAAACCTTAACATCTGATTTTTTTTTTGTTCAGTCACAGAAACCATTACATAAGAAAATCCTTGAATATTTGCATTGGATTTGCACTCATTAAATAATGATCTACAATTATTCTAGTGTGCAAAAATGTAAATTCTATGAAGTAAAGCCGTTTTCCTCATTCTGTAGGATGCATAAGAAATTTTGCCTGAATGGAATACTAGGTACCATATGTATTTTTTTTAAATCGTTGTAATAAGAATACAGTGCTACCTATATAACATTTTTGGAAACATTTCTTCTTCTCGTCCGCGATCTGTATATGATTTGTTATTGCAACTATCACCGTCTGAAGCGCTATCTGTACGCTTTAAAGTTAACCTGAGAAACAGCTAGAGGTTTGACAGCGCTAACTACCGAGTATTCTATACACTACTTCGAGGACAATGCTGCTGTACTCATTCCATGGAGGGTGTAAGAAAATGTGGCAGAATTCCGTCTCGTCCTTTTGACTTATGGCAGATTTCCATTATGGTATTTTTTTCGCCTTTTTCGGAGAGACCAGGTGGAATACTGTCATTATGGTAGTCTTCCGATATGGTAGTCTTCCGTAGCCCCCTGTACATCCTTTTTCATGATAAGCTTGTATATGAAAAGTTTAGTGCTGATATATTTTGGCTCCTCATCAGTGAATATATTGGCGAATGTTAAAAATTGACACATTTTGTCGATAAATATAATGTTCAAGTCATCTGAATAAGACCTGACGGCCTTAAGCGGCCTTAAGCTCGTCTGAAGACAGTTATTTCAGATTGCTAAAAAAAACTAAATTGGTTTGAAATATCTTTATATGCTTAAAGACCTTGATCAAAAGAAGCGATAAACTGATCAATAACAGGCAAGAAAGTTTCTGTTCTGTATTTTTCAGTACAGCTGAGTTGTACTTTTTTCGTATGGCAATAATCCAATGGGTTAAGACGCACATTTCAGCGCTTGTGTCAAATTTTCGTCTGAACATACTCTGTTGAACCAGACAGCTCTTCACCTTGCTACTTATAAGTTCCGAAGGAGTCACATTTTGATGCGACATAGTTTTTTAAGCTGGTCAGTGTTGCCACATCAGTATGTAGATAAAGTTTTGAGTGTTGTAGGTTTTTTACAGTAGCATCTGTTCTTTGCAGGATTTAATTCTAGAAGGTGGTGTGGATACCAATTTCAAGCTGATTCACCGTACTAGCCTTATTCTTCGAAGTCATCAGCAATCTTTTTAAATACATGCTTTATCTGCTGATAGTCATGCTTAAGTGCCTTATTTGCATCAGCTCTGCAGGATCAAAGCATTGTTGTGACATGTTGTGAGTCAATACTGAGTCATTATTTTTCAAAGCCTCAGTCAGAAGCTTCAGTCAGATGTTGTATAGCTTTTTAAGGAAGTCACTCAAGCAGTTTTCTACATCATTTTTAGCAATCAGATTTAGAGAATGTGCCACACAAGGAATCCAAGATGCAAGATTGTTCTTTTCTCTCACTTTGGCTTTGATACCATTGTACTTTCCACTCACTGCAGAGGCATTGTCAGAACTATGACCACAGCAGTTTCCCAGGTCTAGGTCCATGGCCTTTTTGTTTTTTGCCATTAACGTTACAAAGCATTCCATGGGGCCATATTTCTCCATATACCTCAATACAAGGGTTAGTTGGTCAGTGTAGGCTGCATCGGATGTGGAGTCCAAAGATATAGAGTAGTATTTTGATTTCTTAACTCGAGAAATGATTTCTTCGAGGACTTGTTCACCCATTACACTGATAAGTTCATCCATTATTGTAGATGACAGGTAGTTTGTGTGACTCTTGCCGAGATTGGCTTGAGTTTCGATTTGCTGTGCAAGCAAGTCGTTGTACTGTGCGATGAGTTCAAGAATACCCAGAAAGTTTCAATTTACAGGTGATACCAACAAATTCGTTATTTCCTCTAAATGCTAAGCCACACTCGGCAATAAACTGAACAACATTTACTACTCGTTTCAACACTAATTTTCCAATAATGCTCAACCTGTTGTGTCAGCTTCGTATCAATCCGTCCAATCGCTTTTAACCTCCTATTGAATGCAATCGTAGCCTTCACATGTTCCGTTAATCACTCATGATTTTGTCTACTTTCTTGTGAATGTTTCCAATCACAGAATCCATTAGACGAAAGCTGAGAAGTACGCGTCTTCAGTCACTGTACATCAGTGGTGTGCATATGTGAATCGAATGTGTGTATACAGTGCTCAAATATTGTGTTTTTGTTCAATTTTAATTTTAAATCTTAAGTATACGATTACTGTGCAGTAAAAAGTGAGTTTAAACTAAATTAATATTCTCATATAGATATATAGTTTGAATAACGAAGAAAACGGAGTCTTTGTAGCAATATAGCCTAAAAATTAAGAACATTATTTATTTTTTTATTACCTACAATTACTATGCAATGCGTATTTTATAGAAATTTAGGAGTTATTTTACTAATGTGATAAAACAAATTTGTTGTGTGATAATACTTTTTTAGTAAAAATTGCGAAAACGTCTCTGACTTTTATCAAAAAATATTTTCTTATGTTACACAATTATATTTTACAAAGTTAGTATTTATTATTTCAAATTATATTTGTATTTTCTTAATTATATTATTAATATTAATAATAGTTACTTCTATTATTTTTATTATTAATTATATCATTTGAAGTTTAGGAAAAAATGTTGTGTACATTATAGTTATTCTATCTAAATATCTATTTTTAATATTTCTTTAGATCCTCGATTTTGTGTGGAAAACGGAGTCTTTGTAGTAATATAACCTAAAGTTAAGAACATCATCATTATTTTTTAATACCTACAATTACTATACAATGCGTATATTAAAGTAATTTAGGAGTTATTTTACTAACGTGATAAAACAAATTTGTTGTGTGATAACATTTTTTCTTAAAAATTGCGAAAACGTTTTCACTTCTGTCGGCAGTCCTCGTGACTGCTTTAAAATTTTTTTATTAACTGCATCACTGGTTGCCCAACAAGCAGGATTCGATCATAGGGAGTTGACTTGTAGCTTATACATCAGGCGTAAGGAGACAAGTATTGAATTTAGTGTGATCTTGTGGTGGCGTCCGTTTTGAAAATATTACAATATTGGGTACTGCATATTGTATTGTCTCCAGAACTAAAGGTGTATGCAAAATTTTTAGCAAAATCGGTTAGGAGGAACTGGTTCTAATTCCGCTTGCAATATTTGACCTAAGGGATCGTCCATTAATCACGTGAGGCTCGAAAAAGGGGGGGGGGGGGGTCGGGAAAAATCACGAAATATCACAAGGGGGAGGGGGGGGGTGTAGAGAGATATCACGTGTACTTATTTTTTCGCCCGATTTCTACTAAACCGAAAAGCGTCGCGTGACCTAGACTCGCCGTAGACAGGCAACAATATCCCCGCCCACCGCAACATGAACCACCCGGCTCGGCTTGCCAGTCGCCAGTAAGACTGTGATTTTGGCGCCGAATACATGCGTAAATCACATATAAGCCTTTCCTTTATTATGTTTATGCCAGTGAGAATAAACCTGCAACCTTAATATGTGTCTGGACATTTTTATCACTGTGCTTAATTTTCCAGAATTAAATTAGATTATACCTATATTTAAAGATGATATTCTGAAATTATTAAAAATATTTTGTAATAAAAAAATACACGTGATTTATTGGGGGGGGGGGGGGGAAGTCTAAAACCTCACCACAAATCACTAGGAGGGAGGGGGGTTGAAAATTTGCTAAAAAAACATCACGTGATTAATGGACGACCCCTAAGCAAACTAACAAACATTGCAAGTTAAATAAAAGCTTGTAAAAAAGACATTGTCTACGAGGTCCCAACCATAGGAATCCAGGGACGGAAACTCCCGAACAGGGCCGATTCCTCACGATTGGCAAGCCACCAAAAAGTCGTAGTCCCAGAAGAAATATATTGCACTTGTATGCCCTATTATATAATTATAATATTAAATAACATAGCAAAATGTTTTAAAAATATTAGACTGAATGAAGTTTGAAAAATTCAACAAATACCATTAATAATCTTTATTGCAAAGCTTTAATACAGATAACACTTTGAGGTGAGTGTTACATAGGGTTCAAAAGATTAAAACAACCTACTACCAAAATATTCTCAATCCTTTTAAGTAAAAAAAACAATAAATCTTAAAACAAAGTCACACTAATGCTGCAGTGAAAATCAAAACACGAAGTGAATGCTGCTGACGTAATGTTTGTACACTTTCCAAATAAACATATTGTTATGACTGAAAAAAAACTTACCTTTTAATTTATTGTTTTAGGGGAGCAGAATGCCCATCATATTATTACTACATGTTTTTTTAATGTTTTATATTTAGGTAAATTTTAATGTCGCGAAAGGTCACCACTTAAAACATTGTTACAATGGAGGAAAATAGTTGAAAAATTACTGTCATAACCCCTTGTGAACATTTTTTCGTCGTAGGAAACTTATATTGATAAAAAATGTTGAATAAAATGGTTTATTTTTCATAATTAGTAGCCCATTATTATTGGCAATTTTCGACTGTTTTTGCTATGGTTCCAACATTATTATAGAACAGATACATGGAAATCTTGTTAAACGTAGAAAACATTCTCTATCTAAATAACTAAACATTCTTTCATATAAAATAGTTTGTAAGTGAAGAACACATGTTTATGTAAGGCAAGAACCCCGGATCTCCCGTCGTGTGAGTCGGGCTCGTACTAACCCGGTTTAATTTATTTTAATAACTGTATAGACAACAAGATGACCCTTAATTTTTCCCCAGAAACTAAGTATTCTCAACAAAAGCGTAAGGAACTTTACCCAAAAAAAAACCTACACATTGTAGACAAGAAAACACTGCTTACCACATTCCCTAACTTCCCACAGTAAATTACGAGTGTCCTGTTTTGCTAACAAAAAATCACTATTTTAAATTCAAATGTACTAGTACTTATACATAGATATTTGTATTAAATATTTTAATTTTCTCCTGGTTTCCAAAGGAAAAAGATTTCGTACATAGGTTTGAAATATGATTTTATTGTTAAACACTCCATACAAAAGCATAACTTATTAACTAAGAGAATTTTACAAGCTTATAAACTCAAAAAAAAAAAAAAAATGCAGTATTTAGATTTTTTAAATTAATACAAAATATACTTATTTTAAAACATATTTAAACATTTTCGTATGTATTGTTATTAAACAGTTTGTTATTATCTATTTTCAGAGAATAGTACAAAAATATTACAAATTGAAAAATAATTTTAATGATGAAAATTCTTAGCAATTCTTTAGGAATTATAAATTTTAAAATGAATGTTAGGAAAAGTATTACTTGAAAAGTGGTCATAAGTGGTACACTCTCTGTTCACTATCAGTTCTGACCAGAAATTAGGTCACCTATGATTTTTTAGTAATTAAATCAGTAAGTTGATGGTTTCAGTTTCAGAACGTTAATTTATGGTAATTAAAATAAAGCCAATTATAGCGAGAAAGAATTTTCTTTAATATTTTAATTTGGTATATATTTGAATGAATATTCATATATTATTTTAGAAAACTTGATTTATTCAGGGTGCAGTAGTTGAAAATCTAATATTACAAACGTTTTTAATATGACTTTTGTTGAGCTTGCATGAGGATAATTTTAAAGGTGTTTAACATTTATTGAAATAATTTTGAAGAAAATCTGTATCTAAAATCATCCGCTATTACTTGAAGAGGCTTCTATGGTTTTTCACTAGCAAATAGGTTGCAATAAGGTACCAGTAATAATTTACATCTTCGCCAGTATATTACCCATACATCCACCAAAGTGACTATCAGGATGTCACAATGATGACACTTAACCAGAATTAACTCATAGTATTAAGACTTGTTGGTACATCAGCAAGTTGCTTCATTACAGGCAAACTTTGGGGAAAAAAAGGGGGGGGGGGGGGGTTGTCAAGAGTCACAAGGACCGAATGATGGTCTAAGTGCGCTGCTAAAGTACAACTAAAATATACTTATTCAAGAGGTGGCGGAAGGTGCCAAACCCTCTTGCAAATATAATAAATAATTAAATAAAAACAATCTTACCCCGAAACAAATGTAAACATTAAAATGTACGATATTTTGATAGCATATAACCCTTTGAGAGCAGGCTTAAAGATGCAAATGTATGTTTATTCTCTCGAGGCCCAAGAGGTCATGTCCGATGACATGATTCGACCGCCTCAGCCAATCCGCGCGCCCCCAGTTGACGACATCCAGCGGGGAAAGGCTGCCGCACCTCGGGACGGGTGAGGTAACCTCCCCTCCACCTGTCTCAAACATCAGGGAACGCAGACTGCCCGCATATCCGGAGTGTACGACGCATTGCATACTCGGGCAGTCCTGATGATTATGTCTACAGAGATGCTCTTGTGACATCGTCACAGCATTTTTATGAATAATAATAA
The DNA here is from genome assembly GCF_032445375.1 of Bacillus rossius redtenbacheri. Lineage (NCBI taxonomy): Eukaryota > Metazoa > Arthropoda > Insecta > Phasmatodea > Bacillidae > Bacillus > Bacillus rossius. The sequence continues at coordinate 18,439,746 of NC_086336.1, forward strand.
ATTAATAACATTAATTTGTTTAGTTTAAGCAAAAAACTTGAACCTTAATATTTTTTTTCAGGTAAAAGAGTAGCATAGAGTAAGTAAGTTTGCTCAAGCCAATTTGTAAGTAAAAGAAACTGCTGCCAGATAAAATTTATAGGGTATTGCATGAAACATCATCAGACCGACTACTGAATAAGGACTGAAAATGTATTTCTTTGTTGCGACATGTCGATCTAATTCAAATCCAAGTAAAATGGACTTGATCAGGGGGGGTCTACATTTTATACTTTTGAATTGACGAAGGGGATAAAAGCACATGTAGATCATACGCTGATCGAGAAAGTATAAGGAAGACGGCAGCATATACGGAAAGACTTCAAAGTCAGTGCCGCAACACCGAAGGCTGCTTATTCCGAATTATATTTCTTGATATTCACCAACGGTTTTAGCTCCCCCTCAAACAAATCAATCCTCATGAAATGCAATGTTTATCTCCAGGTTTTCCATTGCTGCTCTTAAAACTTATGTGTCAAAATTTATACAAGAGCAAGAAAATAGGTAATAGAATAAAATTTATGCTTCGAAAATGGCTTCAAAGATAACAAACGGAAATGCAATAAACTATATTGTAAAGTTATTCACATGATGAGTTTATTATTCTGTCACTTCGTTGATTCTAGCTATCCTATTGCTATGTGCATTTCCCTGAAGCAGTATCAGACAGGTCGCGGGATTTACTTTAATACTTTGTCTCGTAGTTGTGGCTGGCTACTGTAATTAGCGTTGTTAGAGTTGTTCGCAATAGTCACTGCTCCGGAAACAGGGGCGTATCCAAACCAGTTGCTGAAGATGCCTCCACCTCCCGGGTAGTTGTCCGCGAAGTACAACATCACCGGCTTCAAGAACTCGACGAGCTCCGGTATTGTGAACTTGAGGATCCTGCCGTGCGTTGCTGGACGGTTGCTGGCGTGGTTGGAGGAGTCGCGACGCACTGCACTGGCCTCTTCGAGCTCGCCGTCGACTCGCAGTGAGTCGGTCGCGTGTCCGGCGGGAGGGGCGGCGAGGACTGCGTCGCTCTGTCGCGCCCCGGCGCAGCTCACCAGGTCACCGAACACCGCGAACAAAGCCTGGACACACACCGTTAGAAAGTACAGTTAATTCACGGACTTTTCAACGAATCATCAATCTAAAATAAACGAAGAGTTTTTTGACGTGACAACGTCTAATAAATCGATGAACGCCGGCTGAACGCACGAAAAAGTGTCCCGTAACGCACATTGTCCCGTTACGCTCATTGCACGCTTGCGCCGCATCTATATATCTTCCACTCGATTGGAACAACCATCGATTTGACTTTTTAGAGGCACATTAAACTTGAAACACTCCCATTCCTTTCCTACTTTTCCTATCATCGTCCTGTCCTTAACAGAATAACACAGATTGGAAGAAGTTAAATAGAAAACATGTATAAAAGTTATTGTTAAAATGATCTCTTCGTTAAAGTAATAAACATATTTGATTTAATGAGTGCAAATAAAAGTAAATTTATCAATTAAATTGTAGATTTCATTTCACTCCTTCTTTGTATCCATACAAAATAGTAATAATTCAATAAAAATGATTCAATTTTATTCATAAAAGTATGAAATCATTTCATCAATGTTTTGTTATGACGTTGTCACGTTAAACTATCTTCCGTAAACCGACTTTACAGACAACCAACTTTTTTTTTTTTAAATTTTAAGTAAACGAATCTTCGTAGAAACTACGCCGTATTTTGATTTACGAGTTGTATGTTTCATTCTAAACAAAGGTAAAGAAGAGTGTTCTTAACAAGTTTTTGAAAGATGTGTTAATACACCAAATAATATTCTTTTGGATTAATGTTCAAAGAAAGTGAACTCAGTGTCTCTAAATGTACGAATATAACAGTAAATTTACGAAGATCCCTGGATAATTTTCGCGGGTGTGCGGGAATAAGGAGATAAGTCAAATTTTTTGAAATAAAGGTTTTTTTATAGTATGGAATAAAAGAGAACAAGCTCTACAAAATGGTCAAATGGGTTTAGCACCCTTGTGTGTTATTCTATGGCACTGAACTTTTGGAGTTACATCACAAACTGACAGTTTTCGAGCGTGAAAAAGGGGATAAGTCATTTACAATGACATTTTGACATATCCCCTTTTTCCCGCGCACCCGCGATTTAACCAGTGTTCTTCGTAAAGGTGAGAATGTTTAACAGTGTATACTAATTCCTTGAAAGTGTTTAGTCTGAACTGCATTACCAATATAAGAAATTTTTGTTATTCTGAACTGCAAATTTAAATTATAATATTTTTCTCACATTATTAAACTGGTCTGAGAAGTGAACATCTATTGGATAAAAGGCAAAAAGCTGTTGCTGATTTCTCTAGGATATTGCATACATTTAAAACCAGCAGCGGATCAGATGAAAAAAGGGACCCCTTCTATTTTGTTTGAAACTCACAAGGGCAAAATGACGTTTTCTGGGAAAATTGGGACAACTCTGGCTCCTTCATGAGCTCCCGGATCTACCACTGATCCGGACCGCAAAGTTCTGGGCGCTAATATCCCGGATAAATCATGGATGTGATATTAACGTTTATGTCACGGGTTCACGTCGTAAGGTTATGCAAAAAAAGACTCAAAATAACAGGATATGCATTTAGTTGGTTAGTTTCTGAATGCCCTTCTGAGCGGTACTAAATTTGTTTCGTTTTCTTAGCCAATGTGGAAATATGCAGTAAACTAGTTTATTCAATATAAAAATATTGAGATAAAAATTCAGATTCTGACAATAGTGACCTTACTCATTTTTTAAAAAAAATTCACGTACAAATGAAATGACATGTAATAAATATATCACAGAATCATACGTTAAAAAATGGGGGAGTAATATTTGACTCAGAAGGATCGTGTGAAAATGCAAGTAATCGAGATAAATATTTTTTGGAATCATTTGATAAAAAAAATTCGTATAAACTAAAGCCACCGATTATTTATAAAGAGACATGGAACGGAAAGCTATAAAATAATGTTTTACGTAAGGTTAATTCAAAATATCCATAAACACGTGAAATGTTTTTGAAAGGAGTAGAATTTAATCCAGGAAGAAATAAATCAGTGAGAAAATCCAGAAGAAAAACGAAAAAAAGGACTAAAAATAAGCTATAGAAGCTGCAGAATAAAGAAGACTTCAACAAGGATTTTTAATCAAATATGTGGTAGCTATAATAGAACAAAGATCATTGTTATAGGCTCTATGAATGATATGAAAAAAATACAGAAAATAAGAAAACTATGCAATAAAGACATTTATCACGTTTATTTGGTATCCTAATATAAATAAACACCCATGTTGTATGGGAAATATAAAAGTCACACGTTCTAGTGGGTAATCTAAATCAGTGGCGATGACATGGAAAAGGGCTTATAACATTCAGCGGCGTTTAAACACTTGAAAAAAAAAAAAACATTAAAACTTACTCTCACTTACTCTTTTTTCAATGGTGCGAATAAAACACAAATTTTTTTAAATAGTGAGCAGCAGATCTATGAAATAGGGCCGTGGTTCATAGATATTTTACTCTGTATTCCGTGTGATTTTCGGACAGGATAGCCTGATTCATCCTAACTTGTAACTTCAGTTAAATACGCGTATTCTATCGGGGTTTCGAAACCAAGTGTCTCCACGTCACACACTGAGGAGTAAGCGATTAAGTTATAGAAGACGTTATAAAGTTATAAAGGGCATATTTATCTATGCATTCAGACCATCATGCTATAATTATATGATTAAAGAATAATTTACCTAAGCGTTAACATTCTTGTAACAGATAAACCAATATAAAATTTTGTATGATTGGCTTGTTAAAGGAAAGGTCACCAACGTTTCGGTACACAATACAACCGCCATCTTCAGGGTAGCAGCCCCCTACAGTAGGACACTGTTACCCTTAAGATGGCTTTTGTAATGGCAAATAAACACCGGCTAGAACCCACAAGCCAAGAAACCTGACAATGATTGCTCAATCCTGCGATAATTTTCATGATAGCTATTTATAGTAAAATAATCATCATTCCTTTTTTGGCCAGCCTAATACCGTTAATTGGCTGCTACCACGCTTATTCACAGAGCATCAAAGTCGTCCTGTACACTGTCATTGTTTTTTGTAAATGGAACAGAAATATTCGAGTTAAATTAAAGAAATTTGCTAATTTTTACATTCACTTGAAAAAAAACTGTATCACTACAAAATAATGTTCGCGGCGATATTGGTTTTTATTCTCAACCGGACATTTATGTTTCTTGTTGTCCCAGTACTTCCAATAGTTTAAGTAATTTATAAACCGTTCTCTGAATAGCTTTCTAGTATTAACTGAGCACATTAACAAGCATAATCAAACAAAATAAGGCCAAATTATTGAATATTTGGTTATCTTTTCCAGATTAAAAAAATACGCTTGAATGAAACTTCAATTAAAATATAAAAGTATGCACCAATTTTCGTTAGAAATGATCAGTATTATCTCAAAAAACGTATTTAATATATGCATAAAAAGGGGGGTTGTCTGTAAAGTCGGTTTACGGACGATAATTTTACGTGATAACGTCATATAAAATGTTATAAGTTGCTGCTTTTAGAAAGCCCGCCTTAACCTGTTTGATATTATAGAAGATTTTCTCGCGCGGTGGTTGGCCGGTTCTTGCACGCTCGGCTCAGGCGGAACGTGACAATGAGTCATGCTTTTTCGTGCGTGCAGCCGGCGTTCATCGATTTATATAAGACGTTATCACGTCAATATAGCCATGTGTTGTATTGCAAACTATTTGTTGTAAATCTGGTTTGTTGAAGTACAGAAATGTACTCACCAAGCACAGGCACAGGCACAGGCACGACTCCATGATGACGGGCCTCGCTGGGAGCACTGCGGGAGGGCGGGAGCTCGCGTCATATATACGCAGGTCCACGCGCACAATCGCAAACCCGTCCGGCGGGCCCGGGCCGCGACGAATACACGCGCGTGTGTGTGATGCGGGCCGCGTTTGTCACGCGCGCCTCGTTTGGCAATCACGCGGCGAATTGCGAACTGAGGTTATATAACCGAGCCCTCGAGAGCAGATATCAGGGAAGTACCAGCTGGAGCGTTAGCGGTCACAAGTGCCCGCCTTTCACCTCCCTCAGAGGATTTTCACATACCGATATGGCTGACGTGTTTACATTTTTATCAGCTGTTCTAGCCTGTTTTGATTAACGTCAGCAGTTAAACTGTTCGGAAGAAAGCTAGATAAAATCATTACTGTTTAATGTGTTCATTTGTATAAAAAGTTAGAAATATAGGTACCTACATAATATTTTTATATGTCGAAATGAAACACAGACTAGAACAAACTGAAAATAAAATTAAAATAATATATTTGGTATGCTTACTTGTGGAAACATATTATCCCAGTCATTTGAGGTTCTGCTTAATCTCTTCTTTGCGTGTATGAATGCATTGAAATGATACGGCTGGACGACATAAACATATATTTAAGTTCTTTTTTTGCTTAATGTAGGCTCTCACACAAGTACTTAGTAGGTATATATTGAAGGCTCTTGCAACAGGCTCAAGGATGAGGATTGAGAATTGTCGACAACATATTGAATTATGATGTCACGGTGGCTATATTGGTGTAAAATTACCTAAGAAAGACACAATTTCCTAGAAATTTCCCTATTTCGAGAAAAAAATTCCCGTATTGAGGGAACAATCCCGTTTTCCCCTCAAAAATTAAAAAAAAAATATATGTGAAATAAGAAAAAGCTGAAACACATTTGCCTTAGAAAAAATGAAAATACTCCAATGAGACTTAAATTCCCCATTTTAAAGCCTCCAATAAGCCTCGGGTGGGAAGCTTCAACCTTGATCTTGACCGTAAAATAGAAATTATTTTATTTTTAAACAAAAAATTATGAAAAAACTAAAAAAAATTGTTTACTTTAAAAGTTTAGTTATCGTTACACTCAACATCTTGGATTCTTGTACAATACACTTTTAGTTACGCCCGCCATATTGGATTATAGAATGCTGCACTGTTCGTTACGCATGCCATCTTGGTTGTTTATGCCTTCGTTGTAATTTTCGTTACGGCTGTCATCTTGGATTCTAAAAACGTTGCAATTTCGTTATGGCCACCATCTGAAATATCAGTGATTATTTATCTAGAATTTAAGGGAAAAAAATTAAATTTATATAAAAAATTAATTAAAAAATTATAATCAAAAAAGTATTCTAAGGTGTTTGGTTCGAAACCAGCGAGATTATTCTGTAAAAAATGGTGACGGATACTTCCATCGTGGAAGCCACCGGCAGACTGACCTCACACCACTAATGCAAACGCGGATATTACGTCAGCCAATAGGAAGTCATGGCGTGCATCTTGTTTCTGTCGGCTGGAGGCTGCCATATTATTTTCGTCTGTTAGATTAGGCTGCCGCCACATTAGTATAGTTTTTACTCGCTAGAGTGTCCTTATTGCTTAGGGCAAGCTTGGAGTTGGGGTTCCCTAGCCTCGTGAAAAGCTGACGCAGTGAGCGGCGAAACAGCTCCGGTTCACTAGCCTGGAAAGCTGGGAGAGGTTGGATAGGCCTCGACCGAACCACGGGTATTCTGGGTGTTTCGAGGGAGGGAGATCGGCATGCTGCGCCAGTAGCGCTGAGTCCAAGGGCTTGGGACGCAGCTGACTGTCTGGTTAGCCGATCTCTGATTGCGTGTAGCGGCGTGATCCGTCACCCACGCCCGTGGGGGCCCCGGGGCTTGTAATAGGCGCCGGGTAAACACCCTGTTTGGATGGTATGTAATACCACAAACAAAATAACTCGGAATACAAAGGGACACAGAAAACCCCGGAGGACTAAAGCTAAGAGGGGTCCACGAGCTTCTTTCTTTCTTCGCTAGAGTGTAATATTCATTTATTACTGAGGCGTCCGCCAACTTTAATCTGGCACCATCTTTGAAATGTGTAATTTTTAAGCTAGAAATTCGGAAAAAATTATAAGTTTCGTTAAAAACAAATCACTTATTAAAACAATGATTGATTCAATTGCCTTGGTTTGATCCCTGACTGATGCAAAATATAGAATTTAATTCAAAATACTATGAAAATGACAGGTTCAAGAAGTAAAACAAAAAAAAAATTAAAAAAATGGATGCGTGTACTTATGTACGCGCGTGAGAAGTTATACTTCTTTGGCATCATTCAAAAATAGTTTTTAATTGCATGCAAATAATTAATTACAATATAATAATAATAAAGTTCATTTTAAATTTAAGAAATTATATAAATACAATTTAGAGAATAATAAATATATATTACATAATTTGTTCTAAATATTATAAGATTCTTAATTTTAAATATTTATTATTGATTATTTAATATATTAAAAGAAAATAAATAAATTTTATAATAAATTAAAATTTTAATTTACGATTATTCATTTTTTAAATATTTATTGTTTTCTTAATTTAATATTTACTTTACATTTTTATCAAAAAGTTTTCATTAAATTTGTTCTTTTATTTTTATAAATGTTTATTATGTATGAAAATTAAAAAATAAATATAAAAAATTAATATTTTGATTTTATGTTCGATTTTAATTTTAACACAATTTTTTTATTAAATGTTTTATTAAATTTATTATTTATTTTGTAAATATTAAATAACCAATAATAAATATTTAACATTAATAATTTAATAATATTTAGTATTAATTATATTAAATAATATTTTAATTTATATCAATAAATAATACATACGGATAGTTAACATTAATTATATTGGACCACTTGAAAAAGTATATAAGTACAATTATTGTAACTGATATTTACGAATAGTAAATAATATTAATCAAAATATTCAATTTAAATCACTAATGAATATAATTTATTAGCATATACATAATTCGCACTTGTATGAAACTAAAACACGTGTTGTGAATGTAAAAACTAGAAACGTGTGGATAAATATTATAAATATTAAAACAGTGATCAGAGGCGACGAGCGTGCCAACATGCGCGACTAATAGGGCCTAGAGGTTCTATTTATATTTTGTTGGTAGCTCTTTTTCGAGACTTAATGAGCGGTTTAGCGGACAGATTCAACCTGTTAATTTTGTGTTACAGTAATGCGCGCGCATCTTAAAATTTCACTCTCATCATTTTTTCATAACGCGCCTAAAGAAGTATAACTGCAAAAAAAGTAAAAAAAAATCTACTGCCGAGTTTTAAACCACGGTCCTTTAGCATATTGACCGCGCAGCATAACCACTGCTTTGAAAGAAGGTTACGAATAAATGGTGTATTATGTTTGATGTAATACCAAAATAATGTTGTTTTAACCTTGGAATTTACTCTTTTCTGTTTACCAAAATAAATTCCATGGTAATTTCACTATCATAAAGTTTCATTTGGCACACCAATACGTTTTTGGTATGTCCCCTAATGTGGGTTTATGTTCATACACGTGGGTCTGCCATCATCCCGTGAAAATGTCGTTACATGGTGCGCACGCAGCTTCAACCTGTTAATTTTGTGTTACAGTGATACGCGCGCATCTTAAAATTTCACTCTCATCATTTTTTTCATAACGCGCCTAAAGAAATATAACTTCAAAAATGTATTACTTAATTTCTACTCTTCTATAGCAACACTTGTGAAAGTTAGAAATCTTATAAACATTGAGATCTGCATTGGCGTGAACTGACCGATTCCCAGCTAAAATCGGTTTATTGAAGAAAGAGAATTGCCAATTCCTTTACTCACATAGTCTTCCTTTTCCCGATATCATTTCTCAATACCCTATTTAACCGACTACTTTACATCGTCAGAATTTTAAATTGTAGCAGCCGAAGTCTTGAAAGCGCACTTCTTTTTATCCTCTATGGATACGGTTTACCATAGACGCAGTCCATCTACAAGTTATATTTTAAAGGTCCGTATGTAGCTACTTGATCAGTAAGCTGATTGATAATGTTCTGCCTGATATCGTCAAGAAAAGTGCAAATGTCTTTCGACTCACTAAACGTATTTAGATAATAGCAGTCCTTAAAAATTCCATGAAATAAGGATTTCACCAAAAGAATCCGAAGAATAATTTCGCAATAATGATCTGGAAAGGAGCATATATAAAGACGAATATCATGAAAAAATCAACATTCTCATCAATCTCTTCACTGAACTAGCAGTACATAATGAAGGTTTAAAAAAGCTAGAAAGTGGTCTGAACTTTTATTATGTGTATTGGGACGACCCAAGTGAAATGATTGATATTCTTAGAGGTTCTACATGCTTCACTCAGTGCAGGAAACTATTCGCACATTACCGAAATAGTCTCCATAGTCGAAGAACTCAGGGAAACCGGCTACACACATTGCGTCGAAGCGGAATCGCTCGTGAACTTCACGCTCCTGCAAGACGAAAATACCTTCGGTGCTAAGTCGTAGTTCATGGACTTTATGATTTACTCCAGTGGACCTTGTTGAGATAATACTATATTCCCGAATGAATAAAGGATTCAAGTACATGTTAACGGTCATCGATGTGTATAGCAAGTTCGCTTGGGCCAGACATGTGGAATCTAAGAATGCAATCGACATAACCAAGGCTATGACAAACATTTTGAGCGATGGGCATGTACCGTCCCACCTGCAAACAGATCTCGGCAAAGGATTATACGATGCCACTTTCAAGGCTTTGATGAAGAAGTTTGGCATTAAACACTACTACATTTTCGAAAGGTTTAACAGAACTTTGCACACCAAGATGTGGTGACAGTTCACAGCTAATTGAAATTACAAGTGGCTGGATATCTTGACGAAACTAATAAGTTAATACAATTTCACAGTGCATTCTACCACGAAAATGAAGCCTTAAGACTTAAAGGATGATCACTTTCTCTAAACAGAGTTTTCCAACAAGAAAAAAAAAAAAGATCCACGAAAGCCTATAGCTAGTGTCGGTGAAATTGTGTGGATCTCCAAGTAAAAAGGCATCTTCGAGAATGGTTTCACTGTGAAATGGAGTTCCGAACTTTTCCACGTGACTCACATACTTAAATCGGAGCCTACTATCTCGAAGATTTGCACCACAAGCCTATTCGTAGCGGCTTCTATGCCAAAGATATTCAGCCTGCGATGTATCCTGATATGTACTTGGTGGAGAAGATTCTCAAACAAAGATATAGACGATCCTAAGTCAAGTGATGAGGCTTCCCACGTCGCTTTAATTCATGGGTAACAGATGTAGAAATCGAGAAATACTAGTAATTTATTTGTTCTTGTAATAGAGTAGAAATTGTGAATAAAATAATTTATTTGTAATTTTGTTTTATTTCTCGAACCTGTAATTTTTAATAATTTTAATTTAATTATATTTTTATCATACAGTAAGGATCCGACCAAGGAAAGGAATCTATCTATTTAATAAGTGGTTTTTTTGATGATTTTTTTAAATTTTTTTACGAATATCTAGGTTAATTATTAAGAATTCCCAAGATGTCAGTGAAGAAAATAATGCGGGCACCCAGGCAATAAATAATTACTGCACTTTAGTGGGTAAAAATTTAACTAATATGGTGGTAGCACTCTAGCAGACTAAAACAATATGATTCCAGCAGATGAAAAAAAGATGGCTACCATGACATAATGGCTGACATAAATTCTGTCCTGGCATAAATGATGGGAGGTCAGTCTACCGGTGGCTTCCGTGGAAGAAGGATCCATCACCATTTTTAATCGAATAACCTCGCCAGCTCCAAACCCAGTACTTTTAAAAGAGAATTATTATTAAAATTCAATAAATTATTTTTTATAAAAAATGTTCAGATTCTTCACAATTTTATAGCTTAAAAATTACAGAATTTTAAGATGGTGGTTGTAACAAAAAGTTAAATTTACTAGAATACAAGATAGTGAAACATTTTAGATTTCAAGTTGGCGGCAGAGGTAATGCCTAGAACTTCCAAGATGGCCGCCACGATGTCTTAATCCAATATGGCGACCATAAGGAAAAGTGCAATGGTGATGTCACAAATCTAAATGGTCGCCATGATGTCATAGCGGTCGGTCATTAAACCCATCCTCAATCTTGACCCTGGACCCTGTGCCAGAACCTACATTCCTATACTACATATATATAAAAAAGAGAATTAATAGTTTTATTTAGTTAGTACATGTTTATTTAATGGTTTATAAATGTTTAAAACCAAATTTATTTTCAATATTTGCATGAATTTAGAGCATTTTATCAAGTGTTTATATAGTTTAGAATTAACTGTTACTATATAGCCTTTGTCGCACAACTCTGTTTTTAGGATATCACATATTAATCTTGAAATAAATCCTGGAAACCTGAGTTTTTTAAGGGATTTGGGAAAACCAAACTTTAAAATTGTTTTAAATGATATCCTTCAAAAAATAAATTTACAACGAAGGCTACATACAGATGGTTAGTTCAGAACTGTAAACAACATTAATGCGTGCCTTAATTTCATCCTAGGATTGAAATTAAAATTTTTTTATGACTTCTTAAAAATACTTAAATAAACATATTTTATTAGCAATTTAACATTATTATGTTGTGAATTACATATAAATTACAAGAAAAATCCATTTAATCATAAAATCCAAATCTCTTAAAGTTTTTGCAAGGGTGATATTTATACTGTCGTCTCTTAAGTTTATATATATATATATTTTTTTTTTGGAGTCGAAACTGTTTAAATTAGCATATTTGCCATTATGTTCAGATAAGAAATATTGTGAACAGATAAAAAAACTTTATAATGGAATTAAATTACAGGGTACAAGTCTAGATATAATAAAGTGTATTACCTAACCAACATAAAGTTCAATGATTTACGTGTAGAGGCAATGAGTTATATAATATGCGATTGAGTTTCGGCTTAAGGTTGTCATGCGTACAGACCTATCACACACCATGTGTTATTATATTCTGTGTAAGCTGTTGGGCGAAATACCGAATGTTTCCAAGGATCAAAATGAATCCCAGTCATTAAAGATTTATAGTTCTAGAAATATTTTACATTTTTTACCTGAATGCAAAACATATACAGGAAGATTGATCAGTTTTAAATTAACGATAGATATGCGTTAGTAAACTGAATAAATATGATTTAATATTAGTCAAAAAAATCGACAATATAACATAAAATATTCGTAAATGCATTTGTTTGACCATGAGAAATTTTCAAAAATTATTTTCGTTATTTCCTGGACAGAGTTCAAGGACACAATTTTAATTGTAACTAAATTACAACTACAGATATTATTTATGTTAAAACATTTAAAAACGTGGTTGACTCCTTGTGTTATGTATTTCATCATAAATAAAAATTTTTTGTGTAAGATTAAACAGTTAATTTGAACTTATGGATCATTTACTCCAATTCAAAAATAATTATTGTTAGATGCGCAAAAAAACACGAAACATATTTTTAACTCATCAAAACGCACTAAAATTGCTGTCAGTAACTATTTGCAGTGCTCGTCGTGGGTGGGTTGGATGACCGTTTAACCGCAAAACATTCTGATGCACTCAATGCCAAATAACGTTATTAAAACTGTAAGCTGGAGAAACATTAAATTTTGTTTTGTAGAGAATTTATTTTAAACCATGTAAGTTATAGGAACATATGTTGTTTTTCAACGAAAGCCATAAAACCAAGAAATAACGAAAATACCAATATATAAATGTTATCCAAAATATCGAAATAGATATTAGTACTTTATTTTAATAATGGTTAGGCTATTGGCCAGGAATATTATGTTTGTCATTGCTAACCATTATAATGGCCAACATATTGAAACAGTGGAAAAATTCGAAACGGTTATGTTCCAATATTCTTTTCAGTACATTCGAAATCTTAGCTCCAGCAGAGAAGTTTCTGCGCGAACGAATAACAGATAGTGACCACTAGATTTATATATGTCCACATAAATACATTTTACTTTTATATATTTTATTTAAAATGTCATACCTGAGATGTCTTCATCAAATAAAATACTATGATTTAGCATAAACAAATAACAACTCAACTGCTAGATTTAGTTTAAACTTTAAACTTCCCGTGAACATCAGAAAAAAATCACTGTTACTCATAAGACCCAAAAATGTACAGTTTTGTGGTGTAATTTTCGGTGATAGGTATATATATTTTTTTCACACTACGTTGTAGTCTTTACACATACGAATTTTCTTAGATTCAAAAAATTACTTTATCGAGAGATTCAATGTTGAGTAATATTTTTAACAAAAATAAGCTTACATCGTTTTACTTTTGTTTGTAAACACTATACGTCCCGACCTTCAGATATAAGGTATTTATTGAATCTTAAAGCCATGTTACGCTGTCCAACTCACTTCCAAAACCTTCCAATAGAATGATTTTAAAAAAAATGTTGGACGATTATGACGACACAGAAAACGTCACTAGCGCAGCCTTGTTTGTTTGACAAGTTTAAAGACTCAAGTTACCATACAATATTTTTTAAAAAGGACTGGTCCAAAAACATTTTAAATGTTTTATGGAATCAGCCAATCAGATTCGTGCCTAGCAAGTACGGAAATGTTTTAAGTTTACTTCTTGACACATGGAATTAAATAGGTTACAAAGATAAAATACAAAAAAATTATATTACGTCACATGTTAAGTAACTTAATTGTATAAAAGAAAGAGCATTAATTTGATATATTTCAATTTTTGAAAACTTAAAAAAAAAAACAATAATCATAACAATATTAAATTTCTCACCCAGCTCTGTGATGCATTATTTTAATTTTAAAATTAAATTAAAATTGAAAAATGTTATAGCTAGTTCAGTCGAATAATAAACTTTAATAGTGTGGCAGAATTTAAAACACGTCTGAGGTTATATGTCCAACCTTATTCGATGGAGAAACTGAAATTCATATTTCGTCTAAATATACCCCTTAAATGTTGTTATCAAAAATAGATAAAGAACTAAATTGGACAGTGTGAAAGGGCCTACCTGGATATGTTGTGTGTGTTTGAATTCTTGAAAGAAGATATTCATAAAGATGACAGTGGCATCAATTCAAGTGTATGGTTACTTCTACACGAGAAACAAGTTCACAATGTTTTCAGGATTTTTGTGTTCGTTGTTTGACAAGTAGATAGTCCAAATTTGCTCGGGGAGTCATTTTCACTGGGATCTATGCCAAAGCTGAAGCAAGATCCCTGTACAAAGTGAAGGTCATCTAAACTGGTCATCGTCACGCCTAATACCCCGACAAGAAAACTGAAATTTCCCTATTTTATGAATCACCATAGAGAGTTCACAATATACACTGCGATGTAAAATTAATATATTTTCATATATGGTGTTAAAATATCGAAAAAAATGTTTGGTACACGCATATAATGCATTCTGGGAAAAAAGGACCAGTTTCACTTCTCCACAACTCCTCAATTTGTTAAATCAATGGCTAACATAAACTCGTTAGACATATTTTTTTTCAAAGATATAAAAATAATGGCGTTTATTTAGGAACATTTTGAACCGCTCAATGATGAAGAACTACAGCTGCTAGTATAAAGATGATTTATTTGTAAAAATGACTAATTGGTTACGAATGTCCACGATTGTTTGGATTCAAAAATGATTTTATTTCTTCTTTCGTTGTAATGTTCTGGTCTTGCAGGTCTTTCCAAAAGTTGAAGTTTACCTCCATGTGTTTCAGAAGCTCAGGGAGGTGAACAAACCCTGAAACATACGGTTAAATAATAATAATGATCATATTTAGCAGGAAATAAGACTATTTTCAACGTCAAAAACACAAACACATCGGTGCGTGGCTGCAATGCGTGTTTAAGAATTAAGAATGATTAAGAATGTGTGAGTATGTTTGCATGTGAGCGAGTATGGAGTGCTCAAATATTAAAGTGTGCTATGATGCAAACGTACCAATTTCTGTACGTTTACAAAAAATTCCTTTTAAAACCAGTTGCCAAGAAATAGTTCACAATACTACAAGAAAGATATTGTAAAGTTGTACAACACATGAGTAGTATAGGAATGACGGTCCTGCGCCAGGCTGCAGTCTGTGGATTGTGATTGTCTGTCCGCCATCTTGGATTGTGACGTCACGGCGGCCATTTTTGACTCAAAATTCCTCAAAATTCCTCAAAAATGACTCAAAATGACTCAAAAATTCCCGTTTTAAGAAAAAAATTCCCGTTTTATTCCGTAAAAATCCCAGCAGCTAGAAATGTCCATATGTAGGCTTAAGCATCCATGTCTACAGCCTCAGAAAAGCCTCATCATGGATTATGACGTCACCGTTGCACTTTCCGTTACGCCCGCCATCTTGAAAATCTGCAATTTTTATGTTAGAAAATCGGGAAAATTTTTAAAAATCATTAAAAAATTATTTAATCGAATAAATAATAAAAATCTTAAAAACCACTGTTGCAGTTATCGTTACGGTCGCCATCTTGGATTATATAAATGTTGCATATTTCGTTATGCCCGCCATCTTGGTTGAGTATTTTGCCTTTGTTACACATTTCATAAATTCCGCCATATTGTATCCTATTAATGACGCTATTATCGTTATGGTCACCATCTTGAAATTTAGACGCCATCATGGAAATCCGTATTTTTTATGTTAGAAAATCGGTAAACATTCCAAAATTCATCAAAAAATTAACTTAATAGAGTTATGATTCATTATATTGATTCCCGTCCTTGGTTCGAAACTGGTGAGGGCAAAAAAAAAAAAAAAAAAAACATCAGTTCCTTCCTCCACAGAAGCCACCTACAGACTGACCTTCCACCACCAATAACAAGGTATTTACCATCAGCTGGTATGACAACATGTACGCCATCTTGTCTTCGTCCGCTGGAGACCGTCATCTTGTTTTCGTCTGCAAGAGTGTGCTGGCGACATGTTGATATAATTTTCTGTTCACTATACCTTTAACCTCGTCTGTTGACCTTGAACTTTGTCATTGACCTTGAACTTTGACCTTGGCCTTGAACTTTGACCTTGACCTTGAAATTTGACCTTGAAATTTGACCTTGACCTTGAAATTTGACCATGACCTTGTTATTTGACTTTGACCTTGACGACCATCATGGATCCGTCATTTTATGTTCAGTACATGCTACCAGGAGCTACCACATGCTAGTGGTCATTGCCGCCATCATGTTTTCGTCTGCTGGAGGACACCATCATGTGTGTACTCGTCTTACCATCATGCTAGTTTTATTCTAACCTGCTACAGTGCAGTAATCATTTATTATTACTGAGGTGCCCGCCATCTTGAAATTTGGGAGCCATCTTGAAATCATGTTATTATTTAGCTAGAAATGCGGGAAAAATTCCAAAAGTCTCCGATGAAATCAATTATTAATTTACAAATTAAATCGATGGATTCCTGTCCACGGTTCGATTCTTGACCAGTGACAGTTGTAACAAATTATTAAATAAATTTTATATTCTGTTTTCCATTACCTTTCGTGGTGTTTATTAATCATTCACTATACGAAAAACAACTCTAGTCAATATACCTGACAAACGAATTAATACAGTGCCGATTATCCTATTATGAAAGTCTAATTTTTCAATAATCTGAATAACCTATAAGCCGTTCATGTACAAAGCAACACATATAGATCAATCGCCTTCAGTCCATGAGACCGAGTCATGTCATTATCAGACGTATAGGCTAGTCATTTCAGGACCGCATGACCTTCGCCGTTAGCTAATTATATTCAATTAATCCATCGTGACATTTATATACATTCTAAAGGACCAAGTAACCTTGAAAAATATTTTAGTAACACCAAGAGGTTTTAAACCTGTAAATATTCAATCACTACATTTTGTACTACACGCAATCAACAAAAAGGAAGCACCGTCAACGAAAAGGCAGCACATTTGGAAGCACCGACAACGAAAATGCAGCACCGCCAACGAAAAGGAAGCACATTTGGAAGCACCGACAACGAAAAGGCAGCACCGCCAACGAAAAGGCAGCACCGCCAACGAAAAAGCAGCTCATTTGGAAGCACCGACATTTATAAGGCAGCACCGCCAACGAAAAAGCAGCACATTTGGAAGCACCGACAACTAAATGGCAGCACCGCCAACGAAAAGGCAGCACATTTGGAAGCACCGCCAACGAAAAGACAGCACATTTGGAAGCACCGACAACGAAAAGGCAGCACCGCCAACGAAAAGGAAGCACATTTGGAAGCACCGACAACGAAAAGGCAGCACCGGCTACGAAAAGGCAGCACCGCCAACGAAAAAGCAGCTCATTTGGAAGCACCGACAACTATAAGGCAGCACCGCCAACGAAAAACAGCACATTTGGAAGCACCGACAACTAAAAGGCAGCACCGCCAACGAAAAGGCAGCACATTTGGAAGCACCGCCAACGAAAAGGCAGCACCGCCAACGAAAAGGCAGCACCGCCAACGAAAAAGCAGCTCATTTGGAAGCACCGACATTTATAAGGCAGCACCGCCAACGAAAAAGCAGCACATTTGGAATTATAAAAATTTAATGTTTTTATTTCTTGTATTCTGATTTCTAACTAACACTTAGTTCTCGTAACTTGTGCTTCCAAATGTGCTTCCTTTTCGTCGATGGTGCTGCCTTTTCGTTGGCGGTGCTTCCAAATGTGCTGTCTTTTCGTTGGCGGTGCTTCCAAATGTGCTGCCTTTTCGTTGGCGGTGCTGCCTTTTAGTTGTCGGTGCTTCCAAATGTGCTGTTTTTCGTTGGCGGTGCTGCCTTATAGTTGTCGGTGCTTCCAAATGAGCTGCTTTTTCGTTGGCGGTGCTGCCTTTTCGTAGCCGGTGCTGCCTTTTCGTTGTCGGTGCTTCCAAATGTGCTTCCTTTTCGTTGGCGGTGCTGCCTTTTCGTTGTCGGTGCTTCCAAATGTGCTGTCTTTTCGTTGGCGGTGCTTCCAAATGTGCTGCCTTTTCGTTGGCGGTGCTGCCATTTAGTTGTCGGTGCTTCCAAATGTGCTGCTTTTTCGTTGGCGGTGCTGCCTTATAAATGTCGGTGCTTCCAAATGAGCTGCTTTTTCGTTGGCGGTGCTGCCTTTTCGTTGGCGGTGCTGCCTTTTCGTTGTCGGTGCTTCCAAATGTGCTTCCTTTTCGTTGGCGGTGCTGCATTTTCGTTGTCGGTGCTTCCAAATGTGCTGCCTTTTCGTTGACGGTGCTTCCTTTTTGTTGATTGCGTGTAGTACAAAATGTAGTGATTGAATATTTACAGGTTTAAAACCTCTTGGTGTTACTAAAATATTTTTCAAGGTTACTTGGTCCTTTAGAATGTATATAAATGTCACGATGGATTAATTGAATATAATTAGCTAACGGCGAAGGTCATGCGGTCCTGAAATGACTAGCCTATACGTCTGATAATGACATGACTCGGTCTCATGGACTGAAGGCGATTGATCTATATGTGTTGCTTTGTACATGAACGGCTTATAGGTTATTCAGATTATTGAAAAATTAGACTTTCATAATAGGATAATCGGCACTGTATTAATTCGTTTGTCAGGTATATTGACTAGAGTTGTTTTTCGTATAGTGAATGATTAATAAACACCACGAAAGGTAATGGAAAACAGAATATAAAATTTATTTAATAATTTGTTACAACTGTCACTGGTCAAGAATCGAACCGTGGACAGGAATCCATCGATTTAATTTGTAAATTAATAATTGATTTCATCGGAGACTTTTGGAATTTTTCCCGCATTTCTAGCTAAATAATAACATGATTTCAAGATGGCTCCCAAATTTCAAGATGGCGGGCACCTCAGTAATAATAAATGATTACTGCACTGTAGCAGGTTAGAATAAAACTAGCATGATGGTAAGACGAGTACACACATGATGGTGTCCTCCAGCAGACGAAAACATGATGGCGGCAATGACCACTAGCATGTGGTAGCTCCTGGTAGCATGTACTGAACATAAAATGACGGATCCATGATGGTCGTCAAGGTCAAAGTCAAATAACAAGGTCATGGTCAAATTTCAAGGTCAAGGTCAAATTTCAAGGTCAAATTTCAAGGTCAAGGTCAAAGTTCAAGGCCAAGGTCAAAGTTCAAGGTCAATGACAAAGTTCAAGGTCAACAGACGAGGTTAAAGGTATAGTGAACAGAAAATTATATCAACATGTCGCCAGCACACTCTTGCAGACGAAAACAAGATGACGGTCTCCAGCGGACGAAGACAAGATGGCGTACATGTTGTCATACCAGCTGATGGTAAATACCTTGTTATTGGTGGTGGAAGGTCAGTCTGTAGGTGGCTTCTGTGGAGGAAGGAACTGATGTTTTTTTTTTTTTTTTTTTGCCCTCACCAGTTTCGAACCAAGGACGGGAATCAATATAATCAATCATAACTCTATTAAGTTAATTTTTTGATGAATTTTGGAATGTTTACCGATTTTCTAACATAAAAAATACGGATTTCCATGATGGCGTCTAAATTTCAAGATGGTGACCATAACGATAATAGCATCATTAATAGGATACAATATGGCGGAATTTATGAAATGTGTAACAAAGGCAAAATACTCAACCAAGATGGCGGGCATAACGAAATATGCAACATTTATATAATCCAAGATGGCGACCGTAACGATAACTGCAACAGTGGTTTTTAAGATTTTTATTTTTTTATTCGATTAAATAATTTTTTAATGATTTTTAAAAATTTTCCCGATTTTCTAACATAAAAATTGCGGATTTTCAAGATGGCGGGCGTAACGGAAAGTGCAACGGTGACGTCATAATCCATGATGAGGCTTATCTGAGGCTGTAGACATGGATGCTTAAGCCTACATATGGACATTTCTAGCTGCTGGGATTTTTACGGAATAAAACGGGAATTTTTCTCTCGAAAACGGGAATTTTTTTCTTAAAACGGGAATTTTTGAGTCATTTTGAGTCATTTTTGAGGAATTTTGAGGAATTTTGAGTCAAAAATGGCCGCCGTGACGTCACAATCCAAGATGGCGGACAGACAATCACAATCCACAGCCTGCAGCCTGGCGCAGGACCGTCATTCCTATACTACTCACATGGCTATGGTTATTATTTTAACATATGAAATATGTTTTTTTTGTTGAGATAATACTTACGAAAATTGGCGCATAATTTTATATTTTAATTGTTGTTTCATTCAAGCATAATTATTTAACCATGGAAAAGATAATCGAATAGTCGATTATTGGACTTTATTTTGTTATATCATGTTTATTGTGTACTCAGTTAGTACATGAAAGCTATTCAGTGAACGGTTTACAAATAATTATAACCATCAGAGGCACTGGGACAACACAAGGCATAATTTCCGGGCTTAGAATACGAACATTTCTTTTTGTAGTGACACAGTTCCATTTAAAAAAAAAACAAAAAAAAAAACAATGCGGAACTTCTGCCTTTACAACATCGATCGCCCTACTGCCTCCCCCCTCCTGTTCTTTGCACTTACCGTTGATACCAGAAAAGGTTAATTCTACTGCAGGTTTGGAAGTTCGATGTTTTTGTAAGTTTAGCACACTTAATGGTTTCGCCGGTAGATCGCAGAGGGGGTTCGACGCGAGTGACGTATTCATTTGTTTTAATTAAATTAAGGCAGCCGTTTGCAAATTTTGAATTTAAATAATAAAAAATATTTTAAACTTTCCAATACTTTTGGTTATTGAACCACAAAGGCTTAATCTTTAACCCTTAGTGATTTTAATTTTTTTTTTCTGAAACATACCTAGTGTTGTTTTACGTCTGTGTGCTTAACTCTGTACGGAAAGTACGATGCTAACTTTATAATATTAACAGCTACCTTACATGGATATATGTGTTTGTGTCAGTGTATATGCAACATAAATATCCCAAAAATGAAAAAAAGTAATAATAATAAAAATATATACAAATTGTGAGTGTGAAATCAACTTTGAGATTCATAAAAAAATTTACACTTCTAAATTTAAGTACCACCCCCACTACTTAAATATGTAGTAGAATTAACCTTACTCAACCAAACCAACATCCATAGAGCGGGTTGCAAACATAATATTTTTAGAGTAATTTTTTGAAAGTTACTTAATGACGAGTGCATGATAAAGTTACTCATTTATCGCGCCAACGCACCTAGTGGCAGAAATTTCCCAGTATCGTGCTCGCCCATAAGAAGACCCGTTTTCTTCCTAACCTTTAGTAGAATTAACCTTACCCCAGAGCTTGACGCTTGTTACGTTATGATGATGTCATCACCTCAACCTGAAAATACGTTTCACTTTAAAAACAAACCAACGACTTGGTAATGTAATTAGAAGGCTTAGTTATGCTGAATAAACAAAGTTGGTAATGAGACCTGATTTTGTTTAGTTGATACAAATTTTTACAACGAGAAAGCAAATTTTTCTTTAAATATAAGATATTTTCGTTACTTTGAACGAATCTTGGAATGGAGAAGACTGATTTCAATAATTTAATGGACATACGCAATGGATGTCATAGAAAAACTTTAAGGGTGGACAACATAGATGAAAACATGAAGAACAAGCCAACATCAGCTTATTTGAAATGTTAAATGACTAGACGGCACAGAGAATTCTGTAGAAGGAATTTAGTTAGAAAAAAAAAATAAAAATAAATTACAACAGACGAACACAGACGACGACGAAACAGTTGCAAAAAGAACAGCGAATACAAACAAACGACAACTTTCTTTTAAATTCCCGATCTAATTCGGAACAGATTGGATTAGTGATATGGCAAAATAGAAGAACGTCCTCTTTTCCTTTAATTACAGCACCAAGTACAGACAAGAAGAAAAATCTTGAATTTTAAAACAATCACCACTGACATTTGAGCATCCACAATATCGCTGTAGACTTATGAACGAAATGAAATATGTGCAAATTCTTTGAGTTTTAGAGGTGCATACGCTATTGTTGAACAAAATAAACCTTTTTCTAATGTATAAATTTTAATTCCCCTAGGATTGGACTAACTTATACATATATAAAAAATATATAATCTTACATAAATAACTTACGGCTTTGTTTCACACGCACTATAGGCTATTTAAAATATTTGATATAATATTAGCTATTTAAGGGATATTACTGCAGATATGTCACTATAACTCCTTTGAATTCTTTATTTTGTCACAAATTTTGTCACCAGATATAGTCAGTACTATTTAATCCTTAATTATGTGGTTCGGCACTGATCTACCGGCTCACTTTCGATTTTTTTTCTTGTTAGCAGATTCCTGTCCCAGAAGCCCCATTATTATACTACTAATAATTTTCTCTGAAAGAAATTAAACTATATCACATAGCAGCCAGTAAAATCATCTTTAAACCTAAAAGTTCCAGTTTTATGCTCTATTTCACTCTACTTGTCTATACTGAACAAAAACGTATGCAGTATTTATATATTTATTTAAAGTTCTGCCACTCAAAAAGTCGGCAGGTTTACTCGCGTCGAACATATATATAAATTAATGATCTGGCACGGGAAATACGCCCTTAAATGGAGCAGCGGCGGAATGCGCAAGGGTGGGGAAGAGGAAACGGAGAGACCCTATCAAAACCCTCTGGAAACTTCCTCCATGTTTCCTGCGTGGAAAGACTCAAAGACCGAAAGGACCGACGCTTGAGGCCAGCGCGCTGATACACGGCTATTTACTCGTGCGCTGGGCATCTCCTTCGGGTAGTTAGCCAAGTCAACTCTACAAATATGATTTGGTACTAACCATTCAGGGCTAACTTCACTCTTTTCAAGGTACGACCATGGCTGACGAACCCATTAGGCGAGTTAGGCGATCGCCTAGCGCGGCAACATACATAAGAAGCGGAAAATGTGATAGTTTGCCTAGGGTGGCAGACCTGGTTGCTAATCCGAGTGCCAGACAATAATGAATTAATGTAAAGTACTCGCATCTTGCAAAAAAGTTTTTATTTAAAATAGTTTTATTCTGTACGATAGAAAAAAAAATCCCTTTCGGCACAGCCTACAGGCGTAGGTAGTTTTCGAGGTACCTATTTATTATGACAATATTTTGGCAACTTCTATAAACGTTTTGTACATTTCAAGAAATTAATGTACATAACATACAAATGTTCTCCAATATTAAAAAATGGCCCATTAAATATTTTCTTATTTTCCATGCAGAGAAAATATTACGAAAAATTTTAATGCATGCAGCATTGAATAGCTTAGAACGAATTTCTTATTATATGTCAACTAACATACGTGATTTTATTTTCTACATTTATTTTGATTACGTACATATAAAATATGGAAGATAGAACAACGAAAAGAAATTATATCGGTAGGCTACGCGGAAGGGAGCGCAAGATTGTGTTGAATGTATTCAAGTATTTTTTCAAAAAATATGAGTGTGTGCAATGCAATTATTAAGAGGTATCAAATTGGTCAGCGGTAGCGATAGTGATTAAAAGGTATGTGATGTTATTAATTTCTTAATCAAATTAACGTTACATTTATCGTATAAATTCCTATGAATGAAATGTGTGTGAACAGATTCTTGTTGTAAGTTAAAGTTAAAAAAAAAAAAAAATCCTTATGTGCATAGCCTAAAGGCGCAGGAAGATTTTGATGATTATATTTCTTTACATTAGAACAAAAAGGGATTTTTATATCCTTAAACCCATATTTGTTTCTTCCCCTTTGCAGTAATGGTTGCTGCAAAAATATTTTAATCGAATCTTGAACATAATTTGTAATGTGTATGAAATAAATACGAAGGAATTTAATAGCGATCATGGTACAAAATTTTGAATTATTTTTCTATCTTTCTTAACACCAAGTATCTTATCAAACATTGTTTTAGACAAAGTTTTGGAAAATAATTATGATATTTACAAACAATTTAAACAGATTTGATAAGGTGTCTACTAAGGCAGTTAGGTTTTTTTTTGTCCGGTGAAAATTTTTTTCGAACCCATGCAGTTATGGCTGGTCGTATCATAAATTTATTTAGAAAACATTTTTTGGCATTAGGTACTCCGAGTTATCATACGTTAAAACGGATGCGATATTATTCATATTATGGGAGTTGTTGCGATTTTTCTGTTTTTCAAAAATTCTTCACCATTTTGACCCAATTGTTCGGATTTTGCCCATAACTTACTCGAAGGAGAATTTCCATTACCGTATTTTATTTATCATTTTGGACATGATTGTCCAAAAATACGGCATTTATCGGGCCCATGAAAATGTAATATATGGGATTTTTAGAACATAAATGAAAACTATAAAAAATGTTCGTCTACAATAGGTAGTTTTTATTTGAAATTTACATAAAAGTGGCATTATTACAAATTTATATGTGTTATAGTATAAAATATTATAAATTACGATATGATTTCTTAAAATGCTTCTTGTTCGATCCGAATTACAAAGACACACATATCCTGAAATTCGTAATGAGTTACAGATTTGGCAACAGCGCGCGCCATAAGCCGTGTAGGTACTGCAATCTAAGAGTGGGACTGTTTTATAGGAAAGTTTATTTATTTTCTTATCTAACCCCAGGTTTTTTCACACCCTTGAAATAATGGTTTCTATTATCAAAAAATGTTTTCAGACAAAGGTTTATAGATGAAAATTGTAAGATTTAACAATCTGAACGGATGTGATGGTGTGCCTACTGAAGGAGTTACGAATTTTATGTCATTCAACCTCTGTTTATTTCACCTCTCGTAGTCATGGTAGGTCGTATCATAACATTATTTCAGACAAAAGTTGTAGATAATAATTCAAGGCTTTACAATAAATTAGAACGAATTTGATAGTGACATGGTACGGAAATAATGAAATTTTTAAAATTCTTAACCTTGTTTATTTCATCTCCATGCAGCAATCAATGGCTCGTCTTATCAAAAATTGTTTCAGACAAAAGTTTTAGATAAAAATTATACGATTTACAAACAAATCGAACGGATTCAATTGTATCCTTACTAAAGTAGTAATGATTTTTTTTTGTCTTTCGACCCTCGTTTTTTCCACTCCTTGCAGTTATGGTTGGTCGTATATGCGGTTTGCAAACAATTCAAACAGATTAAATAGTGTGTATATTAAGGGAGTTATGATTATTTTTGTCTTGTGTTATATTCCATCACTTGCAGTAATGGTTGGTCATATAAAAATAATTTCGGTTGAAAGTTGTAGATAATATTTTTATGTTTTGCGATAAAAAGGAATGGATTTAATAATGTAAAATATACGGTTTGACTGATTTTTTTTTAATTTCTACCACTTTTTTCAACCCCTTGCAGCAATGGTTCGTCTTATCAAAAATTGTTTCAGACAGAAGTTTTAGATAAAAATTATCAGATAATGCATAATTTGTACAATAGTACCTATAGTAAAGTAGGTCCGGAAACTGATACCGGTGCGAGGTGGTGTCCGCCATCTTGGATTGTGAGTGTTGGTTGCCATATTGGATGACCTTGACCTTGAAATTTAAAATTAACCTTCATAATTTGCCATAAATTTGCCCAAAATCGCCAAAATTGCCAGATTTTAGATATAAATACTCCAAAAATATCTAAAAAAAAAAAATTCAACTATTTAATTTTCAAGCTGAAAATTTGCAAAAAAAAATTCAACAAATTTGCATTTGATAAACCTCAAAAAGAGGATCTACTCGATATGGGCGTGAATGTATTCACATTTCGTAGTAATGATACTTCCATCGGTTTGTCTTCTTTAAACCGTCAGCATCCTTCAACTTAGGTGTTTTTTTAGAGTTCAGAAGTTCTATTAACATAATCACATTCAAGCAACACACTTTTCCTTAGAGTAGTGACTTTATCAATGTCCTACATCCCGTAAGTGGGCTTGGCTTAGCTTAAATAATTAAAAAAATTAAAATTAAAAAAATTAAAAAAATGAATTTTCTTTTTTAACTTTTGTTACTCCTATGACTGGCCGAGAATTAAACCAAAGACGGATATCTATCGAGTCAATCTTACATGAATAGACGATTTTTTAAATGATTTTTAGAATTTCATATGAATTTCTAGGGTAATTAATACAAATTTTCAAGATGGCGGCAATTTATCATAATCGGTTTACTGCAGGCTGGTAGACTAAGAAACTAAGCTGATTTTAGGATTTTTCACCATATTTTATTGAATAAAATGTTTTTATCTAAAATTAACCTTTCTGCATCGACTAGGGATCGAACCACGGACAGAAATCGATTTAACAAATCAATATTTAAATGAGAATTTTCTGATAAATTATGGATGTTTTCAGAATTTTTAGCTTAATAATTACTTATTTTCAAAATGGTTGATAATATGGCTGACATGATGGCGGGCGTCCTGGCAACTAGTGGGCAAAAATGAAACTAATATGATGGCAAAGCACTCTAGCAGATGGTGTGTGTACTATATGACACTTGCGTTCCTGGTATCAATTATTGAAAATAAAATGGCGGCAGAGCTCTCTCTTAGGTAACGTGTTTTAAATAGCGCTCCTGGTAGCATGTATTGAAAAAAATGGTGGCTCGGTCTTGAACAGGTGATTATCTTTTTATTATTCCCTAAAATTAAAAAAAGTACAAGTTCGAATATGTGTGTTATTTTTATAGCCTATACCATATTTAATTCTCGGTCAGGTAATTGTCTCGATGGCCGTGCGGTTAAAGGTGTATGTTTTCCAGCCCAGATGTGTAAACTGTGATGGTTCGAATCATAACACTTCCGATGTATTTTGTATAACAAATTAAATTAAATATGTCTATAAGGACCATAACAGTTTTGGTAGGTAATTAAACATCAACCTATGTGCCTGAGACAGCGATGGTGGCGCTCTCTAGGAACAAACACCAAAAAACCAAGATGACGGAATTTAAGATGGCGGCCTTCAACAGAACATAAAAAAACAATATGGCGGCCGTGACATCATCCAAGATGGCAGCCTACAGCAGACGAAAACAAGATGGTGAAATTCAAGGTAGTTGACGGGTTCAAAGTCAAGGTCATCCAATATAGCCGCTGTGACGTCAGAATCCAAGATGACGGACATCGCGCCACTACCACGCACCGGCACCAGTTTCCGGACCTACTTTACTAAACTACGAATGTCTAGGTTCCCTTGCGGAACACGGACACTGTACAGCCTGCAAATCAGCTGATTTAAATATACATATTTGCTATTTGGAACAGTTGAAAGAAATATAAATACACAAATACACAGAAAGCAAACCAAAATCAGCCGATTCAAAATGCTAATTTTATAGTTAGCACAGAGAATTCCGTGGTAGCAATTTATCAAATCAGTATCACAGCACAGACGAATTACAACTATGAGACAGGTGAAACAAAACACTAAACACAAACAACAAACTTGGACAACACAGCGACAGATAGAGGAACCCAACGATGACATTGGAAAGATAATCCGGAAGACACGTCGACAATACAGGAAAACACATGCGAATCAGCGATGAAAATAAACAGGTATTCTGACAATACGTCGATGACACAGCACAGACGAACACAAAATGCTTCCCAAGACAAGGATATCTGTTCCCGTCATCAGGCACAATCCACAATCAGCTCGTTTGTGTCTGATGACCGAAACGTTGCAACTGTTGTGTCTTAAGATGCCTACTTTGTTCGCCTTTGTTGTCGGTGTATTGTCAGGATATTTATTTGTTTAATTTCATCACATGTTTTACATGTGCGTCGCTGCATTGTCGCCGTGCTGCCCAAGTTATCTGTTTTGAATTATCGTTTGATTCCTCTGTCTGTCGCTGTATTGTCCAAGGTTATTGTTTGTCTGTATTTTACTGTTTTTCGTTGCAAATGTCTCGTTGTTGTCAGCCCACTGTGTTCGTCTTTGCTGTGATATTGTTCTACAGATTTCTTTGTGCTGTCAATGCAATTATCATGTGACATCGTCTGATTTTGGCTTGTGTTGTGTGCGCGTGTGTGTGTATTGGTCTTTCTTTGTGCTTTCCTCGGGTTTTCTCTGTGACATGCAGTGCAATGGAGTATTCCAAAAGTTTTTTTTTTCAAAATGCAAGCGAGTCTTCCAGTAGTCGCCATTGATGTGTAAACATCTGACCTCGGCAACGAGCAAACACATGTGTTCTCATGTTGTTCATGTTGCAAATAAACTTAAAATATGAAACTTAAAGTATAAGTCTTTAAAAAATGCAAGTGTGGTACAAAACTGATACATGAAATATTCGCTTTTCATAGACCAAAATTTATGGATCTAATCACATACATACTACTTTCTGCGCCCGCCGCTGCGATTCGATTCCTGAATCGTAAAAGTTGCTTGCCACAATCAAAACGCAGATAGCAGAGCAGCATGAAACAACCGACAAAACCCCGTCTTTGGGCCTGATTTTCGACAAGGATTTTATTTAAAGTATTTTATTAAAATACTGCCTATCTTGTTAAAATTCACTAAACAGTGAACACTATGAGTTACCGCACACTTTAGTAGTTATACTTCTATATGGTATTACTAAAATATTAAACTGAACATTTAAAAAAAATGTATTATAACACTAACATTATCTTTGTATATTGGTTTTTGCTTAAACGACTGAAATCAGTCTGCAAATTCTTACTACAAACAATCCTTAACCTTATTGAACTGATTCAGCATTATTATATAACATTAATAAATTATGTTATTAAAAAAGTAAAAAATGTCCAGAGACGAGATTTAAACCACTTCCTTTGAGGTTACCAAGCGCTCGCTCTACCGCCTTGCTACTAAGCCTATTGGGAATTTATAAGGATGATATGTACCTACTATCAGCATTTTAATTCCAGTTTTCTTACGTATTTTAAAACTTAAGATTACTTTTTACTACGACTAGTTTAGTTTGTATTCCGGAGTAATGTCACTATCATAAAGGTTATTTTAGCACACCAATATGTTTGGTATGTACCCAGATGTTTACGGAAGCGACTACATACGGGTTTATATTGCTACACGTGGGTCCGCCATCTTTGTGTCACATTTCCGTTCTTCGACTTCCGTTTCGTTTCCATGAAATTACTCCTACCAAATGCCGTGCACCGAGAGCTCAGATGATAAGGTACATCAACATTTATTTAAATCGAGCTTCTCCGTTGCAAATAATCACCCGAACTAAGCTGTCGTCGGGCGCTTCGACAGTTCGGTTTGCTCCGGCGGGGATCGCGACACGTGCGAAGCCCCGCCTTACTCTATGGACTGGAGCCAGCGACGGGAAGCCCTCTTTTCACAGACGAGAGAGCCAAACGCCCAATCGTGTATCTTCGGTTTTTTTTGTTCATTTTAAATAAATATGGTGGTGTTGATAAAAGGATACTAATGGTCAATTAGGTAAGGTTAGCTACATTATAAATACTTTAAAACATTGTGGACGGTTGATTTAGTTAGGATAGCTACATTAAAGATACGGAAAAAAATGCATGGACTTCGGGGAACTTCGGGTTTTGGCTCTCTCGTCTGTGAAAAGAAGGCTTCCCGCCAACGACAGGCCAGCCGGAGGGCCTTGCGCAACCCGCCTTATCGCCGGGCGGGGGCGGGGGCATGCGGGACCGCCCGCCCCTCGCGCGCGCTGTTGCCGGCGCCTCGTCATACCACTCTTTCTTTAGGGACAAGCCAACCCGAGACCCACTCACATGTTGGTCAAAATAATGTTATTTTAACAAAACGTTTGCAAGTGATTTTATTTTGTACAGTAACCAATTAAATACAATGTGTATACGTGTTCTTATGTAAGCGCGTTAGACGTTATAGGACCTCGGTAGCGAGTACTCTGCTGGGCTCTTAGCGACGTAACATATCTGCGTAACTACTGATTACTGCCCTAACATCGGCCCGAAAACCACGATCTCTGGAGCTCACTAACCACACACCATGAACTCTACTGAATCCGCGGCACCTAAATTACTTGTCAGCTCGACGCTCGAGTGTGGGGTTGAGGGAGGGGGGGGGGGGAGGACAGCGACCTGGGTGCTGCGTCGACACTGCACACACCCCGACGGCCTTCACAGACTTATTACTAAATAAATCCTCTAATATTAGGTTCTCTTACATATTCATTATAGTTCACCGAGTTCCTTTGGTCTAATAATAGATCTTTGAAGTAGCTTGTAGGCGTAGTAAAGTTACCTGAGTGACATGTGTTTGGGAAGAAGTCTTCAAGGGATCTCCTTTACACTTGAACTTTGAAATTATTGTTTGTCGAGGCGATGACGTTATCAGAGCGTAATGAAATTGTAACGCTCAGAGGTCAACGATAATTACAACGATAAAGAGCGGGACGCTCAATTGAATGTTTGCATTACAGATAGCACACTTGCATATTCCCCTACTTGTATATTTCAATACTAGCGTACTTGCGCAGTTGTATACTAACGTACTTGCATTATTTTCACAAATGGAAATATATTACTACACCTCTATCTGAGTAGCTTCACTTCTGCCGCGTGGCCGGCACTCACTAACGTGTTCTTACATCGAGTTTGGTTTAGATTTTCTCTCTTCAGATAATTTTCAGATCGAACGTTTGGTGAGTGAAGTCTTTCCAGCGCGGAGCGACTCGAAACCGCACACACACACGCCCTATGTGGGGCTTGAACCCAGAACCTGCGCCCCAACCAACTGCACCACGGGAGTCGGCCAAGGCTCGCCAGAAAGAAGCGAAGGAGCTAAACAGCGAGAGAAGAGGGAGCCTCCGAGAAATCCAACTGGCCATCGGCAAATGGCTGCTGCGTCTGTTCAAGGCCTACAGCTGGACTCACAATGATCCGTCGCACCCGTCTGTCAATCAAGGGACCTGCAGCCAATCAGATGGTCTGAATAATTCCATCCGACCATCCGTCACAAGTGTGGTTAAAGCTGGACTCAAATGATCCGCCGCGACCGACCGCCATCCGTCCATTCGTCTACAGGCCAAGAGATTTACAATGATCCGCACGTCCGACATAATATTTTTCGACTTGGACGCTGCCAACAACTATTACGGCTTAAATTTAATGAGGAAATTTATCTTGTAAGGGTTCACCAGTTTGACAATAATGTACGATAAGTACTGATCAATTATAAAAACCAACTCTAAATTATTTATTTATATTAAATTTTGGTGTTTCCGTTCATTATGAATTATTTTTGTGTCTCAGACAAATTTTGTTTCAAATATCAAACTTAAAACGTGTTCATAAGCAGGTTAAAAACATAATACGGAAGCAAATTAGCAAATAAACAAATTAAGAAAAAACTTATTAAAATAAAGACAATGAATGCCTTTCAGATATTTTTTAGGTTATAATTTTATCCGTCCGTCGAAAATTAATGCTTGGCATGGTTTTGACGCACGGACGGATGGGATTGTTGGGGCCATCTGATTGGGTGTATGTCACGAATTGACGGACGGGGGACGAACGGATAAAACAGATCATTTTGGGTCAAGCTTTACTCATAGTACTCTTGACAGACGGATGGACGGATGGGCATATGAATGGTTAGTTGCGCCAGTCACTTATTATCAGAATATAGGTACAAGTCTGTGGAGTTTGTTTTTGTCCGTTAAACTATTTTGCATGATAACATAATGGCTGTTACCACTCACGTCCAAACAATTCAATAATGACAAGGACATTTTTCCATTATTTTCTAATGCATTAAGTACGGGAACGCAGCTTAAATAGCAAAAAGTATCGAGATAAATCCCTGGTTCGGCAAAATGTTTTCACGGATGGATGAAGACGTGTTGTAAATCGCTTGGCTAGCTTACATGGTGCTGACGCACTTACACTCGTCTCATTTGATGTGCAAACATCTTAAGTCTCAGCATAAGGCATTTGGTAGGAGTGATTTCGAGGAACTGGAACGAAAGTCGAAGAACGGAAATGTGACATAAAGATGGCGGAACCATGTGTAGCAACATAAACCCGTATAAAGAAACTTTCGCAAACAATGGCGTGCTAAATGAAACTTTATGATGGTAAAACTACCCCGGAATATGTTTAGTAAACTTAAATAGTCATAGGAAAAAGGAATCACAAGTTTTAAAATACTGCAGAAAACTGCCATAACAATGATTATAACACATATTCTCCTTTGGACACGTCAACGGGCTCGGTAACACAGAGGTATAGTGCGCTTGTATACCTCAACGGTCATAGTTCATATCTCGTTCCTGGGAATTTTGTTTTATCATTTTTAATAACATAATAATAATTTTGAATCTTCAAGAAAGAATTTTGAATCAGTTAATAAGATTAAGGTTTGTTCGTAGTAATTATTTATCGACTGATTTTAGTCGATTAAGCAAAAACAAATATACAAACATATACTTAGTGTTATAATATTTGTTTTAAAATGTTTCAGGTGTATATTTTAGAATTGCCCTAGATGATAACTTCTAACGCAAACGTTATAGTATGAACTGTTTAGTGAATTTCAACAAGATAGACAGTATTTAAATAAAATTTATTTTCAAACATTGGGTCCAAAGCCAGGGTTTAGGATTTTTTAAAGTCTTTTTGCGCTTTTATCGGAGCTGTTTCTAATAGTTTAAAATTTCCGTTTTTTTCGTGCTCGATGATGGCGCCAAGCAACGTTTACGATTCAGGCAGCGAATTCTAGCGGTGGGCGCAGAAAATAAGTGTGTAATTCACGTCTAGAAATGTTGGTATGTACGTGAAAAGCAAACATTTTATTGATTGGTATATTTATCACGCTCGGCATTATTTCGAATAATTCTAATTGAAATTTCGTGTCTAAGTTTCGTACAAGTTTATTTGCAACATTAAATGAAAACACACGAATTTTTTTGCTATCGAGAGTAGATGTTTACATTTCATTAAGGAGTACTGAACGACTCACTCAATTTTTTTTTTTTTTAATTTTATCGTCATTCCTATTATTGAAGGGGATTTTATGGAATTATATCATAACTCCCTTGCATTTGTTGTTATGTCACTAATATTTCCAACAGATAGACACTAATTGTGATATAATTAGTGTATAAAGGTCACCAGTGTTCATAATTATCACTTGAGCGACTTTTTACAGCCATTACACGACATTACACACACTTGGTGAAAATCTTTTGAAAATTTTAATGACATAACAACAGATGCAATAGAGGGATTAGCATTTCAGAAAGAGCCCTTAATAAATAAATAATGTTAATGATAAGAGATGAAATACGACGGGGCGTGTGAGACCGAGCGTAAGTGTGACGGAAGGCGACAGGCTATTGCACTTCCGGCTCAGATATGCAGCCGCGAATTGACGAAGACATAGTTTTGTCTCACGAAATTTATTTCTGTGCTTGTGTTTTCCCGAACCTTGCTCGCCGATTTATCACTCTGCCATATTTTGGCGGTTCGACAGCGTATCATGATGTCCAGTTTTTTTTAAAATATTCTATTTAGTTGTTTGTTTAAAAGGGATTAAAATCCGCCATTTTGGATTTTTTATCTTTTTGCAATACTTCTAATTTATAACAATTTTTTTCAAAAACTTTTATCATATGAAGGAAAAAATGATATCTTCCAGACCAACTACACCTTGTCGCAAGCACAGATTTACTGACACGCTCTAGTCTGTAAGGTTCGCAAGGGAATAACCTACTATTCCACGCGAGCTGCAACCACACCAGTTCCCAAGTGCTGAGTTCAACAAGTAGACGAAGCTAAGTCTTATGCTGTGCCAAACCAAAACAAAATTAGCACGAAAGCTTTATTGCAAGTGGAATCAAATTATTTGAAATTGCAAGATGGCGAGGCATAATGCCCCTCGACGACTCGCTGGAGTTCAAGAACATCGGGAAAGGAATTGGCCGCGGACTTTTACAAGCAACCGTCTCATCATTTCCCTGGAACGATGAGTGAAGGCCGTGGGAAACCGATGTCAGGATGTCAGGAGCTAGAAGTAGTATGTTTTGGGGGCTCCGAGATCAGGATTCAGGATGTGGTGCCGGTGCCGGTGACCGCCATCTTGTATTGTGACGTCACGGCGGCCATCTTGGATTAGTGTAACGGGACACAGCGTAATGGGACAAAACGTAACGGGACACAGCGTAACGGGACAAGTAGATCACGGCGGCCATTTTGGATCCGCCATTTTGGATCCGCCATCTTGGATCCGCCATATTGGATGACGTCATTGTGTTCTAGAAAATTCCGGCATTGTGTTTTCCGCCATATTGGATGATCACGTCACCGTTGCAATTTCCATTACGGTCGCCATCTTTAACTTTTTTATTTATTATCCGATTTTAATGAAATTTTTTTTTAAATTTATAAAAAAATTCAAATAATAAAATTTTAATAAATTATTTATAAAAAACAAACATTAACGACACGGAGTTCGGAGTCCTCGGTTCGAACCCGACGAGTGCAAAAAAAAAATGGCGACCGATCCTTCCCCCTAGGTGGGTGCTGGCAGACTGACCCCCACCACTTTTACCAACGCATATACGAACTTACAAACCCCCCCCCTCCACCTCCACCCCCCCTCCACCTCCACCCCCCCTCCACACCCATAAAAAATTATTTTTCTCGCACACGACGATCCACCCCTCCCCCACCACCAGTTTTTTATTTTTTTTATCGTAATAGCCACCCTCCACCACCACCCTCTTATAATTTAATATTTTTTTTATCTGTGAAAAAACTTTGTAATCAAAACTAAATAAAAAAAACCTATAATGTTTCAGATGATAAAGTACATATTAAAAAAATAATAATATTTTACTTCTACCCGTCACGAAGAAGGTACTCGGTAGGGGAGGAGGAATTGGGGCAAAAAACTAATGTATGAGTAATGTATATATATATATATATGTATGAAAACGCAGAGAAAATAAAATAAAAAATATTTTTAATCTTTGTGTTTTATCATAATAATAAATCCCCAAGTCACTATATACACATTGTTTTTAAAAACAAAAAAATATCTCTTCATGTCCATACTTGGAAAAAAATATACTTGAAAAAAAAATAATTTTATAACAGTTCACCATAATACTTGAAAAAAAAAAATCTATAACAGTACATCCTTAACTCTGAAAAAAAAAATTCTTTTCATCTTTAGACTTGGAAAAAAATTATACATCTTTATACTTGTAAAAAAAATTCGTTATAACTTTATACTTGGAATAAACCTTTTCATTTCGTCTTTATAGTTAAAAATATTAAAAGTTATTCTTTATAAAATAATTTTGTAATATATTGTTAGCACGTGGCGACCATCACACGAGTCCTTGAAGAGGACGTTAGGTCTCTGCCCCCAGCGCCGTGTCCCACGCTCCGGCAAGCGGCATGGAGGGGGAAGATGCACCTGCATGGTCCAGGGGAGAGGAGGGAAATTTTTGCAAACTAAGATTCCCACCACCTCCACCCCGCCTCCACCGCCGCGGCCAGGGGACGCCAGGCCCCCACCACCGCCGCGGGCGCTGTGGAGGGGGTAAAAGCCGCCTCACTGTCCCGCCGACCGCGTAACGGAGCAGCCGTGCTTCTCGCACGCTCCCCGCATGACGCATATATACACGTACAGAAATTTAAAAAAAAAAATACAATTTATTACATACAAAGATTTATTTACACACAAAATATGTTGTACACACGCAAGTTTTCATTAAAAAAAAAAACTCATTGTTTTAAAATATCCTTTTCATCAATCCACGAGTCAAACTCTGGTCCATGATGCAACCACCGTATTAATGCCTTACCCTTCTTACGTCGTAACACTTTTTCAACGAGAAAAGTATCTGGAAATTTAGTTTTCATAATCTCTTCTCCATAAAACGCCCCTGTTATACGTTTTCCTCTCAGATCCTCGAGAAAATAAGTACGCGGATACGTATTTTTTATTCTACATACACGAAAAAGTTCACTAGTCCAATTCCCCTTGTAAGGTCTGTGAAAAATTCCGCGATTTTTCGAAATCCGCACAATGTCGCCGATATTCGCTTTTTTCTTTCGCGAATCTAGTATATTCGTCTTGGAGTACACAGTTCGAAGCAGTCGATTGTCCTTTACGTCCTTCTGCCTGAGTTTCGTTGTAGAATGCACAGTAGAATTGTATTCTCGTACTAGTTTAGGAAGTAAACTCAGCCACTTGTAATTACCGCTCGCTGTAAAATTCCTATACAGTTTATTCTTCATCGTACGAATCACACGTTCCGCCATTGACGCTTTGACACCGCTAAACGTAGAGTAGTGATTGATGTTGTACTTTTTCATCAATGCCTTGAATGATGCATTGTAGAATTCTTTCCCGTCGTCCGTCTGCAGTAACAAAGGTCTTCGTTTATGTTTCAAAATATTCGCCATGGCACTCGTAACTTCCACAGCGGTTTTCCGTTTTAAGGGTCTAGCCCACAGGTACTTTGAATAAGTGTCTATGACTATGAGAATGTACCTGTAGCCTTTGTTCACACGCGAATATTCGCACATTTCGATCAGGTCAGACTGCCAATTGTCGTCCAATCCTTTGATTTTGATTTTTCGACGTAGATAATTACGTCTTGCGGGTTTATGCAACTCGCCCGCAATGGCAAACTTTGACATGATCACTATTCAATATATCCCGCTTCCCGTAATTCTTCAAGTATGGAAGCGATTTCGTTGGTGTGCGAATTATTTCCCACGCTCTGAGATGC
Source organism: Bacillus rossius redtenbacheri (assembly GCF_032445375.1). Lineage (NCBI taxonomy): Eukaryota > Metazoa > Arthropoda > Insecta > Phasmatodea > Bacillidae > Bacillus > Bacillus rossius. The sequence goes on from NC_086336.1 coordinate 18,476,486, forward strand.
CTGCAGCAGTCTAAGACGATCAACTATTTCATTGGGGTCGTCATAATATACATAGTCCAATTTTCTACCAGTGTCGAGTTTATAAAGTCCGGCCCCCTCGATGTCTAAGAAAAGACTAGCTATCAAAGGATATTTCTCATGTTCATAATCTTTGAATCGACCCGTTTTTGGGTCATTTTTCGCGTAAACGGCGTTGGAAGCATCTAGCAATCTTCTATATTTTCGCAAATCCACCTCTGAATATCGCCGCGGTTTTTTACGAAACAAAAGTTCGCATAATCCACGAGTAGCTAAGTTTTATCACCTCTTTTCCACATTCAATATTATCGCCGGACACAAAATGTACTTCCTTCGAACCAAGGACCCATTTACTACCTCGTTTATGCACGCCATACGTCGCGTCGCTGTTTCGAGGCACAGAGGAGGCAAGGTACTCGCTAGCGAGAGGACCGACTTCGAAACCTTTTTTATTTCGCGGTTTCTTCCTAAGAGTTCGACCGACACGAACTTCGTCTTCGCTAGTAGATACGTTGGTATCGTCTGTTAATTGTGGACTTCGCTTTCGTTTGCCCGTGGACGTAGTTTGCGGCTCTTCTTTTATTTAGATTTTAGTCGGTTTCTCGTTTTCGACGCTCCCTCGCCTGGCTATGAAACTATCCAGACGCGCACTCAAGGGCTTAAATTTTTTCTCTCTTCGAACCTCGTCGCTTAATCTATGTTGCTTGGCGAGCAAGTACTTTGTTCGTATGGCCTCGATGACATCGTGCAGTTGCTTAGCCAAATCGGTGTTAACATCCATACTGTTTATCTCGAAGCACCTTTAGACACCAGACGTGAATTAAGTTTTGACAGAAGAGACTTTAGGTCGTCGCGTCTTTGTGCATTCGATACTTCAATCATGTCGCGAATTCGAGAATCCGAAGCTTCCACGCGCTGGTCAATGGCTACGAGGTACACGATTATTTCGTCTTTTGCTCGTTTTATTTCTTGGCCAAGTAGCGAAATGTATTTACGTATTTCATCATCGTGTTTCACGGTGCATAGTTCGGTACGCGGAGCTCGACTGCTACGTCCAAATTTCGAAATGCTAAGATTCATGTTTGACGATAAACTGATTGAAACCCTGTCTGTACCTGCCCTTATATAGAGGCCAGTCTTTGACTATGACTAGGAATCCGTGTTCGTCTCTCCAACACAAGGAACACAAGTCTTTAAATTCCTGAAACGACATGTCGGTGTTTACGTGATCGTCGTAAGCGTGGCGTAAATTAAGTTCGTCCATGCGAAACAAAACTATGACATTCGCATTATCTCGCAGCAAATGTTTGGGTATTATACCGTACGTCTGACACAGGTATACGCAGTCTACCTTGGCGTGTCTGCCCATGGAAAAGTACTCTTGTATTATGCCTTGTTTCTCACAAGCCACATCATCGAACACAAACACGGAATTAGGCTTTGCTTCGTCGGTAGACACCACATCGGTATTATCGCTAAACGGAAAATACTCCAGACCATCCACCGAGCGTAGAACAGCGGCCAAGCGCTGGTACTTTGGCTGTTGCAACGACTTGGAATACAAGTAAACGTTCTCGAACCGAAGACCGTTTGGCTCCTCCAGTAAACTCAGTAAAACACACGTCTTGCCGCAGTTTGACGGTCCTGCTATGATGCAACGTACGGTGGACGGTAATAATAAACCATGTCGTGATTCACGACCGACAGTTTCATCGTCCTGCGTAATGCACACTGGCAAACAAATATCCTGCTTGACTACCTCCATCGTACTGCCGTGAATTCTATAAGAGCAATCGTATTTATTGATTTTAGGTCAGTTGCATGTAATGTCTCGAAGAGGCAGGAACAAACAACACATCGGCGCGGGACTCGTAAACTCTCTGATAAACAAACTACCATTCGAGCTACACATTCCCGGCTACAGATTTTGCGGCCCCGGGACTAAACTAGCGAAAAGGTTAGCTCGTGGTGACGTGGGCATTAATTCTCTCGACGAAAAGTGCAAGCAGCACGATATCGCATATTCATTAAGCAAGGATCTGGAATCTAGGCACAGAGCAGATCAGATATTGGCACAGGAAGCCGAAGATATAAGTAGATCGCCGGACGCGGGACTAGGAGAGAAAATCGCAGCGTGGGGCGTATCTAAAATCATGAAGGCAAAGACGAAATTAGGAATGGGTGCTCGTCGCCGGACCAGGTCTCGCAAGACCAAGAAGCGTGTGACACGAAAGAACAAGAAAAAGGGCGGGTTTTTACCACTGCTGGTGCCTGCTATAGGTGCACTAGGCGGGATCGCAGCAGCCGCGGCAAATATTGCTAGAGCAGTCAACACTTCGAAGAATGAGCGCAAGCAGTTAAAAGAAACGTAGACATAATTCAAGCATGGAAGCCATTGCCATCGGGGAAAAAGAAACGGCGCAGGACTGTACTTACGACCTCACAAGGCAGGCCGAGGCATGAAAAAGAAACGTGTAAAGAGAAAATCCTAAGTTCCCTACCGAAACGACCGCTCACCAATATAGATTTAATAAAGTACGCACGCAAACTTAAAATACCAAACTTCCGTGGCGTGTTTATGCGAGACACTTTGCCCAGCAAGCCAAACACACGTGAGTGCGCCATAATTAATTTAGACACGTCATCGGGTCGCGGCACGCACTGAGTGGCTTATGTAAAGACGAGGAAAAAAGCAACTTACTACGACAGTTCTGGTAATTTACGCCCTCCGCCCGAACTTAGGCGGTACCTGGGTTGGACCACTACGATGTTTTACAATTACGAAACGGAACAGAGGCCTAATCAAACAAACTGTGGTCACTTGTGCTTGAGATTTCTGACCAAATATGAAGTATGAAAAACAAGTATATTTTTTCTTATACAAAATAAACGTACAGTAGCGAAAATCAATCAGTCATGTCCGTAACACTCATATTGACAGGTCGTAGCTCGCAGCTACGAGCCACATTCTACCCGCCTCTGGATTTAGTCGGAGAATGGTGTATCGGACTCGTAGATTTTCAAACGTATAATGCCATACCTAATATCGACGAGGAAAACTGCAAAATGTGCTTCTTGAAAAGTGATGGAACAACAGCTCGGGAAGTTGCCATACCTACCGGCGCATACGAGTTGAGCGATATTACAAATTACATCAAGCAAGCCCTGTCTCCAAACACAATTTTCGAATTGCGAGATAATCCAAACACGCTACAGTGCGAACTTTACTGCAGTGAAAATGTCGACTTTACGAAACCTGGCACCATAGGTACCATGCTCGGATTCGAACCGAAAATATACGCAGCCAAGACCTTGCACGTCTCCACGCGATCTGTAAATATCATGTCGACAAATGTAATACGCATAAACTGTAATTTGGCAAGTGGAACGTACCTCGACGGAAAACTAAACAACATGGTACACGAGTTTTCGCCAACGGTTTCGCCCGGATATAAACTGGTCGAAGTACCGCAAAGTATCATTTACGCCCCTGTGCTCGCCAAAACAGTACACGAAGTGGTAGTGGACATTGTCGATCAAAACGATAAACTAGTAAATTTTAGAAACGAAGAAATTACACTACGTTTACACTTGAAGCGATGGGACTGATTTTCAAGACCTATAAATCAAATAAGCGACACGAACCCAGGACCAGTCTGTTGCGAGTTCGCGGCGCGTTAACACCTCTTAACGTTAAGTATCTCCGCAGTTTAGGCTACAAAGTTCACAAGCATGGAAGATTATTTAAGCGTGTCAGAAAAAGCTCAGTTTAGCGACGATGTAAATAAATTTGAATATCACTGCTACGCTCCCTACCTCCAAGGGCCGTATATGCCCGGTAGGGAAATACGCATTCCGGTACAGAAACAAGACGTATATACTCTACCTTGCCAATCGTTTATTCGTATAAGAGGCACGCTGACAAAGGCGGACGGAACACATCCCACAACTGCATATTTCGGACGAAACGGAATATTACATTTATTCGAACGAGTTATTTTCGAATTGAATAATATTGCGATCGATGAATCGTGGGACTTGGGCATTACCGCCACGATGAAAAATTACCTGTCTCTAACACCGAACGACCTGAGCGCGACCAAAATCGCGGGTTTTGGAATGGAACCCGATTTCAAAATTCCCATCTACGAATCTGGAAAATTCGAAGTTAGCATACCGCTTTCGATGCTTCTCGGTTTCGCGGAGGATTACAAGAAAATATTGATTCAAGCCCGCCAAGAACTGGTGTTAATTCTAGCGACATCGCACCTGAATGCCGTCGTGGGAGCACCCGGAAACGACCCCCAGCCGGTCGCAGTTACCGTCACGAGCACCGAGTGGTTTGTTCCGCACATAACCGTCAGCACGAAAGAAAGAGTCAGACTTTTAAGTTACGTCAAAAAGGACAAGACGGTCGAAATTGCGTTCAGGAGCTGGAATCTCGTAACGTGCCCCTTACTGACCCAGAATAGACGCAATCACTGGGTCGTCAAGACGTCGAGCAGTACAGAAAAACCTAGATATATAATATTAGCTTTGCAGACAGACAGACAAATGAACCTCAAGACCGACAGATCGGTGTTTGACCACTGTTTTATGGAAAATGTAAAATTATTTTTAAAGAGCGAAAGTTACCCGTACGTGGACGTTTTGAAAATGGCGGTATTTCCTTGCCGTGTCACATGTACACGCAGTTCCAATCTTCGTACCACGGACGAGAATCGCACCCGATCCTGAGTCCAGACACCTATAAAACATTAGCTCCGCTAATCGTATTTGACGTGAGCAAACAAGACGAATCGATTCGCAGTTCTATGATTGATTGTCGATTGGAAATTTCCACGAAAGATGACGTACCGCCACTCACAACGGCGTACTGTCTAATCCTACACGACAGAGTAATTAATTACGATGCGTTTTCAGGTCTCGTGAAAATATTGAACTAGATATAAATACGTCTGCATGTATCATCCCATCATCAGTCGGTTTCAGAATGTACTGCAACCTGCAAGGTTTCCAGAGCCAAAATGGATTCGTGCTCAAGGAAATTGCCGTCACTCACGACGGCCGGACTCGAACCCGCAGCTTCCGACCCCTGTATCCGTGGAAACTACTAGACGAAAAACATAAACGGTCGAACGAATGGCTATGTAAATATTATCACGGACTAGAGTGGGACGAAGGAAAAATTCCGTACCACCAAGTGAAAAACACACTTCAAGATTTACTACTGCAAAACGAAATAATCTACGTTGCCGGACCTGAACAGAAGAAATGGCTACGAGAACTGTGTGACGACGGCGCCGCTGAAATCGTAGATATAGGGCGCGGTTACACGGGACCCTGAACTACTTCAGGTGAACATGTTTAAGTAAACACGTTTACAAACGCGAAAGTGTACGGTTACACGGTAGTTGCTGAAAAGTGTGTTTAGCTCTAAAACCGATTGTCTACTGTCAACGAATGACTGTATTGTTGATCTCTATTTTGTAATTGTATCCAGAAAACGCGGGATTTTCTCACTTGTTTATACAGCATTATCAGCAGAAATGGAATGTGTTTACATATTGCTCAATATTTTTTTTACGAATCGGGAATTCAAACAACTTGCACAGTAGAATTTTTAAACTTTTTTTTATTATTTTTTGAGCGAGAATCTCAGTGTTAAGAAAATTAATGTCAGGATCAATTAAAAAAAAATATATATATATAATTATATGTTGATTTTTTTTGTTGCATACGGTAAAATATTACTCGAACTTGTGCCAGAAACACTTTCCATCTTGAATTTCTGCAAAAGACTTTATATTCTAAACAGCCAATCAGAGGCTAATGTAGAAGATATGTCGATCTGAACTACTTTGCCAACCTGTTTAAGTTAAATGGGAAATGGCCTCGAACGAAACATGTTCAGACTGTGTGTAACCGCATTCAACAGCTGAACATGTTCACCTGAAGTAGTTCAGACTCCCGTGTAACCGCGCCCATACAGACCGACTACGGATGTCCTTCCCTGCGCAAACTCTGTGCAATGTACGAAGCCAAGCATCCAAACGACAAGTTTGAACGTGTCTGTGCCTGCACAAACTCGCAGCTAATAAAGACATGGCACGCGCAGCAGGAATAACTTTTTTTTTAAATATTGGCAAACCTGATTTTTTTGCCAAATATTGGCACACCTGAATTGTAATTTTAGTATAAATAGCTCGACAATCGAGCTCTATCAATCAGTTGACGTTCGGACACGATGACGCCATTCCAGCCGGAAACCGAGTACCTGAGTGCGAAACCAGACTACAGCTGTATTGAATACAGTTTCCTGGACGAAGAAGAAAATTTACGCACATATACGGAAATATGTTACGGTGGAGTATTACATTTCCTAATGGCTCATTCGCCACGCAGTCATGAACCATCCCAACAACAAATAAACTGTTGCGGGGCGGAAAAGTGCGTCGTGTTTAACCTCAGACCAACAACCGTTCTTCCATGCACCAAGGAAGAAATTCTCGGTACAACTCTACACGCATCCGACTGCACGCCAGAAGACTGTAGCGGTATCGAACCCGGCACCCCGGGCTGCAGTGAGCAGTCCAAACACGAGGTTTCGAAGCGCAGCGACCTGTCCAAACTCGTCGCTTCGAAGCGCAGCGACCTGTCCAGACCTGAACTCAAGACTAGGACTCGACGTCGGCCCTCTCCCAGACTCGAACCGGCAACCCGTCGTCGCAGCATCAAGAAACGTGGATTGAGCGTCGATACGCCGCAGATCTACAGTGATAATGCTACGGACTTTTACGAATTTGATTCTGTAAAAACCATTCGTACCGCCCTGTGTTCTGTAATCTCTGCCTTGTTAGATGTTTTGAAGTAATAAAAAAATTAAAAAAACTATTGTAATGACTTTTTATTTATTTCCCCTTCCGTTTACAAATTAATAATTTGGGGCTGCAAAGGTAATCATAAAATTAAAAAACAAATGATATTTTACAGCCGGTTATGTAAATATTAAAGTGATGAAAATAACCTAATCTATAAAGTTTCATAATATATAAATTTTCAATAAGTTGGTAATTATTTCGTCTGGAGCAAACCGAGTATCATGGTGAATCTTCCAGCTGCCAGGAGCTGAGTGAATTTGATTGGCTAGTGGATATCCCCACCATGCCGACGGCCCTAGGCGGGGATTGTCAGCCTCCCTCCTGATTCCCGCAACATTCGCTCCTCCCACTTTTCCCTCATCCCTTCCCCTGATTGCAAAAAATCGTCCTGACATAGCAGCGGCCACCACGCATCCTGATTGGCTTGAGTCTGTGACCAAGGGGGGAATTTACCTATAAATTGGCGTGTGAGACGTCGGGGGCTTCACTTTTGGTCTTGCCGCCGTCACCGCATGTTCCTGTTTGAGCTTCGTTGCGACTCTTTCCACCTCTTCAACTCCAGCAGCTTGGTAAGTACAACTTCTCCGTAAATTGTAACTTTGAAAATTTTGACGTAAATTTTAACTTTGAAATTGTTTCGTAAATTTTAACTTTGACAATTTTTTCCGTACATTTTTTCAACTTTGTAAATTTTTTTCCGATCGTTTTCAACTTTGAAAATTTTTCCGAACGTTTTCAACTTTGAAATTTTTTCGTAAATTTTAACTTTGAAATTTTTCCGAACATTTTTCAACTTTGAAATTTTTTTGAACTGTAATTTTTTATTTTATTTTAACATTACGGTTTCGCATGTGTGTACGCCTTCGCTACGTCCTTCACTCAGTCAGCAAGCCTAACAGCTGGCCACTGGGTGAAGGCCGCTGCTGAGCTAGCTAGTACGTGACGTGGTGATACCCGAGCGAGCGCGCACGGCTGACGCGACGCCTGCCGGTTCCCCGGCCAGCCGGCCGGCAGAGAGAGAGAGTAGAAACAATAATAATAAAGAAGGAAGCAAGGCGTACGCACGAGGAGTAGTAACCGTCTGTTTTCCAAAAAAAAAATAAGTTTCAGAAATTATTACAATTTCCGTCTCGTAATTTTTTCGAGTGTATTTATTTTTTCACGTCTAAGATTGGTACTGCTTAGATGATGTGTGCGAGTGGAACTGTTTTAGATGTTACGTCTGCGTTAGGTTCAGTAGTAATATTTTACAGTCGCGATTAATTTTTTTTTCTAGTCGAAATTATTAGTGCTATCAGTTGCAGTATATTACATCTTGAAATAATATTTTTTTCCCCTGGCATACATGTTAGTTATTATTCATGCATGAACGTCTTAGCCTGAAACAAGATGGATGCCGTGCACACCCGTGTCCTACCGACGGGGCAGCGCGCAGAGCGTGCCCTCCCCCCTCCCTGCTTCAGCCTCCACCCGTGGTGCACGGAGCGATGTTTCCGCCGCGCCCTGCGGCTTACGTCTGGCTAGTTACCGCGCACCGCCGCATGGAGCGCTCAAGTCGTCCTGCCTGCCCCCTCGCCAGGCCCAAAAAAAAAAATAACAGATGCACGCGCACTTGCTATCATAATCAAATAGAAAAATAAATTTGTTTCATAATCAAATAGAAAAAAAATAAAACTTTATTAAAAAAACTAAATACAAAAATATACCAAAAAAAAAAACTAGTACATTTACGTAAAAAATATTGTATGTGTGTTGCAGGTATTCAGTGCTTCTCCTTGCGTCGAGCTACTCTCCAGTGTGATCCGCTTGGAGAACGCCTGTCTGCCCTCTGGAGTTCCGTGCGGTTCTGCCACGTTTCCGGTCAGTACATAAAACATAAAATATTGACATCAGTGTCTTTGCGCTGTCTTGAAAAAAAAATTTCGAGTGCTAAGCCAGGTGGTCTCTTTTCTATGTTACAGGTTCCTGTGTGCTGTATGGCGTTCCAGCCCTCCTCGTTGTGCGTGCGTGCAGTACACACAGAGTCGTTCCTGTGTTCTTCTGGTGAGTTGAATTTAATTTTTTTTCATGCGTGTGTAGTTGTTTCTGATGTTTTGTGTGTGTGCGTGTGTAGTTGTTTCTGTGTGCGTGTAGCTGTCTTTATGCAAGTGTATTTTGTTTGTGTGTAGGTGTGGTTGTATTTATGCACGTGTATTTTGTTTGTGTGTGAGTGGTTGTATTTATGCACGTGTGTGTGTGTGTGGTTGTATTTATGCACGTTTATTTGTGTGTGTGTGTGATAATTATGATGTTCTTGTTGCTATAATTTTTCCGTTGGTGTTACAGACTTCATCATGAAGAGGACCGCGTCTGGTGTTCTCGTGGCAGCCGGCCAGCCCTCGACATCGGGAGCCCTCCAGCCCTCGACATCGGGAGCCGTCCAGCCCTCGACATCGGGGCCAGCACAGGTATGTGCACCAACACCACCAGGGAATGGGTGTGCCTACTGTGGCAAATTGTTTTCCGCTAGCCGTAGTGCTAGACGACACGAGAAAGTGTGTGCAGAAAATCCTGGCCGCACTGTTAACAACCAGTGCCATACTTGCGGCATGACAATAAGCCGCAAGGACAGTTTGGCCCGCCATATGAGAACGTGTGAGGGCACCGTCGAGCACAGCTCAGGCTCGAGGTGCCAGTTTTGCGGACAGCAATTCAAATATATCTATGAGGCCAGACGTCACGAGAAGAGCCAGTGCCTGTTCAATCCCGAGTGCATTGCATTTACATGTACGAAATTCCAGGGTGAGTTTACCCGAAAAGACAATTTACTAACGCACATCAAGACGTGCAAGGGCCTGGCCGCTAAGAGACGGTGCGTAGTCGTGACCTCCGGCCTGCAACAGCCCGGCCCCAGCACTCGTCCGCAATACGTGGCGAGTGTGCCCGACCAGGCACAGCGAGACTTGGAGGCGCAAGCGCCTGACCAGGCTCAGGTAGACTTGGAGGCAGGCGGTTCCGGGTTCGTTGAGGCGGAGACTGCGTTCCGCAGAAATTTAAAGACCTTAGTGGCAGAAAACAATGGTGCGACAAAAGACATTTGCACATTCTTGGCCCAAATGAAAGATAATCTCGTGAATCAGATAACCAATGAAGTCATTGAAAACGGTCCAGTAAAATTTAATATCTTGCTCGAGTGCGACTATGCAAAGCCTGCTCCCTTCGATGAAGGTGTCGACAAGAGAGCATTCAAGACAAAAAATATTCCCATATATGTGGTAAGCGAAATCGAGGAAGCAATTGATGACAGTATCCTGAAAATATGCAAGGAGGAGGAGGACTACGTCAGCAAGGGATCCGGGTGGACCTTGTCTGCAGTAAAGAAAATTCAGCTCCGTTTTAACAAGCTTGTCCCTCTTCGAGTCTCCTCCTACATTGATCTGCCTGCTGTCATCAAGAACCGTGAAGCGTGCATAAATCCCAAGAACCTGGAAGATAACGAGTGCTTCAAGTGGGCCATACTGGCGCGGTACGTGGAGGGGGTGAGTCCTCAACGTGTGGACAAGCGATACCACGACCTGGAGGGAAAATTTGATTTTTCAGGACTCGAGTTCCCTACCCCCCTCCACCAAATCAAAGTATTTGAGCGAAACAACATAGAAGTGTCTGTCAACGTCTACAACATTGACGAGAACGACAAGATCGCGCCAGTGCGTGTGGGGAAGGAAGAAAAACGTCATCATTTCGACCTCCTGCTTCTGTCGAACGAAGAAAACAACTCTCATTTCTGCTATATTAAGAACTTCTCAAGACTCGTCAGACCCCAGATCACAGCCCACAAAGAGAAAATATATGACTGCAAGAGGTGCTTCACTTATTATGATGAGAGACCTCATGTTTCAGGACTGACAGGGCAGCAGTGTCTCGACGCGCACAGAAAGTTCTGCAACACTCATGCTCCCGTGCGCGTCGAGATGCCTAAAGCTGACAAGAACGGCAAGCCCCCTGTCATGGAGTTTAAAAACTACCACCACATGTCAAAGATGCCCATCGTCGTTTATGCGGATTTTGAAGCCCTGCTAGTACCCATCTCATCATGCCAGCCGGACCCTCAGCAATCAAGCACACAGGCCTACCAGAAGCACGAAGCATACAGTTATTGCATATATGTAAAGGTCGACAACAGCGTGATCCCAGCCACGCTCGCCGCCTCGCTGCCACAAGAACCGATGCTATACAGTGGTCCCGATGCTGAGGCAAAATTCGTGGAGACCATTGTTTAAATCGGAAACCAAGTAAAAAACATTTATGAGACCAGCCTGCCCATGACGCCGCTGACGGCACAAGAGTATGCCAGATTCGCCGCAGCCCAACAGTGCTGCTACTGTAATACAGTATTTACCATGGAAAATTATAAAGTCAAGGACCACGACCACTTCAGTGGAAAGTACCTTGGTGCCGCCTGCAACAGCTGTAATCTTCTGCGCAGGCGACCCAAGAAGCTTGTTGTGTACTTCCACAACCTCAGCTACGACGAGAAGTTTATCATCAAGAAACTCGGCTACGACAACAAGGAAATATTTATTATTCCCCACACGCAGGAAAAAATGATAACATTTTCGAAAAGCCTGGGCAACAAATTCTCCGTACAGTTTATCGACACAGTCAGGTTCATGGCACGAAGTTTGGCGTCCCTCGCGTCGTACCTGCCAGCCGACAAATTCAAAGAGACGTCAAAATATTTCACAACAGAAGAAATGTCCCTCGTCACGAGAAAGGGTATATTCCCCTATGATTATGTTTCCAGCTGGGAGAAACTGGACGAGCCACAACTGCCTGCAAAGGAAGATTTTTACAATATGTTAAATGACAGCCATTTCAATGATTCAGAATACAGTCATGCGCAGGCAGTGTGGAACAAGTTCGGCTGTGTGACCCTGGGCGAGTACAGCGACGTATATTTAAAGACGGACGTGCTGCTTCTTGCAGACGTTTTCGAGAACTTTCGTCAGCTCTGTCTCGACACGTACGGGCTTGACTGCAGCCACTACGTCAGCTCCCCAGGGTTCACGTTCGACGTCATGTTAAAGGAGACGCAAGTACGACTAGAGCTTATAACCGACTATGACATGTTCATCGAGGCTGGGATCAGGGGCGGGGTGGCACAAGTGGTCAAGCGCCACTGCAAGGCGAACAACGTCTGCCTTCCCCGCACCTACGATCCCAGCCAGTCGTCGAAGCACATACTCTATCTGGACGCCAACAACCTCTACGGATGGGCCATGTCACTGCCGCTGCCAGTCAGAAGCTTCAGGTGGGTGGGCGCTGATATCGACGTGATGTCGATACCTGACGAGGGGCGGATGGGGTACATCCTAGAAGTTGATGTAGAGTATCCGTCTGCCCTCCACGAGGAACATAAGGACCTGCCGTTCCTGCCCGTCAGCCAGTGCCCGCCCGGCTCGAGACAAACTAAATTAATGACAACTCTCGAGCATAAGGAAAATTATATAATTCATTATAGAAACCTGAAGCAAGCTCTCCAGCACGGACTGCAAATAAAGAAAATTCATAGAGTACTTCAATTTGAGCAGCGTGCGTGGATGAAGTCCTATATTGAAAAAAATACGATTATGAGACAAAATGCTACTAATGATTTCGAGAAAGAATTATTCAAGCTGGCAAATAACTCCTGCTTTGGCAAGCTCATGGAAAATAAATTCAAGCGGCAGCGTATGGAGCTCGTATGCAGCGAGGCGAGGCTCCGAAAGGTTATTGCCAAGCCAGCGTTCCAGGACCGAACCATTTTGGATGACGACCTATCGCTAATAAAACTCCAACATGAGAAAATTTATCTTGACCGCCCTATATATGCGGGGTTCTCGGTCCTGGACTTGTCCAAAACGCTCATGTATAATTTCCACTATGATGTGATGAAACAGAAATATAAGGACAACATTTCGCTGGTGTACATGGATACGGACAGTTTCATCTATGAAATCAAGACGCGCAATTTCTACCAGGACCTGGCCGACGACTCTGCGCTCATGAGCGTGTTTGACACGAGCACGTATCCCATTGGTCAACCCTGCTACTCACCCACCAATAAAAAAGTGGTGGGTAAGTTCAAAGATGAGTGCAATGGGGTGACGATGGAGGAGTTTGTCGGCCTCAGAGCTAAATTATATACATACAGATATGAGGAAACGATTACAAAGAGAGCAAAAGGAATTCAGAAATGTGTAGTGAAAAATAAAATTACATTTGAAGATTTCCTCGAGGTCCTGGAAGAACACACAACAAAGCGCGCGCAAGTCCGGTCCATACGATCACATAATATGATATTATATACAGAATGCTCAAATAAAATATCACTCTCATGGTATGATGATAAACGCATAATATGCGATGATGGTATACACACATTACCATATGGGTACAAAGGTTAATGTTATTTTAAGAATACCGCAGTATCAATGGAATAATGAATTTGATCGCAAAAAAGGTATTTTTTTCCTTCCAGGAAAAAAAAAAGCAACTGAACAAATAACATGAAATGTTGAAACTGGTGTCTGTGCTCGTACGTTTCGCGCAGTGTTCTCTGACGGTGTCCCAGGCTGTTGTGGTAGCCGAGAAGAAGACCCTGACGGGAATCTGTACCGTGATGTACGAGTATGGGACTAGTGTTTGCCACTTGGTAGCCACCCATGTCTCTGTTGATTTGGTGTACATAGCCTTCGTCCATGGATTTTTCATCGTTGGTTTCCTGAGTCCGCTCGTTGTAATTATGTTGCACCCACACTCTTTCGTGGTGCTTTTTTTTGTTTTTTATTTACACCTAGATTTTTGGTCTTCTGGTGCTATTTTTCCTTGATTTCTTGCACTCCACACTGTTTCGTGGTGCGATTCGTTTTGTTCATGCACCTACACACTGTTTCGTGGTGCTTATTTGGTTGGTTGGTTGGGTTGGAAGTGATGGTTTTATGCACCTACGTTAATTTGTGGTGCTGCATTTTCTTGGTTGGTTGGTTGGGATGGCAGTGGTGGTTTTATGCATCCCCGTTGTTTGCGATGCTACGTTTTTTGGTTGGCTGGTTGGGTTGGAAGTGGTGGTGTTTGCATCCTCGTTGTTTGCGATGCTACGTTTTTTGGTTGGTTGGTTGGGTTGGAAGTGGTGGTTTTTTGCACCTACGATGTTTGTGATGCTACTTTTTTGGATGGTTGGTTGGGATGGAAGTGGTGGTTTTATGCATCATCGTTGTTTGCGATGCTACATTTTTTTGGTTGGTTGGTTGGGATGGCAGTGGTGGTTCTATGCACCTACGTTGTTTGCAATGCTACATTTTTTTTGGTTGGTTGGTTGGGATGGCAGTGGTGGTGTTTTGCACCTATGTTAATTTGTGGTGCTACGTTTTTTGGTTGGTTGGTTGGGATGGTGGTTGGTTGGTTTTATGCACCTACGTTAATTTGTGGTGCTACTTTTTTTTGGTTGGTTGGTTGGGATGGAAGTGGTGGTGTTTTGCACCTACGATGTTTTTGTGGTGCTACGTTTTTTGGTTGGTTGGTTGGGATGGCAGTGGTGGTGTTTTGCATCCTCGTTGTTTGCGATGCTACATTTTTGGTTGGTTGGTTGGTGGTTGGTTGGTTGGTGTTTTGCACCTACGATGTTTTTGTGGTGCTACGTTTTTGGTTGGTTGGTTGGGATGGAAGTGGTGGTGTTTGCATCCTCGTTGTTTGCGATGCTACGTTTTTTTGGTTGGTTGGTTGGGATGGAAGTGGTGGTGTTTTGCATCCTCGTTCTTTGCGATGCTACATTTTTTGGTTGGTTGGGATGGAAGTGGTGGTGTTTGCATCCTCGTTGTTTGCGATGCTACATTTTTTGGTTGGTTGGTTGGGATGGCAGTGGTGGTTTTATGCACCTACGTTAATTTGTGGTGCTACTTTTTTGGTTGGTTGGTTGGGTTGGAAGTGGTGGTTTTATGCACCTACGTTAATTTGTGGTGCTGCTTTTTTGGTTGGTTTGTTGGGTTGGAAGTGGTGGTGTTTTGCACCTACGTTAATTTGTGGTGCTGCATTTTCTTGGTTGGTTGGTTGGGATGGAAGTGGTGGTGTTTGCATCCTCGTTGTTTTGTGATGCTGTTCTCTCTTGGTTGGTTGGTTGGGATGGAAGTGGTGGTGTTTGCATCCTCGTTGTTTTGTGATGCTACATTTTTTTGGTTGGTTGGTTGGGATGAAAGTGGTGGTTTTATGCACCTACGTTGTTTTGTGATGCTACATTTTTTTGGTTGGTTGGTTGGGATGGCAGTGGTGGTTTTATGCACCTACGTTGTTTTGTGATGCTACATTTTTTTGGTTGGTTGGTTGGGTTGGAAGTGGTGGTTTTATGCATCCTCGTTGTTTGCGATGCTACGTTTTTTGGTTGGTTGGTTGGGTTGGAAGTGGTGGTGTTTGCGTCCTCGTTGTTTGCGATGCAATACATATATATATATTTTTTTACACTCATGTGTTTTACACTGATGCGTTTTTTTACACCAATGTGTTTTTTTACACCGATGCATTTTTTTTACACCGATGCGTTTTTTTTACACCAATGCGTTTTTTTTACACCGATGCGTTTTTTTACACCGATGCGTTTTTTTATGCATCGTTGGGCTCCTTACGCCGTTGGTGTCAAGACGACGATGGGCTCCTAACATCGATGGTGTCATAATGATGGGGTCACTACGGTGGGCTCCTATCATCGATGGGGTCATGACGTTGGGCTCCTTACATCGATGGTGTCATGTTGATGGTGTCAACGCTGGACTGTTACGCCGCTGGGTTCCGCAGTCGTTGGCATGCAAAATTTCGGCGTTGTGTGTGTCAACGCTGGACTGTTACGCCGCTGGGTTCCACAGTCGTTGGCATGCAAGATTTCGGCGTTGTGTGTCAACGCTGGACTGTTACGCCGCTGGGTTCCACAGTGGTTGGCATGCAAGATTTCGGCGTTGTGTGTGTCAACGCTGGACTGTTACGCCTCTGGGTTCCACATTCGTTGGCATGCAAGATTTCAGCGTTGTGTGTCAACGCTGGACTGTTACGCCGTTGGGTTCCACATTTGTTGGCATGCAAGATTTCGGCGTTGTGTGTCAACGCTGGACTGTTACGTCGCAGGGTTCCACAGTGGTTGGCATGCAAGATTTCGGCGTTGTGTGTCAACGCTGGACTGTTACGCCGCTGGGTTCCGCAGTCGTTGGCATGCAAGATTTCGGCGTTGTGTGTGTCAACGCTGGACTGTTACGCCGCTGGGTTCCACAGTGGTTGGCATGCAAGATTTCGGCGTTGTGTGTGTCAACGCTGGACTGTTACGCCTCTGGGTTCCACATTCGTTGGCATGCAAGATTTCAGCGTTGTGTGTCAACGCTGGACTGTTACGCCGTTGGGTTCCACATTTGTTGGCATGCAAGATTTCGGCGTTGTGTGTCAACGCTGGACTGTTACGTCGCAGGGTTCCACAGTGGTTGGCATGCAAGATTTCGGCGTTGTGTGTCAACGCTGGACTGTTACGCCGCTGGGTTCCGCAGTCGTTGGCATGCAAGATTTCGGCGTTGTGTGTGTCAACGCTGGACTGTTACGCCGCTGGGTTCCACAGTCGTTGGCATGCAAGATTTCGGCGTTGATACTTCGTTGTTACTGGTCTATTTCAGCGTTTGTATGTGACATATGATAGTTTAAGCACGTGCTTTGTGTCAGTGTATCATATGCTAGTTCTTTCTGGTAGGCTTGCATCGTTGTAATGGGTCACGGCTAAATAGAGACGTTGTTCATAAGTACTTGGCTACATATGTGACGTATATTGCATATGGAGGCAAGGGGCTTGTGCGTGACCTGCCTGTTTAGCGGTGTCGGTCTCCAGCCCGTTCCAAACACAGAGAGCTGCGATGCAAGCTTTTTGTTTAAATGACTAATATTCTGTTTAAGTATTTAGCAGGTGAGCAGTTGCTGGGATGGAGAGAGAGATTTGGCATGAGGAGGAGAGCCGGTGAGATGGAGAGGCGGCGGGGACGAGCGTGGGCTGCTGACAGAAAGACCTGCGAATCTATACTCTCACACATGTCAAATAATATATGGATATAATTAATTGTATATGTTAACGAAAATATATATCTATAAAAAATTGTTTGAGTTTTATTTCTATAATACTAATACCCTTGTTTTTTTTCTTGATGAGAAATATTTATAATGTATGTTTGGAATTAAATTGCTGAGAATAATGTAAAATGATTATTATATTTTAATTTTTTTTTAGAAAGAGTATAATTAATAGACTTTACAAAAAGAAATACAATGAAATAAAGGTGAAAAGAATAAAACAAATACATTGGTTTATATATATTTTATTTACATAATTTCATCAGTAGATGACATTGGAAACAATATTTACAATTGAAATAAGGAATAAAAAAATTAAACATCACTGTAGTAATAAGGATGCTCATAGAGCCACAGCTTTAGTAACTGACTATTACAATGTGCACAGTGGAAACCATTATAAAATTTATCACACTTTTCAATTTGGTTTCCGTACATTTTTAACAGTGTTTTGAAGCCAGGACAGTTGCCTTGTTTACGTAGGACAATTACATTGCCACTGCACAAATCACTCACAATACGTTTCTGTTCATTACCACGGACGTAAACAACGTCGTCTTCCGGCTCGACGAGATCACGTAGCACAGATGTAAGTTGTTCATAGTCCACATCACCGTCATTCCACGAGAGTCCGTTCACTTCATAGGTCAGACGTCGGTTCTCGCGTTGAGAGGATCTGTCTAGCTTAGTCCAGTCACACGGCGGTTTAAAGATGTATTCGCTAGTCTTGACTTCGTCACCGCCAATGACGGACGTCACGGACAGTTGCTTCACTACAGGTCCCTTTTGGGACGTAAGACACTGGACGTTGACAAGAAAGAGTGTCATATTGTCATTACTCACAGTTGCGCATACGACGAGGCTGGAGTGACGTGGCTAAGATGCTGGCTCTGCAGAAATGCTGGAGTGGTACCTAGATGCCGACTGTGGCACGGCGCTCAGGATCTAGGCTGCCGCTGCCGCCGCCACGCATCTCGTCGCATCTTGAACCACGATTTCATGTGCGGTGTGTCGGGCACGGACGACATATCCTTGTCGCACTCGGTGCATGGTAGACAGTCTTGGATGTCTGGGTCTAGCTGCAGGTACACCGGCAGGAACTTGTAGACGTATCTTATCTCGTACGGGGCGTATACCAGGAGAAACTCCTTTGGTAGGTAAGGTAACTCCGTCTCCTTATCCAGTGCCGCATGCGTGCGCACTTTACCATAAGCTAAGATGGCTGTCAAGATCTTTGCTCCGCTCGCACAACAAGCATACATCGTCTTTCCTTCAGGCTGGGAGCTACTGCAAACACTGACGGCTCCTGGGTCCTGCAGCCGGTATTTATACTTTAAAAGGTAGAATAGGGGTGAGGAGGAGGGCAGGGGTGGGAATTACGGTAAAGTGAGGGAGGGAGGGAAAAAAAACTAGAGTAGTGGTGGAGGGTGGCTATTACGATAAAAAAATAATAATAAAATAAAAAAGGGGGAGGGGTGGATCGTCGTGTGCGAAAAAAAAATTTTTGGGGGGGAGGGGGGGTGGAGGTGGAGGGGGGGGTGGAGGATGGAGGGGGGGTTTGTAAGTTCGTATATGCGTTGGTAAAAGTGGTGGGGGTCAGTCTGCCAGCACCCACCTAGGGGGAAGGATCGGTCGCCATTTTTATTTTTTTGCACTCGTCGGGTTCGAACCGAGGACTCCGAACTCCGTGTCGTGAATGAATGTTTTTAAATATTTTTTATTAAATTGTTATTATTTGAATTTTTTATAATTTAAAAAAAAAAAATTCATTAAAATCGGATATAAATAAAAAAGTTAAGGATGGCGACCGTAACGGAAATTGCAACGGTGACGTCATCATCCAATATGGCGGAAAACACAATGCCGGAATTTTCGAGAACACAATGACGTCATCCAATATGGCGGATCCAAGATGGCGGATCCAAGATGGCGGATCTAAAATTGCCGCCGTGATCTACTTGTCCCATTACGATGTGTCCCGTTACGCTGTGTCCCGTTACGCTATGTCCCGTTACACTAATCCAAGATGGCCGCCGTGACGTCACAATCCAAGATGGCGGTCACCGGCACCGGCACCACATCCTGAATCCTGATCTCGGAGCCCCCAAAACATACTACTGCTAGACCAGTGCTACACCTTTGAACCACATCACTCGGTGAAAATGTCAAACTACTGGCTTCATGACTATCCATAGTTGTAATTTTGTAAGATGAAATTGTGTACACTGTAATTTTTTTTGTAAACGGAACAAAAATAAATTACAGATATTTGCTAATTTTTACATTTACGTGGCAACTGTATCACTACAAAATAATGTTCGCAGGAATACTGGGTTCGAATTCTATCCCGGACATTTAGCTTTGAGTTGGCTCAGTTCCTCTTATGGTTAAATTTTTTTGTAAACTGTTCCCTGAATAGCATTCCAGTATTAAGGAATCACATTAATAAGCAAAATTAAACAAAATAAAGAATTTTTATTGAACATTCTATTATCTTTTCCATGGTAAAAAATAATATTCTTCTATATAAAACTATGTGCCAATTTTCGTAATAAATACTCAGTATTATCTCGAAAAACGTGTTTAATTTTTGCAAAATAACCACAGCCATTTGCTGTAAAAAGTTACAATATATTTTTTTAGTATTAAAAACTATTTCTTGACAACTGGTTTCCTTTTGCAAAGGTACAGGACATTTTTTCTGTGTAATTTTACAAATATATATCGAGAATATCCCTAGTTAAAAAGCTGCCGAGCTAATATTACCCAACTCATACTAATTTAAGAATGAATTCCTTTAACAAGCTGTGAAATGAAAACTCGAGAAATATGTTTTAAAAATACACAACAATAAATTCACTTACCTGTCCAGGTTTTGAATAAGTCGTTTATAATGAAATCCATGAAACCAATCTGACCTTTCGGTATAGGACAGGTTTCTCTATCAAACAATGGCATTACTACTGGCAAATTCCTGGCCTTTTCCTCGTCAGTCTGTAATAAAAAAAAAACAATATTGTAATTTAACTCTATTTTAATGCGCAACTTTATGGAATTTTTTGTTTTTGTTTTGATAGAGTTCTACGTTGCACGGTATTGCATAAAGATGTAAGACAATGAACTACTAATATTATAGGCGGCTCCCAACTAATTGGGACCGATTCAGTGCTTGCAAATTAGAGTGAAGCCGGAGAGTTGCACTCGAGCCCAATACCCTTGCACTGACATCTAAAAATTCAAGTGATAAATCAAACGGAACGTCAGTTTTTTAATACGGGTATAAGTGGTTCTAACAAACATAACAATTTACAACACGCTTCCTAATGAATACCAATCAGTTACAAAATATTATTTGATAGCGTGGCGTGGATGGCTTTTAAATGAAAAAACATTATAATAAAACTCCAACCACCTAACGCCAAATATCCAGATCACTAACAACACAGTTTAATGATTAGAATATTCATGAATTATTTATTAGCTGAAAATGCCTTTTCTTTCTTTACTCCCACAGACTACGTCATGAACGTACGCACTCCAGCTCATAGCAAAAACCTGGGAATTATTTCATGAACGTTACAAATTAACAGGTTACAGGTTAACGTGTTGTCAAATTGGTCTTTCATAAAGGCTTGCAAGTTTACAACAATGTCAAGCTGTTTCCGAATACCTTCTTAAAGGACCTTTAGCGCAGGGTGTCCAGCAATCGGGAAATTCCGGGAAGTACTGGAAATGTACTTTTTTGTGTAAATGCTCGGGATTGTGCGGGAATGTACGGAATATTTACGTGGAAAACGGGAAACTGGTGTATGGCAATGCACGATCGCTTATGTCCATGGGCTACCATGCATAGACGCTAGTAGTATAGTTTGGCCGGAGCTGGGACAGGCTTCAGGCTGTGGAGCCGGGAGCCGGTGTCCGCCATCTTGGATTGTGACGTCACGGCAGCCATCTTGGATGGATGTGACCTTGACCTTTGACCTTGACCACGGCGGCCATTTTGGATCCGCCATCTTGGATGACGTCATTGTGTTCTCGAAAATTCCGGCGATGTGTTTTCCGCCATATTTGATGATGACCTCACCGTTGCAATTATTGTTACGGTCGCCATCTTTAACTTTTTTATTTATTATCCGATTTTAATGAATTTTTTTTTAAATTATAAAAAAATTCAAATAATAACAATTTAATAAAAAATATTTAAAAACATTCATTTACGACACGGAGTTTGGAGTCCTCGGTTCGAACCCGACGAGTGCAAAAAAAAATTAAAAATTGCGACAGGCTCCTTCCTCAATGGTAGTTGCAGGCAGACTGACTCCCACCACTTTTTTTAAAAGCATATATATCGCCAGTGAGCATTACGTCACGTCCGCCATCTTGAAATTTGGACGTCATCTTGAAAATCCGCAATTTTTATGTTAGAAAATCGGGATGAATTCCAAAATTCATCAAAAAATTAACTTATTCGAATTCTGATTAATTATATCGATCACCGTCCTCGGTTCAAACCCGGTGAGTGCAAAAAAAACTAAAAATGGCGACAGGCTCCTTCCTCAATGGTGGATGCAGGCAGACTGACTCCTACCACTTTTTTTTCAAAGCAAATATATCGTCAGCTGGTATGACGACACGTCCGCCATCTTGTCTTCGTCCGCTGGAGATCACCATCTTGTTTTCGTCCGCTAGAGTGTGCTGATACCATGTTAGTATAATTATCTGGTCACCACACCTTTGACCTTGACCTTGAAATTTGACCTTGAAATTTGACCTTGACCTTGAAATTTGACATTGACCTTGAAATTTGACCTTGACCTTGAACATTGACCCTGACCTTTAAATTTGACCTTGACCTTGAAATTTTACCTTGACCTTGAAAAATGACTTTGTCCTTGAAATTTGACTTTGTCCTTGTCGACCATCATGGATCCGACATTTTATGTTCAGTACATGCTACCAGGAGCCACCACCTGCCGGAGTACGCCATCCTGTGTGTGTACTTGTATTATAGAGTACATTTCCATCTGGATAATTTTATTCTAACCCGCTACAGTGCAGTAATCATTTATTATGGAAGTGCCCCCCGCCATCTTGAAATTCGGCCGCCATCTTGAAATCATGTAATAATGTAGCTAGAAAAGCGGGAAAAAATCCAAAATTCATTAAATAAATCACTCATTAAGTTACATATTGATTCGATCGATTCCTGTCCTCGGTTCGATACCCGATCGATGCAATAATGTTTAATTTTATGTAAAAAATAATAATTTCAATAAACCATGTTCAACATTCGTAAATAGACTTTAAATCATCTACTACCATCATCCTATCAGACATCAAAACCACCATTTTGAAATCATGTAATAATGTAGCTAGAAAAGTGGGAAAACATCCAAAATTCATTAAATAAATTTGTAATCCATATAATGATTGATTAAATCGACGAAGGTCCTTGGTTCGATCCCTGGCAGATACAAAACAACTTTAATTTAAAAAAAATACTAAAAAAGTGTTAGGTTTGAGAAAATAAAAACAGCACATTTTTTTTAAAAAAAATTTTATTACATAAATTCAATACACTACTACAAGTACAAAAAAACACTGACAAATTACCAAAGCCTTTTGGATTCCTCGATTCAAACAGTCTTCTTATTGTACGGACGAAGCCTTTTACATGAGTTTAAATGTCTATCCGATCCGGTCATCACCGCAGCCAGAGACGGACTGAAGTTCATATCACTTATATAGTTTCATTAGCCGGTACAACACATGAGTCAAATCAATAACCATGTTCATTATACGTCTCGGAGCATTTTTTATAATGACGATGTAAGCTATCGAGACGTGAAATTAGTTTATTGCACTTATTGCACTGAAATTTTATTCTTTGAACATTATTAGAACAACCGCTTCTTTCATGTCTGCGAGCATTTGAGGTGATAGTAAATGATGCACCACAGTATTTGCACTGATGCGAAGTACGCTCTTCATTAATTGAAGTATTCAAAGCTGATGAAACTTCAGCTGATGGTGGAACAGCACATATCGAAGTCTCCTCCAGTGTTGTCAGAGGCGTTGCCAACGGGATCTGCTCCAACATCGTCGGCGCCGACGTCATGGTTCCCGTAGTCGATGATACATCCTCCATCGAGTACGACGTTAAAGTCGGTAAAGATGCCATCGAAGTCTCAATAACAGGCAATTACACGACTTATGCACTAGAAGAAACAAACTAGGTGATCCGTACACCGTCGACGGCAGTAACAAACAGAGCGTACTGCTGTCTAGGACTCGTTTATATACATTAACCGGTTAGAATAATACGCTAGTCAAATCAAGAACAATTTACTAAAATACTAGAGACAAAACAACATTAAAAAAATAGAAGCACCATCAACAAAAAAGGAAGCAAATTTGGAAGCACCATCAAAAAAGGAAAAACAATAGGAAGCACCGTCAACGAAAAGGCAGCACATTTGGAAGCACCGACAACGAAAAGATAGCACCACCATCGAAATGGCAGCACATTTGGAAGCACCGACTACGAAAAGGCAGCACATTTGGAAGCACCGACTACGAAAAGGCAGCACATTTGGAAGCACCGTCATCGAAAAGGCAGCACATATGGAAGCACCGATTACGAAAAGGCATCACATTTGTAAGCACCGACAACAAAAAGGCAGCACATTTGGCAGCACCGACAACGAAAAGGCAGCACATTTGGAAGCACCGACTACGAAAAAGGCAGCACATTTGGCAGCAACTACAACGAAAAGGCAGCACATTTGGAAGCACCGACTACGAAAAGGCAGCACATTTGGAAGCACCGAATACGAAAAAGGCAGCACATTTGGCAGCAACTACAACGAAAAGGCAGCACATTTGGAAGCACCGACTACGAAAAGGCAGCACATTTGGAAGCACCGACAACGAAATGGCAGCACATTTTGAAGTACCGACAACGAAATGGCAGCTCATTTGGAAGCACCGACTACGAAAAGGCAGCACATTTGGAAGTACCGTCATCGAAAAGGCAGCACATTTGGAAGCACCGACTACGAAAAGGCAGCACATTTGGAAGCACCGACAACGAAAAGGCAGCACATTTGGCAGCACCGACAACGAAAAGGCAGCACATTTGGAAGCACCGACTACGAAAAGGCAGCACATTTGGCAGCACCGACAACGAAAAGGCAGCACATTTGGAAGCACCGACTACGAAAAGGCAGCACATTTGGAAACACCGACAACGAAAAGGCAGCACATTTGGAAGCACCGACAACGAAAAGGCAGCACATTTGGAAGCACCATCATCGAAAAGGCAGCACATTTGGAAGTTCCATCAACAAAAAAAAGGCAAAAAGGAAGCACAAGTTACGAGATCTAAGTCTTAGTTATAAATCAGAATACAAGAAATAAAAACATTAAATTCTTATAATTTAAATTATTTATGTTATTGCTTTACATTATACAAATGCAAGTAAAACAAGCCATTATTGTATGTAGCCAGCATTCCTCAGTTCCTTGAGTATGAAGGATATTTCTTTGATGCACGAATAGTTTCCTGCACAAAGCGAACCATGTAGAAGTCTTAGCCGGTCAACCAATATGTTTGGATCTTTACATGATGTGTAATCATTCTTTTCTACCACCATCTTCCTTGCACCTTTATAATAAATATTATGATCTCTGGTGTCTTCCGTTTTACCACCAACCTCAGGGTAACTTTCATGTTTGAGACGGTGATCATCACAAGCTTGATCAGATTTATTTAATATATCACGTCGTTTCCACCGTTTCGGTCTCAGGACACCACCACATTCTTCGATCTTGGCAGATTTAGGTGCTTCATCATAGTCTATGTCTTTGTCAACAGCCTCAGAGTCACTGTAACAATCACCGTAGAAGGAATCGTCTTCACCCAATTTACCGTAATAATTCGATGTTGATGATGTTGAAGTGTCTTCATCGTCTTCATGCTTCCTTTTTAGGAATCTATCATTTTTATAAAGTAGGAAAGATCTACTTGAATTCGGCTGGAACATATTCTCACTTTTCACGTTAAGGATTATTCCATTGTCTTCATTCTTCCGTAAATCATCAACCTCCTTCAATTTAAGTTCTTTGTCGAGATCGGAAGAGCCAAGAAAATTATTGTCGTAATGCAGATCACTCTTCCTTAGGCTAGTAGATTCATCGTTGTCCTCTAGCTTGTACGCAGGCTTGGTGCTACAAGTTCTGCCATGTCCTTTTAGGCTCTCTCTCCGCGTAAACGATTTGCTACATCGAACACTACTTATCATATTGCGCAGTGGATTTTTAACACAGTCATTCTTCTCGTGTTGTCTTTTATTCTTTCTCAAGATAAACTCTTTACTGCAAAACTTACACCTATGTTCTTTCGATACAGCGTCAGATCCCAAATCGGAATTCATATTAGTTACTGAGACTAATGCCAGATACCAATTGAGTGTTTTAAATTAGATCCAATACTTAAATAGAAATTTTTTCATATTTCATCTACGAGAATTAATATATCTCATGCAAAAGTACTTTATGCATGTAGTTCTGCTTTTCAACAACAGATGTCGCCACATGTTGCTTGCAGGTAAATAATATTTAGTTCTTTTATGCGGGATGCGGGATGCTCACTAACGATCGCAAAAGAAGGATGGCTTCGCTAGACTCCAATGAAAAGGAAGTTCGTCTTACATGTTGGTGCTCCACAGATGTCTCATGGCGTAATATTAATTTGACTGAGTAATGATATTTTTTAATTCCACCTGATAAAAATATTGCAAGTTTTGATTTAGTAGCAGAAATTATTGAATTAAATGTAACTCCAAATAAAATGACATGTCTCATTAGACAAAAAAAATCCATGCAGAGAGCGGTTTCTCAGAATAGTCAGAAACACTTGAAGAAACCACAGGAATGATTGCAAGAACACGGGAAAAACCATCAAAATATTGACAAGAATAATCAGGAGCACACTGAGAAAACCATCATAATATTGGCAAGAATAATCAGGAGCACACGGAGAAAACCATCATAATATTGACCAGATTAATCAGATTAATTTTAATGTTGTTTTGTCTCTAGTATTTTAGTAAATTGTTCTTGATTTGACTAGCGTATTATTCTAACCGGTTAATGTATATAAACGAGTCCTAGACAGCAGTACTCTCTGTTTGTTACTGCCGTCGACGGTGTACGGATCACCTAGTTTGTTTCTTCTAGTGCATAAGTCGTGTAATTGCCTGTTATTGAGACTTCGATGGCATCTTTACCGACTTTAACGTCGTACTCGATGGAGGATGTATCATCGACTACGGGAACCATGACGTCGGCGCCGACGATGTTGGAGCAGATCCCGTTGGCAACGCCTCTGACAACACTGGAGGAGACTTCGATATGTGCTGTTCCACCATCAGCTGAAATTTCATCAGCTTTGAATACTTCAATTAATGAAGAGCGTACTTCGCATCAGTGCAAATACTGTGGTGCATCATTTACTATCACCTCAAATGCTCGCAGACATGAAAGAAGCGGTTGTTCTAATAATGTTCAAAGAATAAAATTTCAGTGCAATAAGTGCAATAAACTAATTTCACGTCTCGATAGCTTACATCGTCATTATAAAAAATGCTCTGAGACGTATAATGAACATGGTTATTGATTTGACTCATGTGTTGTACCGGCTAATGAAACTATATAAGTGATATGAACTTCAGTCCGTCTCTGGCTGCGGTGATGACCGGATCGGATAGACATTTAAAGTCATGTAAAAGGCTTCGTCCGTACAATAAGAAGACTGTTTGAATCGAGGAATCCAAAAGGCTTTGGTAATTTGTCAGTGTTTTTTTTGTACTTGTAGTAGTGTATTGAATTTATGTAATAAAATTTTTTTAAAAGAACTTGTGGTGTATTTAGTATTTTATTTAATTAAAGTTGTTTTGTATCGGCCAAGGATCGAACCATGGACCTTCGTCGATCCAATGAATCATTATATGGATTACAAATTTATTTAATGAATTTTGGATTTTTTCCCACTTTTCTAGCTACATTATTACATGATTTCAAGATGGTGGTCTTGATGTCTGATAGGATGATGGTAGTAGATGATTTAAAGTCTCTTTACGAATGTTGAACATGGTTTATTGAAATTATTATTTTTTACATAAAATTAAACATTATTGCATCGATCGGGTATCGAACCGAGGACATGAATCGATCGAATCAATATGTAAGTTAATGAGTGATTTATTTAATGAATTTTGGATTTTTTCCCGCTTTTCTAGCTACATTATTACATGATTTCAAGATGGCGGCCGAATTTTAAGATGGCGGGGGCACCTCCGTAATAAATGATTGCTGCACTGTAGCGGGTTAGAATAAAATTATCCAGATGGAAATGTACTCTATAATACAAGTGACACACACAGGATGGCGTACTCCGGCAGGTGGTGGCTCCTGGTAGCATGTACTGAACATAAAATGTCGGATCCATGATGGTCGACAAGGACAATATCTAATTTCAAGGACAAAGTCAAATTTCAAGGTCAAAGTCAAATTTCAAGGTCAAGGTCAAATTTAAAGGTCAGGGTAAAAGTTCAAGGTCAAGGTCAAATTTCAAGGTCAATGTCAAATTTCAAGCTCAAGGTCAATTTTCAAGGTCAAGTCAAGGTCAAATTTCAAGGTCAAATTTCAAGGTCAAATTTCAAGGTCAAATTTAAAGGTCAAGGTCAAGGTCAAAGGTGTGGTGACCAGATAATTATACTAACATGGTATCAGCACACTCTAGCGGACGAAAACAAGATGGTGATCTCCAGCGGACGAAGACAAGATGGCGGACGTGTCGTCATACCAGCTGACGATATATATGCTTTGAAAAAAAAGTGGTAGGAGTCAGTCTGCCTGCATCCACCATTGAGGAAGGAGCCTGTCGCCATTTTTAGTTTTTTTTGCACTCACCGGGTTCGAACCGAGGACGGTGATCGATATAATTAATCAGAATTCGAATAAGTTAATTTTTTGATGAATTTTGGAATTCATCCCGATTTTCTAACATAAAAATTGCGGATTTTCAAGATGACGTCCAAATTTCAAGATGGCGGACGTGACGTAATGCTCACTGGCGATATATATGCTTTGAAAAAAAGTGGCGGGAGTCAGTCTGCCTGCAACCACCATTGAGGAAGGAGCCTGTCGCCATTTTTAATTTTTTTTTGCACTCGTCGGGTTCGAACCGAGGACTCCAAACTCCGTGTCGTAAATGAATGTTTTTAAATATTTTTTATTAAATTGTTATTATTTGAATTTTTTTATAATTTTTAAAAATAATTCATTAAAATCGGATAATAAATAAAAAAGTTAAAGATGGCGACCTGAACAAAAATTGCAACGGTGAGGTCATCATCAAATATGGCGGAAAACAAATCGCCGGAATTTTCGAGAACACAATGACGTCATCCAAGATGGCGGATCCAAGATGGCGGATCCAAAATGGCCGCCGTGGTCAAGGTCAAGGTCACATCCATCCAAGATGGCTGCCGTGACGTCACAATCCAAGATGGCGGACACCGGCTCCCGGCTCCACAGCCTGAAGCCTGTCCCAGCTCCGGCCAAACTATACTACTGATGCTATATAGGGCAAAAAATCAATGCTGCACTGCTATGATCACTTCTTTCCCGTGACTGTTCTATTGCTGCAGTGCAGCGCGAGCAAGAAGTATACAGCGCACGAGTGCCAGCCCCTATACAAATGTTATAGAATAGAGAGACAAAAGTAGTGCCAGCCAGACAATTTGGCTAGCGCGAAAAATAAAATACATTTCGTGCATGCGCAAAAGCGGTGTAATTCCAAACAAGCCAATCTAATCAGAAAATGGCGCTTGTGCTGGCAGGAGCTAACTTGTGTAAAACATTGA
Organism: Bacillus rossius redtenbacheri; assembly: GCF_032445375.1. NCBI lineage: Eukaryota > Metazoa > Arthropoda > Insecta > Phasmatodea > Bacillidae > Bacillus > Bacillus rossius. The sequence continues at coordinate 18,505,422 of NC_086336.1, forward strand.
GATGTTCTGTTAAGTGCTGTTGGCTGCCCTGCATAAGCATTGTTCTTGACTCTGTGAAATGAACTTTCACTCGTTCGCCATATTTGTTTTGTTTGAATTTTACATTTCTAAACTGTGAAAAGTGATGTTTGCAGTAGGCATTTTGCGTTAAATTAAATGTTGTCCGTGAATTTGTTTACCGTTTGTATCTTATACTGTCGAATACGTACCGTTTTGTTGAAGGCCTAGTGAATTATAGTGATGATACTTAAAAGAGGTTATGGAGAGGCCATGGCATGAAATTTTGGCGTAAATTCGTTCAGTTGTAGTGTCAGTTTATAATATATGTGACCTGTGTGTGCATAGACGTCTAAAAATAACTGTGCTGCAAAACTCGGCGAGGAGTAACAAGTACGTGAAAATAATAATTTTGTACTTTTTGTAAGATGGGTCGCGCAGGAAGGGGAAAGACTAAGTTCAAACACAGATGGACTGAAGAATTCAGCTGGGTTTCGCCATGCCCTACAGATATATACCTTGCACGCTGTACATTGTGTCGTGTCGTTTTTAAAGTCGATAGTATGGGCAGGCAAGCTGTAGTAAGCCATAGTAAAGGCATGGAACATAAGAGGGCATTGAATGACAAATTGAAAACTGTGTCAATTCGTTCATTTTCAACTCTAGCTAATAAGTCACAAAGTGAGGAAATGTGTTCCAGTGCTTCCACTCCTCAAACGTCTCACTCTACAAAGAATATTTGCATCCAAGATTTAAATGCATTAGATGTAAACTCAGATGTGCAGCAACAGGTGAGTAGTGTTAGTATGAAAGATTTTCTAGCAAAGGACAGCTGTACAAAAGCGGAAATTCTGTGGTGTTTGCAAACAGTAGTATCGCATGCTTCACTGAGAAGTGCAGCAAAAAGTGTGAGTTTGTTTACACTTATGTTCCCAGATAGCGAAAATGCTAAGGGTATGCAATTGCAGAAGTCGAAAACTTCTTATGCAATAGTGTATGGGCTTGGATATTATTTCCATGAAGAATTAATGCATGACGTAAAAAATGTTCATTTTTTTGTGGTGGGTTTTGACGAGTCTCTGAATAAAGTAGCCCAGAAACAACAGATGGATGTATCTCTTCGCTATTGGGACACTTCCAAGAATCATGTCACCACTAGATATTTGAATTCAGTGTTTTTAGAACACACTGCAGCATCTGACTTGTTGAATGGCTTGAAGGCTGCCTTGGAAGGTTTAGATCTAAATTGTATCTTGCAGTTGTCAATGGATGGCCCCAACGTAAATTTAAAGTTGCAAAGGGACATGGCTAAAGAATTAAGACCAGGCAGAGAAGATCCTAAAATTCTTGATATGGGTTAATGTGGCCTTCATGTTATGCACAACAGTTTCAAAGCTGGCATCAAAGGAACTGCTTGGAATATAATTGAATTTCTGCGTGCTCTATACTATCTTTTTTAAGATGTTCCAGCTCGCCGTGCAGATTTTGTAGAGGTTTGTGGCGAAAGAAATTTTCCATTGAAATTCTGTGGCATTAGGTGGCTGGAAAATGCTAATGTAGCAGCTAGAGCAATTTCAATTTTACCTGGAATTCGCAAGTATGTCACATGTGTTGCAGGAAGTAAGAAAGAACCAAAGTGTCATAGCTTCCAAATAATTGCTGCTTCAGTAAAAGACAAGTTGCTTCTAGCCAAGCTAACACTTTTCCAGTCTCTGGCCACAGAAATGGAACCATTTTTGAGGGACTTTCAAACAGATGCCCCAGTAGCACCTTTCCTCTACGAGGCAATTGTTTGTTTGATGAAAAACATTATGTTCAAGTTTGTGAAGAGGGACATTATTGAAAGTTGTCAGCTCAAGGATATAGATGTAATGAAAAAAGAAAATCTTATTAGATGTGAAGAAGTAGATTTAGGATATGTTACATGACAGGCTCTTAGGAAATGTGATGGAGCCAACCAGAAAGAGCTCTTACTTTTTCGCAAAGATTGCAGAACTTGCTTTCAGCTTCTTGTGGCAAAAAATATGTTTCGGTCGCCACTTAAATTTCCACTCACAAAATCTTTGCAGTGTTTGAATCCTGCTAATATAGCTGCTGGAAATGGTGACTGCTATCTTTCTTCAGCTTTGGAAATTTTAACTGAAGGCAATTTGATAGCAGGAATTAATACAGCAGATGATATTGCCAGAGACTACAAAGAATTTTGTAATGATGTACTAATCAAAACAGAGATTAAATCTTACAATAAGTCAGATACCCTTTTAGATTCTTTCTGGATGATGCTTCTTAGAGGTTCAAAGTGGGAAAAATTGAAATCTTTTGTGCAGCAACTGTTAATACTTTCACATGGAAACTCACACTTTGAAAGAGGTTTCTCGGTGAATACTGAATGCCTCATTGAAAATATGAATGAGGAATCACTCATCGCCCAGCGTTGTGTTTTTGATGCTGTTTCTGTAGCTGGTGGTGTAGAGAGAGTAGAAGTTACAAAAGCAATGATAAACTCTTACAGACAAGCCCATATGAGGTACAAACAAGCTCTTGAAAGAAAACGGAAAGAAGAAAATTCAAAGATTGAGCGTCAAGAAAAAAAAGTGAAGGTGGCAAGAGAAATTCAAGAATTGGAATCAAAGAGAAGAAAGTTAGTAACCGACACTCAGGTGGAAATACAAAAAATTGAAGAGCAAATAAATAAGCTACAAAAGTAATTTTAGTCTTTAAAAATATTTTTTAATCAAGTGTGTGTATTTTTAAAATATTATTTTCTTGTCTGCATATTTATATTAAACTTTGGACAGAACTGCTGTATCATCAGTTTTATACAGACAATTCTGAAGGCCTATCTTGTCGAATTTTGCATTAGTCAACTTGGTGAGGTAAGGAATTTCATGAATTCTTAATTTTTGTGTTTTATATTATTTAGTGCAACATTTGTGATTTAAGGTACTTCCTTGTGTGCAAAGTTGTAATAAAATATAGTAACTGAATGCTTTAATTTACTAAACAGGCTGATTGTCAATAATAGTAATCTACCACTTAATATATTTTGCAGTAATTTTGAAGTTTAGAGGTTCGCTTGAAAAATGTCTTTTCTTTATTACTTACAATTATTGGTGTTATTCAATGTAGAATTAAATATAGATTAGGATTGTGAAATCATGAGATTGTATTTTAGTTCTTTATATTTTAATATCAATGTTTTAAGATTAGAAAAATTACAGTGTAAATAGCCATGTTTACATCTGAGGAAAAATGTTTATGAAATTGCTGTGTTTCAATGTGAAATTAAATGTACTTTAAGATAAGTATATATATAATGATATACTGTTGATTTAACTATACGCTATATATAATGGTACATAGTAGGAAGTTTTTTTAACTGCGGACATACTTGCACTATTATGTTCAGAAGTATGTCATTGAGTACATTTTGACTTACTGAAAACAGATAATAAAACATAATTAAGATACATAATTGCTTCTACATATTCTTAAACTGTATTTTATTTCACATACTAACAACCTAAACTTTAGTAGTAGGCCTAGGCTACACTTCTTTTCTGAAAGCACTTGAGTTAGGTGTACATGGTCATATTTTTTTATTGGTCAACAATTAATTTGTTTTAGTAAGTAGATATTTATTACCTGAAATATTTGTTAAAGCTTAAGTGCCATTATTTAAGGTTAGTAATTTTTTCTAACCATAAGATTTTTGGCAATTAAAATTTTTTTAAGACAATGCATTTACAAGACGTATTTTTATTTAACTTATAAAGTTTAGAAGGATAGGCAAGCCTGTACTTGAATACTTTAGGGAATGTGGGAAATGTACTGGAAATGTACTGGAATTTGAAACTAGATATTTGCTGGACACCCTGATAGCGTTTAAGTTGAAAGTGCAACTTAAAGGATGTCAGCTATTTTTGGTGACCTCCCGAACAGTTACAAGGATCCTTCCAGAATCACCGATGCAGACTATGGTGAGAGGACACGACGCCTGCGTCCTTCCGCGCATCTTTGTGTCCTTTCAGGGGCTTGTGGCGCTATCTTTCAGTGAAAATGTGTAACGGCAGTCTGTTGCTTAGCCAGTCAGCTGATCTCAACATCAATTTACGTTTGTATATTACTGCCAAATGATTAATATTAATGAGTAAAAATTAAAATATGAAAAAAATGTTCAACTAAAAAAAACTGCCGCATAAGTACTTCTTTGTTAATATGCCAGATAGTGTTAGCGTCGCGAGAATTCGGATATCCTTTCACGGCTAATTTCTCACTGAATGCAGTCTCGAAACTAAAGGCTACCTTGGTCCAGGTTGCATCGGCACTTTTACTCACAGTACGCACTCGTTTCATTAGACTTTTTAGCTGACAAGTAAAAACACAGACTAATGTGTAAAATCTAACTATACCTACTGTATTTAAAAATAAATGTATGTCACTGTTTGTTGACATGTGTACAAACCATTTTGTTACATATTTTTATATTCTCTTACTTAATTTCATTTTGAATTTATTGCTCTGAGCATAGGACCCTAGGCCAGTAGATTAAAAAATATATATACATCCCAACACGTTTTCCCCCATCGAATGGTATTTTTTGAAAAGAAAATATTTAATATGTGATTTATTCCCAGTGCGTAGAATGAATGTTTTGTAAAATAAATTTGTGATACCGGGCACACTCAAATATAGATATAAAACAAAATTTATTTTTTAAATCTTGAAACATTATAAAAATAAAATAAATGAACAAGGGTTGTGGAAGATACCCTGTGATATTTTTATAGTCAGCTTTTGTAGTCAGAGCTACGAATACTTCTTGGATTTTGGGTTGAGATCATGTACGAGGAAATTATGATTTTTCCGCCCACAGGAACAAATCACAGTGCGACTGTGGAAACCCGTTATACTGCCCCAGGCCTTCTGTCGTTAATCGCCATTGAAGATGGCTTCAACATGGCAAGTCAAAACGTCGGGAAACTCATAATTTTCTCTGATGTCTCAATTCAAAAGCCAAAAAATAGTTAAGAACCTGGGATATTTTAAGGCAATGAATTTCAAGAATATGTCAGTATTCCTGACATTAATCGAATGTTTGAGACGCTTGTCGCCATGAGGCACATATCCTTCGTTATCTCTTCATTCCGACGGTGGAACGGAAGTGCGTTTACGCCTTTGAATTACGCACAAAAAATTAATGTTTTATTAATAATTGATAAAGTAATTTATCTGCGGCTTTCTAAAGATTGGAGACTTTCCGCAGACTTCTGAAGCTAGAGGGGAACATTTGAACGGCTCCAGTCGCATCAAAAGCACTTCATCGTGAAGTCATATTATTGAAAACCAAGTCACAGTCAAAGTTAATAGCCTTTGAAGGCTTAAGACGAGAAATTTGTTTCTTCATCAACGAACTAGCTCAGAAAGTAAATAGCATCAAACTGAACGGTAGTTACAGAGAAATGGCACCAACAAAGTGGACATTTGCGTGTCATAATTAGAGTGTTTTCCTCATAAAAGTTTCGAATTCAATGAGAACTTTTTTAAGTCTTAGGTAGAATCCACACAAACATTAAACGTGAATAGTTACAGAGATAAGCAATTGCACTAAACAAAGCAAGCACAGCGTCCTGGCTATGATGTACCTAAACATAACTCCATTCCTTTGTTCATTTTTTTGTTTTAGCTTGCAAGATATTAATGCCGCTGTTGTTGGTAAAGTTAAATAATAAGGGAAAAAAATAGTTTTTACAGAATAAAATTCATAAGGAGGCAAGAATTTCAAAATTAATTTCGGAAGTGCGCCGTGTTGTTTAAAGCGCAACTCCGCGGTGCAGACATAATGAACAAAATAAAATAATTCAGGCAAAATCTAGTCGAAACACGCATTATCTTATTTATTGACTTATTGTATGACGTTCTGAACTGACAACGGTAGTATGCTGTTCAGAGCTTCTGATTGGCCGTAAACGTTTATCGCAATGCACGATTGCAGCTAGTTAAACGGGACCACACGAAGTTAGACTGTTATGTATAGTACTGTCAAATACATTAGAGATCTAATACCGGACAGCTCTAACTAACAAGCACAGGCAAGAGTGTGAAAAATAACCTAGCGGCAATAGGTGCGACTACAAAAATATTTTATTGATAAAATGTCAAATTATATATAATATTATTTGGTGTTAAACATTATTAACTGCTTTTTAAAAATTTTAATAACAGGAGGTTTGTATCGCCCATGAGTCTGTTTAGTGATTTTAAAAAAAGTTTCTCCAAGAGGAAAGGAAATGCTACATTGTTCACACCGGGCATTACGTCTGCCGTCAGTCGGACTGACGATGGCGTGACTACTACGCCAGGTTGGAGCGGTCCGGTGTTAGTTACCTGCGCGAAGTACTCCTCCGATATGCGGAGCGCCCACTCGGTGCAGATGTGCACCGGCTTGGTGGGGTTGGACACGTCGGCGCACTTGATCATCATCCTCCTGATGTGGGCCACGGTCTCCGGCGAGTAGAGGCCCGTCACCTCGTCCGCCTGCAGGTTCTGCGGCCGAGCGGGGACACATCTCATCTCCTCCGCTCTCACACAAGTATCTTGTAATACTGCGATGCTATGCTGTGGTTATTTTTACACACGTACACCACGTGTTCCGAGATAATACCGAGTATCTCTCACAAAATGTTGCCGCATAATTTTATATTTTAACTAGCTGCCCGACCCGGCTTCGCACGGCTATACTAATGGGGAAAAAATAAGCCACATCTCCCATTTACAGTAATGGTAAATAAAAAAAAAATTCAGTGAAAATTGATTACAATGCTGTATAATGTGCCCACTACCGCCACACCTCCCCCTCCCACTCCCGCCACACCTCCCCTTCCCACTACCACCACACCTCCCCCTCCACCCCCCACCATCACCACACCTCCCCCTCCCACTACCACCACACCTCCCCCTCCCACTACCACTTGCAAAATTTCAACGGTGATGAGGACTGCACTAACAATGAAATAGCCGTTGCCATAGAGACGAATGAAGCATCAACAAAGCAACAGCCGTTGCCATGGTGATTTCCTACCAAAAACTGGAAATAAAAAAAAAAATTTAGGGGTGGACTACCCCTAACATTTAGGGGGATGAAAAATAGATGTTGGCCGATTCTCATAGATACCGGATAAGCACAAAAAATTTCATCAAAATCGGTCAAGCCGTTTCGGAGGAGTATGGCAACGAAAACTGTGACACGAGAATTTTATATATAAGATTGATGTGTCATTCAAGCATATCATTTTTTTTAAAACATGAAACACAAATAAATATTCAACCATTTGACTTCATTTGTCAAATCATGCACAGTTTATACTGGAAAACTATTCAGGAAACTGTTTACAAATATGCTAACTTTAACTATTGGAGGTGCTGGGACAACACAAAGCATAAATTCCCGGGCAAGAATACGAACCCAGAATTACTGCGAACACTGTTTTGTAGTGATACAGTTGTTTTCATGTAAATGTACAGATTTAAAAGTGTCTGTCATTTTACATTAACATTCCTGTTCCATTTACAAAACAAAAATGACAGACTTTTGGGCCGGGTTCATGTACCGCGAGAGAAACGCAGCAACCCAACAAACGCCAACACACACAAATTTCAATGAAGACGTTTTCAAAAACTCATTTATAAACTACGCAACACGCAAAAACGTAACTCAAGCATCAAACAACTTCCAACTTCTTGCGTTTCGGCTTGCATTTACGACTTCCAAATTTGAAGTCAAGATTGTTCCGGAACTTTACACTACAAAGTCGTTATGTGTATAGAAAGTTATTTTATTACATAGGCTGCATGACGTTTTCACTTGTTAAAATTTCTTACAATAAAAATTAAATTACTCACAATTTCTTTTTTTTTGTAGTAAACATGATAAACAAAAGAAGTACGGGAAGAAATTCGTTTTCTAATGTTTTACAATTTCAGTTTGAAGGGTTTAGTGATGTCTTGCGACTTCCATGCTTTATGTGTAACCGTAGTTTTCTTGAATTGGTTGCGTGTTTCACTGTTACATCGTTACGTTTCTTGTGTACTCCATGAGCCAGAACTTATGTTGGAACAATGACAGCACGACGGAATAACGCGATGTACGCGACTCAAAAATGAAATAATAAATTTTCTAACCAACCACGCTCGACACAGATGTGACGCCAGCGCGACGAAATTTCGCAACGCGACAGATTTCCCGATCGAAAAGTTACGGGTGCGACGATGAATACTGAAATGAGCGTTAGAATTTTGGTTTTAGAGTGTCGGTTGGACATATGCATAGTTAAAACTATTGTTATATGTATATTATTTAAAAAAATTACTTAATTCATCTGTGAAATCTTTAAAGGGTTTCCACGCACTAAGCACGTGCTAATACTGTTTATATGTGTGTGTGTATATATATATAAAATTCTGATCGAATATCACAACATTAACGACTATTGAAAATTTTTTGAATCAAATTTTAACATGCTGTAACAAGCGCGGGAGACAAGGGTGTGACGCACGCCAGATACCCGGGCGCCTGGCGGCCACGCATGAGCACTGACGTCACGCGTGAATTCCTTTGGGGATTACAGGGGCTGGGCCTCGCCACCACCCCTGCCCCCGCGCCCTATTTCTTCGGCGCTCTTATCCATCCCCTGGTGGCATGTGAATTCCGCGTGGAGTGGCGCGAATAAGCGTTGTTATTCTGTATGCTTCGAGCGCCGGGTCGATTCGTGATGACACGACACATCACAACCACTCCAGTAGGCTCCACAATGACTGACAAGGGTATAAAAGCGGTGTATCTGGCCTCCGCGGGAGTTCCGAGAGTGGAGTGAAGGGAAATGCGAGGTCGGCGAGTAGTGCGCGAGACCCCCTCTTGACAGCGGCGCAGGCGCGGAGCGACGGGACCGTGAGAGTGCGACTGAGTGGCGCGAGACTGTGTGTGTGAGGACAGGCGCGAGGTAAGGGGCGAATCACTGTCGAGCCTAGCTCCAGTGAGGGGTGCGAACTGTGGAACTTAACAGACATTCTGTAATGAACGAACATACCTTTTTAAGTGCTAGTGATTTGCGATCAGGCATTTTAAGTGCGATTATTTAATTAGTAATTTAAATATTATTAGTAAATAAAACTGTATAAAAATTAATTGGGGTTCCTTACGAACCAGTTTTCTCCACTCGTAACAGTATAGTGAAATGTTTTTCTCACTTCACAGGAGTTCAAGAAAAATTGATCCAAACCAAATTTAAATAGAAAAGGGAATAATATATATGTAGTCATAATAAAAAGGTGTAAAATGAAGAAAGTTAATAAAAATACTCTGAATCCATTTTCTTAAACCAGTTAATGTTAAGTTTGAAAGTTGTATTGTTGATTTGATTATATACATAAAATTAAGTATAATTAATAATTTTAAATAAAATTTACTGATAATTTGTTGAATATTAAAACAATTTGTGAATAATGTTGTAGAAAATATAAATTTCTTAATAAATCTTTTTAGCCTCAGTTTTTTATAATAATTTTATTTTTAAAAAATTTGAAATGCCTCGAATCGAATATAAAATTATTCATGAATATCTAATATCAAATAATTTACGAACATTGAATATTTATCGAATACCCTCAGAATCCTGCACAGTGATTATTTCCACGTGGCTGTTGCAGTTGCATTAAAAATATTTCTCAGTAAACATGCCAATCTACTAAAAACTTGTAAGTGTTGATGGCTATTTCGCACGTACTAATAGTAAGAAACATTTGTATACAACCGATTATTTTCCGCTTGACGCGCAGGTGAAAACATCACGTTCATAATAACGGTGTATTTTGCTGTCGCATCCCGTGCTTCGCGTCGCGCCATTGTGATTACAGCATTGCTGAAACCTTTAGTTTTGTTCAACTACTAACTGTGGCGAAATTTCACTTCTCGTAGCTGACCACCTAAATTAGCCTACATTGCGAATTTTTTTTTGAAAAGGGAACAGAAATGCCATGTAAAATTACAGATATTTTTACAGTTGTACATTTACATGAAAACAACTGTATTTCAACAAAATAGTGTTCTAAGTAATAATATTCGGATTATTACCCGGGGATTTATGATTTGTTTTGTCCCAATACCTCCAATAGTTAGTTATTTGTAAACCGTTCCCTAAATAGCTTCTAATATTTACTGCGCTCATTAATAAGCATAATAAATCCGAATTAAGTCAAATTATTGAATATTCTGTTATATTTTCCATGGTTTAAAAATTGTTCTTGAATGAAACATCATTTAAAATATTAAAATATGTGCCAATGTTTGAAAGAAATTCTCAGTATCATCTCAGAAAACGTATTTCACACACGCAAAAATAACCATTTCCATGGATTTAAATTGTGTATACTATATCCATGATTAATTGCCATGAATTTTTCACATATTATTTTATCGCTAAGTAATTGCGACGTAGAAGATAGTTATCATGTTATTTCTCAATAACGTTAAGTCAAATATTTGTATGGGTACACCGCGCCTACTATTGGAATAGTCAACTGGTTACGGACATTTATAACACCAGCCATCTTTTAGTGGACCGTTAATGTTTTGTGTTCCAAACGATGCTACGGATTTTTTTTTATCACAATACTGAAAGAAACGAGCTTGATAGCTTACATCTGCAATTTTGCCCACAAAATTGTAATCATGCTTACAAAACCTACCGAAATTTACGCTTTGAAAATCTCCTACACTATGTAATAAATATTAATGAAAAATGGACGTAACTTATTCTCGGCAGAGAGATAATGAGAGACGGTAACACGCAATGATGTTGGGGAAGAAATCGGTTGTGGTCAAAACTAGTATTTTAAATGCAATATTATATAAAATTCAAACAATAACAATACTATATTAGTATTTTAGAACAGTTTATTTATACAGTTAGTTTTATAAAATGTTATATTACAGCAAAAATTTTACGGTAGTTAATATTACATATGATATTAGCTACATTTAAAATAATTTTTTATGAATATAGTCTGAAGTTAAGTAAATTGTTTTTTTTTTTTTTTTAATATCTCATATGTTACGTGAATAACTTTTAGCATTTTATATGTTTTAATGTTTACTATTTTTATACTTTCTAGTAATTATTTTTATTTGGTCGTATCGTATTTGTAAGGTTGTTTTAATTTTCTTGATTATTGTTTTTATTTAGGTTAACTTAATTATGTAAGTTATCAATTTGCATATACTATGTAAAACGGTAAAGGGGTAAAGTGCAAGATAAGGTGGGCATGCCTTAAATTTGCCACATAAATTAAGACAGGAAAAAAATTCTAATGACCCATCTTAGCACTTTCCTGGAGTGATTTTTGGAAACCAAGGAAAACAGAAATCAATACGGCCGGACCCGCAGTGGCGATACGCCCCCCCCCCCCCCCCCATGTTATGAAATAATTTACAAAATATCGTGAAGACAGTATGGTACTGTGCAGGGGCGCAACAACTAAATTTCCAAAGGGGGGGCAATATACCTTTTTATAAAGAATCATCGATCCCCCCTGTTGAAGCGGCCCGGGAAAATTTGTATTTCAAGGTGGAAAATGGTGCTATTTAAGCAGTTTTATTATCTAAAAATTGATTAAACAGCACTTTATTTGCCCCCGTTTGCCCCCACTTCAAGGTTTCAGAGGGGGGGTGGGGCAAAATACCCTTGCCCCCCCCCCCTGTTGTTGCGCCCCTGGTACTGTGTGAGAATCCACTAGGGCTACTATTGTAGGCACATGTGTCAATAGTAATGTAAGTCGTTTAAATTTTAATTAATTTAATTTTTTTATTTATACCCCCACCCCCCCCCCCCCCCGGGTCACTTGTCAAACGGAAAATTTTTTTGTACCCACCACCTCACGGAATAGGATTCGAACTCTGAAACTCTGGAATGTGCCACTTGGTCCATAAATAACTAAACAAAATCCTCTCATTTACTTAGGCACAGTTTAGAAATTGTTCAAACTAATTCATATTATACTTAGGCTCAATACTAATCAATTTAACTCAATATTAAGCCTGTAAAAGTTTCCGTGAAACGAGTGGTTGAACATAACCTTAGTCATTTTCTTCAGTTAAGACTTATTATACTGGGTTCCTTACCATACTGGACTCTGCTCTGAAGATGGTGCTGTCAAAATTTTGAACTATGTCAAAATGCTTGGACATTTCTGTGGCTAAAATCATATCAATTATGTAGCCTCTTAAGGTCTTAAAGTGATCCCTTGACAAGCCTGAAAACACAAAGAAACATTAATTATTAAAATTAGTGTTCGCATCTATCACTATTGCGTGACTTAAATAATTAAAAATAATTTCCCTCTATATACTGGGAATGTTGCTGGGTATTACTTTTCTCAGTTAAAAAAATTATTTTAATATGACAGTATAAATATTTAATTAAATATTTTAACTGCAAGGTATTTTTTCAAAGCATACCAGAAAATGAATGAAAATAAAGTTTACTATACCAATAACTTTTTTGACTTAATATACTGTGTATTTGTTGTACATCTGTGATTAATAATTTTCTCCAAAGTAATTTCAAAAAATTTATTTTTTATTGTACATTTATGACATAGAGTTTGTAATCTTCTATATCGAGATAAAATAGTAGCATCAATGAGGAATGAAGGAGCAAAAAAATATATTTTTTGCTAATTTGATTTAAAATTAAGTGAAGTGTTTTATTAGTTTTTAAAAAGACCATTATCGGGAGTGACTGATATGTTAAAAATAAATGTATCCACAAAGTATTAGAATTTTTTGGGATAAACCATATGACAATCTAAGACAAAAACCACCAACGTGTAGATTCATGAAAGAGTTTGAGACAGTCGACGGCGGCTTCTAAAAAGGTGAAAACACCAGTTACTCTGAACCCTGGAGCTGAAGATATCAAAGGGCAATAATTTAGATGACAATTTTTTGTAGTTTTCCTTAACAAACACCCTTAAAATGTTCTGTACATAATAAATAATAGGTTTTATTTCAGTGGTACAAAATATTTATCCTGAACTCACCGGATAAAATTAAGGGTTGTGAATTTTAACCATGACGTCGTGCCTCTTTGCCCTTAAAGCCCGGGTCCCAGCCCTGTCCGCAGCACGCCGCAGCAGTGTTTGTGCCGTCACTTCCGTTCCGTGCGCGCGGTAGTGGCATCCCCGTGTCCTGTGCCCTATTTCATAAACGTTACAATTCTACAGGTGACAGGTGACAATGAATTGTCAGACATATTTACAATTCGACATATTATGTTCGTTTCATAAAATTTGACAAGTCTACACATATGTCACGACAAATATGTATAAATGTATGACAATTTGACATATAACTGTTTCATAAAAGTTTAAAGCTGACAGGTAAAAATGTGACAAATGTGTCACATCTGACAGGTAATACTGTTTTATGAAACACAGATATGTAAATTGTATTTAACAATTTTACAAATTTGTAGAATTGTCAGAGTGGAAGTGACAGGTAAACCATTTAGTGTCACCTAATGATTGGTAATAACAACAGTGCAATAGTGTGTTAAAATATTGGGTTAATTTGATGTGAATGGACATAATGGACAGTAGTAGTAGCAGTAGCAGTAGCGGGAGTGATGAAGAAAGAGAAAGACGAGTTCGAAGAATTTTTAGGCCACGGATTAACCTAACCTTCAATTTCAGTGACTTTGTCTTCAAAGAGAAATTCCGCGTTAGCAAGGTAACAGCTGAATACATTATAAATAGGTTAGGGCCACAGTTGCGAACAGAAACAAAAAGAAATCATGCACTTACTGTTCAAGAACAACTTTTGTGCGCATTGCATTGGCTGGGCACAGGAGCACAATATCATGTAAATGCAGATGCACATGGCTTATCAAAAGCCACTATCCACCGATGTGTAAAAAAGTTATGTCACTTACTGGTTCACACCTTTCTTGGAGAAGAGGTTCGCTGGCCAACTGAATCTGTCCAAGCAATTCCACAGCTTTTCATGAGTGTAGCAAACATTCCAAGGGTTGCTGGAGTTGTAGATGGGTCATTGATCAAGATAGGTGCCCCACATGATAATGAAGTCTCATTTGTAGACAGGAATGGCAACCATTCAATCAATATAATGGTAGTGTGTGGACATAACCTAGAATTTTTGTATTCCAGTGCTCGGTGGCCCGGTTCAGTACATGATGCACGAGTACTACGATGTTCATCGTTGTCACAACAGTGGGAAAATGGATGGAGACCATTGCCACATGCAATATTACTGGGAGACAGTGGATATGGATTAAAAAAAGTGGCTTATTACACCAAATATCCCAGTACAAATACCTCGGACAAATGCTCTTACAAGTTTTCTTCGAGCCTTTAAATCTACGAGACTACTGGTGGAAAATGCACTTGGTATTTTAAAAGAGAAGTTCCCATGCCTTAATCATCTGAGAATGCAGCCAGTGTCAGCATGTAACATTATCTTGTCTTGTATAATCGTGCATAACATTGAGAAACGCCTAGGATCAGAGGTGTACGAACCATATGAAAACGATGAAAATGTAGAAGGCGAGGCTGGGGAAACTCATGAGGATGTTGACGCAGCTGATCCAGAGGCTATTGCAGTATTGCAAGAACTGATACATGTGTTTGAACATTAAGTGATTTCTTTGTTTCTAGCCATATACATATCAATGAGTTTGCTTTGTATCATGCACTGACATTTCCATTATAATTAAATCAACAAATATTTATCCACTATTACAAAAACTGAAACGAATAATTAGGTACAAAATATACATAACTATTGAAAATTAACGTAAGCTTCTCTTGAAATGTCCGTTTAATTATTTTGGTTTCATTACACAAGATTATATACATCAGATGTTAATGTGTAGAACATATATATTAGTTATTTTCACATGTATTGTTAACAATGACAATAGCATCTTCAATTACACTGTTTGAAGCACCAAATTGCAACATTTCGGTGTTAACAGGAAATATTGTTGAATTAGTCAAATGAGCTGTAAATTCAGATGGCGGAAGGCCTGCTTCTTTCTCCATTTTCAGTAACTCTAGATCCATTTTATATGTTTCTCGTTTTGCTGTTTCGAGTTTCTGTACCAGTAATAACGTCTGCAGTTTAATTTTTTTGTTCATAACAATTCATATTCCTTCTTTGCAGAGTTTATGTTTCTTTTCCTTGTGTTGCCACCTGTGCTTGCAGATGGTGTTTGATGAGTACCGCTCAAATCGTCAGATGCATTTGAACACATTGGTTCAGCAACACCATCTGCATTATTTACAATAACTTCTCCAGTCTGATTTCCTAAATCCTCGTGGTATGCAAATGTAATTGCAGCAATGTCAGTCTCAGAAGATTCAGGAGCCATTATTCCTCCAAGAACAGGTGATTCTTTTCCAATAATGTCCATGATAATATTATCTGCCTCGTCATAAATACATTTCTTCCCACCTGCACTTCCCGTCTTTGTTCTATCTTTTTTCTCCTGGGCATGAAAAAGATTTAGGTTTTAGTAACTGAATTATAATATACATCCTATATCACTTAGGCGTGTTCCATTACTAGCAAGGCAGATACAAAAGATCAAATTTTTTAATTTTTAATTTTTATTTCTTAAACCATATTAATTAGACTACTGAGGCTAAATATGAAGTGTCATACTATATTAGCGGCTACTTGTTGCAAACACATGGAGGTAATTGTTAAGTCTACCTACTCATTGAATATCGGCTAAACTATTGATAATACAAGAAAGATTTATTAAAGAAAAATGCCTCTTTTGTTACGAAAATGAGTCGCCTGTAAAAACGTGCATGTGGCACATGTTTATTTTTTTCCGATTTTCGTAGATTTTCTGTTCCACAATCAAAACAAGCTAAATGTTACATGTAATTTGTACACAGAGACTAATCTAACATAACATCACCTAACTTAACCCAACCTAACATAGGTTTATTTACATTAGATTATGTATGCTTACGTTAAGTTTGTTAAGGTTTGGTTACTTTTGGTAAGGTTACATTATGTGACGTTAGGTTGGTTTAGCTTATGTTAGGTTAGTATCTGTGTACGAATTATAAGTCCATACATTTATATTGCTTGTGGAAATTAGAAAATCTCCGAAAATCAAAAAAAAATAAACATCTGTAACATGCTCTTTTTGTCTCTCGCGACAACTTTTCGTAACAAAAGAAGCGATTTCATTAATACACCTTGCTTCTATTATCAATAGTTTAGCCGGTATACGATGAGTAGCTATACCTAAAAATTATTCACATGAATAATTTAAATAATTAAATATTAATAATCTGGTACCCATACAATTTATACTTACAATCGATCTCTTGCGCCAGTTTTGCCATGTAGTATCCCTAAGATACTTCCAATCCCTTATAAAGGCTCCGATGGCTTTCGCTTTTTCAGTTACGCGTTTCCATGTGTCCATTTTCTGTTCATGTGTCAAACTGCATGAAAATCTTCCAAACAACACCTCCTTTTCCTCACGAATGAGGTTTAAAATACTTATCTTATCCACACTGTCCATTGTACTGTATGTGTGAAGGTTATATATGTCGCATAAATATTTTACTGCTTACTTTGTTGTGGTACAAATCGATTGTTCTTGAAAAGCAAAGGTATGGCAGGGTTCGATCATCGCACGCACCACTTGAAAGCCAAATAATGTTTTGACATACACGTGGCTGCGGGCGATCACTAAACAAACATCAATAAAAAAAATTTGACCTACAATTAATTGTCACATACGGTCGTGTTTATGAGACAGTTGTTTTTAATTGTAGCTATTTAATATTGTTTGCCTGTCAAACTCTTTTTATATGAAACGTACACTTGTAATTACAAATTGACATATTTGTAAATTTTTACTTAATTGTCGCATATGTCACGCCTGTCGAGTTTTATGATATAGGGCCCTGGTCTCCCCTCCAGTCCCGTCCGGGCCACCGTGGTGGCCAGACGCGGTCGCGTGTTGCTCCACTGCAAATCTCTCTTTGTTATTTATATTTACTGTTCATTCTCTTTTGTATCATGTGCGTGTTTTGTAGCAGCCATTTCTCAGTGGCCTGTGCTATAATAAATTGCCACTGAACTGTAAGTATTCCTTTGTGACTTAATCCGCCTGCCTCCTGTTTGCCTTGTCAAACATTCGTGTGTGCGGGAGGCGTGGCCACAGGCCCTCAGCACGTGGACCAACTGGTAGTCCACTAAGTGTTCGCTGCAGAGTGCTCCGCGCGGGCGAGGTCCTCGGTCAGCCACTGGGCCGGACGGTCCACTCCCGGAAGCCTTCTTTTCACAGACGAGAGAGCCTAACGCCCGATCGTGCATCTTCTGTTGTTTTTTTTTTTGGTTCATTGTAAGAGGTTAGGTTAGCTACATTATAAATACTTTAAAACATTGTGGACGGTTGATTTGGTTAGGATAGCTACATTAAGGTTCTGTGAAAACATGTAAACGGTTTCCTAGCCCTGGATAGCTACATATTAAAAAGTTATTTGCTAAGCAACCATAAAATGATTTTAAAGTATATTTAATGTAGCTATACTTACCTAATATAACCAACCATCCACATTGTTTTAAAGTATTGATAATGTAGCTAAGCTATCCTAATCGACAGCAAAATTTAATGCCACACCTGTTTATACAATGAGATAGACCGGAAAAAAAAAAAGCTAGCATGAACTTCTGGGAACTTCGGGTGTGGCTCTCTCGTCTGTGAAATGAAGGCTTCCCGTCCACTCCCGCCTCAGCGTGTGAGGCTAGCGCCAGGCACGCAACCACACAGTCATCAGCACGTCCGCCACGCACCCACCGCGTGACCACTATATCATTGTCATATTTTTTTGGAGAGTTGAAAAGTAGTATATAATAGGGGCGCCGAGCGCAGGTATCAGGTAGTGGATTGAAGATTGTCGGTCCGCCATCTTAGATTCTGACGTCACGGCGGCCATCTTGGATTGTGACGTCACGGCGGCCATCTTGGATTGTGACATCACGGCGGCCATCTTGGATAAGCGTAACGGGACACAGCGTAACGCGACATAACGTAACGGGACAAGTAGATCACGGCGGCCATCTTGGATCCGCCATCTTGGATCTGCCATTTTGGATGACGTCATTTCGTTTTCTCGAACATTCCGGCATTGTGTTATCGGCCATTTTGAATTATGACGTCACCGTTGCAATTTCCGTTACGGTCGCCATCTTTAAATTTATTATCCGATTTTAATGAAAAAAAATTTAAAAATTATAAAAAAAATTAAATAATACAATTTTTAATAAAATATTTAAAAAACAAACATTTACAACACGGAGCTCGGAGTCCTCGGTTCAAACCCGACAAGTGCAAAAAAATAAAAATGGCGACCGATCCTTCCCCCGCGGTGGCTGCAGGCATACTGACTCCCTCCACTTTTTTTCAAAGCATATATATATCGTCAGGTAGTATGACATAATGTCCGCCATCTTGTCTTCATCCACTGGAGACCACCATCTTGTTTTCGTCTGCTAGAGTGTGCCGATATCATGTAGTATAATTATCTGGTCACCACACCTTTGACCTTGACCTTGAACTTTGACCTTGACCTTGAAATTTGATATTGACCTTGAACTTTGACCTTGACCTTGAAATTTGACCTTGACCTTGAAATTTGACCTTGACCTTGAAATTTGACCTTGACCTTGAACTTTGACCTTGACATTTGACCTTGACCTTGAACTTTGACCTTGACCTTGAAATTTGACCTTAACCTTGAAATTTGACCTTGACCTTGAAATTTGACCTTGACCTAGAAATTTGACTTTGACCTAGAAATTTTACTTTGTCCTTGAAATTTGACTTTGTCCTTGATGTCCATCACGGATCCATCATTTTATGTTCAGTACATGCTACCAGGAGCGACCACCTGCTGGAGTACACCATCTTGTGCGTGTACTCGTATTACCATCATGCTAGTTTTATTCTAACATGCTACAGTGCAGTAATCATTTATTATTACTGAGGTACCCACCATCTTGAAATTTGACCGCCATCTTGAAATTTGACTTGACCTTGAAATTTGACCTTGACCTTGAAATTTGACCTTGACCTTGAAATTTGACCTTGACCTTGAAATTTGACCTTGACCTTGAAATTTGACCTTGACCTTGAAATTTGACCTTGACCTTGAAATTTGACCCTGACCTTGAAATTTGACCTAGACCTTGAAATTTGACTTTGTCCTTGTCGACCATCATGGATCCGAAATTTTATGTTCAGTACAGGCTACCAGGAGCTACCACCTGCTGGAGTACGCCATCTTGTGTGTGTACTTGTATTATAGAGTACATTTCCATGTGGATAATTTTATTCTAACCCGCTACAGTGCAGTAATCATTTATTACGGAGGTGCCCCCCCGCCATATTGAAATTCGGCCGCCATCTTAAATCATGTAATAATGTAGCTAGAAAAGCGGGAAAAATTCCAAAATTCATTAAATAAATCACTCATTAACTTACATATTGATTCGATCCGCTCCAGTCCTTGGTTCGATCCCTGGCCGATACAAAACAACTTTAATATTTTAAAAAAAGTACCACTAAAGTGGCAGGTTTAAGAAAATAAAATACAACACAAGTTC
The DNA here is from genome assembly GCF_032445375.1 of Bacillus rossius redtenbacheri. Taxonomy (NCBI): domain Eukaryota; kingdom Metazoa; phylum Arthropoda; class Insecta; order Phasmatodea; family Bacillidae; genus Bacillus; species Bacillus rossius. Next base: position 18,525,130 of record NC_086336.1, read on the forward strand.
CTTTAAAAAAACTTTTATTACATACTACACTACTACAAGTACAAAAAAATACACAGACAAATTACTAAAGCCTTTTGGATTCCTCGATTCAAACAGTCTTCTTATTGTACGGACTAAGCCTTTTACATGACTTTAAATGTCTATCCGATCCGGTCATCACCGCAGCCAGAGACGGACTGAGTTCATATCACTTATATAGTCTCATTAGCCGGTACAACACATGAGTCAAATCAATAACCATGTTCATTATAGGTCTCGGAGCATTTTTTATAATGACGATGTAAGCCATCGAGACGTGAAATTAGTTTATTGCACTTATTGCACTGAAATTGTATTCTTTGAACATTATTAGAACAACCGCTTCTTTCATGTCTGCGAGCATTTGAGGTGATAGTAAATGATGCACCACAGTATTTGCACTGATGCGAAGTACGCTCTTCATTAATTGAAGTATTCAATGCTGATGAAACTTCAGCTGATGGTGGAACAGCACATATCGAAGTCTCCTTTAGTGTTGTCAGAGGCGTTGCCAACGGGATCTGCTCCAACATCGTCGGCGCTGACGTCATGGTTCCCGTAGTCGATTCTACATCCTCCATCGAGTTCGACGTTAAAGTAGGTAAAGATGCCATCGAAGTCTCAAGAACAGGCAATTACACGACTTATGCACCAGAAGAAACAAACTAGGTGATCCGTACACCGTCGACGGCAGTAACAAACTGAGCGTCCTGCTGTCTAGGACTCGTTTATATACATGCACCGGATGGAATAATACGCTAGTCAAATCAAGAACAATTTACTAAAATACTAGAGTCAAAACAACATTAAAAAAATAGAAGCACCATCAAAAAAGGAAGCACATTTGGAAGCATCATCAAAAAAGGAAAAACAATAGGAAGCACCGCCAACGAAAAGGCAGCACATTTGGAAGCACCGTCATCGAAAAGGCAGCACATTTGGAAGCACCGACAACGAAAAGGCAGCACATTTGGAAGCACAGGTAACGAAAAAGGCAGCACATTTGGAAGCACCGACAACGAAAAGGCAGCACATTTGGAAGCACCGACAACGAAAAGGCAGCACATTTGGAAGCACCGTCATCGAAAAGGCAGCACATTTGGAAGCACCGTCATCGAAAAGGCAGCACATTTGGAAGCACCGACTACGAAAGGCAGCACATTTGGAAGCACCGACAACGAAAAGGCAGCACATTTGGAAGCACCGTCATCGAAAAGGCAGCACATTTGGAAGCACCGACTACGAAAAGGCAGCACATTTGGAAGCACCGTCATCGAAAAGGCAGCACATTTGGAAGCACCGACTACGAAAAGGCAGCACATTTGGCAGCACCGACAACGAAAAGGCAGCACATTTGGAAGCACCGACTACGAAAAGGCAGCACATTTGGCAGCACCGACAACGAAAAGGCAGCACATTTGGAAGCACCGATTACGAAAAGGCAGCACATTTGGAAGCACCCACAACGAAAAGGCAGCACATTTGGAAGCACAGGTAACGAAAAAGGCAGCACATTTGGAAGCACCGACAACGAAAAGGCAGCACATTTGGAAGCACCGACAACGAAAAGGCAGCACATTTGGAAGCACCGACTACGAAAAGGCAGCACATTTGGAAGCACCGTCATCGAAAAGGCAGCACATTTGGAAGCACCGACTACGAAAGGCAGCACATTTGTAAGCACCGACAACGAAAAGGCAGCACATTTGGAAGCACCGTCATCGAAAAGGCAGCACATTTGGAAGCACCGACTACGAAAAGGCAGCACATTTGGAAGCACCGTCATCGAAAAGGCAGCACATTTGGAAGCACCGACTACGAAAAGGCAGCACATTTGGCAGCACCGACAACGAAAAGGCAGCACATTTGGAAGCACCGACTACGAAAAGGCAGCACATTTAGCAGCACCGACAACGAAAAGGCAGCACATTTGGAAGCACCGACTACGAAAAGGCAGCACATTTGGAAGCACCGACAACGAAAAGGCAGCGCATTTGGAAGCACAGGTAACGAAAAAGGCAGCACATTTGGAAGCACCGACAACGAAAAGGCAGCACATTTGGAAGCACCGTCATCGAAAAGGCAGCACATTTGGAAGCACCGACTACGAAAAGGCAGCACATTTGGAAGCACCGTCATCGAAAAGGCAGCACATTTGGAAGCACCGACTACGAAAAGACAGCACATTTGGCAGCACCGACAACGAAAAGGCTGCACATTTGGAAGCACCGACTACGAAAAGGCAGCACATTTGGCAGCACCGACAACGAAAAGGCTGCACATTTGGAAGCACCGACTACGAAAAGGCAGCACATTTGGAAGCACCGACAACGAAAAGGCAGCACATTTGGAAGCACCGGTAACGAAAAAGGCAGCACATTTGGAAGCACCGACAACGAAAAGGCAGCACATTTGGAAGCACCATCATCGAAAAGGCAGCACATTTGGAATCTCCATCAACAAAAAAAAAGGGCAAAAAGGAAGCACAAGTTACGAGATCTAAGTCTTAGTTAGAAATCAGAATACAAGAAATAAAAACATTAAATTCTTATAATTTAATTTATTTATTTTATTGCTTTACATTATACAAATTCAAGTAAAACAAGCCATTATTGTATGTAGCCAGCATTCCTCAGTTCCTTGAGTATGAAGGATATTTCTTTGATGCACGAATAGTTTCCTGCACAAAGCGACCCATGTAGAAGTCTTAGCCGGTCAACCAATATGTTTGGATCTTTCCATGATGTGTAATCATTCTCTTCTACCACCATCTTCCTTGCACCTTTATAATATTATGATCTCTGGTGTCTTCCGTTTTACCACCAACCTCAGGGTAACTTTCATGTTTGAGACGGCGATCATCACAAGCTTAATCAGATTTATTTAATATATCACGTCGTTTCCACCGTTTCGGTCTCAGGACACCGCTACATTCTTCGATCTTGGCAGCTTTAGGTGCTTCATCATAATCTATGTCTTTGTCAACAGCCTCAGAGTCACTGTAACAATCACCGTTGAAGGAATCGTCTTCACCCAATTTACCGTAATAATTCGATGATGATGATGTTGAAGTGTCTTCATCGTCTTCATGCTTCCTTTTTAGGAGTCCATCATTTTTACAAAGTAGGAAAGATCTACTTGAATTCGGCTGGAATATATTCTCACTTTACACGTTAAGGATTCTTCCATTGTCTTCATTCTTCCGTAAATCATCAACCTCCTTCAATTTAAGTTCTTTGTCGAGATCGGAAGAGCTAAGAAAATTATTGTCGTAATGCAGATCACTCTTCCTTAGGCTAGTAGATTCATCGTTGTCCTCTAGCTTGTACGCAGGTTTGGCGCTACAAGTTCTGCCATGTCTTTTTAGGCTCTCTCTCCGCGTAAACGACTTGCTACATCGAACACAACTTATCATATTGCGCAGTGGATTTTTAACACAGTCATTCTTCTCGTGTTGTCTTTTATTCTTTCTCAAGATAAACTCTTTACTGCAAAACTTACACCTATGTTCTTTCGATACAGCGTCAGATCCCAAATCGGAATTCATATTAGTTACTGAGACTAATGCCAGATGCCAATTGAGTGTTTTAAATTAGATGCAATACTTAAATAGAAATTTTTTCATATTTCATCAGCGAGAATTAATATATCTCATGCAAAAGTACTTTATGCATGTAGTTCTGCTTTTCAACAACAGATGTCGCCACATGTTGCTTGCAGGTAAATAATATTTAGTTCTTTTATGCGGGATGCGGGATGGTCACTAACGATCGCAAAAGAAGGATGGCTTCGCTAGACTCCAAGGAAAAGGAAGTTCGTCTTGCATGTTGGTGCTCCACAGATGTCTCATGGCGTAATATTAATTTGACTGAGTAATGATATTTTTTAATTCCACCTGATAAAAATATTGCAAGTTTTGATTTAGTAGCAGAAATTATCGAATTAAATGTAACTCCAAATAAAATGACATGTCTCATCAGACAAAAAAAAATCCATGCAGAGAGTGGTTTCTCAGAATAGTCAGAAACACTTGAAGAAACCACAGGAATGATTGCAAGAACACGGGAAAAACCATCAAAATATTGACAAGAATAATCAGGAGCGCACGGAGAAAACCACCATAATATTGACAAGAATAATCGGAAGCACACGGAGAAAACCGCCACAAGTTTTCTTTGATATCATAAAAATACAAAAAAAATTAATAAAAAATTAAAAATAAAAACGAAAAAAATTCAAACATTCTGCTAGCTTGTGAACTTCTCTTTGATGTGCAAAGTTAGAGTTCTAGTACAAGCCAGAATGTTTGAATTTTTTTCGTTTTTATTTTTAATTTTTTATTAATTTTTTTTGTATTATTATGATATCAAAGAAAACTTGTGGCGGTTTTCTCCGTGTGCTTCCGATTATTCTTGTCAATATTATGGTGGTTTTCTCCGTGCGCTCCTGATTATTCTTGTCAATATTTTGATGGTTTTTCCCGTGTTCTTGCAATCATTCCTGTGGTTTCTTCAAGTGTTTCTGACTATTCTGAGAAACCACTCTCTGCATGGATTTTTTTTTGTCTGATGAGACATGTCATTTTATTTGGAGTTACATTTAATTCGATAATTTCTGCTACTTAATCAAAACTTGCAATATTTTTATCAGGTGGAATTAAAAAATATCATTACTCAGTCAAATTAATATTACGCCATGAGACATCTGTGGAGCACCAACATGCAAGACGAACTTCCTTTTCCTTGGAGTCTAGCGAAGCCATCCTTCTTTTGCGATCGTTAGTGACCATCCCGCATCCCGCATAAAAGAACTAAATATTATTTACCTGCAAGCAACATGTGGCGACATCTGTTGTTGAAAAGCAGAACTACATGCATAAAGTACTTTTGCATGAGATATATTAATTCTCGCTGATGAAATATGAAAAAATTTCTATTTAAGTATTGCATCTAATTTAAAACACTCAATTGGCATCTGGCATTAGTCTCAGTAACTAATATGAATTCCGATTTGGGATCTGACGCTGTATCGAAAAAACATAGGTGTAAGTTTTGCAGTAAAGAGTTTATCTTGAGAAAGAATAAAAGACAACACGAGAAGAATGACTGTGTTAAAAATCCACTGCGCAATATGATAAGTTGTGTTCGATGTAGCAAGTCGTTTACGCGGAGAGAGAGCCTAAAAAGACATGGCAGAACTTGTAGCGCTAAGCCTGCGTACAAGCTAGAGGACAACGATGAATCTACTAGCCTAAGGAAGAGTGATCTGCATTACGACAATAATTTTCTTGGCTCTTCCGATCTCGACAAAGAACTTAAATTGAAGGAGGTTGATGATTTACGGAAGAATGAAGACAATGGAAGAATCCTTAACGTGAAAAGTGAGAATATATTCCAGCCGAATTCAAGTAGATCTTTCCTACTTTGTAAAAATGATGGACTCCTAAAAAGGAAGCATGAAGACGATGAAGACACTTCAACATCATCATCATCGAATTATTACGGTAAATTGGGTGAAGACGATTCCTTCAACGGTGATTGTTACAGTGACTCTGAGGCTGTTGACAAAGACATAGATTATGATGAAGCACCTAAAGCTGCCAAGATCGAAGAATGTAGCGGTGTCCTGAGACCGAAACGGTGGAAACGACGTGATATATTAAATATATCTGATTAAGCTTGTGATGATCGCCGTCTCAAACATGAAAGTTACCCTGAGGTTGGTGGTAAAACGGAAGACACCAGAGATCATAATATTATAAAGGTGCAAGGAAGATGGTGGTAGAAGAGAATGATTACACATCATGGAAAGATCCAAACATATTGGTTGACCGGCTAAGACTTCTACATGGGTCGCTTTGTGCAGGAAACTATTCGTGCATCAAAGAAATATCCTTCATACTCAAGGAACTGAGGAATGCTGGCTACATACAATAATGGCTTGTTTTACTTGAATTTGTATAATGTAAAGCAATAAAATAAATAAATTAAATTATAAGAATTTAATGTTTTTATTTCTTGTATTCTGATTTCTAACTAAGACTTAGATCTCGTAACTTGTGCTTCCTTTTTGCCCTTTTTTTTTGTTGATGGAGATTCCAAATGTGCTGCCTTTTCGATGATGGTGCTTCCAAATGTGCTGCCTTTTCGTTGTCGGTGCTTCCAAATGTGCTGCCTTTTTCGTTACCGGTGCTTCCAAATGTGCTGCCTTTTCGTTGTCGGTGCTTCCAAATGTGCTGCCTTTTCGTAGTCGGTGCTTCCAAATGTGCAGCCTTTTCGTTGTCGGTGCTGCCAAATGTGCTGTCTTTTCGTAGTCGGTGCTTCCAAATGTGCTGCCTTTTCAATGACGGTGCTTCCAAATGTGCTGCCTTTTCGTAGTCGGTGCTTCCAAATGTGCTGCCTTTTCGATGACGGTGCTTCCAAATGTGCTGCCTTTTCGTTGTCGGTGCTTCCAAATGTGCTGCCTTTTTCGTTACCTGTGCTTCCAAATGTGCTGCCTTTTCGTTGTCGGTGCTTCCAAATGTGCTGCCTTTTCGTAGTCGGTGCTTCCAAATGTGCTGCCTTTTCGTTGTCGGTGCTGCCAAATGTGCTGCCTTTTCGTAGTCGGTGCTTCCAAATGTGCTGCCTTTTCGTTGTCGGTGCTGCCAAATGTGCTGCCTTTTCGTAGTCGGTGCTTCCAAATGTGCTGCCTTTTCGATGACGGTGCTTCCAAATGTGCTGCCTTTTCGTAGTCGGTGCTTCCAAATGTGCTGCCTTTTCGATGACGGTGCTTCCAAATGTGCTGCCTTTTCGTTGTCGGTGCTTCCAAATGTGCTGCCTTTCGTAGTCGGTGCTTCCAAATGTGCTGCCTTTTCGATGACTGTGCTTCCAAATGTGCTGCCTTTTCGTAGTCGGTGCTTCCAAATGTGCTGCCTTTTCGTTGTCGGTGCTTCCAAATGTGCTGCCTTTTCGTTGTCGGTGCTTCCAAATGTGCTGCCTTTTTCGTTACCTGTGCTTCCAAATGTGCTGCCTTTTCGTTGTCGGTGCTTCCAAATGTGCTGCCTTTTCGATGACGGTGCTTCCAAATGTGCTGCCTTTTCGTTGGCGGTGCTTCCTATTGTTTTTCCTTTTTTGATGATGCTTCCAAATGTGCTTCCTTTTTTTATGGTGCTTCTATTTTTTTAATGTTGTTTTGACTCTAGTATTTTAGTAAATTGTTCTTGATTTGACTAGCGTATTATTCCATCCGGTGCATGTATATAAACGAGTCCTAGACAGCAGGACGCTCAGTTTGTTACTGCCGTCGACGGTGTACGGATCACCTAGTTTGTTTCTTCTGGTGCATAAGTCGTGTAATTGCCTGTTCTTGAGACTTCGATGGCATCTTTACCGACTTTAACGTCGAACTCGATGGAGGATGTAGAATCGACTACGGGAACCATGACGTCAGCGCCGACGATGTTGGAGCAGATCCCGTTGGCAACGCCTCTGATAACACTAAAGGAGACTTCGATATGTGCTGTTCCACCATCAGCTGAAGTTTCATCAGCATTGAATACTTCAATTAATGAAGAGCGTACTTCGCATCAGTGCAAATACTGTGGTGCATCATTTACTATCACCTCAAATGCTCGCAGACATGAAAGAAGCGGTTGTTCTAATAATGTTCAAAGAATACAATTTCAGTGCAATAAGTGCAATAAACTAATTTCACGTCTCGATGGCTTACATCGTCATTATAAAAAATGCTCCGAGACCTTTAATGAACATGGTTATTGATTTGACTCATGTGTTGTACCGGCTAATGAGACTATATAAGTGATATGAACTCAGTCCGTCTCTGGCTGCGGTGATGACCGGATCGGATAGACATTTAAAGTCATGTAAAAGGCTTAGTCCGTACAATAAGAAGACTGTTTGAATCGAGGAATCCAAAAGGCTTTAGTAATTTGTCTGTGTATTTTTTTGTACTTGTAGTAGTGTAGTATGTAATAAAAGTTTTTTTAAAGGAACTTGTGGTGTATTTTATTTTCTCAAACCTGCCACTTTAGTGGTACTTTTTTTAAAATATTAAAGTTGTTTTGTATCGGCCAGGGATCGAACCAAGGACTGGAGCGGATCGAATCAATATGTAAGTTAATGAGTGATTTATTTAATGAATTTTGGAATTTTTCCCGCTTTTCTAGCTACATTATTACATGATTTCAAGATGGCGGCCTAATTTCAAGATGGCGGGGGGGCACCTCCGTAATAAATGATTACTGCACTGTAGCGGGTTAGAATAAAATTATCCACATGGAAATGTACTCTATAATACAAGTACACACACAAGATGGCGTACTCCAGCAGGTGGTAGCTCCTGGTAGCCTGTACTGAACATAAAATTTCGGATCCATGATGGTCGACAAGGACAAAGTCAAATTTCAAGGTCAAGGTCAAATTTCAAGGTCAAGGTCAAATTTCAAGGTCAAGGTCAAATTTCAAGGTCAAGGTCAAATTTCAAGGTCAAGTCAAATTTCAAGGTCAAATTTCAAGGTCAAGGTCAGATTTCAAGGTCAAAGTCAAATTTCAAGGTCAAGGTCAAATTTCAAGGTCAAGGTCAAATTTCAAGGTCAAGGTCAAATTTCAAGGTCAAGGTCAAATTTCAAGGTCAAGGTCAAATTTCAATGTCAAGGTGTAAGGTGTGGTGATCAGATAATTATACTAACATGGTATCAGCACACTCTAGCGGACGAAAATAAGATGGTGATCTCCAGCGGACGAAGAAAAGATGGCGGACATGTCATACTAGGTGATGATATATATGCTTTGAAAAAAAAGTGGTAGGAGTCAGTCTGCCTGCATCCACCATTGAGGAAGGAGCCTGTCGCCATTTTTAGTTTTTTTTGCACTCACCGGGTTCGAACCGAGGACGATGATCGATATAATCAATCAGAATTCGAATAAGTTAATTTTTTGATGAATTTTGGTATTTTTTTCATTAAAATCGGATAATAATTAAAGATTTTCAAGATGGCGTCCAAATTTCAAGATGGCGACTGTAACAAAAATTGCAGCATTAATAGGATCCAATATGTCGGAAAACACAACGTCGGAATGTTCGAGAACACACACAATGACGTCATCCAAAATGGCAGATCCAAGATGGCGGATCCAAAATGGCCGCCGTGATCTACTTGTCCCGTTACGTTATGTCGCGTTACGCTGTGTCCCGTTACGCTTATCCAAGATGGCCACCGTGATGTCACAATCCAAGATGGCCGCCGTGACGTCACAATCCAAGATGGCCGCCGTGACGTCAGAATCTAAGATGGCGGACCGACAATCTTCAATTCACTACCTGATACCTGCGCTCGGCGCCCCTATTATATACTACTTTGAAAAATAAGTTAATTGGTTTAGGATTTGATCAAGTATTGAGTTCAACACAAAAATTAAATCAGTTTGTCCCTCGAGTTTATTTAACAGAGCAAGAGTGTTTAATAAATACCTTGATTGAATTACATTCCCAGCTAATAATTAGTACTGTCTGTTAGAAGTCTCTAGTATAGCGGTTGACCAGACATAAAAATGTAAAATAATTTAATTTTAGTTTGTAAATATGTAAGTTATCTGACGTTGAAGCTAAGAGTGTACCACTTTTCCCACTGTTTGCAGTCAAATGATTTCGTTTTGTTGGTGAAAATGATACATTTTTTTTTTTAGGATTGAGGGTATATCTCCCTCATCACACCCCCCCCCCCCCCCTTCCCCGCGTACGAATTTGGTTGTAGTCATAACGGTGATTAACACTTAACAATTTAAGACCCTCCAAGATGTCCACAACAAAGCGAGCCGAAACGTCAGGCACACCTTCATTTCCAAGGAAGCGGCCTGAACCGGGAAGCCAGTGACAGGTTAGTGACTCTGGCATCGAAATACTACGATGTAAATCTTATAGTATGAAGCTAAAGAAACTAATAAATTATTTTAACTCATGAAGCCACAATTTATGGTGCCTATAATGCGCTCTAGTGGTATGATTACGAATGAGAAAAAAATTCACTCCTATTCTACTTTTATTCCTTACATTCCTAAAAATCTGACAAATAGCGAGGTTTGTACTATATACCTAAATTACAAAATATTATCAATCAGTATCGAATAATCGAATTTTCAATTATTGATGAGGCGAAAATACTTATGGTCAAGAAGTATTTATCTCGGTTTGAAATTATGATGTGAATTGTTTAAGCAGCCACTTTCGTAGTTTTCCACGGTTTATACCGGGACAAGTCAAACGACTCATATTTTATCCCACTTAATGATGCTGTTAACATGAAATAGTCTACAAATATTAAAAAATAGATGGAGTTAAAAATAGATAAAACATCACATTCATTTGGCTTTAAGATTTATGCACCAAAATAAAAATCAGTTTTTTTAAGTGATTCAAATCAATATTTTGGTCAAAGTATATTCAGACATAAAATTGATTTATTTTGAAAGTAAAATTTAAAGCTATCCCAGCCAAAAACTACTTCGATAATTTCATTGCTAAATTTGAATAAGTAAGAACAGTGCTTATTAATCGACACAGTGGATTTGATTGAATATTGTTTCACTACTTTTATTCGAGCTGTCCAATCCGTCAAGAGCGAGGCCAATATAGACCTGTTTTACTGCAGACATTTACCTAACTTACTGGGTAAACGTGTTCAGTACTTCCCTGGACTTTGCAGGGCCCAAAAATTTTGAATAGGAATCTTAGCGGTTTGCTAAGGGGTATGGAATAACTTCCTGAGAAAAGATAGCTTTTCCGGTAGACTTTTAAAAATAAACCCTTCAAACAACGTTATATAACCAACCTGGAATTTAAATTTTGACCATTATTTTGCTTATTTATCTTTAGAAAAAATGATTTTATTTCCTGGTTAATTTTTCTCGGGTTAGTTTTATAAACACTAACGATAAAATCCTAGTGTTATCGCCATTTTATGAGGCAAACAATTTTAAGATAATTTTTTTTAATATGAAATTATGAACGCTAAATAAAAATGGAAAGCTATTGACTAGCACGTTTATTTACGTGTTAAAACTATTAAAGTCTTCCTTAGTTATGTGTAACATATTAGCAATTGATGAGAGTAATTTCGTGAATGCGATGGAAGTAAAGGAACGGATATGTGTAACAACCACGGTCTGCCATCTGTGGTGGATGGTCGGGAACAATAGTTCACAAAGCCAAAGGGAAACTTTATAGTATCAACTATTTAATCAATTTTAAACTTGATGGGCTATATTTTAATAAAATTCCTTCGGAAATCAGGTACAAAGACGTGGTTTAATATTTTTTTTAAATTTGTTTCGCTTTTATCGGAGCTGTTTCATTATATAGTTTAAAAATACGGTTTGTAAATCGAATAGTTCAAATAGTCAACGAAACTGCTCCAACAGCAAATTCTAGAAGCGAGTGCGGAAACGACGTGTGATTAACGTCTAGAAATGTAGTTAAAAACACAAGTTTGTATGTATATCACGCTCGGCATTATTTTATAGAATATACGTTAAATATCATGTCCGAGTTTCGTATATTTATAAGAGTATTTGCAAAATGAGATCACGTGACTTTTCTCGTTACAAAGGTTAGTTGTTACACATCACTGGCGAGTACTGAAAGACTCGATCAGATAATTTTTTCTTTCATATAATTTTGCCTTTCACGACTACGAAAAAACGCTTGAGTGGACGGGACCACTACTGGTATAGTGGGCTCTGAACCACATGGTTACCTTCTCGGCACCCACAAATTTGAGATAGTCCTGCCGGGCCGTTTGGATGGAAACCAAGACCCTCGTCGTGTGAGCGCCACCCCCTTGATAATATTTTTTCATATAGATTTTTTTTGACGTGATAACGTCTTATAAATCGTTGAACAACGGCTGCACGCACGAAAAATTGTCACGTTCCGCCTGAGCCGAGATGCAAGAACCGGCCAATCACCGTGCGAGAAAATCTTCTATAATATCAAACAGGATAAGGCGGGCTTTTTAACTAATTGTTCGTGATTATGTTTAAACAAAACATTTAAATTAAATTTGCAAAAAAAAAAAAAGTAAATAATATTTGAAAATTAAATAAAATACAATTTTTCATCAATGTTTCCTTACGAAGTTATCACGTAAAACTATCGTCCGTAAACAGACTTTACAGACAAACCCCCCCCCCCCCCTTTTTTTTACCATTGGCAGGATGACGTGCAGTATTTGTGGCTGTTGAGGACAAATACGAAAGCCGAGGGCAGGCGCGCGAAGCGGCCCTACCTTTGAAGATGTTGACCTGCGGGTCGCTGAGCGTCAGGTGGAACGACACGGAGGCGTGGTGCATCTCCAGCACGGACGTGTCGTTGTAGAGGTAGGCGAGCGGGTGCTCGCTGTGGCACAGGAAGGCCGTGTTCTTGCCCGGGTGGTCCACGTCGTGGCAGGCCGCCGCCACCAGGCACGCCGCCTGGGCCAGCGGGTCCAGGATGGCCGACAGTTTCTCCGCGGCCACGAAGAAGGCGATGCCCTGCATCACGTCGGCCGCGTGCGTCGAGTTGTGGTAGGGGTTGCTGCGGTGGTAACCGCTCTCGATCAGCACCAGCCAGTTCCTCAGCGTGGCCTCGTCGCATGCGAGCGTGGCGGCGGTGCCGAAGTGGCGGAACAGGCGCAGCCCCATGTGCACCAGCGGCCTGAGGCACACAGACCCCCGGCTGAACCTCCCTGGACCGCAGCCCCATGTGCACCAGCGGCCTGAGTCACACAGACCCCCCGGCTGAACCTCCCTGGACCGCTGCACCATGTGCACCAGCGGCCTAAAGCACACACACCCCCCGGCTGAACCTCCCTGGACCGCTACACCATGTGCACCAGCGGCCTGAGGCACACAGACCCCCGGCTGAACCTCCCTGGACCGCAGCCCCATGTGCACCAGTGGCCTGAGGCACACAGACCCCCCGGCTGAACCTCCCTGGACCGCTACACCATGTGCACCAGCGGCCTGAGGCACACAGACCCCCGGCTGAACCTCCCTGGACCGCAGCCCCATGTGCACCAGCGGCCTGAGGCACACAGACCCCCAGGCTGAACCTCCCTGGACCGCTGCACCATGTGCACCAGCGGCCTAAAGCACACACACCCCCCGGCTGAACCTCCCTGGACCGCTACACCATGTGCACCAGCGGCCTGAGGCACACAGACCCCCGGCTGAACCTCCCTGGACCGCAGCCCCATGTGCACCAGTGGCCTGAGGCACACAGACCCCCCGGCTGAACCTCCCTGGACCGCAGCCCCATGTGCACCAGCGGCCTGAGGCACACAGACCCCCGGCTGAACCTCCCTGGACCGCTGCACCATGTTCACCAGCGGCCTGAGGCACACAGACCCCCCGGCTGAACCTCCCTGGACCGCAGCCCCATGTGCACCAGCGGCCTGAGGCACACAGACCCCCCGGCTGAACCTCCCTGGACCGCTGCACCATGTGCACCAGCGGCCTGAGGCACACAGACCCCCGGCTGAACCTCCCTGGACCGCAGCCCCATGTGCACCAGTGGCCTGAGGCACACAGACCCCCCGGCTGAACCTCCCTGGACCGCAGCCCCATGTGCACCAGCGGCCTGAGGCACACAGACCCCCCGGCTGAACCTCCCTGGACCGCTACACCATGTGCACCAGCGGCCTGAGGCACACAGACCCCCCGGCTGAACCTCCCTGGACCGCAGTCCCATGTGCACCAGTGGCCTGAGGCACACAGACCCCCCGGCTGAACCTCCCTGGACCGCAGCCCCATGTGCACCATCGGCCTGAGGCACACAGACCCCCCGGCTGAACCTCCCTGGACCGCTGCACCATGTGCACCAGCGGCCTGAGGCACACAGACCCCCGGCTGAACCTCCCTGGACCGCAGCCCCATGTGCACTAGTGGCCTGAGGCACACAGACCCCCCGGCTGAACCTCCCTGGACCGCAGCCCCATGTGCACCAGCGGCCTGAGGCACACAGACCCCCCGGCTGAACCTCCCTGGACCGCTGCACCATGTGCACCAGCGGCCTGAGGCACACAGACCCCCGGCTGAACCTCCCTGGACCGCAGCCCCATGTGCACCAGTGGCCTGAGGCACACAGACCCCCCGGCTGAACCTCCCTGGACCGCTGCACCATGTGCACCAGCGGCCTGAGGCACACTGACCCCCCGGCTAAACCTCCCTGGACCGCAACACCATGTCCACCAGCGGCCTGAGGCACACAGACCCCCCGGCTGAACCTCCCTGGACCGCAGCCCCATGTGCACCAGCGGCCTGAGGCACACAGACCCCCCGGCTGAACCTCCCTGGACCGCAGCCCCATGTACACCAGCGGCCTGAGGCACACAGACCCCCCGGCTGAACCTCCCTGGACCGCTACACCATGTGCACCAGAGGCCTGAGGCACACAGACCCCCCAGCTGAACCTCCCTGGACCGCTACACCATGTGCACCAGCGGCCTGAGGCACACAGACCCCCCAGCTGAACCTCCCTGGACCGCAGCCCCATGTGCACCAGCGGCCTGAGGCACACAGACCCCCCAGCTGAACCTCCCTGGACCGCTACACCATGTGCACCAGCGGCCTGAGGCACACAGACCCCCCGGCTGAACCTCCCTGGACCGCTACACCATGTGCACCAGCGGCCTGAGGCACACAGATCCCCCGGCTGAACCTCCCTGGACCGCTACACCATGTGCACCAGCGGCCTGAGGCACACAGACCCCCCGGCTGAACCTCCCTGGACCGCTACACCATGTGCACCAGCGGCCTGAGGCACACAGACCCCCCGGCTGAACCTCCCTGGACCGCTACACCATGTGCACCAGCGGCCTGAGGCACACAGACCCCCCGGCTGAACCTCCCTGGACCGCAGCCCCATGTGCACCAGCGGCCTGAGGCACACAGACCCCCCGGCTGAACCTCCCTGGACCGCTGCACCATGTGCACCAGCGGCCTGAGGCACACATACCCCCCAGCTGAACCTCCCTGGACCGCTACACCATTTGCACCAGCGGCCTGAGGCACACAGACCCCCCGGCTGAACCTCCCTGGACCGCTACACCATGTGCACCAGCGGCCTGAGGCACACAGACCCCCCAGCTGAACCTCCCTGGACCGCTACACCATGTGCACCAGCGGCCTGAGGCACACAGACCCCCCGGCTGAACCTCCCTGGACCGCTACACCATGTCCACCAGCGGCCTGAGGCACACAGACCCCCCAGCTGAACCTCCCTGGACCGCTACACCATGTGCACCAGCGGCCTGAGGCACACCGACCCCCCGGCTGAACCTCCCTGGACCGCTACACCATGTGCACCAGCGGCCTGAGGCACACAGACCCCCCGGCTGAACCTCCCTGGACCGCAACACCATGTCCACCAGCGGCCTGAGGCACACAGACCCCCCAGCTGAACCTCCCTGGACCGCTATACCATGTGCACCAGCGGCCTGAGGCACACAGACCCCCCGGCTGAACCTCCCTGGACCGCAACACCATGTCCACCAGCGGCCTGAGGCACACAGACTTCCCAGCTGAACCTCCCTGGACCGCTACACCATGTGCACCAGCGGCCTGAGGCACACAGACCCCCCGGCTGAACCTCCCTGGACCGCAACACCATGTCCACCAGCGGCCTGAGGCACACAGACCCCCCAGCTGAACCTCCCTGGACCGCTACACCATGTGCACCAGCGGCCTGAGGCACACAGACCCCCCGGCTGAACCTCCCTGGACCGCAACACCATGTCCACCAGCGGCCTGAGGCACACAGACCCCCCAGCTGAACCTCCCTGGACCGCAACACCATGTCCACCAGCGGCCTGAGGCACACAGACCCCCCGGCTGAACCTCCCTGGACCGCAGCCCCATGTGCACCAGCGGCCTGAGGCACACAGACCCCCCCAGCTGAACCTCCCTGGACCGCAGTCCCATGTGCACCAGCGGCCTGAGGCACACAGACCCCCCAGCTGAACCTCCCTGGACCGCAGCCCCATGTCCACCAGCGGCCTGAGGCACACAGACCCCCCAGCTGAACCTCCCTGGACCGCAGCCCCATGTGCACCAGCGGCCTGAGGCACACAGACCCCCCAGCTGAACCTCCCTGGACCGCAACACCATGTCCACCAGCGGCCTGAGGCACACAGACCCCCCAGCTGAACCTCCCTGGACCGCAGCCCCATGTGCACCAGCGGCCTGAGGCACACAGACCCCCCCAGCTGAACCTCCCTGGACCGCAACACCATGTCCACCAGCGGCCTGAGGCACACAGACCCCCCAGCTGAACCTCCCTGGACCACAACACCATGTCCACCAGCGGCCTGAGGCACACAGACCCCCCAGCTGAACCTCCCTGGACCGCAGCCCCATGTGCACCAGCGGCCTGAGGCACACAGACCCCCCAGCTGAACCTCCCTGGACCGCAACACCATGTCCACCAGCGGCCTGAGGCACACAGACCCCCCAGATGAACCTCCCTGGACCGCTGCACCATGTCCACCAGCGGCCTGAGGCACACAGACCTTCCAGCTGAACCTCCCTGGACCGCAACACCATGTCCACCAGCGGCCTGAGGCACACAGACCCCCCAGCTGAACCTCCCTGGACCGCAACACCATGTCCACCAGCGGCCTGAGGCACACAGACCCCCCAGCTGAACCTCCCTGGACCGCAACACCATGTCCACCAGCGGCCTGAGGCACACAGACCCCCCAGCTGAACCTCCCTGGACCGCAACACCATGTCCACCAGCGGCCTGAGGCACACAGACCCCCCAGCTGAACCTCCATGGACCGCAACACCATGTCCACCAGCGGCCTGAGGCACACAGACCCCCAGCTGAACCTCCCTGGACCGCAACACCATGACCACCAGCGGCCTGAGGCACACAGACCCCCCAGCTGAACCTCCCTGGACCGCAACACCATGTCCACCATCGGCCTGAGGCACACAGACCCCCCGGCTGAACCTCCCTGGACCGCAGCCCCATGTCCACCATCGGCCTGAGGCACACAGACCCCCCGGCTGAACCTCCCTGGACCGCAGCCCCATGTGCACCAGTGGCCTGAGGCACACAGACCCCCCGGCTGAACCTCCCTGGACCGCAGCCCCATGTGCACCAGCGGCCTGAGGCACACAGACCCCCCAGCTGAACCTCCCTGGACCGCAACACCATGTGCACCAGCGGCCTGAGGCACACAGACCTTCCAGCTGAACCTCCCTGGACCGCAACACCATGTCCACCAGCGGCCTGAGGCACACAGACCCCCCAGCTGAACCTCCCTGGTCCGCAACACCATGTCCACCATCGGCCTGAGGCACACAGACCCCCCGGCTGAACCTCCCTGGACCGCAGCCCCATGTGCACCAGCGGCCTGAGGCACACAGACCTTCCAGCTGAACCTCCCTGGACCGCAACACCATGTCCACCAGCGGCCTGAGGCACACAGACCCCCCAGCTGAACCTCCCTGGACCGCAACACCATGTCCACCATCGGCCTGAGGCACACAGACCCCCCAGCTGAACCTCCCTGGACCGCAACACCATGTGCACCAGCGGCCTGAGGCACACAGACCTTCCAGCTGAACCTCCCTGGACCGCAACACCATGTCCACCAGCGGCCTGAGGCACACAGACCCCCCAGCTGAACCTCCCTGGACCGCAACACCATGTCCACCATCGGCCTGAGGCACACAGACCCCCCGGCTGAACCTCCCTGGACCGCAGCCCCATGTGCACCAGCGGCCTGAGGCACACAGACCCCCCGGCTGAACCTCCCTGGACCGCAGCCCCATGTGCACCAGCGGCCTGAGGCACACAGACCCCCCAGCTGAACCTCCCTGGACCGCTGCACCATGTCCACCAGCGGCCTGAGGCACACAGACCTTCCAGCTGAACCTCCCTGGACCGCAACACCATGTCCACCAGCGGCCTGAGGCACACAGACCCCCCAGCTGAACCTCCCTGGACCGCAAAACCATGTCCACCAGCGGCCTGAGGCACACAGACCTCCCAACTGAACCTCCCTGGACCGCAACACCATGTGCACCAGCGGCCTGAGGCACACAGACCTTCCAGCTGAACCTCCCTGGACCGCTGCACCATGTGCACCAGCGGCCTGAGGCACACAGACCCCCCAGCTGAACCTCCCTGGACCGCAACACCATGTCCACCAGCGGCCTGAGGCACACAGACCCCCCAGCTGAACCTCCCTGGACCGCAACACCATATCCACCAGCGGCCTGAGGCACACAGACCCCCCAGCTGAACCTCCCTGGACCGCTGCACCATGTCCACCAGCGGCCTGAGGCACACAGACCCCCCAGCTGAACCTCCCTGGACCGCAACACCATGTCCACCAGTGGCCTGAGGCACACAGACCCCCCAGCTGAACCTCCCTGGACCGCAACACCATGTCCACCAGCGGCCTGAGGCACACAGACCCCCCAGCTGAACCTCCCTGGACCGCAACACCATGTCCACCAACGGCCTGAGGCACACAGACCCCCCAGCTGAACCTCCCTGGACCGCAACACCATGTCCACCAGCGGCCTGAGGCACACAGACCCCCCAGCTGAACCTCCCTGGACCGCTGCACCATGTGCACCAGCGGCCTGAGGCACACAGACCCCCCAGCTGAACCTCCCTGGACCGCAACACCATGTCCACCAGCGGCCTGAGGCACACAGACCCCCCAGCTGAACCTCCCTGGACCGCAACACCATGTCCACCAGCGGCCTGAGGCACACAGACCCCCCGGCTGAACCTCCCTGGACCGCAACACCATGTCCACCAGCGGCCTGAGGCACACAGACCCCCCAGCTGAACCTCCCTGGACCGCAACACCATGTCCACCAGCGGCCTGAGGCACACAGACCCCCGGCTGAACCTCCCTGGACCGCTGCACCATGTGAACCATCACGCTCGTATCTACTTGGACCACAGGCCTGTCAAAGATACCAAGTTAATCAAGAGGCAAATTTTTATATTTTGGAATAAAAATATCCTCTGCATTTGCTTTTCTGTACGACTAAATTCCTTGATTGTGTTTACTGTATGAATTATCCATTAATATCTATGCTATTTCGGTGGTATGGATACAATACTCGGGTAAGATAGTCAGTTTTTTTTTATGTTCTGTTATCATCCCGAGCCGGGGACTTGATTTTAGTGTGTGTGCTGTCTGTTTAAAAGGAAGCGACAACACAATGTGTCTTAAGCACGTATTCCTAGACACAAAAATAAGGGTTTAGGTTTTGAATATGCTACACCTGTACCCTAACCGTATTCCTAGTGCACGATAGGTCACAGTTAGTCCCTTATTTTTAGGGAACGGATTTTGTTGTTCTATACATTGCTGATTCCGCGCTAGTGCACAGATAACTTTTTCGTTGATTTCGTCCAGATGGCGGACCTACGCCTGGTGTCATTAAATCGTATATATTCAATTTCGTGAATATCTGGGGAAGTACCAAACGTATAGGTGTGCTTAATGAAACTTCATGGCAGTGAAACTATCCTGGAATACCTTAATGGTCATAAAATAAAATAATCGCTAAATAAAAGGAACTTAAAGATTATAACACAATTTACTTCGTGCTGTTATATCAAGGAATTATGCCGTAGTAAGAATATAGATGATTGATAAACATTTGCTAGAATGCGTTGGCGCTAGTTTCTAGCCTCAAGCAAGGCGCCGTTTGTTGAAACGGCTGCACATTTGTTATTTTGCTGCGATACGGTTTGGACACGTTCTGGACTACGGCCCGCGAGTTAGGTTACGGTCGTGTCCCAACAAGTCAGTGCTTGTTCGCTACCTTACCCGAACGTCTTGAAATACCGCCCTTAGTGATTTTAGTTATACAAGCGCTGTAACTCCAATAAGTTTCAGACATGTTCTGTTATTGGGAAGTGCTTTATGTGAACTTCAAGAAATTAAAAATACTAACTGAAAGACGTGTAGCTTGAAAACAAATGTACTATAACGTTTTATCAAACTGATAAAATTATTGTTACAAGTATTAAGTAAGTATAAATATTGTTTTACACTTAAGTGAAAGATAGTGGAAGAAAATTTTGTTTTATGAGTGGCCATTTCTGTTTGTACTTCGCGAAGATCTTTGTAACCTTTTCAAGGTTGGTCAGCCATAATTTAGTATCAAAAACTTTGTGATCTTACGAATCCACTACATTTTCATTCCGCACTTTGTAAGTTTTATTTGGGAATCATTTATTATATCAATTTTTACCAGATGTTTTTATTTTGTTGCATTTTGTGTGCATTAGCGGATTCATCAATGAACTTAGATTAATAACAAATATGAATGATTACTACTCTATGAAACTTTAATGAAAGGAAAGATCCACGGTGTTCGAGTGGTCAGATCACTCGCCTTCCGCCGAGGCCAGCCGTGATCGATTCTCGACGGGGTCGATTCCGGATTGTCCTCGATTGTAACTCCTATCTATACCCCGCTCAACCACTCCGTCAACACTCGACTCTCATCTCGTCGTCCCTCGTCGTCAGTGATGCAGGAATCTCAATGGCATTATCCGCGATGACTATATATGTAACCAATCACATTCGACACATCATTGACGTAAAGTGACAAAAATGGCGGATGCGACAGAATATCCGATTAGAAACATTGTACATATCCATCGCGTCGAGGGCGCAGTGTTGCTGAATTACTAATCGATATTTCCCCCAAAAAAATATGGTTAAACTGGTGGATTAATAATTAGGCCTATATTATTATTGTATTTCTGAGAGGTTTTTTTTTTACCAAATTTATCTTGGAAACCTCGGAAGTGTGTCAACGCACGGTGAATTTTGCAATTGAATGTTACGGGTCCCGCCTACCAGGGCACACATACGATGTGCTGAACGCTATTTGAAAAATTCAAGATATCCGAGCGAGGTCTGTTTAGGAAAATCATTTAAAAATTCGTTTGAGGGCCGATAAGTAGTTCTTTTTCCGGATTAAGTTTTTGAACTGTGTTTTTAGAAGAGATAAAATGGCTAAATGGCGTGTTTTCAGAGTAATTTATAGGCATGAAACACCCGGCATTCAAGGAACTTGCATTACAACTTTATCTTCATTTCTCCGCCATATAATGCTACGGTCACCGCTCAAGTTTCATATTAGTCCTATGCACGTCGAGAAGACTGCGCGCCAGTTCAGAGCCTTGCGCTTGGAGTCGACACCGCGCTAGGAACACCAGCGAGTGTCACGCTTATCATCCCGCCTCATTAACACAGATAAACCTCTGAGTAGGCGGGCCCCTTAAGTTATAAATTAAATTACTGTCTCGAACGTATATATATTAAAAAAAAAGTAAGCATTGATGGCTGTCGTATATTTGGTGTGTATGTATAGGCAAGAAACATTTTAAATATAATCTTTTATTTTTGGTTGTCGGTATGGTTAAAGACCGTGTATCCGGGATGCTACTGATTATTCGGGAGGCGCAGGTAGGCCATGCTTAAATAAACAATACGTCTACTGTTGCACACTAACTGTTGTGCGCTAACAAATTTGCATGTTTCGAAAGTGCACAACAGCCTACTCGTGCCAAGAGACAGACTGGAACTGTCGCTTCTTTCCTCCTCGCCAGCCTGCTAGCCAGCGCGGAGGAGGGGTGATAATCCCCTTGGCATCCGGGTCCGGGCTAACGGGACTCCTGGAGGGTGCGCTACCTTCCGGCCCAGGGGTGTGCACACACCGACGGGACAGCGCCTGCTGATAGCCGCGTGGTGGGCGTAGCGCGGTAGATGTGTTCGCGATGTGCCGCCACAGACCGTACGGCTGAGAACTCTGTCGGCTACTGCGCTACTGTGATGCCGGCAAGGGCTGGACGCAGGCCTACCGCTGCTCCGACAGCTCTTCCAGCTGGAAGATCTCGAAGTCCCAGGTCATGGCGTTGCGCAGCAGCTGCGTCATCTGCGGCAGGCTGGCCTGCAGCTCGTAGATGGCCGTGTAGACGGGCACCTGGTCCAGCATCTCGGAGGGCCTCGCCCGGCAGGTAATCAGCGTGATCGGCATGCTGTCGTCCTGCGCGGCAGACTCCTCAGTCACAGGGACTCGAGCCCAGCATTCAGCGTACAGTTGCAGCTGGTAGTCTAGAGCAGCGGTTCCCACTGGGGTCACAGGGGTTCCGTGAGTCACTCTTCGAAGGAGTTGGGGTTCCGCCAAAAGAAAAGTCGATCACAGTGTTCCCTGGCCGAAAAAAAATTGGGAACCGCTGGTCTAGAGGCACGTGGGTCTCATCTGCCCTCTTAAAGAATCTTTCAGTAACATGTCATCATTATAGGCTTACACAGGATGTCCATAACAGAACGTCCCAGTTTCAATGGTATAACATTTTAGTTTAGACTATTTACAACAAATCATACACCAAATTGAAGGTAAACCAACCTAGTTTTTCTTACAAATGTTCAATATGTGCACCTTTAGTTATACGGTACCTACGCATACAGCCTAAAAGTCAAATTCTTCCCACACTTCTGTTAACATGTCCGTAGTAATGGAAGCAATAGCCTCTTCAAGTCTGTGTATCAACTCTGAAAAATTATTAGGTAGCGGCGGAACGTAGATACGATATTTTATAAAGGAAAAAAAAATCGCATGGTGTTATGTCAGGTGAACGTGAAGGCCAGGGAAAAAGAGCTCAGTAGTCTCGATCATTACGACCAATCCAACGGTTAAATACTTCGACGTTCAGCCACTCTCGTAAAAAGAGATTCCAATGGGGAGGGCTGACATTACATATTCACTCTCGGAGTCGCCATTTTGCGTAAGTGACGCTGCAATCGAGAAAACAACAAAGCAGTACTCGCGCTTTCGTTTATCTAAAACTGTTTGACTTACTCTTTAAGTATGACCTCATACCAAAACTCTACATTGCTTACGGTTGATAGTATTTAAATTTATAACTGGGACATTATTTTATGGACATTCTGTATATTGTGTAGGATAAGTTGTCAGCAGACGCTGTTATGAGGCCATGGCATACTCATAGAAATATAGAAAAATATCATTGATATGTTTTTTAATATAGGTATGTATATCCATCCGTGGTAATTATTCTAATATGAAAATGTTTTTTCTTTGTTGTAATTTTTTTTGTAAAATAAATGTTTAAAATCATTCTTTTTCTTCTTCATTACATGCCACAGATTGTATATATTGGTTACTCTACACAATAACACGACCTTTAAAAAAAGTTGTTATGATTATAATATTTATTCATGTGTGTTTGGCACTCATGTATGTTTGAAGAATGATATCTGGTCCTCGAAAATATTGAAGTTATCCATCGCTGCTCCAGAGGCCAATACCGGACAAGTCTAAGCTATCAACACAGGCGAATGTGCGAAAAAATAACCTAGCGACAAGGGGTGAAATAGTAATAGCAAAAGCCACTTTTATTAAGATACTTGATACTTGGGTGTTTAATATGTTACCACATATTTGTATACTAATTAAAAAAAAGTTTTACTAAGAGAGAAGAAAGTCATTTTCGTTGTCATAATGTTAATACCATATAATATTACACAGATACACTGTTCATACTGGGCATACCGTTTGCCATCTTTCGGACTGACGTGACAACTCAGACTCAACAATTCATGCTCACTCAGTGTACTGAACCACCTGCATGAATTGCAGTCAAACAAAGATAATGACTTGAAAATGCGATGACCTAACATGGAGAATAGAGCGGAGCCTAGAGCCTTAATAAAACTTGATTAACACCAGCAGTCACGGTCAAGTGAGTCCAAGGTAAGATAGGGTCTCTTACGAGTAGGTAGTTTTACTACTCTGAAACGTTTACATAGAAATGGATTGTCGTAATTGTGTTGTTGGGGGGGGGGGGGGATCATGCATTTTTTTATGTATGTATGTGGAATGTCAGCTGCGAACTCTTTGGGTGTGACTGTGAGTATACAAAAAGAATAAACGTTCAACATTTGGAAATCGATGGTTAACCACATGGAAAGACAACTTGAAGAGTCCGATTTATGGTTCTCGACAGGAAAATGGAGGAGATGAAGACATAGAGTTTGCAATGGAAAAATAACTCTAAATAAATTTAATAATTATAAGACCGAAGGTCAATCAGACTTCAAGGAGAAGAAATTTAATACTAAATATGTTTTCAGACAATACAGAAGAGAGAATCCCAAATTATGGTGCAGATTAAAAAAGTCAGAATGGAGATACGGATCACGGGTAGTATATAAATTGGCATTCTGGGACAATGTATTTCTTATGGGACTAAGATTTTGTGGTGGACTACTGTGGTGGCTTGCCAATAGTGAAGAATCGGATATGTTCGGTCCTTTCCGCCACTCGTTGCTTTTGATGAGGATTTCAGTGGCCATTTTCGTCGCTGCCACATCCACCATCTTGGAATCAATAATTTTTGTAAAACTGTAATTATTTAGCTAGAAATTCGAAAAAAATTCCAAAATCATTAAAAAATTATCTTATTAAAATAATTATTGATTCAATTGATCTATGTCCTTGTTTCAATACAAAAAAGAATATTTTAAACAAAAATACTTATTTAATAAAATATAGTCAAACATCCTAAAAAAAAAAGTCATGAAATCTTCATCTTCCAGCCTCCAATTGATTTGATCAATATCTGTCCTTGGTTAGATCCTTGGTAAATGCAAAATGTTTATTTTAGAAAAACTTTGATGTAACATGGTGAAAAATCCTAAACGACTGCTAAATTCCTCATCCCCATGCCACCAGTAAGCTACTGATGTCATCTTGGCAGCCATCTTGGAAATTCGTAATTATCAAATTAGAAATTCGGGAAAAATTCCAAATATGATCAAAAAATTGTTTGTTAAAATAATAATTTATTTGATCGATATCCATCCTTGGTTCGATCCCTAATCGATGCAAAAATTATAATTTAGTAAAAATTACCAAAAAAATTAAAGGTTCGCGATATAAAAACAACAAAATTACAAGTAGAATATTTATTACATAATATCTACTCTACAACAAGAACAAAAACCAGGAAATTACAAGCGTTTCTCGAGTTCTACAGTCTTCTTAGAGTACTATTCGAGTCCTTTACATGTCTTGACAAGTATTTTCAGTTTATCAGGTTAATTATTGGTACACCACATTTCTTACACATTGAAAAGTTCTCGATTTCATTAAAATGACAGGGGACATTTTGCACTTGGAGTATTTGATAATGCTTTGTCACAGAATATGCAGTTTGATTCCGATGAATGTTTAATCAGTACTTTGCAAAACCACATGTGTTTTTTTCAAGTATCTGTAGCATATAAACTGACTATAACAACAGTTGCACTGATGTTTAATGTGGTCAGATTTATTATTACAATTGTGTACAAAATAATCACGAATTTTAAAGTTTTTTTTTTATGTTGTCAGAGTACGTACAGTCAGTTGATGGAACACCGTCAGTTGCTGTTTCCTTTATCGTTGTCGCTGGCACTGTTGGCAACCATTGCAACACTGGTGAAACATCAGCCACGGAAGTCTTCAAGGTCTTCTCTGCTATCGATACTACATGCGTGTAAATCTCCCGCAGTGCCGGAACAGTAGGTGCAACTGTTGACGCCGTTGCCAACATGATCTGCGTCGTCGTTGCCGTCACCATCAGAATCTCTGGAGCTGTCAGCAATGTTGCCATCGAGGTCTGCACTGTTGATGGAAGGCCTTCCATCCAGGCCGTCGTTAATGATGGTAATGAGTTCACAAGAATTTCCCGATACCGGACTAATTGTGAGATGAGTCAAATTAGTCTATCCACTCTGCACCACTGCCACAGGTGGACTGAGTCTCTCATAATCCGGTCCTCACTTATGTACTTGTAGCGATTGGTATGAGACACGAGTCAAAACAACAGCCAGTTTTTTTAACAGTTTCGTGTTTCGCAGTGGCGTAGCCAGGATTTGTGTATGGGGGGAGGGCGGGGTGTTAAGAAGCATGGTCCCCCCCCCCCCTATTAAAACGGTGGAGTCCGGGGGTCCACCCCCGGAAAAAAGTTGGAAAAAAAGTTGGATTTTAAGGTGTAAAATAGTGCTATTTTAGCTGTTTCGGTACTTAAATTTAAATATTGTAATGGTAAAAATATTATTAATTTTTTAATAAAAAATTTGTTTGAGTGATGAAGTAAGAAATTAATTAAAGAAATTTTTATCAATCAAAGTGCCTTGTTTACGTCCACTCAAATTCATAAATCATGCTCGAAGCTGGACAATACAAAAAAAAGGAATAAAAAGGGTTGGGTTTCGGCAGAACTGATCTATTCCTGGAAACAATCAGCTTTAGCTTGAAGAGTTACATGACACCATGTCGTCGTCTCAATTCTATACACACACACAGCGATCCTTACACTCTTGGAAGCCCAGTCAACACCTGTTTATAATTACCGCGCTGGTTAAATACAGTAGGTGTAAGATATTTGAAAGCTTGGGACCCGTCACGGCGTCACAACCTTATAGCTTCTGCTCGCGACATGGGTAGGGGAAGGGATGGAGAATCGGTAGGGTTCGCTTACTCTTTCCCTCCATTGCAGTGGCCGGTGGTAGCAGTAAGACACCCAGGCTTTTAGCTAACCTGCATTCAGATAAGAAAAACTAATTGTGGCTAAGGGGGGGGGGGGGTTAGAACCCCTAACCCCCCCCCCCCCCCCCATGGCTACGCCCCTGCGTGTTTGTACTTAACTGACCCAGTACAGATATTATAATGTCTTTTAAGACTATCCAGTCATGACATTAGTTTATAAATTTGATGCATTCAAACAGTATTCTTTGTCATTATTCAGGCATCCACTTCTTTCATGCCGACGAGCACTTGAAATTGCGGTGAATAACTTACTACAGTATTTGAACTGGCGCGATAAACGATCATCGTTCGATGAAGTCTCCAATGTTGCTGGCAAACCTTCAGCCGATGTCACAGCACATGTCAATGTCTCCTCTGAAGCTGGTATCACAAATGCCATCGAGATCTCCGATGACATCGACGTCGCTGCCATCTGTGTCCCTGACATCGATGCTACCAAAGACTCTGTAGTTGTTGGCATAGCTGTCATCGAGGTCTCTGCTATCTTTGAAGATACCAACTGTGTCTGCGCTGTTGATGGTAGACCATCCATCGAGATCATTGTTTATGATAGATTCAAGTTCTCAAGAATAATGAAATACCGGACTAAAATGTCAGACAGGTCAAACTAGACGATCTGCACTGCACCGCAGTCAGAGAAGGACTGAGGGCATCTCCCTGTCTGGCATCACATAAATATCTGCAGCGACTTGTGTACTATGTGAGTGAGTCCAATCAACAACTTTTTACATTTTTACTAGTTTGAAATGCAGGCACCTGAAATTGTAGAAATAAAAAACACACAACGAACAAACTTTACAAATTTATTTAGAAAAATACACAAATACATATTAGGTTAAGACATTAAGCATTTTCGTAGGCAACGTCTTTAACGCTACACGGACTGCCCTGTTGACTCTGGTACTGCCTCATCGATTCTGGTTTCAACTGGTTCATTGGTCTCGGGCTCAGGAACACAGGTATCCGACTGGTCACCTTCTGCGGCGACGACTGTTTCTGTGAGACATGGACGACGACATCTGCAACCACGGCTGCGACTTGGCTTTGACTCATTGCTTTTTGAGACTGGATCACTACGATACGCATGTTGTTTGGGCGTATGCGTAGATGCATCGCAGGTCGCAACAGGTTGTAACACATCCAAATTCGGTGTTTAATATGCAGACGAGGCGACTACTTCGATGTTGGCTGGAAGGATCTTGTGAGTCACATGTGATAGACAGCACAGTTTCCAAGTTCGCAGCATTCTAGCAGCTGCTGAGTCGGTTCGTAGAACACAGGAAAGTGCAAAAATCGCCAGTGCTGAACGCCTCCATCACAGCATTCCGTATATGTGCGCAGATGTCCGGCATCCCAGTAGCTGTACTCGACACTGCTTAATCTAGGTCTTGCGCTCACGTATACACATTGGCAGGATGAAACGAAAACATTTTCTTGCAGATCGGAAGACAACTGAAGGCGCGAACTGTTGCTTGCCTTTGATATATGCAGACTCTACTCACACTGCGAGTGTCATTTATGCATTAGCTTCGAATTTGTTCAGGCACACACTCGTTCAAACTTGTGTGGCTGCTCGCCATACATTGCACTAAGCTTGCGCAGGGAAGGACAGCCATAGTCGGACTGCAGGTCTACAATTTCGATAGCTCAATCGCAAAACTTGCTCAACCATTTCTTCGGCTCAGTTCCGGTGACATAAATGATATAATGTGGCTTTTGCATCATCAAATCATTTAGAGTGTTTTTCACTTGGTGGTAGGTACTTTTACCTCCGTCCCACTCCAGGCCGTGGTAATACTTGCATATCCATTCATTTGTGTTTTTACTTTTTTCGTCCATTAATTTCTGGGGTTACGGAGGCCGAAAGGTGTGGGTTCAAGTCCTGCCATCGGAGGTGATGGAAATCTCCTTGAGCACGAATCCACTTTGGCTCTAGAAACCTTGCAGGTTGCAGTACATCTTGATGCTAGGCATGTTGGTCCGTAACCGAACAAACCTCGCAAAATGCATCGTTATTTATGAAAAATATTTTTCACGAGCTTATCTCGGCAGTTGTACGATGCAAGTCGATCGCGAAATATCAGACAAAAAGTATAGGTGTTTGGTGGAATATTTCCGCTCGTCGATATCTCAATTATACAGTCGATGATGTTTGAATTTATTCTATCGTCCTGTTTGGAAATGTCAAACACCATTAACAGAGCCTTGTTCTGGAAACTGTCGGAACTCAATATGGGTGATTGTCCGCGGCCATAGTATGCTTGCTGAAACTTGGCATACATTCTATATGCGAAGAGAAATTTTCTGTTTTAAAAGTCCATGTTCATAACCACGTACAGGTAGTTTTGACTGTTTAAAAATATTTTACATCATGTAATTGGCAGTTATCGAACACGGAGTGGCTTAAACTGAGCTGTCTTCCAGTCTGAGGCCCGAAGAAGATGTATCTTGGATTCCCACGCCGTGATTCTTTCTCCTAGTCCTGCGTCTAGCGATTTACTTATATTTTTGGCTTCCTATGCCAGTATCTCGTCAGCTCGGTGCCTTTATTCCAGACCCTTGTTGACGGAATAGGCAACATCGTGCTGCTTGCACTTCTCAAGAGAATTAATGCCCATGTTGCCTCGAGATAGTATTTTGGCTAGTTTCTTTCCTGGACCACAGAATATGTAGCCTGGTTGGTGTAGCTCGAAAGGCAGATTGTTTATCAGCGAGTTTATGAGTCCTTCTCTGATGTGTTTTTGTTCTTACCTCTTCGAGACATTACATGCAACTGAGCCAAAAACTATAAATGTGCGTATTTTACACGATTACGCCAGTGCAATGCAAGTCGTCAAGAAAAAAGTGTGTTTATCCATGCGCATAATTGCAAGACGA
Organism: Bacillus rossius redtenbacheri; assembly: GCF_032445375.1. NCBI lineage: Eukaryota > Metazoa > Arthropoda > Insecta > Phasmatodea > Bacillidae > Bacillus > Bacillus rossius. The sequence goes on from NC_086336.1 coordinate 18,554,670, forward strand.
CATATTCAGCGCGTGATAATCGCAATAGGGCTCGTTTTGTCTTATATCATACGATGCATTATGGCAGGCCCATACAACTGTGAGACAACGTGCGTTATACTGAGTTTTCTAGAATAACCAAATGGTCTTAGGTTCGAAAATGTGTACCTCTATTCCAAGTCTTTGTAACAGCCACAGTACCAGCGTCTAGCTACGGTTCTGCGATCGATTGATGGCCTGGTGGATTTCCCATTAAATGATAATGCAGACATGGTGTCTCCAAGCGAAGCAAAAGCCAATTCAGTGTTTGTTTTCGACGATCTAATGTGCTAGAAGCAAGTAATAATACAAGAGTATTTTTCCATGGGCAGACACGCCAAAGTAGACTGCATTTACCTGTGTCAGATATACAGTCGTATTCCAAAACATCTCATATGGGACAACATGAACATCATAGTACTTTTTCGCATGGATAATTTAATTTACGTCACACTTGTGACTACCACGTAAATACTGACATGACTTTCCAAAATTTCAAAGACATGTGCTCATATAATTGTAAAAACGTGCACGAATTCCTAGTTATAGCCAAGAACTGGCCTCTATATAAGGGCAGGTACAGACATGATTTTGATCAGTTTATCGTCAAACATGAGTCGTAGCATTTCGGAACCGGATTTTTGCAGTCGCACTACCGAAAGGCGTACTGTTCACGATGCCGATATCCGGAAATATATTTCAATACTGGCTCAAAAAATAGAAAGTGTGTAAAACGAATTACTAGAGCACCTGTTAGCTATCGGCTAGCACTTTAGAGCCTCAGATTCTCAAATTTGCGAAATGATCGAAGTATCCAACGCACAAAGACGTGAAGATTTGAGGACTTCCAAAGTAGTCTGAATGCATCAATTACTCACTTGAAAACAAAATCAGATCTTGTCAACCACAAGAAAGAAATTTCTGCAGCCGAATAAAAAAGTATAAAAGAAAGTATTGCAATATGTTTTCAGTAAGTACAATGTCGAACTTGGCCAGTGACCTTCATCGAGTTATTCAGTCTGTCCATGAAAACATCTAATTGCTAGAAGAGCCAGACTTGCACGTGAGATGGAAAATGAAGAGATATTTAAACTGATCACTAGTCGTCTCGACAAACTTAAAAATAAGAAAAACCAACCATCAATGTGAAGACAGAAGTTGATGATGAGATGCCTACTGCAAAGAAGAAGAAATATGAACCAGCTGCAGAAGAAAACATTAAAAGTACAGAGTCCATGTACAAGTAAAAATTATGGAAAAGAGGACATCAAGCTAATGCAATGGTCCAGCCATACTTGAGATCTTTCACGAGTCGGAATAATGACATGGCCTACGGAGTGTACAGAAAACATAAAAGGTAGTTCCTCGGTGCTAAAGATATAGATTTTTTTTACCAGGAAATAGCATAGGCCTATGTGTAGAAAAGCACAAAACACATGGGACTCCAGGTCTGTACGAATTGTTGTTTCACAGGGAACCTTCGTGATTCCCACGAAGATTTGCAAGAGTACAAGAAACTTCTGGAACGAACTCATGTGCATTTTTTCGATAACGTTACAGAAATTAGCATACATAATGAAGATCATGACAAAATCGACATTCTCACCAGTTTCTTCAGTGAACTAGCAGTGCATGGTGAATGTTTAAAAAGGCTAGAAAGTGGTCAGACCTTCGACTGTGTGTATTGGGACGACTCAAACGAATTTTCCAAAGGGTAAGACTTTTACTTGCTTCGTTTAGTGCAGGAAACTATTCGCACATCAATGAAATAGTCTCCATACTCGAAGAACTGAGGGAATCCGGCTACATGCAATGAGTCGTACCGGAACTTTACGCTCCTGCAAGACAAAAATACCTTCGGCGTAAAGTCGTAGTGTGTGGACTGGATGATTTATTCCAGGTGGACCTTGTTGAGATGATTCCATATTCTCGAATGAATAAAAGTTTCAAGTACATGTAGACAGTCATCGATGTGTATAGCATGTTCGCTTGGGCTAGACCTGTGAAATCGAAGAATTCAATTGATGTAACCAAAGCCGACAGACATTTGGCATAATGGAAATGTACTGTCGTACCTACAAACGAATCGGTAAATAATTCTACAATGCGACCTTCAAGGATTTGATTAAGAAGTTTGGCATCAAACACTATTATACATTTAGTAATGTCAAAGCCTCTGTCGTGAAAAAATTTAACAGAGCAACAGTTCACAGCTATTTGAAAATTACAGTTGATCTGAAGTAGATGTATTTGGTTCGTTCTGGGACAGGGGAGGGGGGAGGGGGATTCGGGGATTATGTCACTTCCTTCGACCATGCACTCACGAAAAAGTGTCCCGTTACGTTCATCAGCCATGTACGCACGAAAAAATGTCCCGTTACGTAACGAACGAACGGAGGAGGACGGACAGACCAGCTCGCCAGGACGTCTCGCTATGAAAAGTATTAGGCGGTAATAAACAGCCAGGAGGTAACGAATATAAGCCTACTTCTACACGTGTTATGAACGCCGGATACATACGGCCAGGCAACCGTGTGTTTTGGCGCGCTCTACTTCCACGACGCGCAACGGCACCGGCAAGTTTTTATTACTACCTCCTCTCAAGTTCTGATCTCCTAATACTTCACAGCAGAGAAGCGCTGTTGGTCGGAGCCCGTAGGTACTTCCTTCGTACGCCTAACCTAACCTAACCTAACCTAAACTAACCTCACCTAACCTAATCCATATGCTAATCTATGCTAACCTAACCTAACCTAAACTAAACTAAACTAACCACACCTAACCTAATCCATATGCTAATCTATGCTAACCTAACCTAACCTAACCTAACCTAAACTAACATAACCTAATCCATATGCTAATATTTGCTAACCTAACCTAACCTAACCTAAACTAAACTAATATAAACTAAACTAAACTAAACTAAACTAAACCTAACCTAACCTAACCTAACCTAACCTAATCCATATGCTAATCTATGCTAACCTAACCTAACCTAACCTAATCCATATGCTAGTCTATGCAAACCTAACCTAACCTAACCTAAACTAAACTAAACTAACCTAACCTAACCTAACCTAATCCATATGCTAATCTATGCAAACCTAACCTAACCTAAACTAAACTAAACTAACCTAACCTAACCTAATCCATATGCTAATCTATGCAAACCTAACCTAACCTAAACTAAACTAAACTAAACTAACCTAACCTAACCTAATCCATATGCTAATCTATGCTAACCTAACCTAACCTAACTAAACTAAACTAAACTAAACTAAATCTAACCTAACCTAACCTAACCTAACCTAACCTAACCTAACCTAACCTAACCTAACCTAACCTAACCTAACCTAAACTAAACTAAACTAAACTAAACTAAACTAAACTAAACTAAACTAAACTAAACTAAACTAAACTAAACTAAACTAACCTAACCTAATCCATATGCTAATCTATGCTAACCTAACCTAACCTAACCTAAACTAAACTAAATTAAACTAAACCTAACCTAACCTAACCTAACCTAACCTACCCTACCCAAACCTAACCTAACCTAACCTAACCTAACCTAATCCATATGCTAATCTATGCTAACCTAACCTAACCTAACCTAATCCATATGCTAATCTATGCTAACCTAACCTAATCCATGCCAATCTATGCTAATCCATATGCTAATCTATGCTAACCTAACCTAACCTAATCCATATGCTAATCTATGCTAACCTAACCTAATCCATGCCAATCTATGCTAATCCATGTCAATCTATGCCAATCCGTATGCCAATCTATGCTAATCCGTATGCCAATCTATGCTAACCTGTATGCCAATCTATGCTAATCTGTATGCCAATCTATGCTAATCCATATGTTAATCCATGCTAATCCATTTGCCATTTTGTATTTCTAGTAATTTCCACCAACTTCGAATCGTGACGTCACCGTTGCAATTTTCGTTACAGTCGCCATCTTGAAAATCCGCAATTTTTTATGTTAGAAAATCGGGAAAATTTTTAAAAATCATTAAAAAAATTAAATAATCGAATTAAATAAAAATCTTAAAAACCACTGTTGCAGTTATTGTTACGGTCGACATCTTGGATTATATAAATGTTGCATATTTCGTTACACCCGCCATCTTGGTTGAGTACCATATCATTCTTACACTTTTCGTTAAGACCGCCATATTGGGTCCTATTAATGTTACAATTATCGTTATGGTCGCCATCTTCAAATTTAGACGCCATCTTGAAAATCTTTATTTATTATCCGATTTTAATGAAAAAAAAGTTCAAAATTCATCAAAAAATTAACTTAATAGAATTCTGTTTATATCGATTCCCGTCCTTGATTCGAAACCGGCGAGGGCGAAAAATATAAAATCAACAGATCCTTCCTCCACAGAAGCCACCTTCAGACTGACCTACCTCCACCAATATCAAGGTATTTACCATCAGCTGGTATGACGTCACCACACCTTTGACCTTGACCTTTGACCTTAACCTTGAAATTTGACCTTGACCTTGAAATTTGACCTTGACCTTGAAATTTAACCTTAACCTTGAAATTTGACCTCGACATTGATCTTTGACTTTGACCTTGATGTCCATCACGGATCAGTCATTTTATGTTCAGTACATGCTAGTGGTCATTGCCACCATCATGTTTTCGTCTGCTGGAGGTCACCATATTGTGTGTACTTGTCTTACCATCATGCAAATTCTATTCTAACATGCTACAGTGCAGTAATAATTTATTATTGCTGAGGTGCCCACCATCTTGAAATTTGACCGCCATGTTGAAATCATGTAATTATTTAGTTAGAAATGCGGGAAAAATTCCAATAGTCTCCGAAAAAATCAATTATTAATTTACAAATTGAATCGATGGATCCATGTCCACGGTTCGATTCTTGACCAGTGACAGTTGTAACTAATTATTAAATAAATTTTAAATTCTTTTTTCCGTTACCTTTCGCGGAGTTTATTAATCATAAGTCAATATACCTAACCAAAGAATTAATACAGTGACGATAAGCCTATCATGAAAGTCTAATTTTTGAATAATCTGAATAACCTATAAGCCGTTCATGTACAAAACCGCACATAAAGAACAATTGTCTTCAGTCCATGAGACCGAGTCATGTCATTATCAGACGTATAGGCTAGTCATTTCAGGACCACATGACCTTCGTCGTTAGCTAATTATATTCAATTAATCCATCGTGACATTTTTATACATTCTAAAGGAGCAAGTAACCTTGAAAAATATTTTAGTAACACCAAGAGGTGATAAACTAGTAAATATTCAATCACTACATTTTGTACTACGCGCAATCAACAAAAAGGAAGCACCATCAACGAAAAGACAGCACCACCAACGAAAAGGCAGCTCCGCCAACGAAAAGGCAGCACATTTGGAAGCAACGACAACGAAAAGGCAGCACAGCCAACGAAAATACAGCACATTTGGAAGCACCGACAACGAAAAGACAGCAGCGACAACGAAAAGACAGAACATTTGGAAGCACCGACAACGAAAAGGCACCACATTTTGGAAGCACCGACCACGAAAAGTCAGCACCGCCAACGAAAAGGCAGCTCATTTGGAAGCACCGCTTTCGAAAAGACAGCACATTTGGAAGCACCGTCAACGAAAAGGCACGGACCGCAACACCGGGCCATGAACAATGTCAGTCATATAGTCCATGAACACAGTACACACAGAAAAACGAAATGTACACCCAGTACACACAGGAAAACGTAATTTACACACAGGAAAACGGAATATACACACAGTACACACAGGAAAACGGAATGAACACACAGTACACACAGGAAAACGGAATGTACACACAGTAAACACAAGAAAACGGAATGTACACACAGTAAACACAAGAAAACGGAATGTACACACAGTACACACAGAAAACGGAACGTACACACAGTACACACAGGAAACGGTACGTACACACAGTACACACAAGAAACGGAACGTACACACAGTACACACAGGAAACGGAACGTATACACACAGTACACACAGGAAACGGAACGTACACACAGTACACACAGGAAACGGAACGTACACACAGTACACACAGAAAAACGAAATGTACACACAGTACACACAGGAAACGGAACGTACACACAGTACACACAGGAAACGGAACGTACACACAGTACACACAGGAAACTAAACGTACACACAGTACACACAGGAAACGGAACGTATACACACAGTACACACAGGAAACGGAACGTACACACAGTACACACAGGAAACGGAACGTACACACAGTACACACAGGAAACTAAACGTACACACAGTACACACAGGAAACGAAACGTATACACAGTACACACAGGAAACGGAACGTACACACAGTACACACAGGAAACGAAACGTATACACAGTACACACAGGAAACGGAACGTACACACAGTACACACAGGAAACAGAACGTACACACAGTACACACAGGAAACGAAACGTACACACAGTACACACTGGAAACGTATACACACAGTACACACAGGAAACGGAATGATCACACATACAGTAGCGGAAACACACAGGCTTAGTTGGAAATCAGAATACAAGAAATAAAAACATTAAATTTTTACTTTCAATATTTAATTACTTCTCAACATTACACAAATACAAGTAAAAGAAGCCATTATTGTATGTAGCCTGCTTTCCTCAGTTCTTTGAGTATGAAGGATATTTCTTTGATGCACGAATAGTTTCCTTCACAAAGCGAGCCATGTAGAAGTCTTAGCCGGTCAACCATTATGTTTGGATCTTTCCATGATGTGTAATCAATCTCTTCTACCACCATCTTACTTGCTTGTTTATTATAAATACTGTCAATATCACAATCATCCCAGTGATCATAATAAGCATTATCAGATTTATTTATTATAACACGACGTTTCCAACGTTTCGGTCTCAGGACATCGCCACATTCTTCGATCTTGTCAGCTCTAGGTGCTTCATCACAGTCTATACCTTTGTCAACAGCCTCAGAGTCACTGTAACAATCACTGTAGAAGACATCCTCTTCACCCAGATTACCGTATGAATTCGCTATCGATGATGTCGAAGTGTCTTCATCGTCTTCATGCTTCCTTTTTAGGAGTCCATCATTTTTACAAAGAATGGAGGATCTACTGAATATAGGCTTGAATGTATTCTCACTTTTCACGGTGTTGATACTGCCATTAGTTTCAGTCTTCCCGAAGCCATTAGCATCCTTCAATTTATGTTCTTTCTCACGATCGGGTGAGCTAATACTATCACGCTCAGGACAAGGAAAATTATTGTCGTAATGCAGATCACTCTTCTTTAGTCTAGTGGATCCATCAGTGTCCTCTATGCCGTAAGGTCTTGACTTTACATGTTCTACCATGTCTTTTTAAGCTGTCAATTCGTGTTAACAACCTGCTACAACGATTACAGCTTAACATGTTGCGTAGTGGGTTTCTAGCACAATCATTCTTCCCATGACGTCTAGCATTCCTTCTCATGGCAAAATCCTTGCCACAGAAACTACAGCGGCTTCCTTCCGATTCAGCTGCAGATAACAAACCACGATCCATGACTGAGCAAAGATAGAGTTTTAGTACAACCCAAAATTTTGTGTATTTTTTTGTAGATTTTTTTTTGTTTTAAATTTTTTATTAATTTATTTTTATTTTTAATTTTTTTTTAAATTTAATGATATCCAAGAAAATGTGTGGTGGTTTTCTCCGTGTGCTCCCGATAATTTTTGTCAATATTATGTCGGTTTTCTCCGTGTGCTCCCGATAATTCTTGTCAATATTATGATGGTTTTTCTCCGTGTGCTCCCGATAATTCTTGTCAATATTATGATGGTTTTTCTCCGTGTGCTCCTGATTATTCTTATCAATATTTTGATGGTTTTTCCCGTGTTCTTGCAATCATTCCTGTGGTTTCTTCAAGTGTATCTGACTATTCTGAGAAACCGATCTCTCCATGAAGGAGTTTTACTCTTAATGAGACATGTCATTTTATTTGGAGTTACATTTAATTCGATAATTTCTGCTACTAAATCAAAACTTGCAATATTTTTATCAGGTGGAATTAACAAATATCATTACTCAGTCAAATTAATATTACTCCATGAGACATCTGTGGAGCACCAACATGCAAGACGAACTTCCTTTTCCTTGGAGTCTAGCGAAGCCATCTTTCTTTTGCGATCGTTAGTGAGCATCCCGCATCCTGCATTAAAGAACTAAATATTATTTACCTGCAAGCAATACGTGACGTCATCAGTTGTTGAAAAGCAGAACTAGTTGCAGCAAGTACTTTTGTATGAGATAAATTAACTCTCGCTGATGAAATATGAAAAAATTTCTATTTAAGTATTGGATCTAATTTAAAACTCTTAGTTTGCATCTGGCATTAGTCACAGAAGCTACCATGGATCGTGGTTTGTTATCTGCAGCTGAATCGGAAGGAAGCCGCTGTAGTTTCTGTGGCAAGGATTTTGCCATGAGAAGGAATGCTAGACGTCATGGGAAGAATGATTGTGCTAGAAACCCACTACGCAACATGTTAAGCTGTAATCGTTGTAGCAGGTTGTTAACACGAATTGACAGCTTAAAAAGACATGGTAGAACATGTAAAGTCAAGACCTTACGGCATAGAGGACACTGATGGATCCACTAGACTAAAGAAGAGTGATCTGCATTACGACAATAATTTTCCTTGTCCTGAGCGTGATGGTATTAGCTCACCCGATCGTGAGAAAGAACATAAATTGAAGGATGCTAATGGCTTCGGGAAGACTGAAACTAATGGCAGTATCAACACCGTGAAAAGTGAGAATACATTCAAGCCTATATTCAGTAGATCCTCCATTCTTTGTAAAAATGATGGACTCCTAAAAAGGAAGCATGAAGACGATGAAGACACTTCGACATCATCGATAGCGAATTCATACGGTAATCTGGGTGAAGAGGATGTCTTCTACAGTGATTGTTACAGTGACTCTGAGGCTGTTGACAAAGGTATAGACTGTGATGAAGCACCTAGAGCTGACAAGATCGAAGAATGTGGCGATGTCCTGAGACCGAAACGTTGGAAACGTCGTGTTATAATAAATAAATCTGATAATGCTTATTATGATCACTGGGATGATTGTGATATTGACAGTATTTATAATAAACAAGCAAGTAAGATGGTGGTAGAAGAGATTGATTACACATCATGGAAAGATCCAAACATAATGGTTGACCGGCTAAGACTTCTACATGGCTCGCTTTGTGAAGGAAACTATTCGTGCATCAAAGAAATATCCTTCATACTCAAAGAACTGAGGAAAGCAGGCTACATACAATAATGGCTTCTTTTACTTGTATTTGTGTAATGTTGAGAAGTAATTAAATATTGAAAGTAAAAATTTAATGTTTTTATTTCTTGTATTCTGATTTCCAACTAAGCCTGTGTGTTTCCGCTACTGTATGTGTGATCATTCCGTTTCCTGTGTGTACTGTGTGTATACGTTTCCAGTGTGTACTGTGTGTACGTTTCGTTTCCTGTGTGTACTGTGTGTACGTTCTGTTTCCTGTGTGTACTGTGTGTACGTTCCGTTTCCTGTGTGTACTGTGTATACGTTTCGTTTCCTGTGTGTACTGTGTGTACGTTCCGTTTCCTGTGTGTACTGTGTATACGTTTCGTTTCCTGTGTGTACTGTGTGTACGTTTAGTTTCCTGTGTGTACTGTGTGTACGTTCCGTTTCCTGTGTGTACTGTGTGTACGTTCCGTTTCCTGTGTGTACTGTGTGTATACGTTCCGTTTCCTGTGTGTACTGTGTGTACGTTTAGTTTCCTGTGTGTACTGTGTGTACGTTCCGTTTCCTGTGTGTACTGTGTGTACGTTCCGTTTCCTGTGTGTACTGTGTGTACATTTCGTTTTTCTGTGTGTACTGTGTGTACGTTCCGTTTCCTGTGTGTACTGTGTGTACGTTCCGTTTCCTGTGTGTACTGTGTGTATACGTTCCATTTCCTGTGTGTACTGTGTGTACGTTCCGTTTCTTGTGTGTACTGTGTATACGTACCGTTTCCTGTGTGTACTGTGTGTACGTTCCGTTTTCTGTGTGTACTGTGTGTACATTCCGTTTTCTTGTGTTTACTGTGTGTACATTCCGTTTTCTTGTGTTTACTGTGTGTACATTCCGTTTTCCTGTGTGTACTGTGTGTTCATTCCGTTTTCCTGTGTGTACTGTGTGTATATTCCGTTTTCCTGTGTGTAAATTACGTTTTCCTGTGTGTACTGGGTGTACATTTCGTTTTTCTGTGTGTACTGTGTTCATGGACTATATGACTGACATTGTTCATGGCCCGGTGTTGCGGTCCGTGCCTTTTCGTTGACGGTGCTTCCAAATGTGCTGTCTTTTCGAAAGCGGTGCTTCCAAATGAGCTGCCTTTTCGTTGGCGGTGCTGACTTTTCGTGGTCGGTGCTTCCAAAATGTGGTGCCTTTTCGTTGTCGGTGCTTCCAAATGTTCTGTCTTTTCGTTGTCGCTGCTGTCTTTTCGTTGTCGGTGCTTCCAAATGTGCTGTATTTTCGTTGGCTGTGCTGCCTTTTCGTTGTCGTTGCTTCCAAATGTGCTGCCTTTTCGTTGGCGGAGCTGCCTTTTCGTTGGTGGTGCTGTCTTTTCGTTGATGGTGCTTCCTTTTTGTTGATTGCGCGTAGTACAAAATGTAGTGATTGAATATTTACTAGTTTATCACCTCTTGGTGTTACTAAAATATTTTTCAAGGTTACTTGCTCCTTTAGAATGTATAAAAATGTCACGATGGATTAATTGAATATAATTAGCTAACGACGAAGGTCATGTGGTCCTGAAATGACTAGCCTATACGTCTGATAATGACATGACTCGGTCTCATGGACTGAAGACAATTGTTCTTTATGTGCGGTTTTGTACATGAACGGCTTATAGGATATTCAGATTATTCAAAAATTAGACTTTCATGATAGGCTTATCGTCACTGTATTAATTCTTTGGTTAGGTATATTGACTTATGATTAATAAACTCCGCGAAAGGTAACGGAAAAAAGAATTTAAAATTTATTTAATAATTAGTTACAACTGTCACTGGTCAAGAATCGAACCGTGGACATGGATCCATCGATTCAATTTGTAAATTAATAATTGATTTTTTCGGAGACTATTGGAATTTTTCCCGCATTTCTAACTAAATAATTACATGATTTCAACATGGCGGTCAAATTTCAAGATGGTGGGCACCTCAGCAATAATAAATTATTACTGCACTGTAGCATGTTAGAACAGAATTTGCATGATGGTAAGACAAGTACACACAATATGGTGACCTCCAGCAGACGAAAACATGATGGTGGCAATGACCACTAGCATGTACTGAACATAAAATGACTGATCCGTGATGGACATCAAGGTCAAAGTCAAAGATCAATGTCGAGGTCAAATTTCAAGGTTAAGGTTAAATTTCAAGGTCAAGGTCAAATTTCAAGGTCAAGGTCAAATTTCAAGGTTAAGGTCAAAGGTCAAGGTCAAAGGTGTGGTGACGTCATACCAGCTGATGGTAAATACCTTGTTATTGGTGGAGGTAGGTCAGTCTGAAGGTGGCTTCTGTGGAGGAAGGATCTGTTGATTTTATATTTTTTGCCCTCGCCGGTTTCGAATCAAGGACGGGAATCGATATAAACAGAATTCTATTAAGTTAATTTTTTGATGAATTTTGAACTTTTTTTTCATTAAAATCGGATAATAAATAAAGATTTTCAAGATGGCGTCTAAATTTAAAGATGGCGACCATAACGATAATTGTAACATTAATAGGACCCAATATGGCGGTCTTAACGAAAAGTGTAAGAATGATATGGTACTCAACCAAGATGGCGGGTGTAACGAAATATGCAACATTTATATAATCCAAGATGTCGACCGTAACAATAACTGCAACAGTGGTTTTTAAGATTTTTATTTAATTCGATTATTTAATTTTTTTAATGATTTTTAAAAATTTTCCCGATTTTCTAACATAAAAAATTGCGGATTTTCAAGATGGCGACTGTAACGAAAATTGCAACGGTGACGTCACGATTCGAAGTTGGTGGAAATTACTAGAAATACAAAATGGCAAATGGATTAGCATGGATTAACATATGGATTAGCATAGATTGGCATACAGATTAGCATAGATTGGCATACAGGTTAGCATAGATTGGCATACGGATTAGCATAGATTGGCATACGGATTGGCATAGATTGACATGGATTAGCATAGATTGGCATGGATTAGGTTAGGTTAGCATAGATTAGCATATGGATTAGGTTAGGTTAGGTTAGCATAGATTAGCATATGGATTAGCATAGATTGGCATGGATTAGGTTAGGTTAGCATAGATTAGCATATGGATTAGGTTAGGTTAGGTTAGGTTAGCATAGATTAGCATATGGATTAGGTTAGGTTAGGTTAGGTTAGGTTAGGTTAGGTTTGGGTAGGGTAGGTTAGGTTAGGTTAGGTTAGGTTAGGTTTAGTTTAATTTAGTTTAGTTTAGGTTAGGTTAGGTTAGGTTAGCATAGATTAGCATATGGATTAGGTTAGGTTAGTTTAGTTTAGTTTAGTTTAGTTTAGTTTAGTTTAGTTTAGTTTAGTTTAGTTTAGTTTAGTTTAGTTTAGTTTAGTTTAGTTTAGTTTAGGTTAGGTTAGGTTAGGTTAGGTTAGGTTAGGTTAGGTTAGGTTAGGTTAGGTTAGGTTAGGTTAGGTTAGGTTAGGTTAGGTTAGGTTAGGTTAGGTTAGATTTAGTTTAGTTTAGTTTAGTTTAGTTAGGTTAGGTTAGGTTAGCATAGATTAGCATATGGATTAGGTTAGGTTAGGTTAGTTTAGTTTAGTTTAGTTTAGGTTAGGTTATGTTTGCATAGATTAGCATATGGATTAGGTTAGGTTAGGTTAGTTTAGTTTAGTTTAGTTTAGGTTAGGTTAGGTTTGCATAGATTAGCATATGGATTAGGTTAGGTTAGGTTAGGTTAGTTTAGTTTAGTTTAGGTTAGGTTAGGTTAGGTTTGCATAGACTAGCATATGGATTAGGTTAGGTTAGGTTAGGTTAGGTTAGCATAGATTAGCATATGGATTAGGTTAGGTTAGGTTAGGTTAGGTTAGGTTAGGTTTAGCTTAGTTTAGTTTAGTTTAGTTTATATTAGTTTAGTTTAGGTTAGGTTAGGTTAGGTTAGCAAATATTAGCATATGGATTAGGTTATGTTAGTTTAGGTTAGGTTAGGTTAGGTTAGCATAGATTAGCATATGGATTAGGTTAGGTGTGGTTAGTTTAGTTTAGTTTAGTTTAGGTTAGGTTAGGTTAGCATAGATTAGCATATGGATTAGGTTAGGTGAGGTTAGTTTAGGTTAGGTTAGGTTAGGTTAGGCGTACGAAGGAAGTACCTACGGGCTCCGACCAACAGCGCTTCTCTGCTGTGAAGTATTAGGAGATCAGAACTTGAGAGGAGGTAGTAATAAAAACTTGCCGGTGCCGTTGCGCGTCGTGGAAGTAGAGCGCGCCAAAACACACGGTTGCCTGGCCGTATGTATCCGGCGTTCATAACACGTGTAGAAGTAGGCTTATATTCGTTACCTCCTGGCTGTTTATTACCGCCTAATACTTTTCATAGCGAGACGTCCTGGCGAGCTGGTCTGTCCGTCCTCCTCCGTTCGTTCGTTACGTAACGGGACATTTTTTCGTGCGTACATGGCTGATGAACGTAACGGGACACTTTTTCGTGAGTGCATGGTCGAAGGAAGTGACATAATCCCCGAATCCCCCTCCCCCCTCCCCTGTCCCAGAACGAACCAAATACATCTACTATCTGATATCTCTTCAAAACTAATACTTAAGCGAATATAATTCTATGGTGCACTGTGCCACAAAAATGATGCCCAAAGACGTAAAGAAAGATCACATGCTTCGAACGTCGGTGTCATTTTGCAGATCTGCAAGCAGAAAGGCGTCTTCGAGAAAGGTTTCACTGCGTATTGGAGTCCCAAACATTTCCGTGTGACCCACGTTCGCGAATCGGAGCCTAGGATCTACTACCTCGAAGATTTGGACCACAAGCATTTTCGTGACAGATACTATGCCAAAGATATTCAGCCTACGATGTATCCCGAAACATACTTGGTGGAAAATATTCTCAAACGAAGAAATGGACGATCGTACGTCAAGTGGTGGGGCTTCCCACCTCGCTTTAATTGGTGGGAGCAAAGAATGAAAATAATAAGCCTATTAAGTTCGGAATAATACAGCATGTCCATAAAATAATGTCCCAGATATAATTTTTAGTAGTATCCACTGTAAACATTGTAGATTGATGGTTTAAGGTCACAATTAAATAGAAACACAAACAGTTTTAGATAAGCGCATGCCCGAGTACTTTTTTATTGTTTTCTCGCTTGAGCACGAAAGAATGGATCTTTCCCAAATTAGTAAAGAGTGAACCTGTATACAGGATGGAGCCCCTCTCCATTGTAATCTCGTAGTACCTGAGTGGTTGAAGGTCGAAGTCCCTGACCATTAGATCGGTCGTAATGGTCGAGATGGCAGAGCTCTTTTTTAGCTGGCCTCCATGTTCACCTGACATAACGCCATGCGATTTTTCATAAAAGATCATGTCTACGTTCCGCCGCTACCTAATGATTTGCCGGAGTTGAGACACCGACACAGACACAGAATTGAGGCTGTTTCTGCCATTACTCCGGACTTGTTAGCCAAAGCGTGGGAAGAATTGGACTTAAGGTCGTATGTGTGCCCATGTTGAACTAGGTTAGTCAACCAACTTGTTGCAACTAGTCTGAAGCAGGAGAGGTTGGACGGCTACTCGCCTGGGGCTGCGGCGGGCTGTCGTCCGGGACGGACGGTCGGGGCTGCGTCAGGCGCGGGGGCGATTCGGGGCGCGGCAGGCGCGCGGCGGAGAGGCGCGGAATGCTGGCCTGCGCGCGCAGCGGCGCCAGCTGCGACCGCCGGAGCGCCGAGTGCGGCAGCAGCGACTCCGAGTCCTCCTCGCCCGCCGGCACCAGGCTCCGCTCCGGCGAGGACAGCTCCTTCTCCAGCGACAGCGAGTCGCGGCGACCTGCCCGCCCACCACCCACACGCTGTCACAGGGGCGCCAGCTGCGACCGCCGGAGCGCCGAGTGCGGCAGCAGCGACTCCGAGTCCTCCTCGCCCGCCGGCACCAGGCTCCGCTCCGGCGAGGACAGCTCCTTCTCCAGCGACAGCGAGTCGCGGCGACCTGCCCGCCCACCACCCACACGCTGTCACAGGGGCGCCAGCTGCGACCGCCGGAGCGCCGAGTGCGGCAGCAGCGACTCCGAGTCCTCCTCGCCCGCCGGCGCCAGGCTCCGCTCCGGCGAGGACAGCTCCTTCTCCAGCGACAGCGAGTCGCGGCGACCTGCCCGCCCACCACCCACACGCTGTCACAGGGGCGCCAGCTGCGACCGCCGGAGCGCCGAGTGCGGCAGCAGCGACTCCGAGTCCTCCTCGCCCGCCGGCGCCAGGCTCCGCTCCGGCGAGGACAGCTCCTTCTCCAGCGACAGCGAGTCGCGGCGACCTGCCCGCCCACCACCCACACGCTGTCACAGGGGCGCCAGCTGCGACCGCCGGAGCGCCGAGTGCGGCAGCAGCGACTCCGAGTCCTCCTCGCCCGCCGGCACCAGGCTCCGCTCCGGCGAGGACAGCTCCTTCTCCAGCGACAGCGAGTCGCGGCGACCTGCCCGCCCACCACCGCACACGCTGGCACCTGCGCCGACTGCGCAGACTTCTCCGACTTCTCCGACACACCGTCATCTCAGATGACTGTGTCTCCCTAACAACAATGCCGTATTTACACTTCTGAGTTGTGGTTTTTCTGTTATAGAGTAAACATTATACCTGAAAGAAAAAATTGTGTTTTTGTAGCCATATTTACCCGTTTTTCAATGTTTTGCTTATATACTAATATTATTCTTTTGGATTCATGCTCGAAGTACCAGTAAATTTACAAATATAACAATACATTTCGAAGATACCTGACAATTTTTTTACCAGTGTTCTTCCCCTCAATTGAAACCCCCCATAACTAATTAGAACTATATATATAAAGATGTCAAAAATGTGTTAAAATATCCTAAGGAGCTATTACTTTTCTAAATTTCTGAATCCCCATTTTAACATCGGAGGTATTATACACTTACAAAGGTGTAGATATTTTACAACTATTAGACTCAACATAATATTATTCTAAAATGAAAATATGTTATTATATGAAACCCTTTTTCACCAATTAAACAGTACATTAGTATTTGGTGTGCATTAAATTTAATCTTGATTATATTAATTGCCATACCATTATACCACTCAAAACATCCGATAATATGCTTTCCCCTCCCTTTTACCTATAAATCGCTCTCCCAAAATTCTAAGCAGTGTCCACCCTGTCCCCATACTGCAGCAAGCCTGAAGAGTACAGCCACGATTTTGGCACGGATTCATTTGCCTCCAGGCTAGACTCAACTAGCCTATACATAAGCGATCCTTTTTAGAATGATCTTTGCTCGATAACTAGAGACCCAGAAATTTTGAACATTCATTTGGTGTCAGGCTAAAACTGATTGTACTGTGAATACTCTACCAACATTTTCTTTCCCATTGGCTGATTTCATACTCATTTGAGTGTGGTATATGTGAATCGATCTCTCCGTCTCTCTACTGAAAGCTGGTAGTTCACTGACTCACAGTCCAAAAGGGGAGTGGCCGAGCAATTATGAATATATGTTTGCAATCTAACTGGTGACCAAAATAATTCACGAAATTACCGGGTCTCAATAAATAACAAGGTCACATCCTTTGGCGAATTAAAACGTAATTGGTTAACAACTTCCTCTACTTGTTTATAACTAGCTTAGATAGGCTCAAGAGCACTGTGGTCCAATAGTCAATGAATAATACGACGCGTACTTCAAGTCCACTTGGCCATTTTACCCGAAAGAAGCGTGGCTCTACTGATGATGGTTAATAATTACCAATTATAATTTTCGTCGTTAAACACCACTTCCTAATGGAAGTACATAATCTGAAACTGTTTCCACAATGCAAACACAATACGCCACTTAATGTTTTGGGTATCCCTTAAGCATGGTGCGGACCATTAGCTGGACAACTAGATGCCTCACGCACTACCACCAATTTAGTCATGCGTGCATGGTAAAAACCTGGTTACAATGACTTTTCCCATGACTGCGGCTCGTAACAAGGTTAAAACGAAGCAAATATTCGCTCTGCGAAATGTTCGTGGCGTGTCGGAGTTTGCAACACGCAACTTGCTGGCGTTTCCGCTAGTTAGTACAGCGGTGCGCGCGCAGGCGTGCACGCGGGCATCGACGAGTCCAGTTGCTGCGTGCACTGATTGGTTCCTTTGGGGCGACGCAGGCTTGAGCAACGAGCGATGATGGTACTCTGCCCGGCAGTTTAGCGAAAATTTTTGCAGAAATTCATTTTACCGAAACGTCATTTGACAGACGGTCATTAGACTGAAAACCCGAAAATTTAACTCGTTGGGCAAATGTCTTAACTATTGCGAAAGTCAATTGACCGACGCACAGTAGCCCGAAAGTTGTTTTACCAAAAGTCATTTAACCTAAAAGTCATTTGACGGACTGTCGTTTCTCCGACATTAAGGGCCCCGCCTACCCGGGCACACATACTGCGTGCAGAGCTTCAGGAAAAACCACGTGATTTGTAAACTGCTACGAGATACCCGAGTGGGGTCTGTTTACAAAAAGCATTTAAGAATTAGCTAAGGGCCGACAAGTGGTTCTGTTTTCGGACTAAGTTTAAAACTGTCTATTTAAGAAGAGTTACAATGGCTAAAAGGCGTGTTTTCATAGTAATTTTAAGGCATAAAACAACCGGTACAGATTTTTGATAGCACTTAAGGGACTTGCATTACACCTATTTTTTCATTTCTCCGCCGTAAACTGTTACGCTCAGCGTTATAATTCCATAGTTGTCGTATGCAAGACTGCGCGCCAGTTCACAACTTTGCGCTTAGAGGCGATACCGCGCTAGAAATACCAGCGAGCGTCGCGCGTTTCATCCCGCCTCACCAACAAAGATACACCCCGGTTACGAGAGGCATTTCCAAAACGAAAACTAAACGAATTCTTCTGAAGAGCCTCAAAAACACTGCGTGATGTAATATTCCGTATTATGGAAGTGTTCAAAATTAAAACATAGGCAACTATGAACCTTAAGTAACAGAACCTAAATAATTTTGAGGAGTTCGGTTTGTTGCTTATTTAAAAGTGATTAGTACAGTTTACCGCAGCGCTAGAAGGTAGCCGGTGCCCCTTCTTGCGCGAGACAAAAAAATGGCGCTCGATCGCACCTGGTTAACAAAGTGCCCTAGGGGTCGTCCATTAATCACGTGATGTTTTTTTAGCAAATTTTTAACCCCCCCTCCCCCCTAGTGATTTGTGGTGAGGTTTCAGACAAACACCCCCCCCCCCCCCCCCAATAAATCACGTGTATTTTTTGGTGCAAAATATTTATAAAAATTTCGTTATACCTATTATCTTTAAATATAGGTATAATCTAATTTAATTCTGGAAAATTAAGCACAGTGATAAAAATGTCCAGACACACATTTAGGTTGCAGGTTTATTCTCACTGGCATAAAAATAATAAAGGAAAGGCTTATATGTGATTTTGGCATGTATTCGGTGCCAAAATCACAGTCTTGGGGATATTGTTGCCTGGCTACGGCGAGTCAAGGTCACGCATCGCTTTTCGGTTTAGTAGAAATCGGGCGAAAAAAAAAATACACGTGATATCTCTCTACACCCCCCCCTCCCCCTTGTGATATTTCGTGATTTATCCCGACCCCCTCCCCCCCCCCCCCTTTCGAGCCTCACGTGATTAATGGACGATACCCTAGCGACGATGTATAAGTACAGGCCAGAATAATCCGCGGATTGATTTCGCGATGAACTATAATTAAAACAATTACACCTTTGCACTACTTCTGCTATTGGCTCAAATTTTATCTGGAGGATTATGGACATATTAGTAGAGGTACGGCATTTTCGCTGATTCATTTGGTTGCAAGCTAGAATGCAAATATTTATACCTTTTCGGTACATCAATGATTGGACCGCAGTTATTTGGACACGCGCCTCTACGACAGTGAACCAACGACTCTTAGCCAGGAGAGAAGTAAGCGAATCACGTAGCGCCGATTAAATATAGCAAAACGTTTCTCACTTAGAAATCAGCCAATGGAAAAACAAACATTGGCAGAGAAAACATAAACCTTTGAATTTTAGCTTGACGTTAAACGAACTCGTGAAATTTACGGGTCTTTACCTATGAGAGACCATTGGCCAAATAAGTATGGAATCACAGAGGCTTCCCAGTTGAGAAGTCTCACAGGTCAGCAACCAATGAGCAGGGGACATATTTGTACGCATGTGCAGAGGACCGTGAGACTATCATGGATGTCACTGAACCTGTGAATTTTTTCCTGTGTATACGTCACGAAGTTCCGTTGCAAATGTGGACGCGCTCAGGGGTGACTCCATAGCACGGGACCCTTCCATCATTATTATTATTATTGTATTATTATTATTATTATTATCATCCTTGTAAGTTTTCTATCAAAAATACACATATTTATTGGAAAAGGAATAATTTAATTATAGAATGCAGTTTGAACTGCTGGTAAGTACCCTTTTGATTTCACCTGAGTTTTCACGAGTTAGTACTAACAAAGCGTTCAAAGATGTTATTACCTCGTAAAATGACATGATATCGTTGGAATGTGATCGTTAGAACTTACAAAAAAATTGAAGGATTTCTTAAAATAAATTAGCAAAATCATAGTTGGAATTTAAGTTTCAGGTTGGCTTAAAAACTTTATTTTTTTTAAGAGTTTGATTTTAAAATATTCCGGGTGAGCGTGGCTATTCCATTAACACCCCCTCACCACTCCCTCACCAATTCCTCTGGTAAATCCACCCTCCTAACATACTGGGGCCCGCAAATTATAGGACCGCCACTGGACGCACATTTACGAACGAACGAATTGGTTGGTCGACATGGAGGTGATTAGAGACGATGGAGGGTGATGAGTTGAGAACAAGAGCATTGACGGAACGAATGGGTGGAGGAAACAAAGTGCGTTATGGCCCCGCACCAGCCGTTTTATTACCCTAGCTCTTGTGATGTAGAATGTTTGTCATTAAATTTAACACCCTAATTTATTATGTTAAGAGACTGGAAAAATTCGTGTATTCATTTCGCGACAGGCTAAAATTCAAATGCATATACATTTAAGCTGATTAACTATTGGTTCACTAGTCATCTGGACGACTCTGCGCCAATGAGAAAACATCAACCAAAGAATTGTCGAATCACTAGCAAACCTGTTGAGATGACCCTGAAGTCAGCAGCCGATGAGTTGTCATTATTCGAACGATTATACAGAGGACTGTGTAGTCTACCCCGAAGATCAGCGAAA
The DNA here is from genome assembly GCF_032445375.1 of Bacillus rossius redtenbacheri. Lineage (NCBI taxonomy): Eukaryota > Metazoa > Arthropoda > Insecta > Phasmatodea > Bacillidae > Bacillus > Bacillus rossius. The sequence goes on from NC_086336.1 coordinate 18,575,252, forward strand.
CCGCGTATTTTTACAGTCCTTAATTATGTATCGTGAACTTAATTTCGTCGAATTTTACAAGAGCAAACAAAATTTCTAAAGATTGATTAACAAAATAATCATCAAAATTTAAGTTCCAGGTTCGCTTAACAATTCGTTTTAAAGAGGTTATGTTTCCAAATTTTCCGAAAAACGATCTCAAACCCTGGAGATATTGCATTATTACCTAACCCCATACTTCCGCCTCAGTAACGCCCATCACCAAAATATTAGGGCCCCGCAGAAGTAAAATGGTCCAGGGCAACCCAGGACCTCACAAAGTCTAGGGCCACCACTCAGATTAATTATATACACTATATCCATAAAACAATGTCGCAGTTATAAACTGTAATAGTATAAACTGTAAGCATTGTAGAGTTATACTTTGTTGTTTTCTCGCTTGCAGCGCCACCTACGCAAAATGGCGACTCCTGAGCGAAAAGCGTTTTCTGTTCTGCAATTTGATAAAAGTGAATCTGTAATTTCAGTTCAGCGTACCTTTAGTTTAGAGTTTAATTGTGATCCCCCATTGGAATCCCTTTATCCGAGAGTTGTTGAACGTCGAATTCCCTGACTGATTGGTCATAATGGTCGACAAAGCTATTTTTCTCTGCCTCCACGTCCCCCTGACATTTACCATTCGTTTATTTTTCCTTTGGGGCTTTATAAAATATCGTGTATACCTTCCGTCACTACCTAATGATTTGCCGGAGTTGAGTCACAGAATTGATTAAGTTATTGCTCCCATTACTCCGGACGTGTTAACGGAAGTGTGGGAAGAATTGGACTAAGGTTTTATGTGTGCCGTATAACTAAAGGTGCACATATTGAACATTTGTAAGAAAAACTAGCTTATTTTACCTTCAATTTGATGTATGATTTGTTGTAAACAGTCTAAATTAAACTTTAATACCATTGAAACTGTGACTTAATTTTGTGAACACGCTGTATTTTGGGTTTGGCGGAAAAAAAATGGAGTGACGAAATTAAACTTGATAAATTTACCTTTAGGTATTTAATTTTACTATAGAGAAATGCGTTTTTCACCAAACAATCTGAGTGCTCGTTAGGCTGGTATCAAGTTCGCCCACGCCGACAGTTATTCATGGTTGTTGGCGGCTGTCTTTAAGAGAAGCCACTGCCCCATTTGACCAGGCCGATCAGGACGGGTTTGCTGCCGCCCAAAATGTCGTGCGATTCGTGGGCTGACGGCGGACATGTACCTGAGAGAAACTCAACCAATCACGAAACACAGACGCCGCTACAGTGATTAACACATATCTGGTCTCGAAATAGTTTCGGGAAAAACACATGCTCCTACGCATTGGTCCCTTACTTTAACCCTCAATATGTACACAAAACAAATGTAAATATTTGCTCGTACCTTCGGTGTACTAGCCTCACTAGTGTGATTACTGTCAGATCCATCACGGTGTGCATTCATTGGTCATCGTTTTTTACTTCTTTTTTATCAAATCATTTTTATGGCGAAGAAAACGTGTTTACAGTGAAGACAATCAATGAACCTTACAAAGCTTTAGACATGAAGGCAATGATTGTGTACATAAATTTCCCAAAAATTCATCAAGACATTTATTTTGTCTTCTGTATTTTAAGTTTGGAGTTCTTGAATAAAAATGAAATTTAGGCATTAAAGGGTATTAAATTGAAAAAGATAATAATACCTAAAGATAGCATTGCAACTTTGAGTTACGTCAACAATACCAATTCGATGGACGAGTTATAGCGGATGATAAGATCTTGCTTTTGCAACGAGTGTACATATCCAGTAGATTAGCATGACGTTTTAACTAGAGTGAATGTCTCGATGTCGACACACGTGATATACAATCATTTTAGTACTTATATGTGACCAACGATGCGGGCAATGAAACGCTGAGACAACTAAGCCACTACATGTATAATTATTACTAAACTTGGCAAGTCCTTGAAGTCTGCAGTCACAAATGGTCTTTCTTGGACTTACCTTACATTCAATGATGAACTTTTTTATTGCACTTTAAATATTGGTACTGAATTCGGAATAACGCCCCTTTCTACAATGGCACGGAAACGGAGACGGAGCACCCGTAACAATTCACTATCGCGTCTGCTGCTTCCACAGTGCGCGGAAACGTAACAAATGACAACCAATGAGAATTCATTTTAAAGTAATAAAATATTATAGTAATTAAAATAATATCTTTAACTTCGAAATCATAACATTGGAAAAAAATTCCCCATAATAATAAAATAAACCACAAATTAATAATAGAACACTGGATATTCTTGTACACGATACAATCTTTAACATATTTATAACATAAACAAAGATGGCTACTAAAGCCACCAAAAACTCGGCTTCTATTGGTTGCACGGAACATCGTAAACGAAACAGCTCAGTATTGCCGAGCTAATTCGTAAGGGTACGTTTCCATCTGCGGCTATTGTATTATGTTCCGTGAGATCCGTATCCGTTTACATGATCCGTCTCCATGTCATTCTAACAATAGTCTGACGCTGTCGTCCGTCCGCCACCAGAAAACCACGTCGCCCTGCAGCCAATCAAATGTTCCGAAAAATTCCATACTTCTGCCCGTCATAAGTCTGGCAAACTCCTATTTTTAACGGGCGGATGGAGTATATCAATGGTTGGTTGCGCCAGTCAATTGCTTTTCAGAATGCAAGCCCATCGAGTTAATTTTTGTTCTTTCAACTGTCCCATTGTTTTTGATGACAACTCCAGAGGGCTAAGGGAGCATCCAACTTGCTGGTAAGCTGAGTGGGGTAGGGGGCTGGAGGTGGTGCATAAGCTGGGATGGGTAGCCTCAGCCTCTGTGTATAGTCAAAAGCTCTAACGCTCTTCCTGGTTGCGTATGCGGCGTATCCGCATCCATGCCCATGGGGGCCCCAGCCTGGACGTTCTTAAAGAATATGAAGGCTGGGTTATCAAATAGGTAGGAGGAGAGATCCTCAAAACCTGTCCCATTGTTTGCATTTTACATTTTAACATCGAGGTTTTTCAAACTCATAAATTCAGACATGGCTTTGAATTTTTCCGAGAATTTTTCCGAGAATTTTTTAAATAATACGTACGTGAGGACGACATAAATAGCTAAGAACGTCGAGATAAATCTCTGAGCGAGAAAGCATTGATTTTGGAAAATATTTTTACAGATGGATGCAAATTGTGACGATCGGATGGATTTTTTTATGAAGGTGTCAGGTTATTGTAATACCGGCTTTAGACCATATTGGGTGAAAGCTAACCTATTAAATGATCTAAAAAATAAAAAATTGGATAGCCTGGAAATAAATTACGTAATTTTCCATTCTAAAATAAATTGTACAAAAATATATTAAACATTTTTGGTTTTACCTTCGCCGTTGCTGGAGCTTTGCAACGTGTCTGACGTAATGTTTCCCATTAGTGAGGACTTTCTTGAACCCAGAAGGCTGCGTGAAGAATGGTATGCGCTATCCCCGTCTGACGATGGTTTGTGCACGAACATATAGTGAGTTACAGGCCTGAAACACAACACTGTTTCTGTCGCTCTTCGCGGTTAAATGTTTGTACGAACACACGAAGAATCGCGAGGAACTGGAAATAAAGCATTCGTAAGCACGTGACATTTTAGAGCGTTAAACAACTGGCTAGATTCCAAATTACGTATTACCCTAAGCAGTTCGTGCAACCGTGTAGGCAGATTTACCTGTATTGAATGTTTTCCAAGCAATATTTGAGCAAGGAAACATTTTCTCTACTGCTACGCTAACAACCATAGCTTAATACAATAAATTCTTTAACCAAACAAATGTGCAGCTCCGACAAATTATCCGCGATTTAATATCTCTTTGCCGCACGCATTCTTAAACGTTTTCAATAAAACGTATCTATCTATGCATACTTATAATAAAGCAAACGGATTCGTGTCTGTACCTAGAATATATGTGTAAATTTTAGTCGATTTTGTAGTAAGAAGTGATCCTGAGACTAAAGCAAATAATTTTTTTTTTAATGTGTGTGGGTGCGTGTAGTCGATGTGCGACATAAGTGAAAATTCTTGCTCATTAAGTCATTAGGTATGGGTAGAGATTATTTATTAGTATTTTTGTATAACAAGAGATAATAATTAAAAGTGGTAAGAATGCTGGTATGATCTCAAACGAAATAACTCTTTTCCACATTATTAAATAAGTTGTAGATTATTTAAATAAAAACTGTACTAAATTTTTTCTTGTACAATTGAAACAAATGTGCTCAAAAACAATTTAATTTGATTTTAAATAATTCTCAAACTTGCCGATAATTGGGTATTTTGTGAAGCTGAAATTACAGTTCATATGAACGTATGGAGTCTGAGGTAGGTATCTGGCATGTGAAAGTGACAGCATGGTATACGAACCGTACCTAGCTCAATGCTACTTTGTTGAGCCACAGTCAAGAAATATTCACGCCTCTTAGTTGGGCTTAACATATTTACATGCTCGTGGACTCGTAACCATAATAGGGTGTGTGATTTAGTTAATCAAATTTTAATTCGTGACAAATAATTACACATGTCAAACTAAAGCGTGAAAAGCATTATACTAGTAATAATATTTAATTACACAGTTTAAAAAAATACTCACATAACACTGTTTAACAAGACTGATTTACACAAGTAAATAAAACATGGGAAAAAAAACAATATTTTCTTGCAAATATGGCCCGTGGCGCGATGCACAACAATAAGATCAAACCCTGTTGTGTTGCCCTCTGCCCGATACTTCCTAGAGTCGGGTGGTTGTCAGGAGCAGGCGGGTCCCTATCCCTGCAGCATGGCGGGGTTCAACCTGAGCCGCACGCCGCCACGTGGAGCCCGCTCAAGGCTGCTCCAGCGATCACCGCCCGCACCAACGGCTCTGGAGTGGGGATAGCTCAACGCGCCACTCCCAAGATTCAACCGCGCATATGCTAGTGCGCGAGAGCGCGAGTGTGCAAGAGCGCGAGTGTGCAAGTGTGCTGTTGCACAAATACCGTTCCCTGCCGTCTCCTCTACCGGTTCCCACATCACGTACACGCGGCTACAGCGCACTAGGGCGAAATACAATTTTACATTTAAAATATACAACAAAAGCGTGTGTCTGTAGGATTACGGGTCCGCCATCTTGTATTGTGATGTCATGGTGGCCATCTTGAATGACCATGACCTTGACCTTTGACCTTTAACTTGACCTTCAAAATTTGTCCAAAATTTGCCCAAAATTCACCAAAATTAGCCGAAATTCCAGTTTTTTTGGGGGGGAAAATCCCGCCAAAAAAATTCAAAAATTTGATAATTTAAAAGTAAGGATTTCGAAAAACCTCAAAAGTCTTTTTGCCTTAGAAAGAACACAAAATCCTAAAAGCGGTTTAAAAGTCCTAAAATGCTCTAAGCTGCCGAGGTCATGACCTTGAAAATTAGGATGCCATGACAACCATTTTGAATTTTGATGACACCATTGCAATTTCCGTTACGAACAACATCTTGAGAATCTTTATTTACTATCCGATTTTAATGCAAAAAATTCTAAAATTTATAAAAAAAATAATTAATTAATTAATTATCCATCCAATATGGCCGCCGTGACTTCACAATCCAAGATGGCAGATAGGCTCCCGGCTCCGCCGCCTGGCGCCTATCCCCGGATGCCCTATTATATACTACCGGCATATGTAGAAAAAAAATTATTGTGTCTGCTTTGGCAAAATAAACCGAAGTTGTTTAGTAAAAAATGGAGATAATTTCGCATCAAAAACATTTAAAATGCTAAACAAATTTAAACTTCGGAAGCAATATTAGAATGTTAGATTTTTATTCGTAGGAACATTATAGTACGGAAGTATCGTATCCTATCCCCACCATTTTACGTCGCATTCTGCTACGGCTGATACTGCCTGTCCTCCTGCACTCCAGTAGCTTCAGCAGGACGTATGGCCTCCAACCCAGACGCCTAAACATCATTATTCAGCTGCCATTATTAGCCTCGGGATAACTATGAAGGCCGCGCTGGCACAATGAACCTATGGTAAGCAGTGCTGACTGTCTGCTGATGGTGATTAGGCGTCTGATTGGCTGATGACTGCATATCGGCATGATATAACCGTGCAGATAGAATTCAGTTAACTGCAGGAAAGCTCTGTGCGCGTAATTAGGAGTTTAGAATGAAGGCCATAAGGATGCATGAAAAGGACTCGAGACTCTCGTCCTTTCAGTAAAGGCTGCATCGGCGACACTGTAAGGTTCCTTGCAACTATTCTCAAGGTCGAAGAAAATGGCTGAGGTCCTTTCATGAACTCTCGCCAAGGACCCTTTAAGCTCAAGGGTACTTTAAGGAGCTATTAGGAAGCAGCCGCAGTCTCGTCGGCGGGGCAACAGTTTGATTGCGACGTGGACCTTGAAGGACGCTCTTCAGCGACCCCTGCTCCCGGCAGTAGGAAAAGGTTTGGCTATTTCATTTTATTGTCATTACTACTAACTAATACACTTTCCTGTAAGTTTAACCCCATATCTAGCTCGTATTTGTTGTTGGGTCACAATTTTTTACCAGATATTAACTAAACATTATTTTTGAGGTGTAATATTTCATGTAAGTAATCGTAATATAATGGAAATTTTCGTAACATCTTGACACTGTTAAATGAAATATTTATATAAAATTGGTTTAGAAAATTTGAAATGACACAAAATGAGAGCGCTGTAGGAATAAATTTATGCGCTGCAGCTGAAACTTTCACAGGTTTTTTTGGCTGAATATATTTGAACCGCTTTCCTTAGAGTGCCAAATGTGCAGGTATATCAATAATGCACAAAGTTAATTTACCAAAACTGAACACATAAGCAATTGAGTGAGTAGAAACTGGCAACCGCTCCGGTTCAACATCATAGTGTAACACAGGTCTTCTGTTTCATTTTTCCAAAAGCTGGGGTTGCTGAGGAACCAAAATCACACTAATGTTTCCCTGCCGACGAGGTTAGACGGCTGTCTCCGGATGCCTCCTAAAAGGACTCTGAGCTTAAATGATCCTTCAAGAGCAGATCTTAAAGGATGTCAGCCATTTCTGAACAGTTGCTAGTTCCCTTACAGAAAGACAGATGCAGCCTCGCATTCCTCACGGCCTCTGAGTGGTCTGTGACGTTATGTTTCAGTTAGGCCCCTTCCAGATGAGGTGACTAGTAGATTCCACTAGTTGAACGGACGGGTGTCAGGAGTGCGGTGATTCAGCAGATGATCGGGAACCAACCGCCCGAACACCTTCACACGCAGGCAACTCGTCCGCTCTGGCGGGCGGCCATCAGGCACCTGTGCCGCTCAGCTTCTCATCCCCACCAGTGACACTACTTCACACCAGTCGCCTAGCCGAGTCCACCGAGGAACAGTTGATGGAAGATGTTCGTGGCAGTCCCGCGATATGGGGTACGAGGTGTGAGGGACGGCGCGCACCTGCCGGGCAGGCCGACGGGGAAGACCCGGGTCTCGCGCACGACGGACGCGGCGCGCAGCTCGCGGCACACCAGGTTGCCCGTCCACTCGCAGCCGTCGGCGAGGCTCTGCGCCATCAGCTCGCCGTCCTCCACGCGGCACTCGCGGCGCAGGTCGGAGCCCGCGCGCAGCCCCAGTAGCTGCTCGGCGCTCGCGTTCACGAACTGCAGGCAGTCAACACCTGCCAGCCTGCTAGTGCTTACAGTCATGTAGCGAGAGGTTAAACGATAATTCCATAAAAAACTAAAAAAGTCTTGAAAAAATGCCAAACTTCGTTTTGGATCTGATTTTGACAATTAAAATACTTCCAATCTTGTTAAAAATAATTAAAAAGTTAATACCATATAGTTTCCGCTCACGTTAGATCACTATAAATTATTTAGTATTGAAGGATACATGTACTACTATAAAATTATATTTTTTTATTACCTATGCGAATTTAGGGACATTTATATCCTAACAAATGTAGTTAATTTAATATTACTTTAAGTAAAAATAGATGTTATAGGCCTGTCTAATGTGAAATAATCATTCCAGTGTCCTGAGATATGTATTTAATAATAATATAGCATTTCGATATACAAATAAAATGTATTCAAATATATTTTCTTAAAGCACAATTTGTATAATTCAATAATCTTACGTAATTTAAAAAGAGTAATATCATTTACCACAGCCGAGTTTAGAACCACATTCTTCGTAGTTAATAACCGCGCTCTATCACCACTCCACTACGAACCCTGGCGAATAAATTGCATGGAGACTTATTTATTACAATATAAGTATAAACTAGGTTTTTTAAACTTGGAATTACTCTTTTGGTTTACCAAATAGGCTATATATTCCAGGGAATAGTTGCACTACCATAAAGTTTCATTTGACACACCAATACGTTTGGTATGTCCCCTAATTTTAATGATAGTGACTATATAGTGGTTTATGTTCCGCCATCTTCTTTGGAAAACTTTCGTTGCATGGTGCGCGCGCATCGTAAACATTCAATTCACTCTCATCATTTTTATCACGCTTTTATTAGCTTGACCTGTATGTAAGAACGGACTATGTAAAATAAATCTTTCCATTCAATGTTACTCACTTTTCGATGTCCGAAGGTGTTGAAATTTTTCATACAAATAAAAAACCTATGGCAATACAATATTTTGATAACTTAAGACGTTAGAGTTAAGTAGATGTTGGTAGGGGGGTCAGAGGGTTAAAAACACCACTATTTTCGAGCTATGGGTAATAACCATGTTTTATGTGTCGCCATGAGGTCGGGTCATAGTGGAAAATGTGCCCGGAGAGGGGGGTAAGACACTTAAATTATAGAAATATATTCTTTTCTTTAGAGTGTTTCCGATGTCGGGTTGTGGTGGAAAATGTGCCCGGGTAAGGTGGGGCCTAATGCCCCTAAATATCGAAAATTTGAAAGTATATTATTTTTGTTTTATAATTTATCCTAGGTCATGTTATGGTGGGAAATGTTCCCGGACTTCGTCTTTTCCCCCAACAGGAAGGGGGGGGGGGGCCTAATGCCCCGAAATTTCGACAAATTAAAAATATATATTCTTTTCGATTTAGTGTGTTTCCGAACCTGCTGAAAGACAAATGTTGCCATTAATACTGAGTTGGGCATCTACCGTGCATAAAATGCAAAGCTGCATTGTAGATTATGCAGTTGTTTATTTGCGATAGCGTCTCTTTGCTGCCGGACAGACTTATGTAGTTGTCACTGGATGGTATCTAAATAGAAGACCGTGATTGCCCTAAGATAACAAGAAAAGATCCATGTTATGTTGACGCATTAGCTGAAATGACGAGATTGTCAACATTAATGACTAATTATAAGTTCAATGTAATAAATAAATACTTTTGTCACACATATTTAGTACTTTTAATTTGTTTTAATTACTCATATTCTATATTTTTATTTTGTTTTGCTACTAAAAAGAACAAAATATTTGTATAGTTTAAAAAAAAAATAAAAAATAAAAACGCTTTTATCGTTGAATAAACTAAAAATTTAAAAGTAATATTTTAATTTTTTTTTTTGTTAAACAGCTAAATAATGCACCACAACTCTGTATAACCAAAAGCGTAATGTGCTCTCTTCTTTCATTCTCGTAATGACTTTATCTTAAAATTAGTGTTAGAAATGTTGAGACAAATGATATCAAGCACCCCCTGGGCCCGGACCCCCCCTGGAATTAAGAAGCCCCTCACTAGGGGAAGCCTCCCTGCACTTGCAAAAGGGTGACTGTATTTGATTTCACAACTGTCTTATGGAAAACTTTCTGTATATTTTAAAGTTTTCTTCATATTGCATGCATATAGGCTATAATATGGGCCGTCTACAGCATACGGGCAGATATGACGTGTCGGGTAACCACAAACGCTAAATTCCGCTGGTCCCACTTGCGCTTCCTACAGATTCGCGCTTCTGAAGCACCCCATTACTAATTTTAAATTCATTATTGTTATTATGTTCATATATTCATTTTAATGAATACATCCTAAAATTTTTGGAATTACTACCTATATCCTAAAATTTTCGTATTGACTATATCCTAAAATTAGTGATACTAAATCTATTACAAATAATATTGTTATTACTGATAGAAAAATTAAGAATAATTATACCAAGCTCCCCACGTTTTTTTTATAGAGTGCATTATTTGGCTGTTGGACAAAAAACTTAAACATATATATTTTTTAAAGTTTAGTTTATTCAACGTTAAGTTTTTTAATTTTTTTTTAAATATTAGTTTATTTCATAACGCACCCAAAGAAGTATAACTTCAAATAATAACTGTGCAGTTCTATTGGCAAATAAGCCGTTCAATGATGGACTCTAACCATTCTCAGCTGCACTAATGCGCGCGAGGTCTAAATACGTGTTAGGTCTTACGGGCGACACGGCAAGGACAACCATAAGCTAAATATGGACATAAGGTGTTCTCTCAAGTTGCGTAGTAAAACAAAGCAGCACTATATATATATATATATATGTATATATGTATATATGTATATATGTATATATGTATATGTATATATATATGTGTGTGTGTGTGTGTATTCTAATATGTATATATATAATTTGTTTACACGTGCATACTTTTTCAATACATAAATGTACAAAAAAAATGTTTAGGTAAAAATTGTACTAAACCCCGATACTAAAAAGCACATAAACTTGTACGTGTATTTTCTACTACCTATGTAGTATTTTAGTCAGAAACTTGAATAGGAATAACTTTGAGTTCACTTTCTTGTGCAATTTTTATGTTCCTTTTTGCACCAGAAAAAAATCCATGTGTACCAGGCTACTTAGGAAATTAAAATATTGCAGTAAAATTGCTGTATGTAAAAGTTACTTATGTTAACTAAAATACGATATTGAGGCTACAAGGCAAGACTGCATACAAGAAATTTCAAAACTTCAAAAAATTATAAACATTATTTTGTCATAGCCATGTGCAAACCTACCTTAATAATGTAATCTTTGTCCGTAATGTAGACCAAGTCAGTGGAAATGCTGATAACTGTAGCCATATTCTTGTTCAGTGTGAGCTGGATTACTGACATGAGGTCGTTCGCTTCCAACAATACCAGCTCATTTATCAGCACGCCGACATTGCTGGTCTCCACCATATACTATGAAATCCAACATGTAAGAAAACAAGAAACAAGAAAACAGTAATTTTAAATGTCATATTTAAGAACTTGTTTATATTAGAAATAACCTAACCTACTGTTTCGTATATATTTGTATGTTTTTTTTCAATGAATGGTGATGATACAAGCGGATTACAAATCATAACGAAACTATAAATATCCATTCTTGAATGGTATGTAATCTGTTTCTTCTCCGATAACTGCTACGTATTGCAATGATAACTAATCTGCCTGAAAATACGTTCTTCCACTACCTAGACTAGTGATTTTTAACATCATACTCTAGTTCAGAGGTCACAGACTTCAGAAGATTTAATTAGAGAATGCCTCTAGGGTAAGATGCTAATTCACGATGTCTGGAAGGTATGTAATATTTAGTACTGGATGTCAGCAAAACAGCGTCTTTCACTTTTAAGCTTTGTGTTATTGCACTTCCATGTCATTATTTGTTTTCAGGATAATGCCTAACGATGTTTTACGTGTAACATCTTTAAGCGAAAATTATCGTAAACCTAAAATTGTATTCGTTATTTGCTAATGGGTAGATTGATTTACCATAATATGTTGGACATTCGCCACACCTTTATCTATATACGCCAGGTATAGTTTATGCTGGTTGTCATAGAAAACAAACCTAAGGAATCAACAGTAAATATGAGTACAAAAACACACGGAAAACAAGCCAATATTAGCTTATGTCAAATGTTGCGTGCATAAAAGATAACACAGCGAACTATGTAGAAGAAATTTAGTCAAAAAAAATTACAGCACAAACGAATACAGTAAGTAGGTTGACAACGACAATGACAGTTGCAACTGTAACAGTAATTACAGATAAGATAACCAACTCCAGACATTACAGCATCAGTCGAACCCGGTGATGAAACTAAACACCTAACTGTGTTGTCCGGATGTATTATTTTTCTAATATTTACAGTTTGGTTGCAACTGTTTCGTCATTATCAACCCACTGTGTTCGTCTGTGCTCAGAATTTTTCTGACTAAATTTTTTCCCACGGAATTCTCTGCGTTGCCTTAGTTTGTAACATTTGCTGTTAGTTAAATCGGCTTGGTTCCCACGTGTTTATGTGTTCATAGTTGTTGTAAAATTGTGAGGTTTTTCTACGACAACCAGCGAACGCCCACGTATTACGATATATTCAGGTTTTATGTAGATATAATTACAAATAAATATATATAAAATAAACAACTTGGATGAAAGAAACCTCAGAATCTGTGAGTGAAGCATTGTGTGATAAGTTATTTCATGTAAACATCTTCAGCTGCTTGTTTGGAAACTTGCATCGGAACCTATACAAAACCTTCCACCGTGGTTTAGGGCTTTATGCCCGACTTACACGTAAGCAGTTCACGCCAAGCCGCCGGAAATGAAATACGAACAACCAATCAGAGATTCTCATTAGTGTCCGCGCAAGTCACACCAAAATATCGAGTTCACACCGAAAGACCAGAAAACATAGAATTTTTTACCAGACTACAGTTTACCAGAAACACGAAATTTTAATTGATATATAAATTATCGCCCAGCAAGAGTAGAATGAATGTATATAATTAAAACTCAATAATTTTCCAATATTACAATACAAACAAAAGGTATATTTTGAATAGGCAGGTAGGTTTTACACTAATTACGTAATTTAGATTATTAAGACAACATTTTAAACACATTTCGCCTTTTTTTAGAGTACAGATATAACACATATAATTTAAACAATATGTTTAATAAATTTATATTAAATGGTGTTGCTGGCAAGTGCTTTATTTTCGGTTACATTGTAAGAATTAAATTAAAAGTGATTTAAGACTAAACTTTGCCGACTCTCAATTCGATCTTGAACAACAGATTCTGACGTTTGTCACGTCGCCGTCGTTACCATGTCTTTCAGACCCTAGACATGCTGATAAAATTACTCAACTCACTGTTGACTACTACCTGTTAAAGTTTGGCTAACGAATCTTGTTACATTTTGTACAAAATACCAGTGAAATGTTTCAATAAATAGCATATCCAAATACTTTGAAATATCTCCAGGCTAAGGCATCACAGTATTTGTAATTGTTTTAGATTTGTAGGTATTTACTTTTTTTTACTTAACATTTTCAGACATGATATGATGGTTAATTTAAGATCACGTTGCTAAGAAACATATTTTACCAATCTCCTACGTTACGTACTACCCTGTGATTATTTTTCTTTAGTAGAATGTACTCACTCTGCTGAAACCCAAACGCATAAATTCCCTGGATGCTGGATGTTCTTCATTTTCTAGGTCACTGCAAAGAAAAGAGAATCGATTTTCACTCTAAACGTCTAAATCAATGTTAAGAACGTTAACAATTACTTGTGTCGTCTGTCCACGGGGAAACCAGACAAAAAAAAAAATATGTCAGTCATGGGGACTGTCGACAGAAGTGAAAACTTAAAATTTAGTTTTTTAATGTGTAATATGAAATAATTTCTACGTCAAATGTACGCAAGATAATGATTTTGGTATCATATCACTAGAATGTCGGTGACGCGAACCCATAAGTTTTGCCCCTACCAATAATAATTTTAAAACTAGAAGAAATGAAGTTTTTTACTTGAAAGACTCAAAAATTATTAACTTAAATCTACAAATAATCAACATTATCTTTATTAAAACAATAACATGACGTTTGAAGAAATTCACATCGTAAATAAAAAAACAAAAGAAAAAACATAACCTCAACTTAACTCCCAAATAAAAAATTACCTATACTCGCAATATGTACCACACAATAACGTTAAAATTTCCTTGGAAAAAAAGATAAAATTAAAAACTTGTATCTTCAAAAATAGAATAAATTAAGATTCATCCTTGAAATATATAAAAAAAATAACACTTCACGTGACCATGTCGATGACGACTTATCTGAATTTACTCCCTATCCAAACCTTCCTATATAAGTTTTCACTTCAAAACTTTTAATTGGGAAATAACGTTTCCAGATGGTATTATTCCTAGTAATTTATTTGTGTTGTATGTTTCGCCGACGGGCAGGATCACTCAACGTCACAGTTCGAGAACAGTGGGGGCGTGATCCGCCGTGGTCACGATGAGGAACCAGCTCCGGCATTCGCCTGAAGTGATTGCGGGATGGCCGGAGCTGGATTCCCACCCCAACCCGCTCGGCAGAGAAGGAGCACGCGGAAACGTTAAGGGTTCGGTTCAAGGTCACGGTTGTGATTCTGTCCCGCTGGAGAGTGCTAGTAGTCGTGTGGATCCAATACTCGTTAGCACAGACGTATCACCTTCCCGGGCGCCGCTTCCGTCTGGTGTGGGGAACGAGGGTAAACGAAATTATACAAAACATTATAATAAAAAAAGGCTCGCACATTCACGGCATACCCCAAATTCTGACCCGAGTCCGTCCAAAGGCACTCGGCGACTTAAGCTACGGTCACCTAAAGCAGTTATGGGCAATATCGCAAATGAGTGGTCAGTTCATGTTGCACATTTGGATTCCATTGTCTGCAGTCTTTTAAAAAGGCTCCCTCTGACGTCGTGGGTGGTGTGGGATATGGTCCGAATACATTGGTGAACTTAGCCTTTTTGTCCCAATCTGTGTTCTTTGGTAGCATAGAAGAAGAATATTTGTGATAAATGCTGTTTCCAGTTCCTGTTTCAAAAAGGTAAACATAAAATAACAGACAATGTGGTAGGAACAAGAAAACAAGAAGCCCAAGACGAAATATTGATTAGTGCTGTCCGTTTGCGACCGGCATTTTTCAAAGGTCAAAACCCCATATTCATTTTTGCCTTAGCGAGTTACTATATATTACTGAACTCCCAAGACTTTTACAACTTAAATGAACATTCAAAACAGCTGCGTACTCATCATTTACAATGCATGGAAACAAACAAAAAAAAAATCGAAAACACTTATTTCAGCTCTATATATATATATATATATTAACTGCGCTCTGGTAACTACTTTATAAAACAGTATAATCAGACATCGCAATTTTAGACAGGGCAGTTTTCCGTGCGACAATGTGAGGCCATCGTCTTCAGGATATAGACATGGGTGGGGACCGGAAAAATTCGCGGATTCAATTATCTCTAGGATAGCCTCCATTATCCTCTGCACATCTCAAGTAAACACGCGTGTTCATTGGTTACTAACTTGTGAGGCGTCTCCACTGGGTAGCTTGTGATTCGACGCATCTTTGGTCGATAGTCTCTCATTGGCCCAGAGAGCTCCAGTTAAACCGCGAGCCAATAGCAGAACCAGCAGAATTATACACATGTTTGGATTTCAGCCTATCACGAAATGAATCCGCGAATTTTTCCGGTCTCTAGACATGGGCTACCCACAGGTTCGGACCGTTGTAGACGGGCCTTCAATGCTTCATAGCCCGTCGCCTGACAGTTGTGAGACAGGAGGACGAGTGACGGGCCAAGTGGCAACAAGGCAGGTCCTTCCCGCCGCCCACACGCGGTTATCGCTCCTGTCCGCAGCAGCCGGAGCTTACCAGATAACCAATGTGCGCCGCCAAATTAATTATTGCTTGTACATTTAAAGAGATGCAATGCAGTCGCCACGGACTTTTATTAAGATTAAGATATGACCAATGTCGCTATGTGATGTTTTAGCTGGTAGAACATACATCGTAATATCAATCATAAAAAATAACAATGTTAAAGTATTTTCACAAAACGACCTGTGTGCTTAGAACATCTACAATTTGATGTTTGTTTGAAAGTTCTATAATAAAAACTGACCGAATTACATGCATTTAAGTTTAACATGTAAATCCGTATCCTGCCATTTGGCTGGCGCGGGCTTGAACCGAGCCCGTAAGTTGCATCATTGGGGTTGGCACGCTTGTATCACTACATGGGCCAGATGACGGCGTGCATCATGTTTTCAGGGGTAGTGTCTGCCTTGTGGAAACAGTTATGACAATAATGTATTTTATGTAAGTCACTCAATTTAATGTGTGAAACCCGAGTTCATACTTATTAAGGGGGTGCCTCCCATTTCAGGTCATGATTTTATATTTATATTGATCACTGATCAACTTTCAGACTTTTTCAATTGTTTAACTTTCACGAAATGAAAAAAATATATATACAGCGCATACTTTTTGCATGATTAGCTGCCAAAGTTACATTTTTAACGTTTTAGGTTGTAAAAATAAGGAGAATTTAATTTATTGCAGAACTGAAACTTTTAAGGTTTAACTGCAATGCCACTGGCTACTTCATGATATGTTTTGCATTTCCATCACAAAAACTCATTTCATGTTTCTTGGTTGTCAAAATCGTAACAAATTGGAGAATTTTGAAATGCCAGGTAAACTTAATTAATATTTTCTGAAAGACGTTCAAGCCATTTCTTGAAGTTGCCAGTGGCATTTCAGTTAAACCTAAAAAGTTTCAGTTCTGCAATAAATTATTCTCCTTATTTGTACAACCCAAAAACGTTAAAAATGTAACTTTGGATGCTAATTGTATGCGCTGTAACTTATATATTTTTCATTTCGTGAAAGTCAAACGATTGAAAAAGTCTACAAGTTGATCAGTGATAGATATAAAATCTTGACCTTGAACCGTCAGCAAGCAAGGTGTTGTTGTGCTGCGACGGGCGCACCTGGCGAGCACGACGGCCACGAGCACGGCGTGGGCGCCGCCCGGCGCGGCGCGCAGCTCGCGGCACACGCGGCGCGGGTCGAGCAGCCGCGGCGATGGTGGGGGTAACACGGGCAGGCGGGGGCGGGGGCGCACCTGGCGAGCACGACGGCCACGAGCACGGCGTGGGCCCCGCCCGGCGCGGCGCGCAGCTCGCGGCACACGCGGCGCGGGTCGAGCAGCCGCGGGAAGCGGCAGTCCACGAACACCAGGTGGTGGCGGCGCGCCTCGAAGCAGCGGGCCGCCTCGTGCGCCGAGCGCGCCGCGTGGAAGCGGTGTCCGCGGCGCTCGCAGCTGAACCACAGCGCGGAGCTGCACGGGTCCTCCTCGGGGAACACCAGCAGCACCTGCCGCGCGTGCGCGTGTCATTACTATCTACATGCAGGCGCGCTGGACTTTCAACATGTTTGATTTGCTTGAGAACTGTGCGCTTATTTCATTGCACATCTCAACCTCAACTCGCCTAAAGAAGTACAACCTGAGAAATGCAGGCGATGATAATTCCGGTCTAGGGGGAAGGGAAATGTCACGGGTCTAGCGTTGATGCGTTTACACGCGACGCGTTCGGTACTCTTGTTGTTCGGCTAGCCCTGAGAAATCAATAGTACCATCTTGCTGAACAGAATTATATTAATTTTTTAATGGACAATTTTTACCTTTTTTGTTTTCAAAAAAATATATAATTTTTGTATATTTATCACACGTGGCATTTTTTAAAAGAATTCCGCGTTAAATTTTGCGTCTGAGTTTCGTAATAGAAGTTTATTTGCAGCATGAGAACACATGAATTTCCTCATTACCAAGTTTAGATGTTTATACATCACTGGCGAGTTATTTACGCGAATTTCTGACTAGACAAGGCACCAATAATACATAACCAAGCTTTTCTAACTCGTAACAGCCTGATGTTCAATTAAATACTGCATCGAAGAAAATTAAAATGCAACTTAGAAAACATTAGAATATGATCTTCAAATGGCAATTCTATCATATATCACACCGGATGCTCTGCATAAAAACTGTTTTATTTTGCTACAAATAGTATTTGTATTTTCCTAACAGTAACCAAATTAAAATTTTGTACAAGAAAACACATAATGTAGAGGTTTAACAACATATAAACAATTAATATCCAAGCCCGTATTTTTTGTAGCATAATATTAAAATTAATTTCCTGAAATAACTAAAGATTTTGGATTTTAACGTTGAATATATGGTATTACCCAATCAATTAAATTGCTAATTTATACATTTTATAAACTCTTCTTCAGAGTATTGCAAAGTCCTGAGTACGTGACTGTGTTTAGGCTAATCTAAAGTACCGCTTCTCAGATTGAGCAAGCTTTGGTCTTTAAACTCATTTTATTGAATGAGCGAGTTGTTTAACTACGTATAGTTTGGAACAGGTCTTCAACTGTAGGGCCAGCGCTCAGTTCAGAAACCTACGCACGGCTGAATGTGTTCTAGTAAGCTCGTATGAATCTAAACCAGTAAATATTAGAAAACGTTTATCATCACTTAGGAATGCAACCAAAGTCACTAAAAAACAGTGGACACTAAATCGAGAAAGCAAATAAACTAAAAGCCAGAAAAGATTAAGGAAATAGTTGAAGCATAAGGTCCGATTCTTGGCGAGGTGGGGTGAAGACAAAAGGGGAGGGGTATTTCAGTGTACTAAACGTACCAATATGGCGGCCATTTGTTTATAAATAATTAGCTGTACCTGTATTGGAGGTTAAATTTTAACAAAATGTAAACTCATATCATTACATTTGTATTATGAAAGATTCGTTTTGGAATTTTAATATATATATATACATATTAACCAGTAATATTTTTACATAATTTTATTCTCAACAGATTAACTACGGTCGCTTATAAAATCAGGCTAGAACAGCTGATACAAATATAAACTAACGTCCGCCTAATTGGTATGTAAAAATCAGGGGGGGGGGGGGAATGGGGGGAAGGCTTCACGTTTAACGGCTAATGCTCCAGCTGCATCATTTCCTAATCTCTGCTAAAAGCAGTAATCTGGGAAATATCACAAGCAAATCAGTTAACCTAAAAAAATTAATTTAGTATGATATTGGCAGAATCAGTGAAATGTAATTACGTTACCGTGCCTAAGGCCTAAATTCTCACAAAACAGACATATGTTGAACCAACATTCCACGAAAATATATGTGTACACTAAACTGGAACTCCTTGAAAATTTGTAAACATGCTAACTATTTCATTATATGACATTAATCATTCACATTAAAATGCAGTAATTTATACGTAAGTAGTAAACACAATATTTCTTCGAAAAAATTCAAATTTGTTATCTATTACTAACTGAAATGCACGGTGTTGCACAGACTGAAGAGGCTTCACTCAGGGAGATAAGGATCTTTTTTTTTTTTGTTTAAATCAGATGTAGACAGTAATTTTCCTCTTATTTGGAAAGTCAAGCGAGTAAAATTACATGAATTAGAATCAAACTTCTGCTTTAAGATTATTGGAGTGTTTTTTTCTTAAACTCAGGTAGACAGTAGACCTCCTCTTGTTCTTAAGGTCAAGTGTGAAAAATTACATCAAGCTCGAAATAAATATATAAGGTAGGTAGACCTGTATAAAAACATTAACAGAAACCCTTCTTTTAGATAAAGTTAGCAAATTGCGTGGCATAATTTTAATGGGTGGCAAGGAATATCAGAACAAGTAATACGAGGAGGACCCAAAAAACCCGTACTAAGAGCGCGCTGCCATTCGTAAATGTAATAAAGAGTTCTCTCGCTAGATGGGGTTAGTAGATACCTTCAATAAACAGCTGCCCAGACGACGTCCGTTTGTAGGTTAACGTTTCTCTATTGTTCTCGATTTCCGTCTACGCAGTCGTTATGACAGATTTAAAAGAACAAAGAGTGTATTTTAAATTTTGTTCCTTCTTGAAAAATCGACAACGGAAGCTTACCAAATGCTTCAACAAACTTTCAAGGAGGGTGTTATGAGCCAAACACAAGTTTTCTAGTGGTTTTGGAGCTTCAAAAGTGGTGAGATGAGTGTTGAAGACCATGCTCGTTCTGGGCGCCCTTTAACCTCTCGAAACGACGCAAAAATTGAAAAATATCCGCAAAAAAAATAACGAGGATGGTCGTTTCATGATCGACAAAATTTAAGAAGAAACAGGAGTGAGTTGGAGCTCGTGCCAGCGGATATTGACTGAGGATTTGCAAATGAAACATGTTGCCGTTAAATTTGTTCCTCGCCTTCTCAAACAGGATAAAAAAAAACATTCCATGGAATTTGAGCCAGGACTTGAATAAAGAGATTGAAAGTTATCCAAAAATTTTGAGCGAAGTCATTACAGGTGATGAGAGTTGGTGTTACGCCAAGCGTCAAGCCAGTGGAAGACTCCCAACTCCCCCAGACCAAAATAAAAAATAAAAAAAAGCAAGACACGTGAGATCAAATGTCAAGACAATGATCATTGTCTTTTTTGATGTTCGTGGAATTTTGCAGCAGGAATTTGTTCCCCCTGGCCAGACTGTTAACCAGCACTTTTATATGGAAGTGTTAAGACGTTTGCGAGAGGATGAGCGGAGGAAACGCCCAGAACTTTGGTGATCAGGTGACTGGTTCCTTCCATCACGATAACGCCCCCGCACACACGGCCTTACAAGTGAACCGCTATTTGGCCTCTCAGGGTCAAGGGTCTGCCGTTCCCCATCATCCATATTCGCTAGACCTATTCCCGTGCACTTTTCCCTGTTTCCAAGACAAACCTAAATTATTTGATAATGTGGATGTAAAAACAGCTTCGCAAAGGGCTCTGGAGGATATCAGAGTTGAAGAGTTCCAGATATGCTTCAAGCAGTGGGAAAAAAGACTTGACAAGTGTATCGAATCTAATGGAGAGTACTTTGAAGATGATTGAAGGGATTTTGTAAAAAAAAAAACAAAGGCAATAAATAGATTTTTATGACAAAAATCCTGTTATTTTGGTTCCTTCCTCGTACATGTCCGGAAACGAAACCCAGCAAAGTTACATGTGCAAACAATAGCGCGCAAATTTGAAATTGGCGGGTTTCAGGGGACTACTCCATTGGCTGAGAAGACGCCGAGACGTTCAAACGCTCCACGGAAAGCATGCGACGAGCGGGGCGCAGACGTTTAGTTGCCCATACGCACTAGCAACAGCACGGTGGTTGGTCGGTTGTGGCAGTTTGCATGTTTGGCTTTGGGTGATTAGCGCAATCTTAAGCGTTAGTGAGTATCGATGCTGCGATTACAGAGTTGACGTATAGAAATAGCACGGCAGACATCATTCACAGAGATGGCCGATATATTTAGGGCTAACATCCAGGCGAAAAAAAAATTGCAATGCGCATTTACCAAGGTCGCGTGTACCGCACGGCTTAACCAGTGACTGCCTGAAACTGGGATTTCATAACACGAACAGTGATGTGCACCAAACTGCATGTGGCTAATTCTAAACGTCTGCTTCTCGCGGTGCATTTGAACGTCTCTGCGCTGCTATCGGTCCTCCTCTCAACCCTGAAGCCCGCCAAATTCAAATTTGCGCGCTACTGTTCGCGCCTGTAACCCAGGCCCTAATTTCAGGTAGATGGCGCTGTGTGCAGGTAATCTTTAGCCGCCCCTTCCTTTTCCAGTTCCCCAAAACCCTTATTAAATTTTACAAATTCAAGCTTATTTATTATCAGTTTTAATAAAAAAAACATTATGCAACTAAATACTTAAGTTTTTTCAAACACATAACTGTCTTTTTTTATTTAAATTAAATAATTTTTTTTTTTTGCAGTTTTACGAGGCTGCGCTGTAAAAAATGTACTTTTTACAAGGAAAATCCTTGGAAACCCTGTTGCCAACGATAACCTACCCTTTGTGGCAGTCCTGCAATGACATTTTTCGGCGTTAGTGTATTTCGGCGTTGTGGTAATTCGGCGTTGTGGTACACAGCAGTTTTCTAGCTGTCGGCATTGTGGTCAATTTGGCATTTCGGCGTTGTGGTGCGTCCCCGTCTTTTGTGAGCTTGTTAAGCACAATTACGATTTTTAACAAAAAAAGCCTGATGAATAATAACTATATCTATCTTTGAATGGGTTAGTATTGTATCTGTTATTTTTTTCTAGTGATAATGACCAATGCCGATTACATTACAAAGCCCTGCCTTGAAATTTTGCAAGTGATATCGTTGGCACAAGGATTTCCAAAGACAATCTTTGTAAAAGTGCAAAAACGTTTTTGGAGTGTACCGTAATAAAACATAAGTTGTAGTATAGGTACTCTATATTGTAAGACAAGTTTTAAATCTATTCCTTAAGTATTTGGTTAATGATCTAGTATTTTTAAGCTCACTGCAATAGTTAGTATAGAGTAAAAAATTTCCTCTTGACATGTATTTTTGAAAATCAAATAATCACCGTAAGTTTAAAAAAAAAAAAAGAATCTTATTTTTCCCATCCCTCAGATATTTTGTCTTTTTTTTTCCCCGCTTCTCAAATCTTCCACCCCTCAAAAACTGGCGCTCTTGGCATATACCCGGTTTCATTCCAGACATATATTCCTTGATAAAAATTGCTTGTTTTTGCTTTTCCTACCACCCATTAAATTTATGCCCCACAATTAGCTAACAGCATTTATATTTCTAGATCGTAGATATGATGGTGTACCCGACATTGCGTCATGCATTGTTGCTGGCATCTGCAAGGGTTAGTTGTTAACAGTTGTTAATCGCCCTTGAAGATTTCAGCAACAAGGAATACCGAAACGGACGGTACAAGGCAAGTCGAAACTGATGTACTACAAAAAGAATGTCCCAGTTATAAATGTTAAGAGTATCAACTGTAAGCGTTGTCGTGTGTTGGTTCAAGGTCACAATTATAGAGTAACTCAAACCGTTTTAGAGAAGCGCGTGCGTGAGTACAACTTTGCTGTTTACTCGCTTGCAGCGCCACCTACGCAAAATGGCGACTCTTGAGCGTAATTTCCCCGATTAATAGAGGGTGAACCTGAAAACTTTATTTGGCAACAGGATGGAGCCCCTCCCTATTGGAGTGGAATGAGTGGTTGAACGTGGAAGTCCCTGGCCGTTGGATTGGTCGTAATGGTCTTCACGACAGAGCTCTTTTACGCTGGCCTTAACGTTCACCTGACATAACGCCATGATATATTTTCCTTTGCGACTTTATAAAAGATCGTGTTTACGTTCCGTCGCTAACTAATGATTTGCCAGAGTTGAGACACAGAATTGAAGAGGCTAGTGCTTCCATTACTCCGGACTTGTTAACTTATGTGTGGGAAGAATTGGACTTTTAAGTTGGACATGTGCCGTGCACATATTGGACATTTGTAAGAAAATCTAGGTTACGTTACCTTTACTCTTGATGTGTGATTTGTTGTGAATCTTCTAAATTAAACTGTTTTAATATACCATTGAAACTGGGGCATTATTTTATGGACATTCTGTATAATTTCCACGGACCTTGCCTGGATCCATAAGCCAAGCAGTAATTGGTACTATCCAGGTCAATACCAGTTCAGCATCATTAATGACTGCAGTAACTTTTTAAACTAATGTCAATGCCTTCTCTCACTCGCACAAGCCCTCGTGCGCACGGCTTGAACCAAGTAGGGCCGGGGCGAAGTACAATGTCGTGATCTTTACTCACCCACAACGTAACAGGAGCCAGTAACGAACTAAACTCGGTAAGCAATGTACTCGTAGGAGATTGCCGAGTTTTTGATTTCCTCTGCAACCAGAACAATTCAAGTTAATATAAATCACATAATTACCTTAACGATGATACTGAAACAAATAAGAAACACCGAAACTCCGACAATTAATCTCTTAAAACTTTCTGTGAACATGAAAGAAAGCATGGTTATGACAGCATACGTTTTGAAGTTTTTTGTATTATTTTAAAGTTTGATTTTTATCAACAGTCTAATATCACCTTTGATATTGACATTTTCATGGAAAAATGGAAAACAGCATGTGTGCTAACCCAAAACCTAGTTTTATAAGTAAAAATGTAACTAAAAATATACGTTCCAGTAATAAGTAACTACTGTCACCCACGCCTGTGTGACATGGTATATTTTGAACTGACGTTAAAAATTATGTTTAAAAAACCAACAAAATACAAACAAATTTCCTAGAGTATCGAATTTTTCGTGAAAATATTTTCGCAAATGGAATTTTACAGTACTACTTGCCATGAAAAATACCACTAAGTATTTTAAATGTCGCCAACATAACCTAACCAACCGTTCACACCAATTTAAAGTAATTATTTTAAATGTGCCTTACCTAATACAACCTATAGTTCACACAATTTCACAGTATTTTAATTAAATCTAGCAAACCTAAACTAACCTAACCAACTTATCAAAACTGTAAATATAATTAGAAGCATTAAAAAAATCAAATTTTGGAATGTTCTTTTTTTCAAAATTTGATCTATTATAGAAAATAATCATAAACAAATATTAAGATATGTTCAAGTAAACTAGTTTGGCATTAAAAGTCATTAAACCCAGACGTCATTATTTTCTTATAAAATATTTCAAATTTGTAAATCTTGCTAGCTAAGTTTTGTTAGTGATTTTAAAGAGAAAATAATGTTAAGAACAGCACATATCTTTGTATTATTCATAATAAACGTTTAAAAATTCTATGAATACCTAGTATTTTCCAAATATACAAGTCCTGGGTTCATTTTTATAGGTAGGCTACTTAAGTGACTTCGCTGAATCGTAAATTTTACTATTATGAGAAATTTCTTCAGTTTACTCACTTTCCATAATAAAGTTGTACTTCGCAAGACTTCTTTATTCATTTTACAGAGAAAAACACAGATTTATATTAATTTTTTGACATTGTGAATGTTTAAATTCAACTGTAGGTACCTAATCTAATTTTCAACATACAAAGTAAACAGAATTTTCCACAGAGAAAAAAAATCCTGAAGTTATTTTGTTTACATTTATATTTATATTTTTAGTTCTTAGTTTAAAAACTAATGTGCTTGTTATTTGTAGTACTGAATTATTTGTATAACATACCTACATGAAATTTAATAAAAGGCCAAAATGGCTTTATTTGTTGATCTATTTTTTGCATGTTCAGTGTGTTTCATTGCTAAAATGATTCCACGCAAAAAAGTTACAAATATTAATAATAATAAACTTGCAACCGTTGTATTGTAGTTATTAAATAGGTTTATGAACTTGAACAAACGAGCTATAGTTCCATTGCTCATCCCGTTCTGTGGTACAATATGTCATTTGCTTCACTAATAAGATATATGCCTGTGAATATGGGAGCATACTAGGTTGGACATTCCCGTAGCTATTAGGTTCGCCACAGAAAAACTAAATGTCTTAGAGGATACTGGCCCCATCAACCCATTTAATTGCAGAAGTTTCAGAGCTAAAAATTGTTCCTCAATTAAATTGTTTTAAAGTATTCCAAATATGTGACTTAATTTCCCACATCTGCGCCCGAGGTAACGAGCAGGTAAGTACAACAACCTGGCCCCTGGCGTATAGACTACACGCAACACATTCTTGAGCTGTTGGCTGCAGACTCTTGGGGCTGACCCTGCGTGTGCGCGCTACAACCTTGCCACGCAGCAAGGTTATTTCTCCCAACAAAATTACCTTAATTGCTATCTTCAATTTTTGCGATCGCTTGCAAAAAAACTATATTTCAAAGATTTATATATTTTATGGCCATAGAATAATTTAAATAATGGTAACCTAACCTAACATTTTACTTTGGTAAACTTCGGAAACTTTCAAGTTGTCGTTAAAAAAAACTCTTAAGTGAAATACAGTTAGCTTGTGTAATCCTGCAAAAAAATTATCCCATGAATCCTTTGTGATGTTACAAAGGGATAATTATCAATAATTAACATTCATCAACCTTGCTAGTCTTTGTTTTCGTACGAAATATTCCCGGATTGCAAATCCGACAAGCTATGGCCAGTTACGACCCGTTCTACAATGACACGGAAGCGAAGACGGATCCCACGGAACGGAGCATCTACAATGTCACCCGCACTGATCAGCTCGGCGATGCTCAGCCTTCCGTTTACGTTACTCCGTGCGACCAATAAGAGCCGAGTATTTGGCTATGGTAGCAGCCATGCTTGTTACCATTTTAAGTTCGTTAAAAATTGTTTCAGGTACAAGAATACCTGTAAGGCCAGTTATGCAATAGCACGGAAACAGAGACGGATCACGTAAACGGATCTCCCAGAATTGGTCACTACCGAGTCTGCTACTTCAACAGTTCACGGAAACGTAATAAATGTCAACCAATGAGATTGCATTTCAAAGTTACGAAATATTAATTTAATTTTGAAAAATATATAGGGTTATTCTAAAAGATGGGCCCAATTTAATTCGTTTGTATGTCATGAAACACAAATTGGATATAAACAGTCTACATACCGAAGGAAAGAGGAAATTCCAAAGTTTTGTTTACCACCGCTTGGGCGACGATAGTTGCATAAACGGCCGCTAGGGTGCTCGCGGCAATAGGCAGGCATTTCGTGTCACTGTTAGTTGTGAGTAAGATGGCTACTATGCAGCATAAGGTTTTCTGCGTTCTTTTTACAAAAAGTGAGTCGGCAGTTATAGTGCAGCGGGCGTTTCGTCTCCGATTTGGCATCAAACCACCAACTAGGAAAAGCATAAGCCGTTGGTTTAAGCAATTTCAACAAACTGGATGCCTCTGCAAAGTAAAACGCTCGGCCGACGTGTGTTATAGGATGACGTCAGACGAATAGAAGACAATTGTATTCGTAGTCCAAGAAAGTCGACCAACAGAGCTATTAGAGAACTAGGAATTCTCCAAACAACTGTATGGCGAGTTTTGAGACGGCGTTTGCTGTATAAGCGCTACCGCTTACAACTTGTGCAGGTTCTACTTGAGGATCACAAAGAAAAGTGTATTGGATTTTATGGTTATGTGCTATAAATGATGGAGGATGACGCTTTTCTACCGCGCTTAATTTTTAGCGCTGAAGCTACGTTTCATCTTAGTGGAAAAGTGCATAGACACAATGTTCGCACATGGGGTCTGCAAAATTCCCGTACAACATAGAAACATGAGAGAGACTTGGCGAAGATAGTGTTATGTGCCTTATCACGGACAAAAGTTTAAAGGCCATTTTTTTTGCGCAAAGCTCTGTAAGCACTGTAAATTATTGAAGATTTACAAGACTTAATTTTACAACAAGGTGGAACTCCGCCCTATTAGCACAGTGATGAATCCCTTCCTCAACGATGGATAGGTCGCATGGAAAATGAAGACCTGGCTCTACACTCCTAGCCACAGAGATCTTCTGATCTCGCGCCATGCTATGTTAAGGAGGCTGTTTACATCCCACCTCCACCAACAGCTATGGCCGACCTGCGGACCGTGTACTGCTGCGGTGAACTCAGTAACACAGTACATGCTTTCTCGCGCGTGGGACGAGTTTCGGTACCGCTTAGATGTTTGCCGTGCAGCACATTCAACATTTATAACCTGTTTTCAAATCTTCGGAACTTCCTCTTATTATTAGTATGTAGTTTGTTCATGTCCAATATATACTTCATTAAATACAAATGAATTAAACTGGATCCATATTTCAGAGAAAAAAACACACACACTTTATTATTCTTCGAGGTTATAGCACGGGCAAAATTTACATATTTATTTAAAAGAAAACGAAAATGTAATAATATAACTCCAGATATTCTTGTACTCAAAACAATTTTAAACGTGTTTAGAACATAAACAAACATGGCTACCGCCGCAGCCAAGTACTCAGCTTCTATTGGTCACACGGAGTAACGTAAACGGAAGAACTGAGCATTGCCGAGATTTTCCGTATGGGCCCGTCTACGTCTGCGAG
This sequence comes from Bacillus rossius redtenbacheri, assembly GCF_032445375.1. Lineage (NCBI taxonomy): Eukaryota > Metazoa > Arthropoda > Insecta > Phasmatodea > Bacillidae > Bacillus > Bacillus rossius. The sequence continues at coordinate 18,603,045 of NC_086336.1, forward strand.
CTGTTGTAGGAAATCTGTTCCGTCAGATCCGTCTTCATTTACGTGATCCGTATCCGTTTCCGTATCAATGTAGAACTGGCCTACTTCTACGACCGATGTTCTACCATTGCTTTATGGTTCAGATTATTTTGTATTTTTTAATCCCGACGCAGGGAAATTCGTCATGATTGTGTTGGTCAAAAAATTATCAAACTACGAGTATCTTGATTGTCGTTTATACGTTTCCATGCACTTTGGAATCAGCAGGTGAATATTGAAAGGTAAATATTTTGCATTTCCGTGATCAGTGATCCGTTTTTACGTTTCCATGTCAATTTTGAATGGACCTAATTGATTTTAATGGGTTCATTGAAACGTGGCAATCATGAGAACATAATATATTTTAGAATGTTGAAATGAACTTCTGAAACAAAAGAGTCCTGGGAAAATAATTTCACCTCCGATATGGCTCACAAATTTCTGATTGTAAATTGCTGTTCCGTATAAAACTGTAATTCCTCAGACAACTGCATATAAGTTGTGCTTACGCCAAATCACCCCCACCAAAGGCAAGGAAGTCAAATGCAAATTGCACAGATGAGTGCAAAGATTCTGCGTGCGAAAGACGAAGCCACGTTCAAAGCACTCGCCTCCCACCAATCCGAGGTTAAACCCGAATAATTAATTATCCAGTGTAAAATCTGGCAAATGTAGCAGCAGACCAGTGGGTTTTATCAGGCTCATCTACTCTCCTGTCCATAAGCATTCCGTCTTTTCTCAATCCCACCCTTCTACTCACCAACTGCCTCTCAGGATTTTTTTTTTTTTTTTTTTTTGTAATTTCCGTGCATTTGGCAACACCGTCTGTGGCCCCGCAGAGTAATAAAAGAGAGAGGCAGAGACAAGTCTCGAAAATCCGGACCCCGCTCGTCCGGACATTCGTTTAATTTTAGACGGATCTAAATAAAACATAAAAGATAAAAAAAGAATGGCGTGACACAGGTAAATAAGAAAATACCTACAATTCTAAGAGAGGGTCCGCTTTCCCTCAGTTTCCGAAAGTCTTACCGCCAGTTTTCCGCTCATTGTCTGTTTTCCGAGAAGTGACTCACTCTATGCCCGCGAGTTGTTCTGTTCCCTTCAATCGATGGTTACTCGTGCTGGTGATAGATGTTCGTGATAGTAATTTTTATTCTGTGCGAGTGTCTTACTGTGCACGCTTATTAAGAGCGATGTGATGGCTACTAAACGTAACAAAGTGACTGTAGCAATGGAGCAAAAACACCAAGCCTTATTTCGTATTGATGCGGGTGAATCATTAACTACAATCGCGCAAGATTTAGGAGTGGGAAAACAAATTGAGGGGAAAAAATCGGAAATAAATTGAAGATTTTTGAAGTGACAACGTCTAATAAATCGATGAACGCCGGCTGCACGCACGAAAAAGTGTCCCGTTACGCACATTGTCTCGTTACGCTGTGTCCCGTTACGCTCCTTGTACGCCTGCGCCGCATCTATCTCTCTTCCACTCGATTTGAACAACATTGATTTGACTTTTTGGAGGCACATTAAACTTGAAACACTCCCATTCGTTTCCTACTTTTCCTATCATCGTCCTATCCTTAACAGAATAACACAGATTGGAAGAACTTAAATAGCAAACATGTATAAAAGTTATAGTTAAAATAACCTGTCCGTTAAAGTAATAAACATATTTGAATTAATGAGTGCAAATAAAAGTAAATTTATCAATTAAATTGTAGATTTCATTTCACTCCTTCTTTGTATCAATACAAAATAGTGATAATTCAATAAAAATTATTCATTTTTTTATTCATAAAAGTATGCAATCATTTCATCAATGTTTCGCTATGACGTTGTCACGTTAAACTATCGTCTGTAAACCGACTTTACAGACAACCAATTTTTGTGTGAAAATGGAAAGTACAATCTGGGTAACAGAAGCACGTTAAAAGAAACTAATAAACGAAGCTTTAGACGAGGCTTTGTACATTTGGTTTTGCCAACGTGAACAAGAGGTTCCGCTGTCGGGCGTAACAATACAAGCGTTCGCGCTCAAAATTAATTAAACTGTAAAACGTGACCCTGCTTTCATTGCCAGAGTGTAATGGTAGTCTCGTTGGAAAGATCGACATGGTTCTCGTGAGCTTAGTGTAAGTGGAGAAATTTTGTGAGGTGACAATAGTGCAAGTAAAGACTTTAAAGTAAAAGTTGAAAATTTTGTTAAAGATGAAAACTTATAAGAGCCTTGTCAAGTGTTAAATGCTGACTAAACGGGATCAAATTACAAAATGCTTTCAAAAAAACATTAGCCTCAAAGTTGGATTCTGTAGCCAAAGGTTATAAGATAAAAAAAAAAGTGACTTTGCTTCCTTGTCGTATCGCTACTGGCGATTTGAAAATTCCACTTTTGGCTACAGGCAAATCGACGAAGCCTAAGGCCATTACAATTCTTAAAATGCTCTTTCAGCTCAGTACACTTCACAAAATTTGGCATGGACGGACGACAAAATATTAAAGCTCGGTTTTTTTAAACATTTGTTCCTTGAAAAAATTAAAAGACAAAACCGCCCAGAAAAACTGTATTGTTAATTGATAATGCACTGTCTCACCCGAGTGACGAAGAATTACGAGATGATGAATTTTTTGTAAAATTTCTGCCACCAAACATGACGGCTTTGACACAACCTATAGATCAAGGTGTGATTTAGTCAATTAAACGGCAATATACGGAAAAAAAAATGGATCATGTCTTTTTTGGAGTAACAAGAAGCAAACCCGTCAGCAAACTTATTGGATAATATTAAAAAGTGACCATGAAGACAGGCATTTACTTGGCTGCAGAAGCGTGGGAAGAAATTAAGTCGTCAAATCTTTAAAAAAGCTGGGATAAATTGTGGCGGAGCATTTCACAGGAAAACCAGAGAAAAGCCTAAACTCAACCAACTTCAACTAGCTTTGATTTTGTACAAATTTTTTAACAGTTGAAGGTTGTGCAACATTAAGGAGAATGACAAAGATGGATGAACAGTGAGAATGGTATACGTCAACAAAGTAGGGGGTGCAGACTGTTTCTGGATCAATGTAAACATTGAAATATGTAAACATTGCACCAGAACCAGCCTGGGGGCCGCCATCTTGTTTCATAGGGGCCGCCATTGTTGTTGACATTGGTTACCAGGGCGCTACCACCATCGCCGCCACTGGGGGCCGCCATCTTGTTTACATCTGCTGGAGGCCTCCATCTTAATTTAACCTTTGGTTACCGGAGCGCCCCACCGTCGCTCCGAAGGCAGGAATTGTATACAAAAAATCCTGGGCGGTGTGGGGATTTGATCCGTGGACACAGCAACATCGAGGTTACAAGGCAAACACCTTAACTACTAAACCACGAGATCAGTTGTGAAGAGTAGAATTAAATAAGGAATATATGCTTAAAAGGCGGCATACCGCCAATGTTTAAATTTCGAAAATAAATAAAATGCCGCTATTTTTAAATTTCGAAAATATATGCTTAAGCTGCCATGTTTAATTTCCAAAAAGAAACGCCGCCACCCCCCAACTCCGAGTATGCTTAAACAATACAGCCAACCCCCACCCCAAGTATGCTTGAAACCCCCACCATCACCACTATGCCTAAATAAAAATGCTGCTATGTCTAAATCATTTACCGCTTTGCTTAAAAGACACCAACCCACACTCCGAGTATGCTTAAAACACCCACCCCCAAGTATGCTTAAAGCAAACCCCCACCACTCCACAAACACCGCCATACTAGCTATGTCTAAAACATTTGCTGCTATGCTTAAAAGCCCCACCATACTAGCTATGACTAAATACAAATACCTAGGAGCAACATAACCTCAAAAAACCCGCGCACAGAGAGCAAGATGTTGTCTGCTGGGGCGTCACTCACACAATGTGCAATAATAATCCCCACATCATATTATATATATTTAAAAGCATAATAATGTCTTTAAATATTTAAAATATAAATTTTACCAACGCCGTGTAGGGAACAGAAGCCCGCTCGTGTAACGTAAAATATGCTTTTGTGGTAGCATAAGAACCAATAGCACTGGCTCTCTGCCAGTGGCATAAGCATAATTAAAATTTATAATATTGTGAAGACAGAAAAAATAAGCATAGTTAAAAAAACGTAGATCACCGTTTAACAGTACTGGACCAGAGAGAGATAAAATATTCCATAGCGATAGCATGTCAAGTAATAAGCATAGAAATGTATTAAGCATAGTTAGGACCCCTACGGTGCAGCGAGTAATGTTAGCAGTTGTACGAAGCAATAAAAGCAAAAAATTAAATCATAGGACCCCTACAGTTAACACGTAGCGTTAAGTAATAAACATATTTAAAATAAAATTGTAGGAACGCTCAGCTGTGGCACGATCGATATAAGTTACCAAGGTAATAAAAAAATAAACCATATAGGCATAGTTAAAAAATAATAAAAAACAGAACTAACCGTCCAAATAGCGCTCAGCGACATGTAGCAAATAAGCATGCATAAAAGAAAAAACTCACCGGAACACACCCCGCCCACCCCGGCGACATGTAATGATAAGTTAATAAATAAAAATGGTCATAAATATAAATTAAAATAAATGTTGTACAAACGTTGTGTAGGGAGCTGTAAGCATGCTCGCGCACTGCTAGCTATGCCGCGTCTGCGGAATCTGTTGACAACTGCCTGACGTCAGTGAAAGTGTTTTCCAATGCGCGCGCAAGGACAGAACAATGCCCGAGAGGAATGATGGAGAAAGTTGTTATTGTCACCAATCCAGTCCCGGATACCGACTCCGACGGTCAAGACACATCCTACCGTTTAATATCACCGGCATTAATCCACGTCTTTACGGACACAGGAAACCCCTTCCACGACACTAGGAAACATTCGGCACACATTTTGTGAATTTTATTGACTAAATAAGTGTCAGGGTACGCAGTTACTTGAATCTCAGGACCATAAAAGCCACCTTTAATTTCATTACCGTCCAAATCACTCAAATGAAACACACATGGAAAAATATGCGTAACTTTGACTACTCTGAAAACCTCATGTGACCACCTCGGTTTGAATCCCTTCTTAAACATTGTCTTGTGTTTTGATATACGTACGTAGGAACCCACGCGAGCCTTTAACCGTCTACGATCAATTTTCTTAACATATCTGTAAACTGTTTGTAGCAAAGAGTTATCCCTCACAGCATTCGGAGCCATGCCTATAGTGCGGTGGAACCTATTATTGTAGACAGAAAGTAATTTCGGTAAAAGTGTAAGCCACTTATAGTTTCCTTGTGCCGAGAACTCACGGTAAAGCATATCCTTTAATGTTCTATTAAAACATTCTACAACAGACGCCTTGACTTCGCTATAACTAGAGTAATGATTAATTGCATACTTTTGCATTAAGGCTTGAAAATGTTTATTGTAAAATTCCGCTCCAGCATCGCTTTGAATATTCTTAAAACATCCCGCCTCTTTTAAAATAATTTTTATGGCCGCGATGACTAACATTTCTGTCTTTCGTTTAACTGGAACCGCATAAGCACGTTTGCTATAAACATCTATAGCCGTACGGATGTACTTGAAAACGCTATTTTCCCTGCTGTACGGAATCATCTCCACCAAATCAACCTGTAAAAAATCACAAAGCCCATAGGTCAACACAGGTCTATGAGGAAAAAATTATGCAAACTCCGCGATGCAGTTCATTAGCAATCCCACGTTGTGCGACACTCATTTCGCAATATATCCTGCTTCCTTCAACTCTTCAAGAATATATATCACCTTTTTGCTATGTCCGGTATGGCCAGCAGCTTGTGAGGCCATTAGTAATCTGAGGCGAGCAACAATCTGGTTTGGGTTGTTCCAATAAACAAATTGCTTTGTGCGTTGCAAATCCAATGTTTTCTGTAACAAACCACCTCCTCGCTGTGATGAGTCAATATTCGGAAACAATCTTTTAATGATATTAAACTTTGCATGTGTATCGCTTTTATAACATTTTGTCGTAGGATCATTTCTTTTATAATAAGCATTTGTAATATCTAGTAAATGTCCGTATTGTTTTAAGGTGGACTCTGAGTAGGTGTGCGGCACTCAGCGGAACAATAATTCGAATAAGCCAGGAGCAGGCTGTATCAATTCTTCGTTGACACAAATTAACTTATTATCATGAAAAAATACTTCCGTATCCCCTAAGAACCAATGGTTGTTGCGTTTATAGAGACTGTAGATCCCATCACCCGAGCGAAGGTTGTAGCTCCGTAAGTCTGTAATTCACCCAATGAATCATTCATAACATCGCAACATATACTAGTGTCAGAATCATAACCATCACTCATTACCGGTTCTGGCTTCACCTCCGAAGACTCCTGTTTCGGAACAATATGATGTGGGATAGACTGAACGAGCGATGAGACTTGTCCAAGCTTATCCAAATGCGAATTAACAGACTTGAACATTTCCTGATTAATCGCATCCCTCTCCATTCGCGCTCGCTTAGCCAAAATATATTTGGCACATATGTTCCGTATGACATGATCTAAAGCGTTTGCCTCAGCAGACATGACTGAAGATAACCATACAGCATAAAGCCTTTTTATATACAAAATGTATTTTTAGGAGGCGGCCTCTGAGGTGTGGGCCACTTAGCAACAGTCCTCGCAGTCGATGCAGAAACCAATCCATCAACACCATTCTTCACAACACCAATAGTACGAGCCAATTGAGAAACTCGTTGCGATATGTCAGCGCTAATAGCGGTAAGTTTCAATATCAGTTCTGCCAAGATATTGTTTATAACATCCTTTACCTTTTCTATAATCGTATTCTCAAATAGATCGAGTTTATTCTCCAACAAATTAACATATACATCACCCAACTTTGTTGGCAGTACCGACAGACGAGAATTGATTTGGTCCACAGACCGCTGTTCCTTCATCTCCATATTCCATAAAAACTCGATAATACCAACCTGCACATCCCGTACATTGATTAACGATGAATTGAACTCAGTAAACCGACGCGACAGCTCCTCTGTCACCGTGCGAGAGAATACACCCGCGACCGAGTCAATATAATGTTTATCGCGCCATCCCCAGTATCCTTAGGCATACCCACACACTTTAAAATGTCCGCCTAGATCGCAATTCCCATCAAGATCGAGGGATATACACGAGTCAAGCTGATGTTTCAGAGGACCACCTCCAAGCTGGGATACGCTGTAGGACATCCTTCAATGACCCGCTACAATAAAATGATCAAAACCACAACAATACCTGCCATTAATCCTTTACGATAACAAGAAAACCATGTTCATTTTTCCAACACAAGAAGCACATATCCTTAAACGTACGAAATTCAATATCACTGTTTACATGATCATTGTAGGCATGTTGCAAATTAAGAAAATCTATGCGGAAAAGCACGATAACATTCGCATTATCCCGAAGCAAATGTTTAGGTATTCTGCCATAAGTTTGACCTAGGTAAAAACAATCAACATGTGCGTGTCTACCCATAGAAAAATACTGCTGTATGATTCCTTGTTTCTCACACATTATATCGTCAAACACAAACACTGAATTGGCCCTGGCCTTGCTAGGAAGTATCACATCAGCATTTTCCGTACACGGGAAAAATCCCAAACCTTCCACCTCTCTAAGAACCATAGCCAACCGTTGATACTTTGGTTGTTGCAGTGATTTTGAATATAGATACACATTCTCGAACCGAAGACTGTTCGGTTCCTCGAGTAAACTAAGTAGGACACACTTTTTCCGCATTCGGGCGGACCGACAATCAAACATCTTACTGTCGAAGGTAATAAAGAACCATGCCGCGACTTGCAAGCACTGGCTTCATCAGCCTGTGTAATCCGCACAGGCAGCGACTCGCGCTGTGGCACTACTTCCATCACGCAACTAAACAGAAAACTATAAAAACAGCATACTTATACCAACTGGAATTAGTATAGTGTTATGCATTGTACACGAAAGAAGGTACAAAGAGGTGGAGGAATAATAAACTCTGTTATAAACAAGCTGCCAGTAGAATTACATCTGCCAGGATATAATTTCTGCGGTCCAGGAACGAAACTCGCCAAGAGGCTAGCACGCGGTGATACAGGTGTCAACTCCCTTGACGAGGCGTGTCATCTCCACAATATTAGCTATTCTAAAAGTAATAACCTAATTGACAGACACATAGCCGATGGTATATTAGCGAACCAAGCCGCACAAATAGCAAAGAACCCCGCAACGAAATTCGGTGAAAAGAATGCAGTGTGGAGAATCAATAAGATAATGAGAGTAAAACGTAATATTGGCGGCGGTGTCTCAACAAAGAAAAACCGCGCAAAAAAAGGTGGGCTATTACCTTTCATTTTCCCAGCGCTGGCAACGCTAGGCAGTTTGATAGGTGGAGCGGCGGGTATAGACAAGACCGTGAACACGGCTAAACATCAAGCTAGAATGTTAAGCCAGAATGCACAGCACAATAGTAAATTGCAGGCGCTTGCAAAAAACGATTCGGGTCTATACCTGCGTCCCTACCCAAAGTCAGGGGGAGGGGTCAAGCGGAGAAGAAGGAAGAGGGGCGGGAAAAGGAAATGAGGATACTGAGTAACCTGCCAAAGCGAGCACTTACCACCACAGATCTAAAGACAGCAATTAGGAAATTAAAAATTCCACATTTTATAAATGTGTTTATGAAGGATAAATTACACACAAAACCATATCACAATGAGAGCGGTATTATTAATTTAGATACGAGTAAGGGACCCGGAACGCATTGGGTAGCGTATGCCAAGGCTGGTCGTACGGCTCAGTATTACAATAGTTTTGGAGACCTGCCACCCCCTTTAGAAATGCAGCGATACCTGAGCGGCTGCAAAATAACATATAATTATGATAGACAGCAAAAGTTAAATTCATTCAACTGCGGTCACTTATGCATAAAGTTTCTCATCTTGGTATATAAGAAGCATCAACCATAGCACACACAGTCGAACCTGCTTCGAAAGAACATGTCCATTACGCTAATACTAAGTGGAAACACATCGGAACTGTGTTCAACACACTTCCCACCGATCGACGTAAGTGATGGGTTATGGCAACTCGCTCTCGTGGATTTTACCGTACACAATTCTATCCCCAAGGTGGACGAAAACAACTGGATATTTAGGTACAAGCTGAAGAATTAAGAGATGACGCGAGAGATCAAATTACCTATAGGTTCCTACAAAGTATTAGACTTTGAAACATATATCAAACAACACCTACCCACAGACGTAACATTTTCGTTGAAAGGTAGTCCAAACACTCTACAATGCATATTGCAAAGCAATGCACAAATCGACTGCTTTGGCGACTGCTCCCTAGCCCCGATGCTTGGTTTCGAACCGGAAGTCTACGAGGCGAATATAATTCACGAGTCGACCCAGCCTGTAAACGTGATGCCGGTAAATGTGATTAGAATCACAGCGAATATCATTGGCCACAGCTTCCTTAATGGAAAACCAAACAGTACGATACACGTATTTTCCCCGAACGTTCCTCCAGGATATAAGCTCAGTGATACGCCTCAAACACTCATCTACAATCCGGTTAACGTGCAACAAATACGAGAGTTGGTTATTAGAGTGGTAGACCAGAACGGTAAATTAATCAACTTTAGAAACGAGGTGATTACACTGACGACAGTCGTCGTACCCTCCCAGATACAGAGGCCGTACCTGGCCACCGACGCGGGCCTGAGGGGGCCTGTTTTCCCCCCCAGTGAACCCCAGTGTGTGCGACGGCCAGGGACGCACCCGCGTGCGCCCTAGCATGCCAACGAGTGTTTTTTTCTATGTGACTTTATCTTTTATTTCAGTGTGTATATATTTGTAAACGATTAAGGGATTTGAATGTGTGTAATTAACTTATTTTATTTATTATTCATTGTGCAAGTTCGCTGTGTAATTAATGTCTCGTGTATGTCTTTGTAAATAATTCAATAACTTTTTCTGAAGTGTTTCGCCGTAGTATGTAATTGCAGCCTGGCGCGCCGCGGGACGGAGCTCTCTCCCACGCCGGCCGATTTTCCCCTCCCTCCCCGCCACCCGCGGGCGCCGGCCCGCGGGCGAGCGGGGAGAGGCAGTCGCGTCCTGGTCTCGAGCGGAGACAGACGTGTTCGTTGCTCCGCGAGCCGCGCACGTTGCGCTCGGGATTGAACGTTCGCTCAGTCCGCAGTCGGTCACGGCAGCTGAGCTGCCACCGCGAATCAGCTTAGCATTGTTAACTTACGAGTCATCGGGAGACGTGTCTAGCGGGCAGTTTCTACAACGCGAACGTGGTGCTACGAGTCTCTGAACTTTTCGCCGTCCACGGAACATTACGTAACGGGCCGCGTATGTACAGCGTTCCGTCTTCGGGCCCTTTCTCACTGGGTCAGCCTAGCATTAATAAACTTTACGATTCGCGCCGAAACGTATTTGAGAACCGCCCCGTCATCAGGGAGTCCGTGTCGCCGTGGTAGGGCACTTGTTCCGCGACGGTTCCGCCAGGCTGCGGCAGGACTTTATAAGCGTTAATAAAAGACGGCTCGTGAAATTCGTTAATGCCGTGTTCTGCTTGCGACAACCTACCAACATTCCTCGCAATCACTTCACTCTCCCTCCAGGTCCCGCCTTTCCCGGTCCCGGCCACGTTGGCCTGGACCCACACCTCTCCGACGAGGGCAGTACGGGCATAACAGGACATTTATTTCAACGGGAAAACGGGGACCTGAAGCCGAGGGACGTCATTTGGCGCCCAACTAGTGTGGCCGTAAGCATACGCAAGCGCACGCAAGCGCACGCAAGCGCACGCAAGCGCGCAGGTGCAGGACAGAACGGAAGCAGGTGCGGCTGCGCGGCGTGGGAGCGGCTCGAATTCGAGACGTCGCGCCGGCGCGCCGGCGGGAGATAACGCAGCGCGGGAACGGCGCGAACACGAGACGTTTCGGCGAGAGATAGCGCGTCGTGGGGGACAGAAATACAAGACGGCGGTGCAGCGGTATCCCGGACTGAAGATAACGCGCTGGGGAGGATCGTATTGTATTACTGGGGGAGATTGTGTTCACGATCCGCGGATCAGTAGCACAGGAGGACAGGATGGCGTGGAAACAGGCGGGACAAGAAAGATACGATCTAATCAGTTTCGAAACGGACTTGTGTGAGGAGGGAGACTCCGCGAAAATGGACGTAAAAAACGAGGTTTGCGGGTCCGGCGGCGCGGCCGAGGGCGCAAACAGCACGGACAGCACAGTTGAGGACAGTAAACGGGAACAGGGGGACAGGCACGCGGACGCAGATGGGCCGGTAGTGCGGTACGTGAGCACGCAGTTTGAGTTGCCAGAGTTTGCGGGGAGAGACAACGAGGACCCGCGGGAGTTTTTGCGGGAGTGTGAACACCTCCTAAAACTGTACGAAGTGCGACGGGCGGAGTGGACGCCGCGAGTGGCGGGACAGCTCCGCGGCGAGGCAAGGAACTGGTGGTCAATGGCCGGGAGTTTTGATACCGAGTGGGGACATTTTGTACGCCAAGTCAAAACTAGGTTTGATAACGATCAGGCGCGGGCAATGTGTTTGCGGACATTTTATTGCCGAAACCAGGAGGAGGACGAGAGTGCAGAGCAGTTCATTTACGAGAAGTTACGCATGTTCCGCCGATTGGGGACAAGTGGGGACGTGAGTGCGGCGTTGCCAACCATTGTCGAACAATTGCTGCCAGAGTTTCGCCCCTTCATGAGGACGGCTGCTGGTCGTGACACGGAGGAGTTCGTGGCCCTCGCCCGCGTGATCGAACGTGACATGTCGCAGTGGAGGACGGCACTCAGGGGCGCGAGAGCTCCCCGTGCTCGCTCGGGGCCGCGAGGGGTCACCGTCACAGAGGTCACGGACAGTGACTTGACCGTGGTGAGCTACGCCGGCGGCGCGGGACCGCGCAGGACAACAGACCGCGGTGGCACCAGGGAACGCCCGGAACCAGCTGCGACAGGAGGAGGACGTCACGAGCGGACAGATACGAGAGAGAGGGACGAACGTCCGCCGCGATGCCGTTTTTGCCCGGACGCGTACCATTGGCATCGCCTCTGCCCCACCAGAGCCGCGTGGGAGGAGGCGCGTGAAGGCAACACGTCGCAGGCGGGAAACGCAGGACCGGGGGCGGAGGGACAACTGGGTGCCGCTCCCCGGCCCGCCAGCCACCGGCAGTCCCAGTAACTGACAGAACACGTCGACCACCACCGGCGCCTACCGCACTAACGTCCTGTATGCCGCCGGGAAGCAGGGGACAACGGGACTACTCCTCATCAGCTGTCCCCATGCCGAGGCAACTGCGGGGACAGCTGACTGCCGGCGCCACCACCGCGGCCCTGAGGCCGGGTATACCAGGGCCGGACCAGCCGCCTCGTCGACACGCCGTCGACGGGGTGGACAACCAGAGCGTCAGCGCAGGCATCCCGCCGGCCATCTCCGTGCAGGGACAGCTGACTGCCGGCGCCACCACCGCGGCCCTGAGGCCGGTTATACCAGGGCCGGACCAGCCGCCTCGTCGACACGCCGTCGACGGGGTGGACAATCAGAGCATCAGCGCAGGCGTCCCGCCGGCCATCTCCGGGCAGGGACAGCTGACTGCCGGCGCCACCACCGCGGCCCTGAGGCCGGGTGTACCAGGGCCGGACCAGCCGCCTCGTCGACACGCCGTCGACGGGGTGGACAATCAGAGCATCAGCGCAGGCATCCCGCCGACCATCTCCGGGCAGGGACAGCTGACTGCCGGCGCCACCACCGCGGCCCTGAGGCCGGGTATACCAGGGCCGGACCAGCCGCCTCGTCGATACGCCGTCGACGGGGCGGACAACCAGAGCATCAGCGCAGGCATCCCGCCGGCCATCTCCGTGCAGGGACAGCTGACTGCCGGCGCCACCGCCGCGGCCCTGAGGCCGGTTATACCAGGGCCGGACCAGCCGCCTCGTCGACCTGTCGTCGACGAGGTGGACCACCGGAACGTCAACACGTCGGCGCCGGAGCGAGCCGCGGACCTCGCCGCGAGTTCCCCACGCCCGGACGGCCAGGTGGCCGGGGGCGGTGGGGGACAGACGACTGCACAGCTGGGGCAGGTCGGCCCCGAGGAGCCGGAGCTGCTGCGAATTCCCGTCCGCGCTAACGGGCGGGAGATGCTGGCCCTGGTGGACACCGCCGCCAGCCGAACCTACATCGCGGCCCACCTGGTGGGAGCGGAGGCAGTGACACCGCGGAGGGAGCTGGTGCAGCTGGCCACCAGGGATGCCGTCGTTGCAGCAGGGGGCATCACTCAGGTAACAATGAGCATCGTTGGTCACGTTAGCCACGTCGAGGCCTGGGTGGTCCCCGAGCTCCGCGAGGGGCTGATTCTGGGGGTCCCATGGCTGCACGAGGTCGACGCCACCGTGGAAGTACGAGCTGGCCGGATGCACTTCGGCACCCAGGGGCGCTGGACGGTGTACGGCGTGCACCAGGTTCCCCCCAGTCCCCCTCAGTCAGTCATTCGCCTAGAAGACCTTCAGCACGGTGTTCCAGAGGAGTACGTCGATGTCATCAACCATGTCCTCACCTCTCAGGCACAGGTATTTGCGGCCGCGGACCGGCTACGACGGACAAACGTGACGGAGCACCGGATACCGATGGTACCGCACCGCCCTCCCTTTGAGAAGGTATACGGATTTGGCATCCGGGAACGGGAGGCCATACAGACTCAAATTGACGAGATGTTACGTGACGGGGTAGTGGAACCCAGCACCTCCCCGTATAACTCACGGGTGGTGCTGGCCACCAAGAAAGACGGAAGTCTACGCTTTTGCGTAAACTTCAAGGCGATAAACAAACTGACCATCCCCGCCCCGCCCCCGCAGATCAATATCACAGACGCACTGGCAGGACTGGGGGACGCCACTATTTTCACGACACTAGACTTAAAATCAGGCTACTGGCAGGTGCCGGTATGTCTGGAGGACCGCCCTAAGACGGCATTTACGGCACCAGACGGTCGACGTTACCAGTTCTGCGCCATGCCGTTTGGTCTCATGGACGCCCCTGCCACGTTCCAGGCCCTGATGGTACGTGTTCTGGATGGGTACATTGGTGAGTTCGCCAGTGCCTATCTGGACGACGTTATCATCTGGTCCAGGACGTGGGAGGAACACGCGCACCATCTGGCATTGGTGCTAGAACGTATGGCCAGACACGGACTGACGTGCGCCCCAAAGAAATGCCACATTGGGGCCACGGAAATAGAGTTCCTAGGACACATAGTGACGGCGGAGGGGTGCCGCCCCCGACCTGAGCAGTTGGAGCTAATAGAGGGAAAGGGGGCACCGAAGACCAGGAAGCAGCTCCAGAAGCTGCTGGGGCTGCTCAACTGGCTGCGGTCCTTCGTCCCCGACTTCGCCACGGTGACGGCCCCGATGACGGACCTACTGTCGCCGAAGACTAAGTTCCGGTGGACCCCCGCCGCGGACGAGGCCTTGCGACAGGTGAAGCGCCGGTTCAGGAACTGTCACACGCTCTCACGCCTGGTGCCCAGCCGCCCCATCTTCATCCAGACGGATGCGAGTCAGGAGGGGATGGGGGCGGTGTTGTACCAGATGGATGACCGGGGCGAGAGGCGCGTGATCGAGTACGCCAGCGCCAAGTTTGGGCAGGCTGAGCGGAAGTATCACGTGAATGAGCAAGAGTGCCTTGCGGTGGTCTGGGCCCTACAGAGGTACCGTCACCACGTCGAGGGCCGCTCATTCACGCTGAGAACCGACAGCCAATGCCTCCGCTGGTTGGACTCCGCTCAGGGCCGGAAGTCTAAGTTCACTCGGTGGGCCATGCTGATCCAGGAATTCTCGTTCACGGTCGAGCACATTCCTGGACGTGAAAATCAGTTGGCCGACGAGTTGTCCCGGAATCCGGACCCTGAGAATGAGTTCCACGACGACCAGGGCTGGGAGGAAGTGCTCCTCCCTGAGCGTGAGCGCGGGGTAGAGGACTCGGTGCCGCGACCGTGCGCGTTGTACGCGCTGACAAGCCCCACTGCTCCTGCACCTGACGCGCGACCCGAGACTATGACTGACCTGCTGGCGTGGGTCCACGCGGCGCAACTCCGGGACCCCGACACCCGGACCCGACTGACAGAGTGTGGGGAGGGGGTGATACCGGGCTGCCGGAGCCTGAACGGGGTGCTCCAGACCAGGGGGGCTCACAGGTCGAGCGGGTGGCGGACCCACGTGCCGCCCGAGGCCAGGCGCTGGGTCCTGAGCTACCTGCATGACCACCCCCTGGCGGGACACCCGGGCGCGGAGCAGACGCTGCGTGAGGTCAGACGGACGTTCCGCTGGCCTGGCGACGCGGCAGAAGTAAGACGCTACGTGCGGGCCTGCCTGCGTTGCCAGGAGCGGAAGTCCAGGCGACCCGACGGCAAGGAGCAGCAGGTCCCACGACGGCCCCGGAATCCCTTCCACACTGTGGCGGTGGATATTATGGGGCCGTATCCTCGCACGTCCCGTGGTCGGCGATTCATTGTTGTGGTCACGGATGTCTTCACCCGCTGGGCGGAGGCGTTCGCAGTACCAAACGTGAAGGCCGGCACCGTGATTGCCCTGCTCGAGCGCGAGTTCTTCCCGCGATACGGGTACCCCGCGGTCCTGCTGACGGACAACGGGGTGCAGTTCACGGGGAGAAGCTGGCGAGTGTCCTGCGCGGGTTGGGGGGTGGAGCATCACACGACGCCCACCTACCATCCGCGCGCGAATCCGACCGAAAGGCGGAATCAGGACATTAAAACTCAGCTGCGCATCCGGTTGGACGAGGACCACACCAAGTGGGACCTGCACCTGCCGACGCTGCTGTTTTGCCTGCGCCGTCGGACGAACGCGGTCACGGGCCATTCCCCCGCTGAACTGGTGCAGGGCCGGAACCTCGCCCTGCCCGGGGAAGCGCGCGCAACCCCCGACTTGCACAACATGACCACGGACGATCTGCGCGAAGACGCCCGACGTCGCCAAGCTGACTACCTGACTAGACGTACGCCGCAGACGTACCAGCCCCCAGCACGACTAGAGCCTGGCCAGCAGGTGTTTGTTAAGTGTCATCACCTGTCGGCTGGCGAGCGGGGCTTTTGCGCCAGTCTGGCTCCTAAGTGGGCGGGGCCACAGGAGATCGTAGACAGACTGGGCACCACCTCGTACCTCGTGCGTCGCGCCGACGGACGGACAACTAAGGTGCACAGGGACGACATTCGACTGATAGGCGACCCGCACGACGAGTACGACCACGACGACAGCGGACCAGTGGACGGTGACGAGGCCGAGGATGACGTCACCGAAGGTGTACTGGCCGACCTCGGCGCCCCTGTGGTGGTACCGCCGGAGCCGGACCTGGGACGTCGACGGGGACACGCCCACCCCAGGTCACTGCGGGGGGTTGGCAGGAACGTTGACAGGGACGACGACACACGGGACGGGACCGATGACAACGTCGCAGTAGGAGTCCTGGTCGACCTCGATGACCCCGTGGTGACGCCACCGGAGCCGGATCAGGGACGTCGACGAGGACACGCCCACCCCAGGTCACTGCGGGGGGTGGGCAGGAACGTTGACAGGGACGACGACACACGGGACAGGACCGATGACAACGTCGCAGTAGGAGTCCTGGTCGACCTCGGTGACCCCGTGGTGACGCCACCGGAGCCGGATCAGGGACGTCGACGAGGACACGCCCACCCCAAGTCACTGCGGGGGGTTGGCAGGAACGTTGACAGGGACGACGACACCTGGGGCACGACACATGGACGGGCCCCCACGACGACACCGACTCAGCCTCCTACGAGGGGACAGCAAAAGGGGAACGGTGGTTGGCAACTGGCAAGAGGGGGCGGGGAACGGACGCCCGTCAGAAGGGGCGGAAGGGGTCCGCGTGGCGCAAGCATGGCAGAGCTGGAGCGCTTTGTGGACCGGGTGCTCCCGCCTGATGACGTCAGCGCCTACGCCAACGACACTGATGGACCGCTCATCGAGGACGTAACACATGACAACACTGCTCAGGGCGACCTGGTCGACCTGAGTGAACCAGTGGTGACGTTGCCGGAGCCTACCCAGAGACGTGGACGGAGGTACGTCCACTCCTGGGAACGGCGGGTGACGGGGACGGACGTGAGCAAGGACGTGACAGACGGGGTAACGGTCCGGCTCCTCAGTGGGGAGGGCGATGTCGACAGGGCCCAGCAGGTGGTCCTGGACTTGCCTTCCGGGGAGCCGA
Organism: Bacillus rossius redtenbacheri; assembly: GCF_032445375.1. Lineage (NCBI taxonomy): Eukaryota > Metazoa > Arthropoda > Insecta > Phasmatodea > Bacillidae > Bacillus > Bacillus rossius. The sequence continues at coordinate 18,620,371 of NC_086336.1, forward strand.
GGATGACCGCTCACGCGGGGAGGGGACCGGCGTTGCGCCGGTCCACGCGTGAGAAGACGGCCCCCCACTACCTCCGGGACTACGAGTGGGGGAGTCAGCGCAAACCCCGCGACGTAAGACAAACGACCGACGGGGGGTTACGCTGCAGCGTGATGCAGCTCCTGCCCCAGTTTGCCCGACCCGGACGGAATGACGTGACGAGCTCCGACGACCAGACAAGTGGCCGGACGCGGACGCGGCTGCCGGTCTAGGTCGGCGTCGGGGGCCAGGACGGCCTCGGGAGAGGGGGGGCATATGACGACAGTCGTCGTACCCTCCCAGATACAGAGGCCGTACCTGGCCACCGACGCGGGCCTGAGGGGGCCTGTTTTCCCCCCCAGTGAACCCCAGTGTGTGCGACGGCCAGGGACGCACCCGCGTGCGCCCTAGCATGCCAACGAGTGTTTTTTTCTATGTGACTTTATCTTTTATTTCAGTGTGTATATATTTGTAAACGATTAAGGGATTTGAATGTGTGTAATTAACTTATTTTATTTATTATTCATTGTGCAAGTTCGCTGTGTAATTAATGTCTCGTGTATGTCTTTGTAAATAATTCAATAACTTTTTCTGAAGTGTTTCGCCGTAGTATGTAATTGCAGCCTGGCGCGCCGCGGGACGGAGCTCTCTCCCACGCCGGCCGATTTTCCCCTCCCTCCCCGCCACCCGCGGGCGCCGGCCCGCGGGCGAGCGGGGAGAGGCAGTCGCGTCCTGGTCTCGAGCGGAGACAGACGTGTTCGTTGCTCCGCGAGCCGCGCACGTTGCGCTCGGGATTGAACGTTCGCTCAGTCCGCAGTCGGTCACGGCAGCTGAGCTGCCACCGCGAATCAGCTTAGCATTGTTAACTTACGAGTCATCGGGAGACGTGTCTAGCGGGCAGTTTCTACAACGCGAACGTGGTGCTACGAGTCTCTGAACTTTTCGCCGTCCACGGAACATTACGTAACGGGCCGCGTATGTACAGCGTTCCGTCTTCGGGCCCTTTCTCACTGGGTCAGCCTAGCATTAATAAACTTTACGATTCGCGCCGAAACGTATTTGAGAACCGCCCCGTCATCAGGGAGTCCGTGTCGCCGTGGTAGGGCACTTGTTCCGCGACGGTTCCGCCAGGCTGCGGCAGGACTTTATAAGCGTTAATAAAAGACGGCTCGTGAAATTCGTTAATGCCGTGTTCTGCTTGCGACAACCTACCAACATTCCTCGCAATCACTTCACTCTCCCTCCAGGTCCCGCCTTTCCCGGTCCCGGCCACGTTGGCCTGGACCCACACCTCTCCGACGAGGGCAGTACGGGCATAACAGGACATTTATTTCAACGGGAAAACGGGGACCTGAAGCCGAGGGACGTCAACACTACACTTACATTTTAAAAAAGTATGGGGGTAAGATACTTTGGTTTGCATAAAGGGGCAGGGGTGAGCAAGCATAGAGCCAGTACGAAAGCAAACATCAAGCGGTTAACACCTGTCAACGTGAGGTTCCTAGAAAAATTAGGTTTCAAGGTATTTCCAAATGGAATATAGTATACTCGATGTTCAACAGTCACCGCAGTTTGACGATGCAGTCTTAAAATGTGAAATGCACACGTACAAACCATACATTGCGGGACCGTACGAGCCAAGTTCCAAGATAGTTATAGCAATACAAAATTCTGACGTGTATACGCACATTGCTAAATCATTTCGGCGAATTTGCGGTGCATTCACGAAACCAAACGGGCAGAAACCAGACACTGCAGAAATCGTAAACAATGGTATACTACATTATGATAAACCGAATATCATTAGAACTTAACAGTGTGAAAATCGACGAGGTGCGCAAAGTTGGAATTGTGACAAAGGTGAAAAACTATTTATCGTGCATACGTTGACGCCAAACATTAGTGCTCCTCGAATCCGCACAGACCGCTATGGCGCATCGCCGCCTCGCCCCGAGCGTGTGCGACGTGAACGCACCTGGGTGCAGGGTGGTGCAACGCCTCGAACGTAAGCTGCCCTGCCTAATCGACTGTCGCCCGCGCGAAAGTCGACCAAGGGGGTACTGTTAGGTGACCTGATTACCTGGACTTTGAAATTAACATTCAGCACTCTAAAAAACAATATTAATTAAGTAATGACTATGCTTAAATATTAATTGTAATTCTGGACTTTAGCGCGATCAGGCGGCGTGCATGGCCCGGGATTACTTTTGCACACGACACGTTTTCGCGGGAGCGAGGCTGGGGAGTCGTGCGGACGTCACAGCCATCGCCAGTTAATCACCGCCCTCCAAGGAGACAAGACGCGAGTCGCCCGCGGAGCTTCTCGACCTCCGCCCTTGCCATCTCTCTCGGAATTGCGTGAGTTTTCAGCACATCAGAAACGTGTCCTGTAGAGGCGGCTCCCAGTAAGCGGGTCATGCACGACGCAGCGCATGTATAGCGTGCCTGACAATAAACCACTTTGAATCGCGCCCCGCGTATTTGTTACAACGCCCTTAGTATAGCGTCCCTGGTGGCTAAAACAGCCGGGGGTAACTCTGACGGAACGACCCTTACTGCCTGCCGGCCACGTGGCGACGTCACGCCCTGAGTCAAGAGTCTCGGCTACGCACTAGCACGTAGCTATTATTGCTAGTTGGCGCCCAGAAGCAACTCCACACCCTCAACATCACCTTGGCAGAAGGCAGAAGGCGTCAACGTGATGAAAAAGCCGTAAGTAAGATGGCGGGATGGTGTACGGACGGCGATTACAGTTTACCACTTACAGCGCAAGGCAAGTTTGAAATATGCGTCCCACTGAACCAGTTGCTAGGTTTTGCAGAAGACTACAAACAAATATTAATAAATTGTAAACAAACGCTCCTTATAATCACAGCAAACAGTTATATTAACGCTATAATGTACACAAGCGATCAGCCACAGCAAGTGACATTAAGTTTGCAATCTATCGACTGGATTGTTCTGCATGTAACGGTAAGCCCCGCCCAGCGCACACGGCTGTTGAAAATGATTGAAAAAGGCCGTGACATAGATATGGCTTTCAGATTGTTGGAAGTAGAAGTTTACCCGAGTTTACCACCATCACAGAGTGTCAGTTGGGCTGTAAAATCTAGCTACACAGGCATATGCAATTATTCTACACGATAGATTAGTATCGTACAACCCGAGGGATCAAAGTATTAAAATAATGAGCTAAACGCGATGTATGTTCAGTCGTATCTCAGCTGCCATGGCGAATTGTGTTAACCTTCAAGGCTTCTTTTCACAGCATGGGTTTATCGTTAAGGAAGTTAGCATTGCAGACTCGGAAGGTAATGTGATTGCGTGCTCGTTTCAACCACCATTTGATTGGGAACATTTAATTAGAAAGCATCAATGAACAAATACATGGCTCACCAACAACTTCCACAATCTGAATTGGGAAGACGGAATATTTCCCTACACAAGTCTGCCAAACATATTGGCGGCGCACCTGAGTGGAACTATAATAGTCGCCGGGGCCGAACAGAAACGTTGGCTAGCTAAACATTGTCGCAAACATGTTCGCATAGTGGACGTTCAAAGTGAATATGGCTGCCCATCATTAAAGATATTAGATAAATCGTACAGCAACAACCGGAGAGGTACAAGACCGGTATCGTCGCGCCACAATACAGCGCTGCTCAGAGCATGGATGGTTGAAAACATTGCCCGGAACAATGAGAAAGCGGAAATGTCAGAGGAGGAGGAGGGGTAGGTCCAAGGTCGCAGCAAGCAGCGAGAGCGTAAAAAAACAATAACAGGGGACGACCAGATGTCGGTATAAATATAGCTCGGTGGTCCAGAGCTGACCAGTAAACGATAGCGCACACCCGTTGGGAATGACGTTTGACCCATCAGCACACTACCTGGAGGTAACGCCGGGCTTCCGCCGCGTGCAGTGTGTCACCCCGGACGGTCAGTTTCAGCTACACGTATGCAACTTTGATCATCATTGGGTGAGTGACTGCGATGAGGAGAACTCAGACATCCTCGAGACGCCCTGCAAGCTGTCAGACTGTGTCGTACACCATATACAGCCAGATACTACTTTCCCCACAACGCTAGAAGAACTTAAGGCAGCAGCCGACACGGAAACTATAAGCTTAATCTCCGATTATTCCTCCGTAACGTGTGAACTGACACGCATCACGAAGCCAGAGACTATCGTTCGTTGGGTAGAGCGGTGTGGTGGTTTTATTCACTGCACCATATATGGTAATCATAGATGGTACACATCGTGCAGCTTCCTACAGTGTAGACTCTACCGCTTCAAACCCCTCGTGTAAAATGCTACTTAACCGCAAACCATACAGGACTCTGAGCGAAGCGGTCGCAGCAAGACTTAATGTTGGGCGCTGGGATGAAGATAATATACCTGACGCTATAGACATACACGATGATCCTATTTTCTACCCGCTGTGGAATCTTCCGCCAGACCCAACACATCGTGAAAGGCAGGCATGCACTATGTTTGACCCTACAGAAAAAAGATACATGCTTACCCATGCGGGTTTGCATTGTATAGAATACAGAATACGCTTCTTTGATACAAACAATCCAAACATTATTTTCACCTTCACATACCTCGAGTACTGCAGAGACAACACGCATTTCCGATTGAGGTGGGAACCGAAACGACCATATAATACTGTGCGACATGTGAGCGTGTTTCAGTGTGAGGATAAAGACTGTATTGTCCATTTGAGCCATCCTCATGCACGCTTCCCATGCACGCATCACGATCTCGAAGCATCCAGAATACCTGCTGAAGAATCCGGTTATGTCGAGTCGTGTACCGGATCGTCACATTGTCGCTATGACCTGCAATTACCAACAAGATGGATACAAACGCATAACACGCCTTGTAGTCATCATTTGTGTCCAGTGGGGCGAGCCTACATATTAAAATTAAACAACTTCTCAGTGCCTTCGTATCTAAATACCCAAGTAACAGGTCGTGCACCGACACGTTGCCGTTTGATGCCACTCCTCCTCATGCAATGAACTGTTCAGAGTGCTGTTATTGCATAATACATTTAATTATCCATCTGGTAAATATTGTTTTAAATAGACACGCAGGTCCGTGCGTGAACAGTCGTGCAGAAACAGTGACAGTGTGAAGATGGCTAGCTTTAATCCCCGGAACACGTATCCAGATGTAACTCCAGGCATAGGCAGTGTAGAGTATAGCGAGTGGAGTCAGGGCGCGTTGAGACATGTTACGGAAGAATGTGACTCTACCATCCACTCGAAACATATACACTACCTAAGACCGGACGACCTGCCTCTAGAAGTGATTCCTTGCCTCGGCTTCGGAGAGTGCTGCGTTAGTATGCTACGCAACGATACAACTCTACCCGCAACAAGTGAAGAGGTCTACGCACACGCCTTCGATCTACCAGCTACGCAGCCGCCATTGCCTGCCTGCAGCCAGACTTCACCGCCGCCGTCGTCGGTAGAGCCGAGACGCCGACGTCGCCCTTCCTCCCGCAGAGCGCGGGGCCTTGATGAGAGCGACATAGGTCTGGCGGTGAGCAATGACCACTACCAAGCATTGGACGAAAGAGTGTTAGACATTGCCAGAACCACACTGCGCAAATTGCTTACAGACCTTATAAAGAAAATATAATGTCTTTCAGTGTAATTTAACTATATTTTATGCGTAAAATTGATTTCAGTGTAATTAAACTTACATTGTTTATATGTAAAATTAATTTCAGTGTAATTTAACTTACATTTTTTATACATAAAAATTGTTTATACGTAAAAATTGATTTCAGTGTAATTTAACTTACATTGCTTTATATGTATTATTGATTTCAGTGTAATTTAACTTAATATCTTTATACATAATACGTAACTGTTGTTAATACCGTTTTTAAAAAAATCATTTAATACAATAATTGGTTTGTAACTCTAACCCAACAGGTGTGGGCTATCATTGACTAATAATAAAAATGTCTCTATGTATTTTTTTCTTTCTACTTAGCCCTGAACACCTCATTAGGAACTTCACACTTGACCCTGAAAACCACATAAATATTTTTTATGAACTAATGTGTTCACACATAATTTTGTCTTAAGACGAAAAACATCTGTGTGACGTACATGTTTACGGATGTGTGGCCAACCCGGACAGACCTAGCTGGACATGCTTAAATATCGCCGGCGGGAGGTGAATGCATGAATTTGATGTCTGTGCATGCTACGTGAGGTAAGTCTCTACTGCAACACGCTTGATTCAACTTACAAGACTTCTGTTACTTCTATTACACATTTGTTTAGTTATCATGTCTCTACGCGAGGCGTAACCCCTCCCCGACTACGGGGCGGGGAGCGTTAATGACAGGCTCCCCTCCCCTCCCCGACTGTGGGAGGGGTAAGGTCCGCCCACGGAGCGGAGGGGAGCACTTTTACGACGCGCGCAGAGTAACATTTTCACGTAGCTTGGGAGGGAATTGCGCTCAGTCGCTCTTACGGCATTACATATACACATAGCTTGGGCTTCACTCAGTATACACAGGACCGTTTCCTTTAATATTTACAGGAAAATGATTTTTTTTATGTTTCCAGAAAGTTATTTGTATCGCTGAACGTAACTTCCCATCTATCCCCTCCTAACCATGTCTACTCCCCCCGAGGCGAAGCGACTCCGTCCCAGTGAGGCTTCCACGTCGGACACTCGCGACAGCGCGCAGGTGTCCGGGGTGGAGCCGCGTGAAGCTGGCGACTTGCCTCCCCTGCAGAGTGTTATCTTGGAATCCGCTTTTGCTAACCGGATAGTGGACTTTCAGATCGGTAATGATGTTGAGTCTATTGATCCCGATTTGGACCGGTTTATACAGTAATGTAGGGTTCCCTTTCTGGCCTTAACTTCCGTTTTGATACGCCCCTTTAAAGTTTACATTTCACTCTCGGCTTCATTTGTTAAGGAATCTGTGAAAGGAGGCGAGAGTGAGACATTTCATTTTACAACCCACTCAGCCGCGGTAATGCTCTCTGATGAGGTAGGGGAAATCTATGATTCAGTATTCATTCTGGAAATCAATAGGAACGTTAGCGATTTCGCTGCTTGTGGCAGTGGGTGGGCTCTACAGCGATTGATTAACATGGATGTACATGTTTCAAGCTATAGAGCTTTCACTGTTGGCGCGCCGCACACGAAATTACCGACATTTTTGTCCAATAGGAAAGCTTGTATCAATATTGATTGTCCCGAGCATCATTGTTTTCTGTATGCCGTTATGGCAGGTGTGATGCCGGCGTAAGTCAATGTTAGCCGAGCCAGTTCGTATCCGGATCCACTTGTGGCTTTCAAAACGTCTGGTTTGAGTTTCCCGTCTGCTATCCATCAGATTAAAACATTCGAGAGGAATAATAATATTTCCGTTAACGTTTATGCATGCGTATACAGTAAGGGTAATATTGTTTATGAATGTTTTAGTGGCAAATCTGAATCCTCTATCCAACCTCTTCGCATATCCTGAGCGAAGAGCGAGGCATGTAAATATTTTAGCGATTCGTTCTAGTGACGCGACAGAGCACCTACACTTTGTAACAATTAAGAGTCTGTCCAGATTATTATGTTCCCAACTGTCAAAGTCTAATCATAAGAAATGGATTTGCGAGCGCTGTCTTCAATACTTTACAAGTGAAGACAGGTTAACTTCACACACTGTTCTCTGCAGCCAGCATCAAGCAGTGTGTTCCTGTTTCCCTACAGAGGAGAACAAATATTTACAATTTACAACTATTGCAAAACAGGATCGCCTCGGCTTTATTGCGTACTGTGACACCGAGTCATAACTTAAGCCGATATCCACCTGTTTACCCGGTGATGAGATATCTAATACCACATGGGTAAACGGACATGTACCATACGCATGCAGCATTTTGTTAGTGTGTGGATACGATAGCTCTTTGACCAAGTATGTGCAATTCGAGGGTGATAATTGTATTGCTGAAATGGTCGCAGAATTAGTTTCAATGACAAAGTGGGTATGTGATATTTATTCAAAGACCATTCCTGTTAAGACACCGACTCCAGCCATCTCTGCAAGGCTTGCGAGTCAAACACATTGCCATATCTGTAAGAAGGTATTGGCTGGGCAGAAGGTGCTCGATCACTGGCATTTGACTGGTGAAATATGTGGTTACGCACATTCGAAATGCAACCTAGCTTTCAGGATGCAAAAGAAACAGCTTGTCGTGGTTTTTCATAATTTGCAAAATTATGATGCCCACTTTTTAATGAAACACTTAGTTTCGCGGCAGATTGCGCAGCCGGACGGCTCCTTTGTTGTGGAGAATTCCGGCGAGGTCAAAGTCCTAGGCGTAACTCTAGAGAGTTACCAATGTATTACTAAATACATACCTGTCACAGGTAATGCGCAAGGAGGCATGTGCACTGTGCATCTTAGATTTATTGATTCACTTAACTTTTTAAATTCATCTCTGGAAACTCTTGCTGGCAATCTCATGCCGGATCAGTTGAAACTCACCCGTTCAATGTTTGCGGATGACGCACAGTTTCAGTTAGCTACGTGTAAAGGTGTGTTTCCCTATGATTTTGTTAAGTCTAGTGAACAATTGCAGACTGCTTCGCTACCACCAAAGGAAGTGTTCCATAACGTATTGAGTGGCATGGACGTGAGTGATCTGGACTATACTCACGCTCAAAGGGCTTGGGACATCTTCCATTGTGCCACATTGAAAGAGTACGCACTTAGTTACCTTAAGGTGGATACTTGTTTGCTGGCCGACATATTCGAGTCGTTTCATTTCGTTTGCCTACAGCATTATTCATTAGATCTCTCTCATTACATTACCGCTCCCTCGCTCGCATGGGATGCACTTTTAATTAAAACCGGTGTGTGTCTTGAGCTTGTGACCGACTCGGACATATACCTCTTCCTAGAGTCTGCCGTTCGTGGAGGTATTACAAATGTAAGTCGACGTCATGCGAAAGCTAATAATGTTTACATGTCCAATCACAACCCGAGCCTTCCATCTTCATACATCTGCTATTTCGATGTTAACGCTCTGTATGCTCACACAATGTTGGATAAAGATTCCTGTGGGTAATTTCCAATGGGTTCCCAGGGATGAGTATACGAGTAGGGATTTCAACACCATTGACATCGATGGTGATACATCAGTTTTCGCGGAAGTAGATTTGACCTTTCCCGATGATTGTCACGATCGCCTATCAGATTTGCCTCTGGCCCCTGTGAATGGCGTACCGCCAAACTGGTGTATGAGTAAATTACTGTTAACTCTCACGCCGCATACTAAATATGTTGTCCATGCTAAAACACTGCGGCACTACGTTCAGTATGGGGCGGTCATCGGCCACGTTCACCGCGTGCTGCAGTTTGAGCAGGTGGCCTGGATGAGGGATTACATAGCCTTTAATGTTGAGCGTCGTGCCCAGGCTGCGAACCCCTTCGAGAAATCGTTTTTTTAAATTACTGTCGAACTCTGTGTATGGGAAGAGTTTAGAAAATACACTAAAGCATAAGGATATACGCATCGCTTCACGATACGATTCCATTTATGGGGCGGGTGAGCTGATTGGTCATCCGACATTCAAGGCTCGGCAAATCATCGACGAGAATTTAGTCCTCATAGAGATGCAAAAAGGGTCGATTACCTTTGATAGACCATTGTATACAGGTGTCGCCATTTTAGATTTATCAAAATTTGTTCTATACGATTTTCATTATAATTACATGCAAAAGAAATTCCCTCCACAGTCTCTGCAACTCTTGTACATGGATACAGATTCTTTAATTTACCACGTTGTGTTTGACGACATTTATGATTCAATTCGCCCCGATTTAGCTTCACGTTTTGACACTTATAATTATGCGCCAGGTAATGAGCAATGCTTCCCCTTGGTCAATAAGGGTGTAACAGGGGTGATGAAGGATGAGGCCGCTGGCAATATCATCACAGAGTTTGTTGGTCTTCGTCCGAAGCTTTACGCATTTAAGATGGAGGATGGCTCTTCTACGCGTAAGGCCAAGGGAATCAAGGCCAGCGCACTGCGTTCACTCCTGTTTCCTCAATTGCTGGCTTCGAAATTCACGGGTTCTCGCGACCCAATACCATTTCCGATCGCGAGGCCACACTGTGTTTACGGAGCATGTGACCAAGGTAGCATTGTCTTCAGGAGATGATAAGCGTTGGCTTTCTGAAGACGGTGTCAGCACTCTACCTTGGGGACATAAGGACCTACGCCTTTCCCCGGACCACGATTATCCTTTCCCTGTATGTTACGTTCAGCTATGCTGTCGTCCCCCGAGTGGTGGTTGCCTAGCACTCTAATCCTCCCACCCCTCGAACCACACACCATTGCACGTGGAGAATAACCTACTGGTATGTCACATCAGGGTGGATTGCTTTTACACATATTTTATTTTCTCTTTTACACATATAATTTATTTTCATAAATTTTATATATTTTTTATTTTCATACATTTTACAAACCTGTACGTAATTTATTTTCTTTTACACACATTATTAACATAATTTAATTTCTCTTTTACAAAGGCTACTGTAATTTTTTTTCTCTTTTACAAAAGATAACGTGATTTATTTTTTCTTTTACACACACTAACATATTTAAAAAAAATTACAAAGGCTAATGTAATTTAATTTCTCTTTTACACATGTTTACGTAATTTATTTTCTCTTTTACAAAAGTTACCTAACGTATTTTCATACTTTTACACACGTAATTTATTTTTTACACAAGTAATTTATTTTCTCTTTTACACACTTGGGTTATCGGTTTTTATGCTGTAGCTTCTGCGTGTGTATTGTTCTGCAGGTCTCCCCACAAGATGGAGGTGTCCATGCGCGAGGATTTGGCGAGCCAAATACCACCAAGGATAGCCGAATTGTTTTTCACGGAGGTGGTGGAGGGGTGCCCACATCCACAGCGGGACCTTCGGGGACGTGACCCTGGAGTTGGCTGCAGCGATGGGTCAACCGTGCGCTCGCTGTGGCCGAGGGAACTGAAGTGTTGGCGGGGCCTTCGGGGACGTGTCCCTGGGGTTGTCCACCAACCATGAATGATCGACGTTGATACTATATATGCCAATATAAATAAAACCAACGTTCATTTTTACCCTTGTGTTGTCTACATTATTTCTTTTTTCACCTCTGTATGTTTCTTATGCTTGCTCCTGTACTGTACGTAGCAATGGTCTAACCTTGAGTTCTCTGTGGTAAACACTGACATCGTCCGGGCCTACGGCCCCTGTAAGTCCGATATGCCACCGCCCAAACACCATCCACCCTCCATTCAAACCTCCCGCCTACCCGTGCGTACGTGTGCGTGCGTGTGTGCTCGCCCGGCAAGAGGGCGCTGTCGAGCCAGTGCGCCGTACCCCTAAAAACATAAATATATATAATTGTGTTGTTTGTTTAAATTCCCTAAGTGTAACGTGACGGCAGATCGGCCGGGAGGGTTTTATATACTTTTATTTTTTAACTTATATATGAGTCGTATAGTTCCAAAACCTGCCTTCTCCCCAAAAATCACAAAATGAGTTGGTGGTACTGGCACCTTCTGTTTTTGAATTCGCATCCTTTGATGTTGTCAGATTATACCAAAAAAAATCTATTCCTATTTTAAGCACCATAGCAAATCTAAGTTTTTTTTCCAAAAACTGCCTTCTCCTTTCTAAATTAGTTCCAATACATGCCTACTTCAATTTATTCCAAATGCTGCTTTATCCTCATTTTTAGAAGTCTGCCATATCCATTTCTGTTCCAAAACATGCCTATTTAAAGATTATTATTATGAAACTACCAATGGTTCAGAACAATTGTATTTTTAATAATTTTTCTTTTCTAGGCTGTACATTCTGGCTGTATTCGAATTTATCACATTCATTTGTTGCAGAAAAGAAATCATGTGTTCCTGTGCTCCTGAGTTATATCTGAAAGAAGTTTGTGCTGTGATGTAGATTAAATAGTGTTTTTCTTCATAAATCTCACATAATGGACACACATTCTGAACTAGATTTTTCTGTCATCAAAACTACAGAACGGGGGAGGAAGAGAACAAGAGATCCTGCAAAGTGGATAAAAAACATAAAGAAAGTAGAAAGGTAAGTATTGTCGCCACCAATGGGTGAAATATTATTTGCAAGCTTTTGTTTTGAAAAATCACATTATAAAACATTAATATAAATATAACTATAAAGAATATAAATACTTATTACATTTGCAATTGTACAACTCTAAAAATGTCATTTATTTTCAGATACACGTCCAAGTGTCCACCAAAGCAGCCCGAATGTGGTCACAAATCAAACGCATACAAGTGCTGCACATTGACAAAAAGGGATGTAAATCATTTCAATGCTCTTTTCTACAAGACACCAAATAAACTTGTACAGGATTATATTATTATTAAGTACTGCAGTGCATCGTTGCCGAAAAGAAAAAGGGCAGTAAAAGAAGGAAGTTCACGTAAAGGTATATCAATAACGTATTACGTTAAGAAGGCAACATTGAGACCAGGAGAACCTGTTAAGATTCCTGTCTGCCAAAAGACATTTTTAGGCATTTTAGGAGTTAAAAAGACAAGAGTACAAAACATTTGTAAGAAGCATTTCATGAAATGTGAGGTGTTGAATGAACGCCGAGGTGGGGACACCAGGTCGAAAGCTTATGAACCAAAGCGCAAATCTATTGCACAATTTATTGAGCAATTAAAACCACTTGAATCCCACTACTGCAGAGGTAAAAGCAATAGGCATTATTTACCAAGCGATTTGTCGATCAATAAACTGTGGAGAATGTATAATACCCAGTGCACTGAAGTAAGTTTGAAAGTAACAAAATCTTTTTTCAGGAATTATGTTAATAGAAACTTCAATATAGGTTTTGGCCAGCCGGCAATGGACGTTTGCTCTCAGTGTCTTCAGTTAACAGAGCAAATTAAACGTTGCCACGACAGTGAAAAGAAATCTGAGCTGATAATTAAGAAGCGAGTACATTCAATGCGAGCTAAAGCATTTTTTCAGCTTTTGAAAGAGAAAAATGAGGAAATGCTTGTTCTGTCATATGACTGCCAGAAAAATCATGTTTTGCCTAAAGTACCAGACCAGTCAGTGTACTATAGTCGACAAATATTTATATTTAATTTTACTGTTTGCAGAGGATCATCTCGAGACACACTGGATAAAGGGAATGTATTTGTTTATTGTTGGACTGAAAAGGATCATCCTAAAGGTGCGAATGAAATAGCAAGTGCTGTATATCATAATTTATGTTCATATCCTGTGGATCCTTCTGTAAATAAGGTTAGGTTATTTGCAGATGGGTGCGGGGGACAAAACAAGAATGGTATTATCGTCGGAATGCTTTCAAAGTGGCTTCTTTCTAAGGCACCAAAAAATGTGAATACCATTGAACTTATATTTCCCGTGACAGGTCATTCTTTCATGCCTGCAGATCGAGTTTTTGCTCGTATTGAGAAAGTGATTAAACGGAAGGATACGATAATTGAACCATGTGAATACATGCAGATATTTTCTGACCATGGAACTTTACATTGCCTAGGTTCTGCCGAATGCCCAGTCTATGATTGGAAAACAGCTGTGAGTGACGTCCAACTACCACCTGGGAAATGGCACTTCAAATTCAAACCTAGTAAACGTATTATCCTCAGTAAGTCTAAGAAAAGCTCTTTAGTGCTTGTCAGGGGAGAAGAAGCATACAGAAGTGACATTTTATGTGTTAATAGGTCCATTGTTAAGAAACATAATTCAGTACAAGAAATTAGCGCCTCAGTGCTCCCATTCTGCAAAAACAGAATAAAAAAGGAGAAGGTAAAAGATGTTTATAAGTTGCTTGAAAAACATTTTGGAGATTTGTGGAAAAACCTGCCAGTGCTTTCATTTTACAAGAATTTAGATAGTGGTAATAATGAGTTTGAGGATTGTTCATACCAGGAGCACGAGTTTTGTGAAGGTGGCTATGAAGAAAACGATTTGAGAATATAAATATTTTTTAAATATGTATATTCTTTACAATGAAAGTGTAACATTGAAAGTGCTTTTATTTTAAGCTACATTTGTTTGACAGATTGTAACTGTATTTTATAGTAGGTAATATTTATGTATAAGATATTTAATTGCATGTAATTGTAACATCGTCATGTCTATAGAGATACGTATTTCTTGATTACAACTTCAAATTTTGTATTTTCAAAACACCTCAAAACCTAAATCTGAAAATTTAAGTTTTCTTGTTATTTTCAAAAGCTGTCATATCCATGTGTGTTTATTCCAAAAGTTTCCTAACACCACTGTTAATTCCAAAACATGCCTTCTTCAATTTTGATTTCATTATAATGCTCACAATTAACATTTTTTGAACATTTAGCTTTGAAAAAACTGCCCTTTGATTCATTTTATTTTGATATAAACACAAATCTTGCTAAATTTATTGTGTGATCAATATGAATACGTTTTCCTTGATTATTGTAAAAACACCAAAAGTGGAAAAGGCAGGTTTTGGAACTATACGACTCATATTAAAATATCATAGCGTTTCCGGACATTCCCGAGGAAACCCGAAGCCAGACAATAATTAAATTTAAATCTTAATAATTATAATTCGTACAATCTTTTCAATTCATTCAAAAATTGTTACATAATTTTCAACGCTTTATTGTCATGTTAATTTAATTTCCCGTGGCACGAATTCGCTAATATCTTTTAACGGTAATTGTTTCGGCGGGAGGACGCCATGTTAGTCGAGCGAGCCATGATCTCATCCCAGTCTTCCGCCATCAACGACCGAGAGCAGACGCATCAGCACTCCGGGGACCTCACCGCTTGTATTCTCTGCCAAGTAATTCTGTTAACTTTAATTTCATCTCAATCGCTTTCTTTTAGTCCTCGGAGCAGCTCTCGGTCGGGGGACTGCTTTATTAATTAATTTACGGCCAGTCTCGGTCTTTTATCTTGTACTACGTAATTCAACATGTGACCACGTGGTGGCTCATCACCTATAAACCGATTCGTGCCGCGGGCGTTTTGTATAGTTTCAACCGTGTACGTGTGTGAGCGGAATTATCGGAATAAATCAGGTGTGTGAATTTCACGTATTATTCTTTTATTTTCAATCTGTGTGACCACGTGGAGAGTGACGGCGTGTGGGACGCCTGAGAGCCCACTTCGTAGGGAAAAGCGTGCCCGACGCTGAGAGCGGGCAGGAATTAGTGCTAGATGTTTTCAAGGGGGGATATCACGTCTCACATGGGCGACGTCACGCCCTGAGTTAGGAGTCTCACCGGGTTTACGTGCCGTACCACGTGGTGGTGCCCACTAACAATCCACCGTAAAGCAGACCAATCGACCCCCCCCCCCCCCCCCCCCCGTGTCAACACTTTCACTGTCACCCAGCAGGTAAACACATTCCTGATGGCCGGCGCACTCGGCACACTAGCGATCGTCCAGCTTTCAGCACGGCGTTTGTACAACGCTTAATTAAAATTTATTTTACTTGACGTAGTGGAAGAGAAATAATAGTCTTTGTCCTAACTATGCTTAATACTTGACATGCTATCGCTATGGCATATTTTATCTTTCTCTGGTCCAGTACTGTTAAACGGTGATCTACGTTTTTTAACTATGCTTATTTTTTCTGTCTTCACAATATTATAAATTTTAACTATGCTTATGCCACTGGCAGAGAGCCAGTGCTATTGGTTCTTATGCTACCACAAAAGCATATTTTACGTTACACGAGCGGGCTTCTGTTCCCTACACGGCGTTGGTAAAATTTATATTTTAAATATTTAAAGACATTATTATGCTTTTAAATATATATAGTATGATGTGGGGATTATTATTGCGCATTGTGTGAGTGACGCCCCAGCGGACATCATCTCGCTCTCTGTGCGCGGGTTTTTTGAGGTTATGTTGCTCCTAGGTATTTGTATTTAGTCATAGCTAGTATGGTGGGGCTTTTAAGCATAGCAGCAAATGTTTTAGACATAGCTAGTATGGCGGTGTTTGTGGAGTGGTGGGGGTTTGCTTTAAGCATACTTGGGAGTGGGTGTTTTAAGCATACTTGGAGTGGGGGTTGGTGTCTTTTAAGCATAGCGGTAAATGATTTAGACATAGCAGCATTTTTATTTAGGCATAGTGGTGATGGTGGGAGTTTCAAGCATACTTGGGGTGGGGGTTGGCGGTATTATTTAAGCATACTCGGAGTTGGGGGGTGGCGGCGTTTCTTTTTGGAAATTAAACATGGCGACTTAAGCATATTTTTTCGAAATTTAAACATGGCGGCATTTTATTTATTTTCGAAATTTAAACATGGGCAGTACGCCGCCTTTTAAGCATATATTCCTTATTTAATTCTACTCTTCTCAACTGATCTCGTGGTCTAGTGGTTAAGGTATTTGCCTTGTAACCTCGATATTGCTGTGTCCACAGATCGAATCCCCACACCGCCCAGGATTTTTTGTACACAATTCCTGCCTTCGGAGCGACGGTGGCGCGCTCCGGTAACCAAATGTTAAACTAAGATGGCGGCCTCCAGCAGACGTAAACAATATGGCGGCCCCCAGTGGCGGCGACGTTGGCGCGCCCTGGTAACCAATTTCAACAACAATGGCGGCCCCCATGAAACAAGATGGCGGCCCCAGGCTGGTTCTGGTGCATTGTTTACATCCTTCAATGTTTACATTGATCCAGAAACAGCCTGCACCCCCTACTCAACAAATCATGGAGGTGTGCATTGCAAACACTGCAACTGAAATAGACAGTTCGGAAGCTGACGATGAAGCTACGGATAAATCAACTGACCCACCTCATGACGAAGTGACTACGGTGCTGGAGGGTTTGCCGAGTTACTTTGAGAAGCAAAGCAACACGTCATCTGCTGAGCTACTGACTTGAGGCACCTTCGAGATCGCATGGCGAAATGACATCAAACTTCATTGAAATAAAAGAATATTACAGACTTTTCCAAGTAAATTGTAAATGTTTTTAACCTTTTTTTTAATTACATACCTACGTACAATACATAGTATTGTTTTATATGTACATAGCTTTCTTAAGCACTTTATAATGAATGAATATTGATTTTTAATCAATAAATCTTTTTTGACTAAAAATACTTGTTTCTGATACATTTTAAAGTTGATTACAGTTAATCCAGACTTTCAGTGATCCGGACAGGGTCCGATCCCGACAAGCCCGGATTAGCGTAATGCATCACAGTGTTGGATGGAAATTTTTAACTAATTCTTATATTTGTGCATTTTTTATTTTTTTTGAAAATAAAAATTTAAATCAAAATAATATTTCTTAAATAATCAAATAAATTTTCCGTGATTTTTTTAAGTTATAAAAACTTTGATTTCAATTTTATACGCAAGATGTTTTCGTATATGACATTCAGCGATTATGGCAGCAAATGACTTTGTACTTAGTGAACAATCAACTACCTAATTATTCACTAAGAATGAATTTTGTGTGTTTCCTTATCACACAAATGTTTTCAGTACTGACTTTAAATTATTTGAAATTACATAACCATATCAATATATATATTAAAAGGAATAAATAGTAATAATATAACAGTGTCTAAATAGATGTAGTGATCATTATTTTTCTTAAATGGTGTTCAAAGAGCTAGCTTACAGTAAAAGATTTAAGTTACATTCATTAGTTTCGTATATTGTTAGAAACATCAAATACTATTGTTGTTGATTACCATAAACACAAATTTCATCACTTAATATATTGTTAACTAATTTCAATATTTCAGTGAACTAAAGTTTTAGCTGCTTAAATTTATGTTATTTTTGTAAAGATGGAAAATAAAAATGCTGCACCAGTTAAAAAAATGTATTATCCCAAAGACTTATTGCCAGGATATAAAGGACTCTTTTTACCTGCCAATAAAGGTTGCCGTCAAATGGAAGATTTTTCAGAGGCAAGTATGATTAATTTACATCACCTATACTGACTAGTGTTTAAGTAAAATTAAATTATCATTGCTTTCAAAAATTTAACCCTTAATATTGAATGCTACTATTCTGATAAAAAAATTGACACTAAAGATGAGATGATATAGGTAGGTGCTGAGAAATGGTGTTAACAGAGCAGTGTGAATTAGTGTAATCAAAGGCATTCATAGACTAAATATATCCTTTTTATTCTAACATATATGAGGCGTTGTTTTAAAGAATTAAGTTATTTGTTTCACCCATACTATAAATAAATGTACAGTGAAGAATTCTACAAAACCACAAGTAAAAAAAAAATTTTAAAATTCACAGCTGACAGAGGAATGCATCCATTTACGTTAGTTTACACTATAGAATAATACAATATTAAGTTGACTGAACTTAAAAACTTAATATGTTGACTGTTTCTCATAATACAATATCACTATATTACCGATTTAATAATTTATTAAAAATTTCTATCTATACTACACAATTATACATGATGATGAATAAATGCATAGATACAAGATGAAAAAAAAATTTTCAGCTATATTACCACGCTTTTATAACCTTCACCTGACGTATATATGAATGGACTATGTAATAAAATCTTACCATTAAATTTTCTCCCATTTTTCGATGTCCAAATGTGTTGAAATTTTGCATACATATAAAAAAACCTCTGATAATACAATATTTTGATAACTTAAGATGTTAGAGTTAAGTGAGTTAAAGGGTTAAAACACCACTAATTTTGAGCTATGGGCAATAACCAGGTTTTTTGTGTATCCATGAGGTCGGGGCATGGTGAGAATTTTCTCCGGGGTTGACTGTGCCCCTGGAGGGGAAGGAAGGGTTAAAGACCTGAAATTTAAAAAAATTTTAAAACTCAATGCTTTTCGATTTGGAGTGTTTCTGATCCAAAAAGTCAGGTTATGGTGGATAATGTGCCCAGGTAAAGGGGGAGGGGGGAGTGTAATGCTCATAAATTTCAAAACCTTAAAATATATCTTTTTGATTTAGTGTTTCTGAGGTCAGGTTACGGTGGAAAATGTGGCCGGGGTTCGTTAATGGCAATATGGGTACCTACTATAACTGAAATTATCTGGCCACTTTTCCGGCATGATCAAGTGTACGATATGGACATTCCAACAGTCTGTGTAAATTTCGGCACAGTAAGTGTAGGGCCTATATATAATTAAACTGATAGCCATTCAGTTTCCAGCAAAATACAGCTATGATAGGTCCTGCTGAAAGTCAAATGTTGCCATTAATACCAAGTTGGGCATCCACCATGCATAAAATAAAAGTATACAATGTAGATTATGCAGTTGTTTATTTGGGATAGCGTCTCTTTGCTGCTGAACAGGCTTATGTATCTCTTAGTCGCGTAAAGTCACTGGATGGTCTCTAAGTAGAAGAACTTAATTACTCTAAGATAACAAGAAAAGTTCCATGTAATGTTGACACATTAGCTGAAATGACTAGATTACGTAAACATTAATGATAATGACTAATTTTAAGTTCATTGTAATAAATAAATACTTTTATCACTCATATTTAGTATTTTTAATTTGTTTCAATTACTAATAGTCTATATTTTTATTTTATTTTGCGACTAAAAAGAATAAAATAAATTTATAGTTTAAAAACTAATAAATTGCTTTTATCGTTGAATGAACTAAAAATTAAAAAATTAAATTTAAAATTAAGTTTTTTGTCCAATAGTCAAATAAAACACCACAACACTGTATAACTGAAGGCGTGGGATGCTCTCTTCTTTCAATTTCGTAACGACTATATACTAAAATTAGTGATGGAAATTTTTTAAGACAAATAAAATCAAGCACTCCCTAGGTATAGATCCTGGGGAGACAGGGGGGCACAGGCCCCCCCTCACTAAGGGGGCCTGCCTGCACTTGCAAAGGCGTGACTGTTAAACGTGTTTGATGTCAAAACTGTCTTATGGAAAACTTTCTGTATGTTTTAAAGTTTTCTTCTTATTGCATGCATGTAGGCCAAGATATGGGCTGTGTACCCCATACAGGCACCGCATTCAGATATGACGTGTCAGTTAACCCCACGTGCAAAATTCTCAGGCCGCGCTGCCTCTTCCCCCCCCCCCCCCCCCCCCCCCACCCGTAAATTTCTGCGGGCCCCGCTTGTGAATTCTACGGATTTACACCCCTCAAGCAGCCCATTACTAATTTCAGTTCATTTAATTATTAAGTTCATATATTCATTTACATAATGAATACATCCTAAATTTTTGTTATGACTATATGCTAAAATTAGTGATATAAAATCTATTACAAATCATATTGTTATTATGTACTGATAGAAAATTTAAGACAAATTATATCAACCTCCCCTAATTTGTAGTTATAAAGAGTTGTGGTGCAATATTTGGCTGATGGACAAAAATCTTACATTAAATTTTTTTTTAATTTTTATTTCATTCAAAAATAAAAGCTGGTGTTTTTTTGTTTTTTTAAGTTTTAGTTTTAGTTTTTATAAACTATAAGTTTATTCTATTGTGCTGAATATATTTTCTACATAATATCATGATTATTTTCCCCAAAACATATATTTTTTATTTTGATTTTAAGAAAAAATAACACATTGAAAATTAGCACATACCTATTTTACTTTTGCATGCTTTAATGTAGTGCAATGATGTATGTTTAATGACAAGATCTTAATCTCGGGCAGTATTTAGGCTTCAGCTGCCAGAGCTATCGAATGATATTCAATGTCTCAGAAGACAACATGTTATTTAAAAAATTCAAGATTTCTTAACATCGGGTTACGAATAGAAGTTAAAAACCCGACCATTTGGAACTTCAGTTTTTTTTTCTGGTGATTTGTCTGTAATCATAAATTTTGGTAAGTAAAAATGTAAAAACCAGGATTGTGCAAAAGAATTGGTTCATGTTTCATTGACATTAGGGTCATTGGAGACAATGGTAATATGGGTATGGAGCATTGCTGAAATGCATTCATGAGAGAACCGTGGGGTTCATTGCCTAAACCTTTTTAACCTTATCGTAAAGTCAGTCACTTTCTCCACTTATGATAAATCCTGATTTTTACCCACCAGAGATTGAACCCTGAACACCTTCATGCGAGGCATCCATTGTACCCATTGTACCCACTGTTGGTAAGGATATAAAAATTGTGGTACGTAATTTTAAATGCAGTAGAGGCAGAGGAACATTGCTTGTTGGTTTCAGAGTTCGGGAGCATGGACACAAAGCCCATCTCACTACTCCCCGACTCCAAACTACACGACGGCAAACAAGATAATCAACATGGACCGCATGCTGAGCATGCCCTCTCTCCCCCTCGGGCAAGTGGATCATGGTCGACGCACACAGGTTGATGAATTTTACTTGGTAAGTCATTAGAATTACATGTAGTACAATATACTAACCAAGATGACATCATACACTTAGCCACAAGTGTAAACCTAGAAATAACAATCCTTCATAATTTCCAGTCACGGATAATAAATTTTCTTAGTTGAGATCATGACAGTTCTAATGAGTTGACTTGTAAAAAAGAAGTTAAAACTTTACTTATCAACTTCAAGACTTGAGTTCATTTGGAATCAAATTATAAATATTAACAGGTAAACTGAAGTTTAGCTTTTACCTAAAATAATAAAATTTTATGTCACATGAACACCTCATTAATTACTGCATCAATAAACCATTTTATGTAAGGATTAATAGAGTAAATTGTAATTATGCTTATAAGTCAGTGGTGGTCCTATGGAAAGAGTGATGGGGAATATCCCCCCCCCCCCCTCAAAATTCAATAACCCTTAGAACTACAAATTGTTGGAGATATAATAAAAAATACTTTTTATCAAGTCAGCAATACTTTAAAATAGCCTAAAGTGATACAGTAGAACCCCTTTTTTACAATATTGAAGGGTGTGTCTGAAAATGTTGTATAATAAGGAAAATGAAAAATCCTTTTTTTTTTTTTTTTTTTTTTTGCTCAGAGAACTGTGATGATATAAGACCTAAACATATTGTACTCTAATATACACATAATAATTCATTATCAGTGTCTGAAGCATATCTAAAAAGAATAATTATACACTTAAGTCTCATATTTACATTCTGTAGAGTGTTTAGGTAAGCATACAGTATGTATACATACTTTCATATTTAAATTAGCAATTCATAATAACATGACATTTACAGGTTAAGAATATTACCAAAAATATCACAATCATAAGAAAAGTGTACTAAAGCGAAATTTATAGGTATTTTTTTAAAAAAATAATAAAATACAGCAAGGTTGCTCAAAAAATATATGGTTACATTCGAGGCCCTCGCATCCACAAACTATTCTTCAAAAGTACTTCAAGTTCCTCATATTTTGATGCAAGAATGTATTTTCTCTTCTTAGAAAAACCGCTACACTGAGATGCAGTTTCTTCAATAATTTCGCCTTTTTTTCACAATTGTGTTCAGAGTTGAAATCGGTGAGTGAAACACTACCTTTATGTTCGTCCACGCACTTTAAAAAGTTGTTTTTTATCAATCAAAAATGTTTTCCATTTTTTACACGCTGCCATCTTGTTAAAATATGTACAGATAAAAACACAGTCAATTACTCAAAGGTAAAAACCAACGTTTTCCCTTATTCACAATATTATTTGTTGCCAACATTATTCTTAACAGACATTGACAAAGATTTAATACTGGAAATTATAAAGTAGGTAATCCTGTATGGATAAGTTAGTGATGAACAGTAGGAATTCCTATAAACTGTAGCACCAGCGTTGTGTGCTAACATTTTTTGAAGTCCGCCTTTATTAGGCTGACAGTTACAGGGTTCCTACAGCCTGAGTCAAATTTATTTCCCTGACTTTTCCCTGACCATTCATTGAAACTTTCCTGACCAATTACGAAAAAAAAAATTCAGTTTTACAAAAAATATTGATGTTTTAAATGTGCCCTAATTATATTGGCCTCCTCCTTTCCTTCAGCTAACCGTACCACACCTTAAATATAAATATCAGAAAGCAGACACAAACTTAACTAAAACTTCCATTTTTGACATGAATATTAAAAAATTCAAAACACTGTGATTCAATAAATATGTAATTCAATTACAAAACAAAATGTTAACATGTAACAAATAAATTAAAAAAATTTGAAATACACCAATCCCTCGCATAGCACGTCTTCAATTAATGCGAATTCAGTTAGCACGATGTAAATTTTACTGCCCTAGTCTCGAATAGCATGTCTGTAAATTTCAGTTAGCACGAAATCGCCACAGGCTAAAAAAAATCTCGGAAACGACGCGACATCAGGTATGGAATTCGAGGGGGGAAGAGCGGTTTGGAATGCGAGGGGAAAGAGATGCGCACGCAGATAAACAAACACCGGGCCGTACTGTTGATGCCCGGCCGCAGACCAGGCCGTACCGTTGATGCCCGGCTGCAGACCAGGCCGTACCGTACAGAAACCAAAGCAGATGAAATTGGACACGTTTTTTTTTAAAAAAGCAAGATGATAGTGTAAATTTCACCCCAGAAAATATTTAACTAACTTTTATGTTTTGTATATGTACATATTGTACATACAGTAAACTCCCGGTATATCGCGCCCCGATTGATCGCAGAATCGGGTATATCGCGGGTCAAATCATGTCCCCCAGTCAGAAATGAATAATAATAATGGAATAAATGGTTGACAGCCGATTAGGATAATTTTGCGTTGTAACTAACAAACTAAGCATCGGGCAGAAAAAAGCCTAGGCGTAGAAAATGTCCGCAGTAAAATTCTAAACAAGATATCTCCGTACATTATTCCTCTATCTTGTAGGGTTTTCAAATTATGGTCCAATCCAGCCCAGTGATATTTTCTGAAACACTAGTTCTTAACGTCGCTTTATCTCACAAATGAAGCATCGGACAGGGGACCTGATAAAGCCCACCGTCCAGCGACATCCAGCGTGACTCGGCTGGGGATTGATGTTGGATAGGCTTGGTTGTCGGCAAGCGCGGGGTAGGGAGAGGCGAGCCGAGAATATGGAGAGAGGTAGAGATTAGAGCGGGCAGAAACACCAGGGGGAGTGGGGGAGGGAATGTGTTCACGCAGCACACAGGCAGAGCATGAGTCACTTGACTGAGCAGCGTCGCTGCGTACAAGGCAAAATCAGGTAGTCCGGTGTTTAAAATTCCACTCCAGAATCTTAATTGGTACTTTACTGGACATATGTATATAAATGTTTTGTTACAACTTAAACCTACAGACGTAATATTATTGGGTAATTCATTGTATTATACAAGTTCATCTTTTTACTTTGGTATAATGTTTTAACATTAAATAGTAAAGTAAATCGGCTAGCGTATTTTTAATCTTTGCCCAGGAATTCCCAGTGGTCCAATATTTACGTGAACCATACTGTACCACTTTTGCCGTGAGGTAGTAAACAAGTCCCGGAAATGTTTATGTGGAGCGGTCTCCCGACCTTTAAACAGAGGCTGGGGAATATAACACTTGCCGATCCGAGCCACACATACTCAGCAACTCGACACAGCGTTTGGTGAAATAAGTAAAGACAAAGTTTAACACGGTTTTTAATACGGCGTCACTGATTGCGCTAAAATTAAATTGGCGCAATTTTTGTTTCCCACATGTGACCATTTATAATTTACTGTAAGCATGGATAATAAAGTTTAACCACTTGACACGATAGACGATTCTTTATTTTTTATTGTACGAATGCTAGAATCGTTTTTTTCCTGTATCTGCGGCCTGCTTCTACAAAAGACAAGCTATCTGTAAGTAAATCTAGAATTTTTATTTTGTCAATCAAACTCGGTACTTTGCGATTCATATTCGGTTTGAAGTATCACTACGGCCTTTCTTTTTAGAAGACTTTGACCACAGAATCGTGTGTAACCGCACACACTGCACTTACTTTGTTACGGACACTGACGAAGCAGATACTGTGGCTAACACCACGAGACTGGCAGCAGCAGCTTGTGTGCCGCACATGTGTATGGCGGCGTGTGGCGCGCTCGTAGGCCGTGCGACAAACTGTGCGCGGCACGCGGAAAAATAAAAACAATTCAACATTTAATATTTATCTTTAAAATTTATTATTTTTATTTTTTCACCCGTGTTTAGTGGAAACTGCGGATGCAAAGTCCGCACAAAGGCGGGCCGTCTATACTGTGCGTGCTTGCCGACCTATTAGAACACAGGCGGTGTTTTATGCCTTTTGACCTTGGTCACATCGAAACATCGCGGTTATGCAACAACGCGGGTAAAAGTTATGTCCCCCGACAACCGCGTTAAATAGGGAGTGTACCCGTATTTTAATGTTATGTTTGTGCTCTAGGGAAAATCTAAATCTGTTTATCTGTTAACTGATTTGTTTACATAGCCGCTTTTATAAGAGGTGTGCATAACAAATTAAATGTTTACATATGGCTGTGTGTTTTAAAGTTATATAAAACCCGTTCTTAATTTCATAAAAGTGTTTTAATTTTGTTAAGTTTTAAACGTAATAACAAAGGATCCAGCTGCTTGCAACAGCAGGCAGACAGACGCGCGCGCGTGTTGAAGGTCACGCCTGGGCGGGCAAGCCAACCTGCTGACTGACGGTAAATATGTTACCACTTATCTCCCGTTACACTGTGCCATGTTTTCTTTATCTAACGTATTCGGTGGTAGGCTTAAAAAGATAAATGATATGACATATGCATTTTCAAGTATTATTCTACGCATTTATATTATGTAAAGATTACTTCCCTACACATCTTGGAACACATTAAATAATTTAGCCTTATATTTATGGGGACTAATGCTTCAGAATACGCGATTTCGATTAACACGAACATTTTTAGGAACGAATTAGTCGTGCTAAGTGAGGGATTGGTGTACTAGTTACAGCAAAGCTCTTTTTTTTTTTTTCAAGTTCTTTTAATTCCCTTTCCATTGCTTCCTTTTTTTCTTCTATTTCCCTCATTAATTTTTTTCTTTCTTCTACTAACTCTTTCACTTGTTTTTCTAACAATCTCTTTTCTCCCTTTCTTGTTGTTTCCTCACTTGTTTTCTGTTTTCTAAGTTCCAAATAATCTTGATATCGTTTTCGAGCACTTTTCACATAATCTAACATCCTTTTATCTATTTTCACATTCTCAATCCCTCCTGCCTGTTGCACTTCATCTTGAATATGGCGTTGTGCTATCACTGTCTTTTCTAGCATGTTTTCAACCAATAGTGACTTATTAATTGAAAACCCCCTTCCACAGTTGCATTACCATGGGAGAGCACAAGACATATCTTAATAACTTCCCACAGGTTTTTGTACACTTCACTTCCTCTCATGAAGTTTCCATAGGTACTATCGAGTCTTGCCTCCTCATTATCTTTGCAGTGTTCTTGAAACATTTCACTAATTACAGTTTTCTTCATATCACACAAGTTACAGTATTCTTTTTTAGCCTTTTCTGCAACTTCATCATCTATTTTGTTTGAAGCAAGTAGCTCATCTAAAAGAAAAGAAAACCTTTTCTGACCAAGCGAAGGTGAGTGTTGAATAATAGAGGGATCTAGAGAAGACAATCCTCTAACTGCTTTGTACTTCAAACGACATCTTTCTTGAAGTTTGGCAGTCCTGGCTGTCAACATACCACGACATTCATGCATAAACTCAAGCTTTTCTCTTTCCGTTACAGAGGTTGATACTTCTGCAAGAAAGCGTTTTGCTGCAAATCCAACATCAACTTTATTGCTTAGGATCAAATTGTCTGATTTTTTTACATCAATAGAGAGCAGATTTGTGCTACTACACTTCATCACGTCAGGCTTTACACAGCGGTTCATAATTTCTCTCAGAAGTTTCTGCACTGCTTCAAAAATAAATGGACTCGTGGGTTTTGAAGTTTGAAACTTCTTAAGATAGGGCTCACACTCATCTGCAATTGTCTTGCAGAATGCCAATTTACACTTTACAAATGGATCACGAACGGCTTCAATCAAGGTTTTTGCAACTTTCGTCTTCGGAAGCTTGACTACATTAACAAATTTTGCAACATGATACCATATCTCTAACGCTCTTTTAAGGCACTTGGCATTGTCTAGCCATCGTACATTACAGAACTTCAAAGGAAATATTGTGCATTCCGTCAGCTCTGTAAATAATGCTCGTCGAGCTGGAGAATCATGGAAAAGAAAATATAAGTGTAGCAACAAGGTACTAATGTCCCATCCAACAGATTCAATGCCAGTTTTCAAAGCAACATGAACCACATGCAAACTACACGTTCCCAGATTCAGTAATGTGAAAGTTTCATTGCTTGTGGTGGATCTGATGTGTTCTTGGAGCCATTAAATACTAAAGTTTATTGCAAACAAAAATAATATAGTTATTGTTGTAATATTTTATTACATCAAGCGTTGACTTGAAGAATAATTACTATATCTATCATCATGTAGTTTTTAGTAAAATTTTACTTTCCCCTCAATTACACTTTCCTCCGAATTACACCTTTTTCAGTTTTCCCCTTGAAAAGTGTAATTCAGGGGTTCCACTGTATTTTGAAACAAACTAGTAAGTGTGTTGGCAAAACACTACAAATGGTAAATACAGCATAATACTTAATATATCTCAAAACTTAAGACATACAAGCCGAGTTAGTGAACTTCTTTACTACTTTCACATCTACATTCACTACTGCATGTAGAAGACTGCAGTAACCTTCAAAAGATACAGTGAGCGGAACAGAATTTATTGCAACTAGAGATGATGTATGTACATAGCTAATAGCCAGACCTATGATGTTTTTTGATTAAATATATATTTCTTTCAGGGTTATTTTTCGAAATTTTACTTTCCACTTCATTTCAATAACTATATAGCTATCTCCCTGACTTTCCCTCACTTTATAGCTATCTCACTGACTTTCCCTGACACCTTTATTTTTCCCTGACTTTCCCTGACTATCCCTGACATTCCAGATTGTAGGAACCCTGCAGTACCATTTTTAATGACAAAGCAATTCGAAAAATTCACGAGCTACAGCGCCAGTACTCCCAACAGCATTTTGGATTTGGTATTTCACACGATAGTGATATCTTCATAGGTAAGATGTCCATGACAAGCATGGGAATAATAAATGTAGGTATGTATAGCAAAACAATTGCGGAAAGCAGATTATAAGCGCATTGTAATCAACAGGAATTTATTGCATTGCATTAAATGAGGTTAAAACGGGCCTGAAATAAACTGGTGCAAATAACGCGAAAATGTAAAATGCAGTACAGTAATGTAAAATCAGGGTTCTACTGTATTACCTGTTTAACTATGATGTATTGCATACCTATCACCCAAAACCCTCCGCATTCATCGGCTCTGCCCCCCCCCCCCCCCCCATTTCTAATTGGCCTCTTCCAAAATTCGGAATTGGGTCTGTCCCCATTAGTCATTTTCATTTCAGTTTTCTATGTTTACCTGTAATCACTCCAGAAAAATGCAAACATGGTCCCTTACCATAAGCAGAAGCCATGGCCGAACCCTTCTCCAATTTCCCTACATTATTTTCATTACTTTTAAAAAAAAAAAAAAAAAGTGATTGCCTCTTCATCTAGAATTATTGTGGTCAATGTTGTCTGACCAGCTTTGCCAGATGCACAGGGACCAATACAGAGATCGCTCCGGACGACTGCACCCACTGGATTACTTCCGCAGCACTGACTACAAGTGGCAGTCTCCTCCCGATGTCACGAGGTACGCACACCTACCTCCCAGCCTATGGATGGTGTTTGCCAGCACCAAGGTGCTGCCATGAACTGTTTCAAACTTGGTACACTGCCCTGACCCCACAGATGAAAATTTATGTCTTACGAGCTCAACCATGCTACTGGACACTGTTATCATAGTCGTGGGCCTCTTTCATCTGGGATTCTCTGGTTCTGTGGTCACGCTTCAATGAGCTTGCTCAAGATGTTTTAAGTCCTGGATAGAACACACGCTACTTTTCATCCTGGAAAAATGTATAGTTCCTGTGGAATAGTACCCAAACATAATTCTGCAATTGTTGAATGGGTTATCATTTTCATTAGGTACCAAAATAGCTTAGAGTATTTTATTGTAATTTGGCACAATGGGATATCATATCACGTATCTTTGAAAAAATTATGGTTATGTTAAATTTTTTTGCAGATTGTTGTTTGGTTAGGTTTAACTTAAGAATTTTTTTACCCTTTATTTGTTTTGGTTATGTTTTGCATGTAGATAAATATCTCAATTCTACTTAGACATATGTATAAGGAATTTGATAATAGTTGTATGATTTAGTTATGTAGTATTTATTTTTCTATAATTATGACTGGCAAAAACCCCCGCAAAGGAACAGTAGCATCCAAATTTTGAATTTGGCAGGCTTCTGGGGTAATCGCAGCGCAGTGTTAGGTCAAGTGCTCCACAGGAAGTAGGTAACAAGCTGGGTGCAGATGTTTAGTTAGCCACACGCAGTCTGATGATATACATCACTCTTCGTGGTTTCAGGTAGTCGCTAGTTCAGCTAGACGAAGGTACACATCTGTTGTGAAAGCATCTTTTCAAAAATACGCACTGCTCCTGCTGCAAATTTTTTTTTTCCTGGCCGAAACTGTAGTTTCTGCACCGTGTGGGGCACTGCAGATGTTGCAGTCGCCTCGAGGCTCTACACAGGACAGTGTTTGTCCACCTTCCAGGACCTACCTGAAGCACCTGCCCAGCTACGTGAAGTACTACAGACCTGTGGTGCTCGCACAAACCACGGCTCGGACGGTGCCTCCCCCCCCGCTGCCCGAGCGGTCACTGGCGGGGCGCTACTACCGCCTCAGTGACTCCAGGTACAAGCGGTGACTTCATCACGTGGCAACCGTCTGACTTACCCTGGTCTGTGGAATCCCACCAGTCCAGAAGGAAACAACACCCCTGTAGCCTGCCAAGTCTTTACAAGTTATTTTTATTACAATAACCAATTCATTTGGGCCCCAAACCACAAAAATTCAGTCAAGATTGTTCAGTTTACCTATTAGGTTTACAAGTATGTATTAAAATGAGTATCTGTAAAGGTAGTACTCAGTGTATATTATTATTATTAATTAATTTTTTTTTTATGAAGATTGCTGACCATCTATAATCACTACAGAGCCAGTTGTAGTTTCACAAATTAGAAGGTACGAAACTATTTGTCCTAGTATCATAGGGGCAAGATTACATGGTGACTTGCGATAAAACCGAAAAAACACCGAAGTCATGTCAATACTTCACAAAACACTGAAATGCAATTAAAACACAAAAATTATCAGTATTTTTAATCAAAACTTAACTCTAATGAAAAACATGCAATCGTTTACATATTAAATTCAATGAAAGTAATTTATTTAGTGTGAAGTTTGTACCACATTTATGCATAAAAATAGGAAAATGTTAACTTCTTTTTAATTATGAAAATGTTATTAGTTACTCATTTTTAAATTACGACATTAGTACTTTTTTCAAACACATACTTAACATTTGTTTCGAATAATTAGACATGCTTATTACAAATCATTATATAGCAAACCAATTTTGTTGCCCCTATAAAGATGTAAAAAAAACTCCATACAGTACAGAATGACCCTCTGAATAGTTCAAAAAGAATTGTTATCTATATTCTTGAAAAATATAAAACATAAATTTCCACACAGAACACAAATGCTTAGAACTAATAATTAGTAGCTAATAAATAAATAAAATTACATCATAAAAAATAAGACTTTTATTTACCATACAACATTCAGTATAGACTGAATGTTTTTAGCAGGTTTATATATAAATATTTTAAATCTCCATTAATGTGTCAACGTCAGTGAGCATTTCATTTGCATGTTTAGCTGCAAAAAAAAAAAAAAGAACATATAAAATTAAATCATTATCTGATTATAAAAAAATACATACTTAGATCTATAATTTTACAAGTAAAAATGAAAAGAAAAAAAATTACGAAACTATGAGCTAACAACTAATCATAGTTAACATAAACTGTTTACTTTAAATTCTTTACTTTTGTTGGAGGAAACAATAGATTTTTTTAGGATTTTGGAGAGGGATATATTTCCTTCCCCTCTCTGTTCATCCCTGAAGATCAGTTAACCAAATAAATAAGCAAAAAGTTCAAAGCACTCCCACCAAAATACGCCAAGTGAACTTCAAGGATGCCAAAAGCACGAATCAAACCTTGCCCACTTGCTCCACTTCACTGGCAGTCTTTTAGACTGCACTTAACCAATGAGATTTAGGAGCGGTAGGGTGCTAGCGTACAAGTGTGCAAGTTTTCACTTTCAGTTTTTGCAACCAACAGCATTATTGTCAGTAAAATAATGGCACTGCAGTTTCAACTCTATCTTATACTAACCATTCTAACCAGAGCAAGGAAGAGGGTAGTGATAAGATGGCTGAGTGGTAACTCAGTTACAGCTAATGTTCTTTGAGTAGGCACATTCTGTAATTCAGTACCGATTTAACCGCTCGCATAAGGTTTGTTCTATGTGGAATTTTGTTTTCTAGCAGGTTGTAGGCCTGTGCGAAGCTTCGACTAAGCGAATCAATCGAATCTCTTTTCAATATTCGATTGACTTTGCAGGAAATTTGCTATTTGTTTTATTTGAAGCTTCAGTTGTGATGCAAAGTTTTGAATCCAATGTAAAGCTTCAAGTTTGTTGTAAAAATTAAAAACATAAAAAGCGTATGATTCGCTCAAGAAAATATTTAGTTGTTTTTTTTGTTTGTTTTTTTTTTTTGTTTGAATAAAGTTTTTTACTTAAAAAAACAATTAATCCTCTCTGTTTGCTTATATGACTGATTAATATTAAGCATGGTTATTTTATAATTTTTATTGAATCATATATATATATGTTATATTTATCACTTAATCAGTTCAAACATTACAAATTTTAAATGATTATTATTATTTTTTACTTCAATCCTGTATTTTGTAAAATAAGAGTCATACAGCTTTGCCGAGAACAATATTCACAATTCGATTCGACCTTCGCAAACATTTTAAACATTCAATTTGATATTCACTTCGCACCAAAACTCTAATATTCGCACAGGCCCAGCAGGTTGCATATAATATGCACAATATTACAACCACCTATGTAGATACAGTGTACAGCCATAGAGAAGCTTACTACAAGCTGTTTTAAATATCAATTTACTGAATATTATTATTTTTTTTTGGTGTTCCCGTTAAAGCTATATTGACATACAAAATCACTAATCTTGTATGGCCGTGGTCCTTCAAGACATAGAGAAGCTCACAGAACACTGTGTTTCTTCCACCTTCTTGTCATTCAAGGGACAGATCTACAAGACACAGGAAGGCACCGCCATGAGCTCACCTCTTTCTCCCCTCTTAGCCAACTTTTTTATCTCTTAATTTGAGGAAAAAGCAATAAGTACCAGCCAGCTTAAACCCACGTGCTGGTAAAGGTATTGACGTCGTATCTTCTGCGGCAGTAAAGCCAGTTTCCCACCCCGTCAGCAACGGATCCCGCTGGCGGAATGCACCCCTCTCGTGGCCCACACGGAGGAAAATAGAGACACTGCAACCAGGCAGTAGACAACAGAACGCGGCTTAGGGCGGACGCTCCATCCCACAGAAAAAAAATTAAATAAACTGTGTGTCCTGATTAGGATGACTACATTTGAGATGTGCTCCACAGTGCATGTTAACGGTGACTAATGTTAATAGTGTGTGGTGGCATCCACCCCAATGTTCCAGCTAACACAAGCAACAGGTAATTCTTTGGGAAAATAATTAAATTATATCTTATCTTACTGTGTAAGAACAGTACACATGAACAGACTTTATTTGGAAACTCTTGTAAACCCGTAAAATTATTTTGCTGCCCAAAGTTAATAATTTAATAATAACTGCGAGGCCAGTGATCCACACTGGGGCCGATGACCCACGCAACCACAACGGCCAGCCTGACGCCCTCTCATAACGAAATCCACTAAATAATCCCCGCCAGCAATCACTGGGCTCATCCCGCGTCCAGAACCCGAGACCTCGGGTGAAAGCAGCATGTAGATGACACCTTTGTGATTTCGAGCATGTCAAAGATAAGCTGCAAGACTTCCTGAAACACCTGAACTGCATCCATCCCAACATACATTTCACCATGAACGTGGAAGTACAAGGAAAATTGCCTTTTCTGGATGTCTTGTTCACAAGAGGAGAGGATAACCACATCGGCCACAGTGCTTACAGAAAGCCAACCAAAACTAACAGGTATCTACAGACGAGTTCACACCATCTTCCATCTTGGAAGAGAACAGTCATCTCAACTTTGGTCAACAGAGCTAGAGCCATTTGCGAAGAAGACAATATAGAGGAAAAAATGAAATATCTAACAAGTACTCTTCAAGCAAATGATTAATCAAAATCAGAAATTAGGAAAGCCATGAAGCCACCTCTACCGTAAAAGAAAGTGTATCTTCATAATAAAGCTTTCATTCCTTACATCAAAGGAATTTCAGACCAAATGGCAAGAATTCTTTGGAAGCATGAAATTCATATAATTCTCAAACCTTTAAACAAGATTGAGGGGTCTCTGACATCTGTGAAAAACAAAACCTAGCTGGTGTGTACAAGATTCCATGTTCTTGTGGCAAGGTATAAATAGGACAAACTGGCAGACGAATAATCACAAGGGTTAAAGAACATATCGGTGAATATAAGCATGAAGACCCATAATCAACTGTAGCAAAACACTCCTTGGAAACCAGACACAGCATGGATTTTGACCAATTCCACACCAAAACCAACATCCCTCGATACAAGAAAATATAAATTTGAGAACATAATAAAAGGACGGATAGAAACTAAGCAGAATATGGGATCCCATGGTGGCCACTCACAGTCACCAAAAATATTCCCTGATTTTTCCCTGATTTCCCTGATTAAAAATTCAAAATTTCCCTGATATTTACAATTACAAAAAAAAAACATACTTTTGATGAAAAAATATATTATAGAAAGAGATTACTCATATTTTAGCACCCTGCTGTATTTTCTTCATTATATACATACAAAATTTCGTTAAATAACAAATACATTTTAAATATGTCACTTTACATTATAGCGTCCCGTTCAATGACATGCAGTCTGTGTTTTGTTTTATGTAATGGGGTATTTCAGTGGCGAGTGCTCAAACATTTTTTTCACACAACTTTTGATAACTGTTCTTTAATTCATTTTTGAAGTGTAACATTTCTAGTTGTGAAACAACTAATGGATAAATCTTCACTGCATTACAATCAGTACTCCCATCTGTAGCTAAAGCAAATGGTCAACTTACTAAAGATTCAACAGTTTCAATTTAGTTTCACCAGCCATATACTCCACTAAGGCAGATGTTTTTGCTCTCGCACAGCTGTATTTCTGTGCAATTTTTGAGTCCGGAAACATAGCTCTATACAAATTACCCGAATGATTGGCTACTGCTATCGGTAAATTGTGTTCTACCAAAAAACTTGTAAACAATAACTCTGCGTTTGTTACTTTCGTTTCTTCAGATGTAGCGAAAAACGACGATATAGATTTATTGCTCGTCACGGCTTTAAAATGTTCTGCATGTTTCTTTGATTCAATATGCCGTCCTCAGTCATCCCTTCCACCATGCGCAATCGAAAAGTCACAAGTGCATACATTACAAAAAGCGTGGCGTTCCACAACATTTATGATGACAAGTAGGGATGGGTAGTTCGCGAACTACCAGTTCATTTTGAACTGTTCTGACGAACGAACTAGGTGACTAGTTCGCTGTTACCAAAAACAATTGTTCTTTCGTTCTTTGCGTGTTTCTCGTCTCCTACTCTGTTTGGTCCTTACTGCGCATGCGCGAAAGATCCCCCCCTTCCCCCCCGCAACAACCGTCACCCAATATGCCACGTCTTTCTTTCTGCCCTCTCTTACGTTTGTTCTTTATTTGGTCTCTTCCCCCCCCCCCCCCCCAAATCTTTTTATCGACAGTCACTGTCCATATTATTTTACCTTTATTTCCCCATCGCTTCGTCAGTTCCAAGTACTGATCTGAACTACGAAGACCGAAGAGAAAGGGAGTACATATACAAACTGAACTAGCTAGTTCAAAGACCCAGATAGTTCACACAGTAAGTTTGTTTAATTGCGTAGTTAGGCTGTCGGTCATTATTTTCGCTTCGTTCTTTCTTGCGAAATGATGTATCGTTTGACGATCGCGAACTCTTAATTTTTATCTAATATTCTTTAGACATTTACATTACATATTGGCATTAAAAAACGTGTCACGTAAATAAGTGTAATTACGTTAAATTTCAGATAGCCTATACAATCTGAAATTAAACTTTAATTACAAATAGACCACACATTACAAAACTACAATAAAATATATAGAAACATACTAAAACTTACCTAATACGAAAAAAATCAGCTTAGGTTGTCACAGATGAGAAAACACTATATCATTATTTTGTTTTGTACACATGTGAAAATAAGCACTTAACTTGCAGAAAATAAATTAATACACATTCAAAAATGTTTCACATAACTAATACTGTTTTGAAGACACTTTGTAGTCTATTTCATATTGCTGTAAGGAACACAAGTTGCGAGGTTTTTGAAGATGACAACCTGTTTCTTTTTTCAGTGAGGATTTGTCCAGCTTTGGAAAATATTCTTTCGCAGGGTACAGATGTTGGTACAATACAAAGCCGTCTTTGGACGAGTGTGTACAGGCGAGGGTATACATACCTCCTCTCTTGCCACCAATCTAAAGGATTTTCGAGCCTGTTTAGTAGCGGCTCTTGTATGTACTTGTCGGCTTCGACGATTCCAGCAGCGGTCGGGTTTTTTGGTGAAAGGTTCTTCACTGTTGTGTCGAAACTTCTCCACAATGATGACTGTGAAGTTGTTGTAGCTCTAGCAGCAGACGACTCGACGTCACTTTCAATTTCAACAGGACCTCTTATCGCACATACTTTCTTGCGTAGTAGCGCATATGCTTCTTCGTACTTCTTGTCTTGTATGAAACCGTACTTCTTAAACCTGGGATCCAGAAGAGTTGTTTGACAATACAATTCATTTGATTCACAGTCATTCAGACGTTTATTCAGGTTATCCATTAATTTAGTGCACATGCTTGTTATTTCCTTTGGGACTGGCTGCCTATCAGCAGAACATTCTTGAACATGGTTGTACATTGATTTGTAAAATATTATTATTTTGGACGTCGAAACAGACTTTTCGGCACTAACTTCCCCAGTTACTTCGTTGAAAATTCGCAAAATATCAGTCGCTCTCTGTAAGATGTCCCAGTCAGTCGTTGTTACAACATTCAGTTTGGGCTGAATAATGGCTAGTGTGGCTATAACAGCATCTTTTATTTTCAGCAGTCGTGAAATCATCTCATATGTTGAATTCCACCGGGTGATTACATCTTGAATTAGTTTCAGGGGTGGCAATTCCATTTGTTCCTGTGATGATTTTAGTTTTGACAGAGCACTAGAGCTCCTTTTAAAATACTCAACAATACTTTTCACTTTAGCAATGGTTGCGTCAATTTCTTGCAAAGATGACTGCACAATTAGGTTGACAGTATGGGCAAAACATGACAAATGTCTCCAATTGCTTAACTTAATCGCAGCCACGATGTTCGGTGCATTGTCTGTTACAACAACGACAATTTTATCGTTGATTTTCCACTCATTTACCAGAGTTTTCAGGAATGAACTTAGATTGGCTGCTGTGTGCCTCTCATTAAATGAAATACAATCCAGCAAATGTGAACTTAGATTCGTTTCACCATCGATGAAATGGGCAGTGACAGCTACGAAACTTTCATTGTTAAGGGAAGTCCAACTGTCTGTTGTCAGGCACACAGCATTGGCATTTTTTAATTTTTGCTGCACCTTTTCCCTCACTGAAAAATATATTTTCGCGTCGGCAACTGATAGCCAGGAGAAAGCATTTGTACGAATTTTATGAATTCTTCCTCTTCTACAATGCTGAATGGGTGATATCCTTTCACTACCATTTTTGTAAGCTGCTCATCAAATTGCATGGATTTTTTTAACGCGAGAGGCTTGCTAATGGTCATGAATTCGCCGATTCTTGTTTGGTTTTGACGTGCTGAACAAATTGTTGTTGCAGGTTGTGAAGTAGGTGGCAATGCTACAGCAGATTGTGAAGTGGTCGGAATTACAACTACATTATTTTCACATCGTGTAGAAACATCGTCACATCTCTGTTCTTCAATAAGTGTGTTTGCTGGCCCACTCACAAACTCTCTTCTAACAAAGTTTATTGTAGGATGTTTGGTTTTTAAATGCCTACGTAAATTTCCAATGCTTCCAGACACAAAGCTAATATCTCGTGAACAGTAACAACACTTCGCTTTCCTGGCACGTACTTACCTGGCAGTTCATTGTAATGATTCCAGATATCACTCGTTCTACGAGGTGACATTTTCCGAGACGAATGTATAACACCACTTAACTGTAACGCGAACCCGTCACTTTGATACTACCGAAATGTATTCATTTCGCGGTAGTCTTTTGTAGTTTTCGAACGAACTAGTTTGGAAGAGCGCTCTCGCAGAGGAACTACGGGCACTAGATCCCTATGTAGTTTTCGAACGAACTAGTTCGGAAGAGCGCTCTCACAGAGGAACTACGGGCACTAGATCCCTAGTTCCGAGGAGTCTGCGCATGCGCAGGTCCCAAGGTCAGTGGCGGATCACGTGACGAGAGCGTTTTGCAGGGGAGGGGGTTCAGCCGCTTCCTGGCTGTCTGGCTGATAAAGCCCGGCTACTTGGCTGTAGAGGTGTAAATGTAAATAAAAAAAGCGTACCCGTATGTATTCGTTACTATAATAATTAGTACTCGTTACTATCGTATCGTTACATTACTCGTTACTTCTGATACTGCATAACATGCTATGTTATGTTGCAGCATCGAATCAAGTCGTATTTCGTACGCGTACAGTATGATGTCGCGTAAATAATAATAAATAGAATATAAACAATTAACAATATTTGATAATTAACAGTTTTTGTTAACCAAGAAACAATTAAATCTCAGAGCGGTTTTATTATATTATCTCTTTTAAGATAAAAACCAAAAAAAACGTGAAATCACGCGATAATAAAAAACAAAAACATAAATATTTCTAATTTGTAAAAAATACTTTCTTATAAACAGTAAATAACTTGGACGACGAATTTCCAAATTATACTTTACTTAATAAACAAACATCGTTCTTTGTAACGTAAATTCATTGAATATGCGCGCGCATGCGTAAAACATACGAACAATGCGAGTAACGAAATCCAGCCGTGTGTAACATTTCGTTACTCATTACTGGATGTCATACCCGTTACTCAGTACCGAATACATACGGTTTGTTACAGCTCTACTCGGCTGTCTGGTAGTTGGCAGTGCTAGTTGTAGTTACTCGAACCGATCCAGGAAATGAATGGCCTTTACGCTAGAATTATAGTCTATAATGTTACAAACCATTTCAGTGAACAATGAAAGTAGTAGACTTTAAATCCATTCTCTGTCGAAGACCGATGACTTATATAAGAAGTGTGTGAAAGAAAAACGATATGATAATCGTTCATTTGTAATGAGAGATATTGTTTACAAGCATCGGATTACTGTGTGCCTCTTTTATTAATAGAAAAAGAAATGCCCATAAAACAAAAAGTCTGTAACGAATATTTTGTTTAAACATTGTAAACCGCGATACAGTCAGCGACCGATGTAGTTCAATAGAACGGTTCCTAAAGAACTAGTCTTTGAAGTGACTAGTTCCGAACGAACTAGTTCTTTCCAAAGAACTATATTTCCCATCCCTAATGACAAGCATGGCCATTCTTTTATATAGTTTGGTCGAAAGTTCTGAAGAATAACGTTCTTTTTTTGACTCAGATACACATTGTTCTGTCACACGCTTCATTTCTACAACCGGCACTGAAGAACACAACACTATCGAACGACATAAAAAGGTTTCACGTCTGTACACACGACAAAAACACTTTGTAAAAAAAAATGGCTTTCAACAAAGTAAATAACACAAGACAGGTTAGCCAAAGTACCGTACAAAAATTATCGTGATGTAAGTAGCTAACAGACGAAAAGTCCGAGAATATGTACTAGTTGTATCGTACAACGGACGTAATACCGTACCATTTCTATTACATAACACAACAATTAATCTACTTATTTCGACAGTACATGCGCACA
Source organism: Bacillus rossius redtenbacheri (assembly GCF_032445375.1). NCBI lineage: Eukaryota > Metazoa > Arthropoda > Insecta > Phasmatodea > Bacillidae > Bacillus > Bacillus rossius. The sequence goes on from NC_086336.1 coordinate 18,659,708, forward strand.
TTTATCAGTTCCGTTATCTGCGCAACCACGTGATGTATTCGAACTGCGTTCACGAAACACGCACACCAGAAACGGAATTTTTTTTTTCCGTTACCCAGCAGCACAAAGCCTCGTTTCCGTAATAAACCAGCGATGTTCCGTAATTCCGTAATATTGTGTTAAATCCGTAATAATTACGGAAAATCCGTAATGGTTGGCAGGGAAATATACATGACACAAAAAATTCCCGGTTATTAAAAAAATTCCCTGACATTTCCCTGATAATTCCCGATCAACGTGATTTCCCTGATAAATCCCGGTTTTCCCGGTGAGTGGCCACCCTGGATCCCCTCTTCGGAAAACTTTAAAATCTAGCTCTGTATATAACAAAAGACTGGTTGGCCAAACATCCCAGCCAGTCAGAAGAGAAGAGGCCACTGAATTGCCAGCACGCCCAGCCAATCACAGAAGCCCAGCTCTAATTGGCCAAACCAACAGGCCAACTAGACGAAAGGATGACTGTGATTGGCCCACAGTTGCAGCCAAATCAGGAAACACTCCTCTCAGGCAAGAGTATTAAAAGCAGAAGCATTTGTAATAACCTCAGTAGGTAACTCTACCTTGATGATGGCGACTCCAATGTTGACTGAAACATTGTTTATATATTTGCTTTGGACGCAGCTACAACCCAGAAGCTAAGCTACTTCTGACAATGGTCGCAAAAGCCTGCTATCTTTATTAACATTAACTGTTAATAATTAAACTAATATTGACAATCCTGAAAAACTCAAGACAATGTATGTTGAGCATGCTATTAAAGTACGAAATGATCAAAAATGTTGTATATTTAATGATTTCCCAAAACTTGAAAATTGTCATTACCTACTGAATGAAGCAAATATAATAATTTTGCTTAACCAATACTTTCATATCACAGAGTTGTGTACAAGTTATAAATATGCCAGTAGAATTACTATATGTTATAGAAGTTTCATTCTTAAAAAAAAATTGTGATTTCCTAACTTTAAAGCATACAGCAACAAACCTGATGGTTTGTTTTTACCAACTACACCTGACCCCATCATTAAAGTTGGTATGTTACTCTTTAAACCTTGCCAGTAATAATGCAGATCACTAATAACGCAAATGAATAATTTTCAACCCACCTCCTGGAAGAACCACATGGTTTGAACCAACCAAGCAGTCTTTCAAATCAACTCTGCTATTTATTACAGCTTCATCACACACGATACAGTTTGAAAGTACACTTCTGAAAGCAAAACATACAAACCAAATTATAAAGAATACATCACACCAAAAGCTTCTATACACAAAAAAAAAATATGAAGCCATTTAAAAAACAAACAAAAAAAAACACCCTAAAATAGCAGTTATTTAATTAGTACAATAAATAGGAAATACGAATGTAAGTAAATGAGGTAGCAAGAAAACAAAAAAAGCAAAGAGCATTAAATGACTAAATGTAAATAAAAACAGACTTTCTATTATTTAGCAATGATAACCTATGATGGCTAAAGCAAAGTGAATTGATTCAAAGAGCCAATTACACCATTAATTAAATAAGTAAGTGGTATGTCCGAATAAATATTAGATTTCTACTTTAAAATACATCTTTTATATGGAAAAAATACCTACACAATGCACTCAGAATCTAATAGCGGGACCAAAATCGTTATGAAACGTTTACGCGAGAGGTTTTTTTTAATCCAAATTTTGACACCCTAAAATATTGGTGCAACGATTATGCAATAAAACAGGATAGTGAGTGATAACTTCGAGGTCTTATGTTCTAAGCAATATGCTACTGTTGAGGAACAAATAACTACAAACAGAAGCTAGCCCTAATAGGAAAATTTCCATATACAGTCAACAAATGAGTATGATGAAATCTGATTACAACATACTGAAAACCCCTCAAATTGTATTTACTTAATATTGAAAGTAATTTATACTTAATATTCTTCAGGGATCTAAAAAGAAAGACCATAATCTAAATTGATATATTGCAAAGTACTTAAAAATGAAGTTCCAGTCTAGAATTATCCTTGCATGTGTCCAAGTTTCAATTTCTAGATTTATTTAAACTTCCTAATACATATTTGGTTACATAATTTTTGTTTCTTCACCCACAAATTGATTACTATGATTTACAAATAATTTGTCATCTTTGTCAAAAACAATCACTTCATAACATGAACACAGCTACATTTTCCATGCAACTTGTACATTCATAGTTACCCTTCTGCAATCTTCACTCCACTCATGAGAACGCAGTTTGACAACCGTACTTTCGTCTCGATGTGACAGTTAGGCCCAATGTGTGAAGCTTTGAATGATGTTTTCTCCGCCAGGTGGCTCTGAGCACCAACCAGACACTTGTCATCCACCTGAGTGGACAGCACTTCACTGGTCGGGTGAATCCTGACTAGTTCTCGCCTCTCTGCAATTGCAGGCCACGCGTCTACAACCTTTAAGTTACCAAACACATCGTTAAAATAAATTAAATATATTAGTATGCATAAGTACCAAAAATTACTACCATAATTTTTTCCTACATTTATAAACAGAACAAATACAAAGTTAACATTCATGGCATTGATAGCTGTAAAAATACTTCATAATTTGCCTAAACATAATAGACCTTTATAGATATTTAATAATATTTTTACACATGTGGCACGCTGAATTTTAAGCCATATTACTTTAACATTGCAAATTATCAGTCTTATTTAACAAATTTGTATAGCTTCTAGCCCATGTGAAGCTTGGTATACACAACAGATTTTTATCAATGAACATGAAAGCATTGTCAAATGAGCAAATATAATTTTGCAAAAGTATTTTACTTATAACAGAGTTAAAGTGTACTCTCAATGATCCATCGTGTCCGTCCGTCTGCCGTCCACTTGTCAACAGGCTGAGGAATTTACAATGATCCACGTGTCCATCAAATACTTTTCTATTTGGGTGCTGCCGACAGACTAGTAGGGTTAAAAAGTGATGAAAATTGTATAGATAATTGTAGAGATAGATTACATCAACAATCACAAAAGTTAGTCCCTATAAATCATTAAACTCAATTTTTTTTCGCTCTGAAATTTATTCATATTTTTAAGTTTTACCAAACGTAATTAATTACACTTCTATATCTCTAACATTTATTGTATCAAACATCAAACTTTAAAATGTGTTCAATCATACGTTGAAAACATTTAATGGAAGCAGCTAAAAAAAAAACTTCAAAAACCTTTTAAAATAGTAAATGTTGCAAGAAACACCTTGCTAACATTTTGGAGGTTATGATTGCATCCGTCCATCCATCGAATGTTAAAGCTTGGGAAGCTTTGGATGGACAGATTGAAATGTTCAAACTTTCTGATTGGTTTGAGGTCAGGTGATTGTCGAACGGAAGGGAAACAAGACAGATGCGATGGATCATTGTAAGTCCTGCTTTATAAATAAAATGTTACAGTACACTTAGACAAAACAAACTAACCTTAGCATTGATTTGGAAATACGCGGGGAGTGTATTGGCACGCATGCCAAATGTCTTCTGGTTAGCAATGATGCTATAGCAACGAATTGGATCACCATGATACGTAGGCTTCAAGTCTCCACTGTGGTCATTGTAAAAAGACATTGATCGAATCTTTGTGTCTATATCTGATTCTAATGCATACTGAAGAATTTCTGCAGGAAAGACAATAACATGTGTATAAAGCCTATCAAAGACATCAGACACATTTTAAAAAAAAAAACAACATAATGTATAACTAATTTTAATGAATGTTTACAAAAAAAACATCACATTTAACCAAGCTACTGAATTTACTATTAATTGAGGCCCTGGTGGTTGAGTGGTCAGATAACTTACCTTCCATCAAAAACTATAAAGTACACCCAGATCCACCCCTCGAAGTACCACCATTCGATTTGCACAGTTTTAAGTAAAGACAACAATAAATTATAAATAATAAATGATTTGAAGTACCAATCTTTTTCATCCAGATGAATTTTTAAATTCTACACGCAAACAATGGCAATGGCAATGTGCAGTATTAAACACAGTGCAAAGAATAAACAATTTTATTAATCAAAAATTATAGCTTACTTTTTTCTGAATAACTAGGTATTTTCTTTTTTCCATCACCTATTTACTTTAGCTACAATGCTTTAAATTAATGCAAAAATATCTCCAATGCAAGAATGTTCAATTATGTAAACAAAGCATCCTGTAATATTTTTTACATTTTAATTCAAGATGTTTATTCTTTAAAATTTAGTTCAAATATTTATATAAATACACTTTCAATGAATTTAGACATATAATTAACACTGTAAATTGATTTAAGGGAACAGCATCTTTATTAAAAAGGTAGTCAACAAACACACTTAAAAGGTTGGGACAGACTTATTTTGATTAACATACACGCTCACAGAAGAAAAAAAGTGTTTTGATTAGCGCTCTATTTTCCTGGAACAAATGTGAGTGTTAGTTCGAGGGGCAGGTGTGCTAATTAACATTAAAGATAATTCAGTTAATGTCTCGCCAACACTGCTGTCATTACAGACTGCGAGGTGCTGAAGGAAAATAGGAGAAATGGTAGTATCCCAAGAAAACATTGCTCATGGCAATGTCCGCCATATTCCCCACTTGCATAAATGTCAGGTTCAACCCCGCTAGGTGTCAAACCCAGACTGCTTTGGTGGGACGAAGATGATCTAAGTGTGCTGCAACATGTTTGAATTTGTGCCACAAATCAGTTATTTTCTCAGCTCATAAAAAAAAAAAATTTTTCTTAATTAAGTACATTTCAAAGAATATCAGGTGATGATTTTTCAGGGTTCACATTTTAAAACTTTTTGATTATTGAATTGTGTGAGGTCCTTTCCACTGTAACTTTCCGCAGGCGGCTAGACTGCCGCTCGTTCTTCAGTGCCGAGCAGCCGCGCCTCGCACCATTCTTTATCCCACACAGATTTTCAGATTTTCTCCACAGTAGGACACTGGTGTACCAGCACACCTCCCAAGTAGACCTACACTGGCATCCCCCCCCTCCTCCTGGCCCCTTTTTGGCTTCTTCTCAAACTGTCTTAGTGAGAATTACTCTCCTCCCACTCCCATTTTACAAAGAGTCCTGGACTGGGCTCTCTACTGCCGCTCTGCAGCACCACAACACCTGTTGGTCAATCTAAGTACTAACTTTACCCACTTCCTTTCCCTCGAAGATGCCCTAAAGCCTTGCACGCACTGTCCAAAACACCCTCTTGCAGAGCTTTCAAGTGGTATTTCGAATAGCTTATGCCTCTGCTTTTGCATCCTGTACGACCTCTCTCTAATATGAATTATCACTACAATCTCCATTTTGTGTTTTTTCTTGCCTTCTCACCTCTCTCAGGGCCTTTAACTACTCTAAGCTTTCACACCCCCGGGGCAGTAGTCTGGCAACATTCAGCTCTCCTTGTACTGAGTCTCTGTGCCTGCAGTTTTCAACCAGTTAACTTTTAACGGGACATTGTCTCAGATGATAGGGAGTTTACCCCTTTACTTATTCTTCATGATCATTAGTTCATCAAGAGGTAAGAGTTGGTTTTTTTTAATGGTTTCCTTCGTTCTTAACACTTCTCCTTTTGGTTTAGTGCTTGTGTTTGCGTACGATGTCATTGTGTCTCAATTAATCACACCATTGGTTAGTGGTGTCCACCAATTTATTTTCCTCACTCTAAATTTCTTTGTTCTTACTAATTTGTCCCCTCCATATTTGCACCCCTTTCTATTTTTATCACAGAGACTTATTTTGTTTTCACAGTGGGGTTTTCTTAGTATATCCTACAAATCCATTCTACTGGATAAATCCGCAGTGGGGCTTTCTTAGTATGTCCTACGAATTCATTCTCCTGGATGAATTCCTTTCCGCAGCATCCAAAGCTGTGGATTCTTCTCTGCACCTAAAGTTCCGGCCATTAGCGCAGTTAAGACTGCCTTCCTGGGCTACTAGTTTCCACCATCCCATTCCTGTTATCTTGTTATTAAGTTCCAGTATTTTATTATATTAAATTGTGTCCAAGGTCAGCCAGGTATTCCCTTTTGTATTCTTTTTATCAATGACATAAATATCCACTAATCTAATTTTCCAGAATACAAACAATTAATGTAAGTCTGTGAAACCAAAAATTATGTGCTTCAATGCTTCCACCTCTGTGGTTCTCTCCAGATTCTGGTTTTTGATTTTATTAGTTTATTTTAGTTATTTTACCAGCTCAGCTTCCAAACCATTGAAGTAAACTTAAGGAAGATTGAGGTGACATAACTCATATTTAACAGCTTATTTTCATGTAACTGAAAAACACACAATAACTCATTATCACACCAGAAGAATGCTGGCTACCCAATGCTACACAGTGCTCAGCTCACAGTTTACAGCTGAATTTTTAAAACATTTCAAACTGTGATGGTTTGAAAAATAAAGAGTGCACTAAAAATATATTTTGTGCAATTGCATTAACAGATGTGAGTTAACTGTTTTTTGATATCAGGCAGGAAGAAATTGAAGAAATATGTATTCCTATTCACCAACTTTTCTTATAAATCAAATCTGCATAACTGAAAAGTAAAACCACAATAATTTAAATTATACATGAAGTTGGATTGATATATAGTTATATACCTCTTACAGAGCTAGACTCCAGTTTTTTTCACTTTTTTTTTGGAAGTTCACTCGAAGCCAGGCAAATCTGCTTTCAATCACACATACATTTACCTTTCTTTGAATCCACAGCAACAACAGATGCACTTACATCTACATCTTTCTTGGGAGGTGGTTTCATCAGTTGCTTCTTTACAATATACGGTAGAAGTTCCCCTTTCAAAGTGCTGAATGATCTATGCACGTACGTAAAATACACAAACTTATATCAGGGCACTAAAATAACTAACAATGTTACTAAAAAAAATTTTTACTCCACTAGGTACATTTCTCATTACTTAAAAATACAAATTAATTTATATTATATTTTACAAAATAATTATTGCATTAGTAAGTCCTCCTAATCTTAGATGGGACCGGAACTTGTCTGGATCAAACGGAATTGGTCTTAAAATGCACTTAAAAGAAGATTTAGATGGGTGAAACTTTAAAAAACAATGTGTTTTTTTATATATAAAACTTTTCCTTCAGCTAAATTTTAGTTTTAACAATACTGTATACGCAGACCTAATAGTTTAACCTTAGAAAAGTTAGTAAATACAGTAAACTCTCAATTATCTGGGCCTGGATTATCCAGTATTCAGGTTATCCATACTTGAATTTAGTTAAACCAGCTGACCCGTGTGAATATTCGCACAGTACCAGCTAGAAAAATTAATTTTTTTTTTTTTTTTTCAATTTTTTTTCTCAGAAAAAACATAGATTTTCAATAATAAGTGTGTACCATTGAGTAAACTAATGCAAAAGGCACAATGTGGAAATAGGAACCTGAGCAGGAGCAGACAGTCGAACAATTGAAGCAGGAGTTGGAGATAAAGTGTTGCTTCACCACCCAAAACTTAACTAGAAATTTTAAATAGCTTGTGATGCTTCATATGAGACCTTAGGGGCCATGTTGTTTCAAATAAATGAGGAAGGGGAATAGATACACATTAGTTTCGCCAGTAGAGCACTTAACACAGCAGATGTATATTACACAACAACCGAAAAGAAATTGCTCAGCATCGTGTTTTCATGTTCAAAATTCCGTACTTACATTTATGGTAAAGAAACTGTAGTATTGACAAATCATAAGGCCTTATGCCACATTAATGACTGCAAATTGTTACACCGTAGATTCTGGCATTGCAGGAGTACACTTTGGACATACAACATGTGCCAGGGAAAACACGAGTAATTGCTGATGCTTTGTCTAGAGGGGTGGCAGAGGTACACGCTACCCAAGCAAAGGAGTCTGTGCAGGCAAATGCCAGAGGTGGAAACAGGGATGAAGGAATTTTCAGAGAAGCTTACGGATGAGGTTGTTGAGGATCCTAGGTTACAGATTGTAGTGAACGAGTTGGAGTCAGCTCAGTGAAGAGATATCGTTAAGGATAAATTTGTAATCAAGGAAGGGCACCTTTTTCAGAATGTAAGCAATGATGCGCTGAAATAAGTATTGTGTGTACAGAATAGTTTGCTAACAGAAATATGTACACAAATGCATGTAGGATCTGGACACTATGGTGCAACTTATTCAAGGGTTTTGTGTATTCAGAGACATGTACTGATCTGTTGTGTAAGTTGTTGATAATTGTTTGTTATGCGTTGAAACCCAGGAAATTAACAATAAATGTCAGGGAGCCATGAAACATGTATGGGCAACAGAGCCTCTGGGAGCTGTGTGTGTAGATCTGTTTGGCCCATTGCCTAGGGGAAGAGGAGGTGTCAAGTATATTTTTGTTGTGTTTGATATTTTTTCTAAGAATGCAAAATTATATCCAATAAAACAAGCAACTTCGGAGGTTGCAGCTGATAAGATTCTCTATGTGTGTGTAAAGGAGGTGGGGACTCCAAAGAAAATCATTTCGGACAATGGACCCCCAGTTCCGGGGAGAATTATGGAAAATACTGTCTGGTATACTCTATATCGAGTTGGGATACACAGCAGTGTATCATCTGGCAGGAAATCCTATGGAGAGAGTGAGGTGGGAGTTAAAGATACTGTTCTGATTGTATTGCAGTGATAATCATAGCCAGTTGGCTAATGCAGTGAGTGAAGTACAGGGACTTATAAACAATGTATAGCACGAGAACACAGGTTTCTCCCCGACTAAGTTAATGCAGCAGACACCACCAACAATCAAACTCCAAAAGATCATTGCTTTCCCTGACAGTGCGACTGTACAACTCAAAGACAAGTTGGAAAAAAAAAGGAAAGCAGCTGTTGTTAAAAGCAGAGATGAGAAAAGACAAGTCTGACAGAGGGATAAAAACTAGAATTTTAAAAAGTGTTAGCTGCTTCAAATAAAGTATTGTCATTAACAGTTAACAGATCAAACAATCCACGAGTTTTTTAGATTGTATGAGGGACCGTTTGTAGTATAACCTGAAAGACGTCATAATGTGTATAGAGTAAAGGGAGCAAATAGGCATGTGTAACTTTTAAGACCATGGAAGATTGCAGTGTGAGCTGGGAAAAATGTATTATTGTAATTTATAGAAAAGCTAAGGTTTAGTCATGAATTTTACTTATTTGGATTCGTAACACTTTAAACCTGACTGCTGCTTCACGTCTTCAGTCTATCTTCTCTGTTTCACGTGCCGCTATGTCACTTTCTGCCGCCTGACTGCCCGGGGCAGGCACCCGGTGAGTGACGTGACTGGTTGGCATTTGACTGGAGGAAGGTACACCGAAGGAAAAAACCAACAAGGTTTACGTAGTGTCATCTTAAGCAGTGTTGAGTTAACTTTCCCTCTTCGACTATTGTAAATGACCGTGAACTAGCAACGTACAAGAAAGCAATCTTCACGTGTATTCACGACAGGTTTTCATAATGCCAAAAACTATAGTTTCTTCGTGCTATTTAATTCCCATGCTTGTAATTGTAAGATTTCATGACGAACACTGCAGTCACAGCTCCGCAAGATGCACACGTATTACTGCATCCTTCTCTGATTCATGGGAACTATTCTGTGTTAGATCCTGAAAAGCACGCCTCAAAGAATTTGCGTAATGGAGTGCTACTTTTTTATATATATATATCTCCAGCCAGGCACAAGTCTACAGCGTGCTAGTTTTATGAAAGGACAAAGAACTGAGAAGAAATGATAACTTTCCACCGAAAGGAATAAAAATTAAATATCAGGAATGGAGGGGGGTAGAGGTGTGGGCTACTGCAAGAGAAAAACCACATGGCAACACAGTAACGTATTGTTTACGGTCCAATATGCTAAGACAATGTACACAGACTTCACTTGAACTCAGAATTTTAATGAAGATAAATGCACAGTGCAACACAAATTCGAGGTGGTCCTTGCAGTGAAATGGATTATCCTGGTTTTATTACAGGATTTAATTTATCCAGGTATCTGTGAGACCCAATTAACATGGCTAATGAGAGTTTACTGTACTTCTTTTTTTTTAAATCCAGTCCGGATTAACCAGATGTCTGGATGAAGAGGATCCAGATTATTGACACTCTACTGTGGTAAATATATTTTTGAAGCATATTAAACATAGATAAAATTGTAAGAAATGGTAAATCATAACACAAAAGTACTCACTTTTCGTCTGACAGAAATCGACAGAGCCACGAACGCAGAACATAAACGTGTGAGTCCAGCAAGTTGCTATGGACCGACAAGCAATGATGCTTTCTCAGCAGATTTCTGGACACAGGTACAGACTCTTCAAAATCAGACATCGATGCAAGAAAGACTAATCTGGAAGTTTCATTATCTAATGCCACAAGGTCTCGCTCTGCAATCACATACATCGACCATAAGATAATTAGGATTCCTAAGATCAGAAAAAATAACTATATTGTTTAACTGTTTATTTGGCAGTAGATAGCTAAGCTACTGTGTGTTCCTTGCTAAACTTATTTTAATTCCTGAGAACCTTACTACTACATACCATTCATTATTAAATGTGATGAATGGGACAAGTGAGGGCATTATCATAAGTGCAGCTCATCACTAAAATATTATAAATAAAAACTAAATAAAAACCTCTTACATTCATCATTCTTGTTAGTAGATGGGGTGCAGCAAAACTCCTTCAAAAATTAATTATTATTTTTGTCGAGCAACAAACCATACAATTATTTTGTTCAATACTATAGAGCATCCCACTCTTAGATTGCAGTGTGGAAGTAAATGGGCGCATTCTCTCTCTCTCTCTAACACACACCGATTGCTGTTAGCGCTGTCCTTGTTTCTTCGTGCGTTGTTGCCAAATATCAAACGAAATTAAAATTTTAATTTTTGGACCAAGCTTTTTTTCATATTGTATAGGATCGAAATACGCATCAGGCAATTCTTATTTTGAATACTTAACAATATTTTAAGTGTTCGAAAAAATTAAAAAACATAACTTATTCACTGAGAACTGTTTTGAAGTATTCCGAGATGTTTCACATAAAAAAAAAACCTACATGTGTATTTCATTCAGATTTTTTAAATTAATAAATTAATGCCTTACGATGCCACCGAACAAATGTTAAGACAAAAACTGTACAGGTTTCACTTAAATAATTTTTTTAATATATTGAAATGCATTTTCTCACAAACTGACACATAAAAAAGTTGACCAGCGGAAATTTTTTTTTCTATTAAAGATAGATGGGGGACGAAAGCATGAAAAATGTTCACAATGAATTGAATTAGTTTTTAAAAGCAGCTCCATCTCAATTGCTTCTACAGTTTCCGTGGAAATAGCTGTTAAAGATGTGTCTTATCAGTACAAGAGCGCGCTGCAATAGAGGTTTCTCTCACAAGCAGGCCTCAAAGTGCTTTATTCACTGGAAAAAAGTGAGAAAAGTGACCTTTGTGATAGAAAAAGTGAAAAAAAAGTGATCTCCAGGAAAATAAGTGACTAAAAAGGTGACCTGATAGCAATTTGCAGTTCCTTTCTACCTGTGTGGTTTGTTGTTTCATCGTAGCACACTGAATAGTATTCACCATCCATGTCTTTCAAAATAACATTACGAAAATATGGGCTTAAGGCGTCGTCCTAGTAAGATTTTTGAGGCAAGCGCGCGAGCCAACACGTGGCTGTGGAGCCTTGTAGGCGGAGCCGAAATGCATCGGCCGCGAGCAGGGTGAGGGGAGGAAAGTAGGGGAGGAAAGTAGGGGAGGAAAAGGTTGCGCAGGAGAAGATGCGCGTAGAATCATTCGACTGGCTGCGTTCAGCGAGGCTGTTCATGTACAATGGATTTCTAAACCGACCTGCCTCCAGCGCAAGAGCGCACGGCGCCTCGCGGCTTGCATACACTTTCATACCGAATTCGTTGTTTATATATGTACAATATTACTAAAATACTTGAAAACACTTTAAAAAAATATGTAACTGATTATATTTTTTCTATTTTAATATTTCTTGCATGTTAGAAAAATTGGGATAGCAAATTTAAGCATTCGTGGGGCTTTTCATCTCATCGACAGTGAGGTTATTACAGAGATTACAACTCGGTTCGATTATAGAAACTAGGAGAGGAGCCAGCTATTGAATTTAAGTAAACTTAACGACTACCTTTATTATAAACAGTGAGTTATGTACATTTTTCTATGCAACTTCATATCCTTCTCTTTGCGAAACACATCCGTTTAGTTAAGCTCGCGGTTGCTAACGAACTAAAGGCACTAATAACAGTTTCGTTTAGAAATTTGTCAATAGATGGCGTTGCCTTTAATTTGTAACGCGCTTTCGTTTGGTGTATCACGTCTTCCCTATGGGTTACCTGATTCCTTCCCACAAAATGAAGTTGAAGATTGGCGTCCCGGTTTTGCTGATGCGTAGCCTTGATGCGCCGAGACTGTGAAATCAATGGAACTTTAAAATTTACATTTCCCGGTTTTTCAAGTTTATGTCTTACAGACTTGAAACTTAATATTTATGTTTCTTATATTATGATTTGTTTATCCTGGGCAACGCCGGGTACTTCAGCTTTGATTTTGCGTATTATTAATTATGGTTTTCATAAAGAATAAAACTTACATCTTCATAGTAACGAGTATATGTGGAATTAATGTATTAATATTGATTTTTCCATGTAATATTTTATATTGAATCAAGTATTTTATTCTCTATGTTTCATCTCCGGAAGCATTGAACCAACATACTTGAAATTTGGTACGCGTATTCCTTTTGCTAAGTGACTACCCGCTAAGAACAGATCTTACGAAAATCATCTCCCAAAGGAAGGTTGCTGGGGCGTTAAAAATCAAAATTCTTTTTTTTTTCTTTCAAGTATCTATGTGCCCTACATAATTGAAACTCGGCAGGGATGTTCCTTATATTACAAAGACATCAACTTAGAACGTGGTTTTCCAAACACTATATGGGAGGGGGGATTGTGGTGGCGTAATATATATATATATATAAGTATATTTTTGTTTCTTTCATATACAAATATACCGTTTTACTCCGATCTCGATGATATTTTGACACTTGACATTTGAAAAAACGAGAAAGGTCAATGTCTACGTGAGATTTCGGAAAAACATCCCCATCCTCCATTCCCACACCCATTAAAGCCAAATTTCAGTACATAATATGTACTGTCTCATGAGATTTCGAAAATAATTATCCCCATCGCCCTATAAGAAGTCTCTTTACGATGTGTTTAGCCCGGGCAACGCTGGGCACTTCAGGTAGTTGCAAATATTTCATCAGGCAGGACCTGGAGTTTAACTGTACACTGTGTATAATAATTATTTCATATCACTTCTCACATTACTAATGTGGGTAGTAAATTAGGCCTGTTAACTAACACGTTGTTGTTTATTACATATGACCGTCTGTTTCCGTCGAGACTTCGATGCATAAGTACCGATCACATTAATGTAGGCTACTTGCACACTGAGTGATCATTGGTTCTTGTCCCGCTCCTATGTAGTTTCTCGGTAAACTTACCGGCAGAACGGCGGAGAAAGTTGAAACCGCATTAATAGAACTCGTTCGGCGCACAAATGTATGGCCTCCGTACCTGTTTCTATTTATGTCGAATTTTTTGTTGTCAAAATCGGCAGCTATAAAAAATACAAACAAATAAGCTGAATGACTAAAAGCAGTGATTCAAGTGGTTTTAGAGAGGAAATAGAAAAAAAATGTAGAAAGAGCAAAAAATAATCATCTTCTGTCAAGTCTTCAGTAGGAAATATTTTACTGTAGATAGTATTGCGCCTGAATCAGTGGTGCAAAATTTGGGTGCCACAAACAGTTTCCCTATATTCTATATCGCATAGGCCGTACTAAAAATGTTCCCCGCAATTTTTTTTCAGGAAAAAAAGTTGTCAGGGTATTTTATGAGTTTGTGTGTGTATCGAATTTCTTCAAACTTGGTACACATACTAGTTAGGTCACCTGATCTCTATGTACTTAATTCAAATGAAGTTAATATATTCCAAAATGACGGCCAATTCTAAATTTTTTTCGCTACAAAACCATATTACAGAAACCATTTTTTCAGCATGTCATAAAACTTGTACCACACATAGTTTTTAGTAAGGTGTCTTGATTAGTATACATTTTGATCATTTCGAGTTTATTATTTTAAAATGTTATTTGAACCTGGTATCTTAGGAACTATTTCCCCAAATTTCATCTAACACGGTACACATGTAGACTATTAGTTAGTAATAAACCTACCTAGCCTTTTTTGTAATTTGTTTATACCATAAATAAAATAATAAATATTCAAACTAATCGAGATAAACTATGTTTATAAGTCCACAATACCCAGTTAAAGGCTACTTGACTATTAATTACCTTTAGTTTTCTTGTATTTTTTGAAGTGACTTTCAAAACCTTATTTTTGGAAAAAAATATTGTAATTCTTTTTTTAACAGCTTTATTTACGTTTAAGATATGGATAATCAGAACAACACAGTCTACAATAAAGTGGAACGAAAAACACATCGTTTAGTTGTATTTTTGTCAGTATTCTGTTTTTAGAGCAATGATTGTACTTACTTGATGCTTTGTTTTAAAAGATACGTACTCGTAAACTAAGTTACGTACAAACATTCTGTACACAAATGAATGTTAAGTGATATAAATATTCCAAGCAAAGAAGTGCAATATTATGATTTAACTTAATATGCTTTTGACAGTCCTGGATCATATACAAAAATCTCTTAATATTAATTACATGTATTAAATTAGCGTCCGTTTCATTTTAAACGTAGGTTATTAACAATATTTTTAATTTAAATTGTGTAATATTATAAACATCAAAAAGGAGCCGAGAATAAAAAGGCTTGCGAACACTATTCTCAGGAACTTGAGCCAAATAAAAATAAAAATAGTACTTATTTTAAAATGATATGCAAATTAACTCTCTGCACTGTTTATTTCCAATGACCATACCCACAGAAAGAAAGCAGCTTAACAAACATATGAGCAAGTAGAAAATTTGAATCACTAGTCTGCTAACAAAGCAGTATTTACATTTGTTCACAAACCTTTTCATATGTAATGTGCTCAGGAAAAGAATAAACATTTATGATATGAAGGTGAAGGACACACAAGTAAAGGTGTAGATCCATACGTACAAAACCTTACAAAATAGAACATGTATTTCAATACCTATAATTTCAAACAAAAACACAGTTCTTCCAACATATAAATCTTGCCATCAAATGGACCTACTGATTGAAAACATTTACATAACTTATTTTAAAAATATGCTGATTGTACATCGAAATCAAAATTACAGTCTTGGTTGCCTGCGTTAAAGAAACTATGTTTAAACGGACAGGTTTTTTGTGTCAGTATGTATACATAAAATCTAATTTGCGTTGACACATTCACGTTAACTTCACAGCGCCGTTATATTTAATCACTATATATATGTATATATATATATACACATATATACACACACAACAAAATCTGTATTTACATTAACATTAACTGTTAGTATGTGTCGTATATCAATATAAAATATAATTACAATAAAATAAATGCAGATCAATGTTTTATAAATTGTACATGGGTTCTTACAAATATGAATAAATGAGCATCGGGAGCGTGTGCAAATTGTAGTTTGTTGTCATACTGAGGAAATTTTTATTTTTAGGGTTACCTATTAGTACTTTCACAATAATCACTAAAATTGTAATTGCCAGCAAGCATTGACAACATGGCTTTAAAAATGTTTTATTTAAATATGAGTCGTACTGGTATTGTAATGATCAGAACGGGTTATTGATTTATTCCTTCCGTTTTTTAGCATTTTGTGCTTCTCTTATGTATGCTGGTTCCCTTATCGACATATTCCGCGAATGTCTTGGGTCAATAATTTCAGGAAGTAAGCAGTGGTTGAAGAAAGTGACAAGTTTAGTAAGCATTTGTTTTTTCCAGGACTCTTTGTCTCTCTGTATATTCAGAGTTACCATACCTTGCGGAGTCCACACAACAAAATGGCAAATTTGTCTACGTGAAATATGTAGGAGACCTTGTGCTTGATACATATATTTATGGGATGATTTTATTTGAAGAATATCATTTCTAAAAAATTAATCTTTTCTTTAACAGCATCCATTGGTAGCATTAGTTTAGCCGATGAGGGACACTTGACTTCAAGTATTTCATCGTCGCCTATTAGGCCATCAGGTGATGCTCCTAAAAATGGAAACTCTCGTCAACACTAAGTCCACATCGCCTTACCACAATTCCAGGATTTTCGCTTTCAAACTGAGCAGCTACCGGTACATTTTCAGTGCCCCAGAATGTGCTTGAATTTCCTTTGAAGACCTGATACATTATTTCTTTAACAACTTTGGCACAAGAAGTTTCTGCTTTCATTTTGCATATCCTCCCGAACATGGATGATGTCAACAGTTCAACTTTCCATTCATGACTTTGCTCTCTTGTTATTTTCTCTATGTTTTCTTTCTTTTCGAGTTTCATTGTCTGTAAAAAAAAATTTCCTTTGCGTTCTCAAACTCAGGTTGAGTCATATCAGGTATGACCACAGCAGCTTGTGGCCCATAATCGCTGTCTGCACTGCTTTGTATGCGATTTTCGGTTTCTTTCTGTTTGGGAAGATCAAACGACGTCTTTTTTGGTATCCTGCTCTATTTTTGCGTCTGTCAACGAAATTCTTCGTGTGGATTCCAGGACTTTTCTTGAGAGCAGATTTGTGAATAACTCGGTGCAACTCTCCGCTGGAATTCACAGATACCTACATTGTTATAAATTAAACTTACATTTCATCCAGACTTTCATTATAAGTGTCACATTTCATCGTTGTTTCGTTAGTTGTGTTAACGCTTCGGGTTTCTGCGTAAACATCACTTTTTTTGACTAATTTAACCACTTTCCTAAAACAAATTACACATAACTTAGTAGGCAAATTTATATACATAATTAAGATGATGTTTTTATCCCGATATACTTGGCGCTTGCTTAATTTAAAGTTTCGAAATAATTAGTCTGTTTAGCTACTTGTACAGATCTATTTCAAGCGTATTTAGTATAGTTACAAATAAAACAGAATACTTTGTAAGTATAATTGCTATAAATTTTAAAATTTAGATATAATGGAATATATTTTATTTTGGATTTCCACTGCATTGAATAATTGTGCTTACCGGTTTCTAGCAGAATCCATAAGGGCAGCCGGAGCTTGTCTTTTCCTTCTGGCACCGAGTAGCATGCGCTTCTTTTTACACGCTTTATATTAGCTTCGCCTGTGTTTGTTTGTTATGTTTGTAACCGACTCATTTGGGTGCGATTTTGACCCACTTTAAAAGGCCAGATTTCATTCAAACTTTGTAGATTTATCGAGGACCGATGACAATACACTAATTTGATAAGATTATTGCATTATTCAATTTTCAAAATAAGATTTTTGTCCATTTATATAATTTCACAATATTTAGTAGGCTTTGTTTATATCGCGCCAAAGACAAACTGAAAGAAAAGAGTTTGCACATTGTAAAGAAAACCATTTCGTTCATGTGCGAACTCTTTTCTTTCAGTTTGTCTTTGGCACGATATAAACAAAGCCTACTTAATATTCTGACATTTAATTAAATGAAAAGTGAGAGTGGGTTATGATTATTGTGAACAATATACTTTATTGAAGAGAATATTATCTATATTTGTAAAAATATGAAGAAAAAAAACCTGAAATAAGGGCTTTAAATGTTGTTTCTTTCGTTAAATAGAGAAACACAATTACGGCTTTGTTTCATTTTACCAATTAACCAAGAGTGAAACATTATTATAAAACAACATTTTATGCAAATATTTCACGAAACATGGAAAAATTGAGGTTTGATTTTGCTGTGTAACCAACAGCAGATGGGAAATCAAACACCATATACATAACCTCAATAGCTACACCTGATGGGCAGATTTTTGAAATTCCACTCGAACACCAACCTGCAAATCTACACCAAGCAGTTACAAATACCTACCCCAAACTATGCCAAGGTCAGTAATTCATTAAATAAAAGACATCAAACACGGAAAATATGGATAAGTTTGACAGATGATATATCAAAAACATATTTGGATAGAGAGCAAAACTTACAGTTTAAGGATTTTTACCTGGAAGAAATTGAGGAAAAAAACAAAAAGTGCTCAATCTATACCTAGTGGATCAAATAAAAAATTAGAAAAAATGTTAGAAATATTTCTTGAAGGAAAAAAAAATTATATCTGAAACTCAAAATTTAGGGAAAATTGCAAAAGATTTCATGATTGAGAAATTCACGGGCAGATACTCAAATGCTTACCAGTGGATTAAAAATTTCAACAAAGAATGTGAACGTTTCCTAATAAAAGAAGACAAAAATAAAATAGAAATTTTAAAACATTTCTTAGAATACTCCAGTGTAGTTTGGTACAACTGCATGCAAATGACACTTACAGTAGAATCAGACTGGAACAAATGGGAGAAAAATTTTTGTGAGACATTTGCAAACAAAGGATGGTCACCCATCAGATATTAGAGACACTTCTGAGATAAAACAATATTTATCGATTTTATTTTAACTGCATATATTCAAAATCTACTTTAATAGTAAATTGATGTAATAACTATCAAGTTTTTTTACATTGTTATAAAATTTCTTTCATACGTCGATAAAGAAGTATCACTCTAAATTATAAATAAACCAAAATAAAAAGTAGAAAATAAATAATATTTTTAAAAAATCTAAAAAACACGCTTTTATATAAAACCAAAGTAAAAAAATAGAAAATAAATTTTAATTAATTTGAATTAAGAATAGTGTAAATTTTTTTAATAAATATAAATTAATAATAGTGTATATAAGAAAAAATGTATTTTATTAAAAAAAGCGTGAGGTGCTTTTTAAGATATTATCGAAATGATAATCCTTCTAATCATATATGTCAATAAAATATTTATAACTATTGACACCATGCACCCCATGTTTTTTTTTTTTAATAAAATACATTTTTTTCTTATAAACACTATTATTAATTTATATTTATTAAACATTTTTACACTATTCTTAATTCAAATTTATTTTCTATTTTTTAGTTTGGTTTTCTATATAAAGTGTTTTTTTTTTTAGATTTTTTAAACTATTATTTATTCCCATAGCGCTAGCCTTTGCTTGTAGAAAACATAATGCAACGAACTCAATTTACACACCAAAGCACATCAACACCCATACTTTAAACACTGGCTGGGGCTTCCTGCCTCTTTCACTAAAACCTGTTTCCCGCCAACTTCGTTGCCTTCCCGCACCCCCGCTGGGCCAACCCCTCCCCCTACCGAGCCCCCTCCCTTGCACATCCCTTCTATCCCCTCCACTCTCGCCCTCCTGTCGCCTTCCGAAGCAGAAGCAGCACCGTCCGGCCGTGCGTAGAAGTGAGGTTTGCCGGAATCATGGCTCAGCTTAGAGCAGGCCTCAAAAAACCCAAAGCGACAACCATGCAATTTTATTTGATATTTGTGTTGTCGAAGTATGTATCTATGTTCCTGTAGTCTCCAAAACCTAATAAATTTATAGTATATATTTCAAAAATTGTGTTCAATTTGCTAATATTACGTCTTTTTTGAAGAGTTAAAAATGGCTAAAAGGCGTGTTTTCAGAGTAATTTTTAGATATAAAATAACTGATACATATTCTTGAAAACACTTAAGGAACTTGCATTACACCTTTATCCTCATTTCTATGCCATATAATGTTACAGTCACCACTCAAATTTCTTGGTTGTCCTATGCACAACAAGAAAACTGCATGCCAGTTCAGAGCCTTGCGCTTTGAGGCGACACCGCGCTAGAAGCACCAGCGAGCGTCGCACTCATCATCCCGCCTCACCGACACAGACTCGGTGGACCCCTTAAGCATGTGCCTCTCACTAGACCTACAGGGAAAAACTACATCGACGTTTGATAATCCGGCTCAGCCGTGGTCCCACACGCGCCTTCATTCAGTAATATTTCCACAGCCACACCTGTAGAATGAGCAGCACGTGAGGGGAGCGTCGCTGACCTGGCTTGTGCTTGGCCTTGGAGCCCGGGGTGGCCGGGCAGGCGAGCTGGCTGGGCCGGAAGAAGAGGGTGGCGAGCGAGGCCTGGTGCTTGCGGAACACGTGCAGCAGTTCGCTCAAGTTGAAGTCCGTCACGAGGTCGCAGCTCACCACCACCACGTCACACTGTCACAGTAACACTGTCTCATCGCACTACACAACGTATGAGTTTGTATCCAGAAATACTGGACCAATTTCAAAATTTCTTTCACTGCTATAAAGCTATATCATTCCAGAAGGACACCGGCTATGTTTCAGTTTAAAAAAAAATTTGTTTCCATAAGATATAGCGATGTTTGTAACTAAATCCCAAGAGAAAAATGACCAAACTTACTGTACTGTAGATTACAACATTTATAGTGTAATAAATCTCCACTGCAAAGTCCAATGTTTTTTACACATTCCCGTTTGTGAAATACCATTCTGTACTCAGACTGTTACATAACAGTAGATCAAGAGGACATCACAAAGATCAGCCATACATACTTAAATTAGGTGAGCCAACTAAATTATTATTTTTACTGGCTTAAACATATAATTATTTACAAAGTAGGCACATGCAGGAACGAAAAGTACTTAAGAATACAATAAAATTCAAACTAAATTAACAAATCACTACCAAATACAAAAATAACCAACAAAATTACCACACAAGATAAACATGATTAACTTAACATGTAAGTTTAAAAAGGTTTTTAGAAATCTATATAATATCTATAATTTTAACTGTATTAAAATAATCCATAACAATTTTAAATACACAAATACATTTTCTTATAATAATTCACACACATTCAAGCATATTCAATCACACATTGCTGATATCACAGCTGAACCTGAGCATCAGAGTTTAGCAAGTACCTGAACAATGTTTTCTAAAACTTTGAAAGGGAATTCTGACGTCTGATTGACTAGAGTAGTTCATTCCAGGTGCGTGCTGTAGTCACAGAAAAAGAATTTGTGTATGCAGCTGTCTTGGGTTATGCAATGATCAAAGAAAGTTTCTCTTAGAATGTGCGGGTGTAGGCCTACCATGACATGAAACTTATCAGCAAGATAGGGCAGGGACACTGTCATAAATGTTTTCTTAAGGAGTAAAAGGGAATGTAATTTTCGTTGTTTGTAAAGTTTTAGCCAAGATAACCTACTGTAATGAGGGGAGATGTGCTAACTGCTATTTATAATTAAAATAATATAACACACATATTCTCAATATGCTGTAAACTTTTGCATTGCTCCTCAGTTAAATCACCATAAACTGTATCACAGTAATCAAAAATTGGGTTTACAAGAGACTCAATAAAATATTTTCAGATGTTTTAGACCATGCAAAAGTGCTAAACGCCCATCAAAAGTACATGTTGATAACAGTTTAGTGAACTAGCTAGCGTAATACCCCAGTATTTAAATGTTGGAAACATGTCCAATTTTTGTTTTTCTACGATTATATCAGGGATGCTAATGTGAAGAAATCACAACACAGAAAATTATATATTTTGATTTTTTACTTTTTTTTATAAATTCAGCCACAGAATGACTCTTTTTTTTGTGTAAAGTATTTCTCTATGAGAATTTTCTGGTCAGTACTGAATTGATTTATATTAGGAATTTTATTAACATAAAAAAAGCACACTGGACTCGAAGTTTTTGTTTGGAACATTCAGTCATGCTAGATCATTAGACATTAACAGAAATGTTTGTCTTAAGTACACTAGGCTATATAGCATTAAAATCTTTAATTGAGCTGTTAAGAACTGTCTTTGAAGTGACAAGAGAGATAGTATCTACACATTGTCTATTGCTATGGAATATATTATTTTACAAATTTTAAAGTGAATATGTGGTGAAATGATAGGAATTTTCTGTTGAAAGTTCACCATAAACTGCTTTTAAAACTGAAACTCAATTATATGAAACATAGTTGCACAAAAATCTGATTTTATGGTTCAGTGTAATATTGGAATTATCAAGGTCACTACGGACTTTGTGCTAAGCTACGAGTAAGGCCCCATATCCTGTGAGACCCAGCTATGTGTGTTTACTACATACAAAAAGAGTTGAGAACTGTTTTCAACAAAGAAAGACGTATACACAAACACACAGAAAACAAGACTATGTCAAATTTTAAATGTAAAGACAGCACAAAGAATTCTGAGGAAGTAATTAGTTGTCTGTGCTATGATAATGTTCTGATTGATTCCTTGCCCATAATTCTCTGTATGTCTTTACATTTAACATTTGACACCTGCTAATTTTAGTTATGTTTTCTGTGTGTTTGTGTATTCATCTTTCTTTGTCCATTCTTTGAATTTTCTCTATGACATACAGTGCAAACTAGCAATGACATATGTCCAAAATAATAATTTATTACTATAACTACAAACAAAAAAAATTCTTACTCTAATATATTTATTATGTTTTTATAACATAATTATGTTATATGTTAATAAGCCACACGATCCTTGAATTCTTGTAAATATACTATCTATGTACACATTTGTTAACATTCTGAATGCAACCAGATAAGTTTAAAACTAATGTGCGAACAATTGGTTACAAAAATTTAATTTTTTTGCATTACAACTGACTTCTCCCTGCTACCCCCCCCTCCCCCCCCCCCCAAAAAAAATAAATCTTAGGAATAAATCTACATTGATGAATGGTACCTAGGGTTTAGTGTTAAATGCAAATGACTCATATTACAATTTAAAAGACACTTCTTTCGAAGCAATGACTAGTGGCTCACCTTAATTTTATCTTCAACAAATCGTAACGAATCAGCTGTGCCCCAATCTTCCCCACTCGGAATGCCAACTAACTCTACACTGATCTTCAGGTCCAGATTATTAACTGCAGTTTGAATATCAGCTTTTACTGATTCCAAAACTATTAGCATACATTCTGGAACAAAAAAAATCTACATAAACATAGCATAATGTAGTACATCATATAGCACATAATAAAATACCTCTGACAAAACGATTTCACCTAGAATGCTATAATTTCAGTTATTTTTATAGTAGTTTATTCCAAGACATAAAAATAATACATGTATTCATATTTTTACCACTAAGTGTATAAAACAGCAGAAAAAATAAATTCCAATAACCACATGCAGAAGCAACAGCATGCAAGTTCTCAGACTGTGGTGGTAAGTTAATTGCCTGGTAATTCTAATTGTAGAGACCGTATCAGAACTTGAGTCACTCTCCACTAAAGTGTAGTAATCTAGGAACTTGCAGTACGAAACCTTCATTTATCTATATCTCTCCCATTGCATTATCACTTTTGAATCTTACAAAAAAAATTCAAACAGTTTCCACTTAAAGCTTAAGAAAAAATTTGAAGCAAAGGATGTTTTCAACATGAAATGATGTCAACATACATTATAATTTAAAAGTTGATTCTCATTAGCGCTAACAGCAAATTATCTTTACCGTGAATGTTACATTGCATGCTGATTCAACCACCTGTGGTATTCTGGAATGGTGTCAAGAGTGGACAAATATGAAGGTGACAAGTAATCTTGAGTGTCCTTTCATTACCTTTGGTCTCAAGAGTTATACTAATTTTAACAATTATTTGTATTTAATTTTCTGTAAGGAATTAAGACAAGAGTTTAGATAAACGGAAACACAGAACGTGATGTACCAAATATAAAACTGCATTTCACAAGCGTTTCCTGGGAACTTTATACATTGATCCTGTGGTATAAAATGCTTCCTGTTTTTATTTGTAGATGAAAGATCCTGTCCATTAGATCTTGATGACATGATCCTGTATACATTGATCCTGTGGTACATAATGTTTTTTGTTTTAATTTAGTACCTTTAACTACTCTGCACATAACCAGAGGTGTCTTGGAAATAATGGTAAATAATAACCAAAGTGAAAGTTTAGTTAGGTAGGGTCAGCTACATTAATAATCATAAAATAAGATCAATTTGTTTTTTAAATGTTATATTATGTATTATTTATGTAGCTGACCTAACCATTCACTTTGGTTCAATTCGCCTTATTTCCCAGAAGCCACAACTCATGTATGACAGCATCAATGTATATGGGATAACAGAGTTTATTACCATCCACTATGAATTTTAAAATATTCCTTTTGGAAATGATCACGAAGCATCTGCCCTTTTATCCATTATTTTGAACAGTGTATCAAAACATGTCTCTAATGATGAAAGTGCTCACAACCCACAGACATTGTTAAAATGAGATTTTGGTTTTAGCTGAAATACTAATTCACCATCATTTTCATTATCATTTACAGTCAACTTTCTATGCATCAAAAGCATATAGGTAATTTGTAAAAAGAGCACCACATTAGAAAATAAGAAAATCAAAATTATAAAATATATATTTATGACCGGACTTTTATTCTAGAAATTCTGTAAAAAACATTCAATACTTCTAATAGTTTACTGGTAATTCAAGGCTTTAACAGTTGGTTAGGTTAGCAACATTTCGAATTCTGCAAAATCGTGTTAGTGATGAGTTTGGTTAGGTTAGTGGGTTTCATAATATTAAACGTTATTTTGTCAGGCAGTGAACGAACATTAGTGAAACCATTTTATATTGGAAATATATTCATTTTTTATTTTAATTTAATATGTCAATTTCATAACAAATGACAGAAAAGCAATATGCTTGGTATTTTCCTGCGCAAATATCATTTAATAATGATTTCTCTGAAATTCTGAAGGCAAGCCACTTTTATGTAAAAATTACAATAAAAATTAAATTTTTTTTATTTTGCTTCATCACATCTTTTCCTATAATTTCTAACAGGGTATTATGATACTCCTAGTAGTTGACCAATAATTGACCATTTTAAAGAGTGGTTATGTTATGTTAGGTTAGGTACCTACATTAAAAATAGCGTCGAATCATGAGGATGGTTCCTTAGTTTAGCTACATTAAAAATAGTTCATATTAGTATGGGCAGTTAATTAGATTGGGTTAGTGAGATATAAAATACTTTAAAATTGTGTGAACCGATGTTAAGATAGGTTATCTCCATCAGGCTTTTAAATTGTGTGAATAATTGATTAGCCACATAAAAATACTATAAAAAAATTTAAAAAATTGGTTATATTATATTGGTTATATTAAGTTAACTAAATTTTAGATTGATAGCTCTGGTAGTGTAGGATAGGGGTACCACAGTAAAAAAAATCAGAAAATGAAATTATTCAGTTCCATATTTTGTATCTATTGATTATATTGAGACGCATCCAGATATTTTCACGAATTTCACCTGTAATTAACCATTTTATGTTCGCCTGTGCAGTGACTATGCTCCCGCCATGCTCGAGTGCAGGTAAACATTTAATGGTATTTTCGGGTAAATAAAAATTGTGTAAAATTATTGTAAATATTACCCATAATGTATATATATATTGAGATAAATCAGTTCTGTGCTTAACGCATAGCTGAGACTATTTTCAATTAGAGATATCTCTGATCTTGTTGTCACTGCCCTACTGTTTACTTGATACTAACTGAAACATGATCCTGTGGTTCTCCAGAGATCATTAGGAATACAGCGTAGCCAATAATGTTTTCTAAAAGACAAGGATGTTTAATGTCAGTGCGTTACAGCCAGGGCCAAGACTGTTTTCCACTCAGATTGTGCCTAATTAGGGAGGAATTTAAATTACAAACCCATTCAACTGCTTACTTCATTGAAACTGTTTACATTAAAATATAATTGAATATGTTACACAGATTAATTGCTATCAGGAAAATGTTCCTCAAAGTTTAATACATATTTTCAAAATTAAATGTTTTCATAATTTCATTTACCACTATCCTAACCAATGGTCCATAATATTTCAAAGTATTTTTAATTTTCTAAGCTAACTTAACCAACAATCCACACTTTCACAAAATACTTTTTAATGTAGCTAACCGCTAACCTAACCGACTGTTCTCACTATACACACCATTTGTAACCTAAACTCACCACTCATTAAAATGGAAAAAAAAAAAAAAAAAAAAAAAAACTAGTTAACTATTTGCAGTATCAGATTTCGTATCATGTATCCAAGTTCATCCCTTGATCCTGATGACATGATCCTGTAAATATTGATCCTGTGGTACATGATGCTTGGTGTTAATTTTTTTTCTTTTCAGAAAAGTGGCTCTCCTTAAGAATTTTTGAATTATTTTTTCTTCTATGTCTTAAGATAATCTTGAGACATGAATTCCAAATTTGTAAAAATATTTTGGGTATGGCTCGTGGGGACCTATTGCATGGCAATGGCAATGATTTCAGAGGGTCAGGTAGACAAGTTGGCGACTATCTTTGGGAGACCGGTTTAAGTTATCACAATATTAGATAGGCCCTAAGGCCAGAATTACAATAGCCAGTCGCCTCCGTACGTCATCCGTCCGTCAATCACGTGACCTACAGCCAATAAGATGGCCTGAAAAATTTCATTTATCCATTTGTCAAAACTTCATACTTTTTATGGATGAATGAATATAACCTCCAAATGTCATAAAGGTGTTTGGATATCAAATCGGTAAATATGTAGAGTAACTGTATTTGCGAAAAAAAATGCTAAAAATCCAAAAATACTTTTATTATATGCTCTTTAACTTCCTCTTTGCAATAAACCCGGCGGAGATACTTTAGGTGATATCGAATTTTTTAATTTTCATATTTGGGCGATATTTGTTAAAAAAAATTTTAATTCCGAAAATATTTTTATTCTGTGCTCTTTAACTTCCTCTTTTCATTAAACCCAGCGGAGATAAGAAATTCCAAATACTTTAGGAGATATCGAATTTTTAATTTCCATCACAATACCTGTGCATTCATGCGGCTATTATACCATTGTTGCTTGTTTACGATGATATATATATATATATATATATATATATATATATATATATATTTTTTTTTTTTTAATTTCGCGACAAAGGTGAACGACATCATTTTTTACTAATGGCAAAGGAATTGTACCCGCCTCTAACGTAGGTGAGTTTTTAACGTTTCAAACTTTAATGTTTTATTTGTTGTGCAAGTAATAAGTAAAAAAAAAAAATTACGTCAGTTCCTACTGTTCATCCTTTGTCCCGGTTTGTTAGGTCTGGTCAGCTACATTATAAATACTTTAAAACTAAACAACCATTTCATATTATTTTTAATGTCTGCTTAGTTTGAAAGTATTTATAATGTAACTGACCTGACCTAATTGACCATTTTAATTAATTAGGCATTCCGAACGGGAAACCTAAGATGCACATAATGTTCTGCCATTCCCGATTACACCCGAACAATTCACCTTCGGCCAGCCTCGGGTTTATTTATTAATATTTATATTTCTCTGTTTATTTTAATGTAGCTATACTAACTGAACTAACCGTCCATAGTGTTTTAAAGTGTTTTAATGTAGCTAACCTAACCGACCACTTTTAATATTTGAATTCATTTTTCCTACGCAAAAATTAAAAACAAATCCCGAAGTTGGCTGAAGGTGAATTGTTCGAGTGTAATCGGGAATGGCAGAACTTTATTTGCATCTTAGGTCTCCCTTCACAAACACACGGCAAGATAAAAATATTGTGAATGTCGAATGATTGCACAGGTCTTGTATTGCAAAATAAGAACGGCGATATATCCTAAAGTATTTGGAATTTCTTATCTTCGTCGGGTTTTATGAAAAGAGGAAGTTAAAGAGCATATAATAAAAGTATTTTAAGATTTTAATAGATACTCCTAAACAAGAAACAATGGTAAGTGCCGTATGAATACACATGTATTGTGATGAAAATTTAAAAATTCGATATCTCCTAAAGTATTTTGAATTTCTTATCTCCGCCAGTTTTAATGAAGAGAGGAAGTGAAAGAGCACATAATAAAAGTATTTTCAGATTTTTAGCATTTTTTTTCGCAGATACCGTTACTCTACATATTTACCGCTTCTAAAATTGTTTCTTAACTTACATTTCAACACACATAACACATATGTTAACTCTGAAAATGTAAAAATAAATACCAGAGTTAAAAAAAGAAGTTTAATGAGTTATACGTGCATAGTTTACATGTTTGTTTCACATAAGAAAAAAAAATTTCCCACAATTTCAGTTTTCTAAACAGTTGTCAGCATTGAAATGGAATATTAAGACGGACGAGCGGAGTGTTGTAAATCGCTCGGCGACCGAAGGATGAACGGATAATGGATGGACACGACGGACTATTGTAATTCAGGCTTAAGCAAACGTGCATAACGAAAACTACGTTATCACTATAAAATGTAGAACATGTCAGTTCTCCTGCTTTAAGCCTTAATATAGCTTATTTCATAACTTTATTTACCATTAAATCCTGTTTTCTCCAACATAAGTAATGGATAATACAACACAGGCAAGTTACCCACAGGTAGTAAACATTTAGGTCTCCCACCAGTAAGATCAGTAACTCTCGAGCCCTTGCCTCCTGCCATCACAATAGCTTGAAATTCGTTAAAAACCATTATGGATAGATACTGCGAAATAGATCAAACTTAAATAAATACTTAAACAGACAACACAAAACAACAAAAGCTAAATGTTATTTGTGTGACAGTTAATCAACATGAGAATATTCCCTAATGTTTACATTTTTAAAGTCTCCCTAGAGTCGGATGAAAACTCTTAGAAATAAATACAGCCAGAGATTATACATATGTTTAGGGATGCAAACGATACATCGATGTTTTCAAAACATCGATGTATCGTTCATGAAACATCGATGTTAGCATCGATGTTTTAAAGAGCGATACATCGCCGATGCATCGATGAAAAAGTCCAAAAACATCGACATCGTTCATCATTAAAATTACCCTAGTTTTTATTAATATTTTGGCTATCATTTCATGAATATTTATTGAATATATAAAAAAAACATTACGATACGATATTTAGTTTTTAAGATACAATTTTTTTAACTGTCTATACTTACTATAAAAACCTACATTTTTAAGTAGGTATCAAAAATGTTGTAAATACTGAACTATTTGGTTGATTTCAGTATCAATTTTTTTTACAGTACTTTAAAATGTGTAAAATCATTTGCAGGGCTGGTGCAAGGTAAATTAGCGCCCTAGGCGAAAAACCTTAATTCCCTCCCCCCCCCTCTTCAATCTCCCCAAAAAATTTTTTTCCTTGCCTCAAAATACATCACGTAAGCCTAAGATTTTGTCAACAATCAAATGTAAGCAGGCTTGTGTTTTTTTTTTACTTTTTTACTTATTACAAATCATAAGCAGGTCACCGTGGACTTTAAATAATTACTTATATCAATATAAACCTTCCAAACTGTTACAAAAATCCATTTTCATCTAGTTTCAATAATCGTTAAACATATTATATCAGTTTTTATGTGTCGTGCTGTGCCGCCCCCAGCTACTTGGCGCCCTAGGCGGTTGCCCAGTGCGCCTATATGGACGCGCCGGCCCTGATCATTTGGAAAAAATAAATACCATTAAAAAAATTGGTTTACATAAGAATTTTCTTTTCAATTTTCATAAATATAGGGAAAAAGCAGTGAGACTTTATAGACAATTTCATAGCTTGTTGTACATACAAGCTTTTGATTGGTACCGATACGGTCTCGCTAGCTCTATCGAGAAAATTAATGTTACATTTAAAACCTGCACATACACTTCATGCTTTTTCCTGCTTTTTTTTTAAATTGCTTTTAATGCATGTTTTTGTTCTGCATGAGACACGACTGTAAATGGGTTGTAGATATTGTGGCTACATACTATAATTTAAATCATTTTGGCATGTTTTTCCTGATATTTAAAAACATCGGTTAAAACATCGATGTATCGGTTTTCAGAACGATGTTTTTTGACATCGATGCTTTTTCGTTTGAACATCGATGTTCGTGATATCGATGTTTTTAAGAGCGATTTTGCATCCCTACATATGTTACATAATATGTATCATCACATCTAATAAATATTTTGAAGAGTTGTAACATGGTTAAACATGTTTTTTGTCTTGGGCCAAAGTTACCCTCAAAGGGCCAATGTTACCCCAACTGACGGTACCCAAGAGTTCAACAGTTGTGTATTCGCAGTGGTAGTACAGGATTTGTGCGAGGAGGTGGTGCTGAAACTCCCCTGGCTAGCCCAGCAAGACACGGTCTTGGAGCTGGGGCCTCCCCGCCTCAAACTGGGACAGGCAGAGAGATATCTAGTGTATGCCCTAGGACAGATGCCCCTCCACCAGGACACAGTATTGACCCTAGCGTACATTTGCCACGACGTCCCCCACCTCCACAACGGATTCCAGGCTGAGGTAAACAAGGTCCTCGCTGCCTGACCCGAGGTTTTAGCTCAAAACGGACCCTTAAGGTGGACCACCGTTGCCAAACACAGCATCCCCACTCTGACCGATGACTCAGTTTTTTACCCACCTCGCGGTTACGGGTTCCGCGAGCAGTTGACCATCCGGGAGCAGGTGGACAAGATGCTGCACATCGGGGTCATCGAGCTGTCACACAGCCGGTACAATGCGTGCATTGTACTGGCCACCAAGAAAGATGGGACCAACTGGTTCTGAGTGGACTTCCCTCCGTTAAACGCCGTGACCATCAGTGCCCCCCCCCCACGGCACAGATTAGGGTCGAGGCTGCTGTAGCCAACTTAGGAAGGGCACAGTCCGGCTACTGGCAGGTGCCCATACGACGCGGAGACCGAGAGAAGACGGCGTTCACGGTGCCAGATGGGCAGCGGTTCCAGTTCCGAGCCATGCCGTTCGGCTTGAAGTATGCCCCTTCCACCTTCCAGTGCATGATGACCCAAGTCCTAGAGAGCTACATCAGGCAGTTTGCCCTAGCATACCTAGACGATGTCATTATGTATTCTGATAACTGGGAGGACCACTGCCGCCATCTGGCCTTAGTTATGGAGCGGTTGGCCACAAACCACCTGACAGCCAACCCAGCCAAATGCCATCTCGGAGCCACCGAGGTCGAATTCCTGGGCCATGTGGTCAACGTGGAGGGGAACCGACTCCAACTAGGTCACCTCCAACAGATCGCGATGGCAGAAGTCCCACACACCCGGAAGTAGCTTCAGCGCTTCATCGGGTTGCTAAACTGGCTCAGAAATTACATACCAAACTTTTCCCAAATCATCGCGCCCCTGACAGACCTGTTGTCACCCCAAGTCCACTACCACTGGGACACGCCTGCTCAGGCGGTGTTTGAGGCCGTCAAAGGCGCATTCACGTGGTGCCACACTCTGGCCCGCATTGACCCCGAGCACCCACTCATCCTCCAGATGGACGCTAGCACCCTGGGCACCCGAGCCGTGCTGTACCAGGTGGACGACCGTAGAGAGCGGCAGGTGGTGGAATATGCTTGCACGAAGTTCGGCTCTGCGGAGAGGCATTACCACAGCAATGAGCAGGAGTGCTTAGCGGTAGTGCTGGCCATTAAAAAATACCACCCACACCTTGAGGGAAGGCATTTTACCCTCCGCACCAACAACCGCTGCCTCACCTGGCTCCACACCATGCAGGGGAGGAAGGGGAAGCTGATCCGTTAGGTGCTACTCTTGCAGTCGTTCGACTTCACGGTAGAGTACGTGCCAGGCACGGAAAACCAGCTTCCTGACCTGCTCTCGCATGTGCCAGACTGCAGTTGGAAGGTGCTGGACGAAGAGGAGTAAGACGAGATCCTGCCCCCCACCCATGCCAGCAACACTGCCGATGGGCTCCCTACCTGTACCCGCCTCACAATCAACATGGAGGGGGCCGAAACACTGCCCAGCACCGAGACCGACCTAGAGCGGCTTGTTCTCGCGGCCCAGCACCGATCGCCGGATGACGACTGAAGCCGCGAGCTAGCGCGTGGAGGAGGCCCTCCTGGCAGCTGCGGGACAACCGTGTTCTGAATAAGTTGCCGGGGTGACGGACAAGTGGAAGATGTATGTCCCACCCGAGGCGTGTGAGGCAGTGCTGCGATTTTACCACGACCATGACCTCGCTGGACATCCGGGCTCGGACCAAACCCGGAGAGCCGTCTGCCAGTACTACCACTGGCTGGGGGTGAACCGGGATGTCCGGTTCTACATCCGTGAGTGTGAGACATGCCAGCGCCGCAATGCCCATCGAGGTGACGTCACCCAACAGAAGCAGCCTCGCCGGACGTCTACGCCGTTCCAGACGCTCGTGCTGGACGTGATGGGGCCGTACCCCCGCTCGCCGCAGGGTAAGCGTTTCCTGGTTTTAGTGACCGAAATGTTCACCTGCTGGACTGAAGCCTACCCCTGCGACAATGCGCGGGTGGCCACCATCATCGACGTTCTGACGCGCGAGTTCCAAATTCGGTTCGGCTACCCGGAGTACATCCTGACGGACAACCGGAGCCAGTTCCTGGGAGGCCGGTGGAGAGGGTGGTGCAAAACGACCCACATCATCCACCACACCACACCCTCCTACCACCCCATTGCCAACCCGACCGAGCGCAGGAACCAAGACCTGAAGGTCCTATTGCGGCTGCACCTAGGAGAGGACCACACCCTGTGGGACCGCCACATCGCCGAAACACTGTTCTGCGTCCGACAGCACATGAATGCGGCCACTGGGATGACTCCCACGGAAATGACCCAGGGGTGTAACCTGCCGCTACCTGGAGAGTTGGCAACCCACGGCATTCCGCACCAAGGAGAACACCAGGAGAAGTGCAACCAACGACGCACCCACGAACACGATGTGGCCCGAACGCTACAAGCACTCTACAGCCAGGGGATAACACCACAGACTGCACCACCACCGACACAACTGTGTGATGGTGACCAGGTGTACGCCAGGGCATACCCCCTGTCTGCAGCACCCCGCAACTACTGCACCGGACTTGCCCCCCGCTGGGAGGGCCCTATCACCGTGACATGGCGCCTAGGGACGACGTCCTACATGGTGGACCTAGGCAGCCGCTGTGTACAGAAGATCCACCGAGACGACCTGCAAGTGGCGGCAACCCCCGGGGAACCACTCCCGACGGAACCCAACCAAGAGGACAGGCTAGACACTCCTCTTAACGCATGCCCTCCCATAGGACTCGAGTGACTGCGAGAAACAGCCGAGGATGCCACTCCGAAAGGGCATGAACACCTTGCCGATGGAGGACTGGAAGCGGACACCCCACATGACCCCTGAGAGGTACCCTGTCCCGCATCAACCCCGACATGAGGGGAGGCCCCCGAGAGTGAGGCCCCCGAGAGTGAGGCCCCCGAGAGCGAGCCCCCCCCCCCCCCCTCCCCAAGCAAGAGGACCTGCAGGGACATACACTACGCCGCACCGGCAGAGAAGGAGCCGGCCCCGCTATGCCCAGTGCCGGGTAATGGAGGTCGCGGGGGAATACTCCGAGGACCCTGCCAGAGCGCCCCCTAGTCCAGAGCCCATCATCTCCGACCCGGATGAGGCCGAGGTGGAATCACCCCCGAGCCCGACAAGGGGCAGTTGGGGACACGCAGCCTCCCTTGCTGATGCCACTTTCCGCGTCACCATCACATACCCGGGCGAGGAAAGGACCTGCTGTCCGCGACGGACGCAGCTTAGACCAGTGAGGTTGCGGGAGTTCGTTCAAGACATCACCCAGGGGCGGAGCTCACCCAGCCCGAAGCTAATACCCGAGTGGGATAGCCAGCCCTATGGGCGACAATGTTCGACGAGCTTGAGGGGAGTAGCCAGTGAGAGCCCCCCCAACAGGAGTGTCGGCCTCCAGCCCCCTTGGCCGAGTACGTTCTGGGCAGTCTCGTCGCGCTGCCTCCCACTTCATGCACAGAGGCAGCATCCGCCAGCGCCAACACTTCACGCACCTTTCGCCGCCTCCCGGCCCAGCTGCCCCCGCAGCATCTGAGGTAGCGTCCACCCGCGTCAGACGCCGCGATCCACGGGATAGTGCCACGAAGGGTGCCGGCTGTGCTAGAGGGTCATTGAGCCGCGGGATTGGGAACACGCAGCGTAGACAGGCTTCTGCTTGCTGGGTGATGGGGGGAAAGTATTTGACATAGTCAGACATGGCCTCTATCCTCTTGCTCCGCACCTCTAGTACCAGATCCTGTTTTCGGAGCGCACCCCTAGCCCAGTGGGAATGAGTCAGGCGAGCTCCTCAGGCATGACCCCACTAGACGCAAATAAACTTCAGGGCACGATACCCTGGGGGCTCGACCCCATAAAACAATTAAGGAACATGACATTAGGACACAATTATTAATTCACAGGCAATAAACAAGTGTGCCGTAGCTACTCCGTGCGAGCACCTCATGCACGGAGGTGACAACGAACCTCATTACCAGTTACGGCGGCCAATGGCCTTAATTAAAGTGCCCATGACAATGATCGAGTCAGATTAGGAGAAATCCAACTAAAACAGTTCACAGTGAGACCATATGTTAATAAATTTACAGTCGCTAACTTGATGCCACAATTTAAATAATTAAATACTATAAAACAGTTGTTAAGCCTTAGGCACCCAATTACCAGGTGATACCTTTTAATTGAGCACCTGGAACGTGTTTTTAGCCTATAATAAAGCAAATTTAGTTTATATAAATTTTTGGCGCAGACTCACAAAGAAGTTGAAAGTTTCCCTCCCTTGCAAGGCGGCCATGTTCGGCAGTCTCCAACTACTCCGCACCGGGTCAAGACACGTGTCCATGAGCAGCCTTCAAATTTGTTCCACCGATTGTTCACTCTGTACTTGATTTAATAACCAAACCTTTGTAATTCATTGCTACTCACGTAGTCCGGGCGTGTATTTCGTGAACCTGGGCTTATCTCGATCGTATCCTTGGTGATCCCACACCATGTCGCGGACCACGCAATTTATGGCACTGGCTAACTCCAGCCAACTCGTTTTCGTTAAGAACGCCACACATACGCCTGCCGGCTTCAACCTCATGTAAGTGTAGAATCTCTTTTAGGACAATGCTCATAGAGCCCCCCTAAGACAATTAATTTTCGGCTCTGGCCATCTCCAGAGCACTCGTAACTGCGCCCTGCGGGACTGCCGTGGAAAATTCATAGTGTTATGTTAGTGTTGTGTTTTATTCTGTAATTAGCATGTGTTAATGTAACTGTACAACGGCTCAGACGCCGCTTAGCGCATTACCGTAGTTTTTGTAGCGGTTCTGACACCGCGTAATGTAAGGATAGGTAGTACCGCGTACCCATGCGTTCCACCGGAGAAGTCCGTGAATTAAAGGCAAATTAACATAAACGGTGTCGCTTATGATTATTTCGCTCCACTCAGTCCTCTACACGGCCGAGTTGCCTCACAACCAAGTATGGAAGTTCAGGATAGATTTCAAGCCACGTATGGCTATGACACACTTGTATAATGCCTGTGAATTAATAATTGTGTCCTAGTGTTTTGTCCCTTAATTGTTTTATGGGTTCGAGCCCTCGGAGTTTCGTACCCTTAAGTTTTTTGAGTCAATGGTGGTCACTCCCGAGGCGCTCGCTTGACTCATTCCTGCTGGGCTAGGGGCGCCCTCCGAAAATGGGATCTGGTACTAGCGGTGCGGAGCATGGGCTTAGAGGCCATGGTCGGGACGACGTCATGGTAATTGTCTAATGAGGGCCGGCTCATTCTTTTGATAATGTCATTTTAAATCTATAGTTAATGTAATTTAATAAATTTTATATATATATTTCTCAATCAATTTATCAAGTTATTATTCTAAGTGAAAATAATCAAAAGTAAAATAAACATAGAGCTACTTATATCTAGACGAAATCATTATTTTGCCTTTTTAAACTAAAAGATACACGAGTTACACAAGTCACCAAGAGAGAGTGAAGTGTATCAAAATGATAGCAGAGCTTAATTTACTGTTCACTCTGTTGTTACTGAAGTGTAACAATACGGAGCATTCTGAATCAAAAAAATTTAATTCTCGTTGGCCCAATTAAGTGCAGAACTTATTTTTTAAGCGATAAAGAAATACGTAGATACAAATTAAGGGTTCATAAAGCCAACAGTTATTCTTCCCACGATAATCACTATCTCTATAAATGTATATTATTGAAGATATGGATGTGAGTGTTCATAATAACTCGGTTTTTAAATTAACTTGTAATTGGAATGTATATATTTTCATAAGCCTTATCTGCTAATATTATCACGTCTGTTTGTCTAAGATATATTTTTATAAACAACTCAGTACATTGTTTCTGTAAGGTGTAAAGTTGAAGTTTGTTTCTTTATTCGTTCGTCGTTCGAAAACAAATCCTGCCTGATATGCACAGTTCAAAGTGGATAAAAAGAGAGAGTGAGAGAGAGGAAAACTAATCCGATCTTTGCCGAATTTACATGACTTCGCAAAAAGATTCTGTATTTGTGCTGCCGAGACAGAAGTGAGAAACTTCACATTCAGACGGATTTTACTTCGCAAATGTATTTTTTAAGACGTCTGCTATTGTGCCATGTAAAAAGGTAAAAAAAAAAAAAAAAACCAAATTGTTCTCTTCACATATATGATAGTTATCAACTCTTTTTGACCTATATTATTTTTTTCCTAGCTTTTACAACTCGTACGGGTAAAACAATCCTAGTGTTTGTACACTAGTTTTCCAGTTGTAAGAAACGGTAATGGTGTTATGTTGGTAATATCCTGAGTACACGGTAAAAAGTGTAGTCGAATGGAACTCACTGTATTTGTATGTTTATTTATTTTCAATACCTTAAAAAAATAATTTATATTGGTGTTTTGCAGTTTGTGTCTTGTGTGTAAAATTTTGTGCTGGGGTTATATATAGTGCGTGTTAATTTAAGATGGCCATTGAAATAGAATCTGCAGAGTAAGTTTTTTTTTAAGGTTTATACATTATTTATTATTTTATTATGTGCGAGATCTAAGTACCTACCTATTATCGTGCCTAGAATTTAAAAAAAAAAAAAAAAAAATTCTTGGCGAGAGTTTTTTAAACATATTTTTCGCAAGATTACAATAATGTTGTTTCGTGATCTACCTATGTTACATTAACGTGGTGAGCGTCCTTGGTTCGAACCCAACTCCTGGCATAGCTTTTTTAGGGCATCCACTTTGGTAAATATCGGACGACGCGAGTTTTTAGAACGGAAAGAAAAAAAATCGGAAAACATGTTTTCACATCCTACACACGTCTCTAAATGTACTCCGAAGGGGTGGTTTTGTAATTCCTGCTAGTTTGTGAAAAAATTAAAATTTGGTACCTTACGTTACAATACCTTTGCTTTTATGCTGCCACCGCAATTCATTGTTTACCTGGATAAATAGAATTACAGGTTTATATATACGAGAGACATTCCTGAATTAACCCTAAAAGGAAGGTTTCTTAATTCCTACTGGTTTGTGGAAAAAAAAATTACAGTTTACAGGTTACATTACAATACCTATGTATTCACGCAATCGCTGACATTCATTGTTTACCTGTGTGGGTTTTTGAAAATTTTATTTTGGAAAACTATAGTCAATGTAGATGATGTAACAATGAAAGTTGTTTAGATCCCGGGATTACAATTGTAAGGAATTTTTAGTGCTTATATTTCATGTTTGTTGTTTTATTAGAATAAGCAATTGTATTGTGAATTATTTGTTTTGTTACATTGCATTTAAAATTCTTATTATTTTGAGTCACATCTAATGAGCCAAAAATTTGAATTCAATTGTTAATGTTCATTTTCTGTGAGGAATACGTGCTGTGTACCGAAGTAGCTGACACAATGAATTTTGCAGTCTTTCCAAGGAATTCTTTAATTACAGCCATTATATATTCTATGTTTGATATGGCTGGTGTTTCATGTAGGCCCCTATCCAAATTTATCCCTGGATTCTGAAGGCTTGATCCTGTGGTACCTGATGCTTGCTGTTTTAATTCAGTACGTCGAAAGATCCTGCTGGCATGATCCAGTTGGCTTGATCCTGTGTTACATGATGCTTGCTGTTTTACTGAGAAATTAAAGTTATAACAAATACATATTTTGATTTGTATTGGTAACACATGTGTATCCTTTATTTACTAAAACATTCTTTCAGTCATATTTTTCTCTATACTACATTCTTTCAGTCATATTATTCTCTATACTGCATTCTTTCAGTCATATTTTTCTCTTTACTACATTCTTTCAGTCATATTTTTCTGTATACTACATATATGCACGTAAAGCTATGTAATCAATATGTTTGAATTTTTGATAGTTACAACTAAATAGCAGTGATCAGGTAATATTTTTTCCCAAACCTAAAATGCCATGGAATTATTTATTTATCAGCTTAAAGCACAACTCACTAGCCTTCAAGGTATAAGCCAGTAATTGACACAAACCTTTCTGCCAGAACTTAAAGATAAATAAATATGAATCAAATTTCAATACACATGGGGAGATAAAATACCATTTCTTGTTTTCTTTCCAAACCTTGTTTTTGTATTGGTTTACTGTTTATTGATCACTTTTAAAGCCGTGTGTATTATTGTTAGCTTTTGTTTTTTGGAGAGTAATGGTGTAGGCAAAATAAAATTTTTATTGTTTCCAGTGTAGGCTAAAAAAAGTTTATTTTTGATGTAGGCTAAAAATTGTTTTCTTTTTAAAATTACACATTTTTACATATTACCCCTCTTATTCGTGCTAATAAACCAGATTAAGTAATGTGCTAACATATTAAAAATGTGTATGCAAATTTTTTTGTATAATGAACCATGTATGCAGAATAACCTCATACAATTATCTTTTGTTATGCAAAGCAATTAATTGTATTTAGTGCTACTCTGGGTATTTTGTTAATTCAATCACCTAGGTTCTCCCAAAGAACACTCCCAAATCTTCCCTAGAAAGTGTATTGTTAAAATGAAATCTTTAAAGTGTTCTGTGAATTGTAGGCTACTTAAATGGTAGGTAATATTGTTTCTGTGGTGTGAGTTGATTTCAGATGATTTTCTGTTTTGTTGCAGTGTGATACGTTTGATACAACAGTACTTGAAAGAGTCAAATCTCATGAAAACTCTGCAAACATTGCAGGTAATGTAGTAATTTGTAGTAGCTACAGTTGTCATATTTGGTAATTTTTGGTAATTACAGTGTCGTGTTTCAAAAGTACTGTATGCACCTCACAAATGTGGCATATGTTTGGATAGGTATTTTTCAATAAAAAAATTCAGAACGTTCATTAGATTATAATAAGGTATGCCTTTGCCAGCAGTTTTTTTCTTGTTATTGACAGACCTCTGCCAGGGAAGCCATTGATTTATTTGGCTAGGTTATTCA
Source organism: Bacillus rossius redtenbacheri (assembly GCF_032445375.1). Taxonomy (NCBI): domain Eukaryota; kingdom Metazoa; phylum Arthropoda; class Insecta; order Phasmatodea; family Bacillidae; genus Bacillus; species Bacillus rossius. The sequence continues at coordinate 18,699,177 of NC_086336.1, forward strand.
GAACACATTAGCTTCTACACAGAATTACTATAATTCGTGTGCTGACAGTAGATGTGCATGAAACACAGACAATGGTTCATTGTTTTTAACAACATAGCTGGGCTTGAAATCCTTTCATGAAAAATCCATGCCCCTATCCATAAGGCATCAACAAATAGAAACCTGGTTTAACCAGTTAAAGTAATATGCTGATTTAAAAACTGGGCAATCTAAGTTTACTTGTGTTTTCAAATTTTAAAGACTGAGTCAACATCCTCTGTCAATCAACCCTGAGTTAACCCTATATGGCCCAGGAGTGAACTGATAAAAATTAAATAATAAAAACGGGGTGTGTTCACAAAACTGAATTGAAACTAATAGTTTATCTGCATGACGCCCAGCAACGCGGAGAAACGGTAAAAGACTGACGAAACTATTTACAGATGGCACTGCTGAACAAGATGGCCGCCACAGTGGCGCACTCACGATCGATGGCGCCAAATTCAAATATCCAAACCACCAAACATACCGCCCACCAAAAATAACATTTTTTATGTTTCACTACACTGGTTCTTAGTTGACTGGCAACCGACACAATTTTATCACTGGCCGCTTCACCACTCGATGCTGCTGTTTGATGGTAGCTACTCTTGACACACCATCCTGACCAGGATGTAGGGTTGCGACGCGGCCGAGTTGCCACTGCAGGGGTGGAAGGTGGTCTTCTTTGATGAGCACAAGGTCACCAACCTGCAGGTCACCTTCGCTTTTGGTCCACTTGCCACGTGGTTGTAGAGTGTGCAAATATTCCTTGTGCCACCGCTGCCAGAAGTGCTGTGATGCACTTTGTGCCAGCTGCCATCTGTCTAATCTGTTGGTCTGAATTTCCGTGAGGTCTGCAGCTGGAGGAGATGTCAGAGAAGTGCCAACAAGGAAATGTGCTGGCGTAAGGGCCTCCACGTCATTTGGATCTGATGAAATGGCACAGAGTGGACGTGAATTGAGGAGAGCTTCAATTTGAGTGAACAAAGTTGACAGCTCTTCAAACGTGAGTATCTGCTGGCCAACGACTCTCTTGAGATGGTACTTCGCAGACTTGATGCTTGCCTCCCACAGGCCTCCAAAATGTGGCGCAGATGGAGGATTGAGGTTCCACTGAATCCCATGAGTAGCCAGAGTGTCTGCCACACAATGCCAGTTAGAGGTGTTCCTCAGGTACCTTTGAAGGTCATTTAAGTAGCGACGTGCCCCTATGAAGTTGGTTCCACAATCTGAAAAAAACAGCCTTACAGAGTCCACGCCTAGCCACGAATCTGAAAAAGGCATTTAAGTAGGCAGTGGTACTCAATGATGAAACAACTTCCAAGTGTACTGCCTTAGTTGCTAAGCATATGAATAAACACAGGTAGGCCTTGGATGAACGACTGTTTCGACCGTTCGAAAGCCTGACTTGGAAAGGGCCCCCATAGTCAACACCCACATTCAGAAATGGTCTTGTTTGTTGCACTCGACTTGGTGGAAGATTTCCCATGGATGGCTGCACATTGGTGGCTCTGAATCTGTAACATTTTACACAGGCGTGTATCCTAGTCTTGACAGCTCCTCTACCTGCCACTATCCAGTACTCACACCGAATTGCAGCATGTGTGGCACTGGGGCCAGCATGAAGGTGTAAGACATGATAGTATTCAATGATCATTTCTGTCACAAAACTCCTTTTGGGAAGCAGGACTTGATGTTTCATTTCATAGGCTACATGTGAATTCTGCAGGCGTCCACCTACACGGATGATCCCATCAGCGTCAATGAATGGCTGTAGTCTTTTAATTCCAGAAGAACATTCGCGAGCTGCAGCCAAACAATCAAACTCTAATTTGAAATTCTCTTGCTGAAGCTGCTTCAAACACACCTTCTTGGCAGCGTCAATTTCTGCTACAGTGAGAGGACCTGTGTGTCGCAACTCCCTTGAAACCTTTAAATTTAATGCAAATCTCAACACGTACGCAAGTACTCTTTGCAGTCGTGACCAGGACGAAAACCTACAAAGGATGTTAAGAATGTTCGGTATACACTGACCAACCAATGAGACTAGCGTGATTGCCTTCAACTCCTCTTTACCTTCCTCTGAACTGGTATATCCTTGACTGGGCCATAAATCCACCTCTGCTGTCAACCAACTTGGCCCAGTCCACCAAAGTGGGTGTGTTAGAATCTCCTTGGGTGAGAGTCCTCTTGATGCACAGTCTGCAGCATTTTCAGCAGAGGAAACATGTCTCCAGTGAACCGGAACCTTGCTCTCCTGAATACGAGAAACTCTGTTCGCCACAAATGTTTTCAGCCGATGTGGCGGAATCTTAATCCAAGCAAGCACTTCGGTCGAGTCACACCATGCATAAATGCAACTTATATGAATTCGCTCGGACAGTGTTGTGATCAGTGATTCAATCAATTTGATAAGCAAGAGTGCAGCCTGCAATTCAAGTCGCGGAAGTGTGACGGTCTTCAGTGGTGCAACACGTGACTTGGCGAGAAGCAAATGTGATTTTGTTTCACAGTGGCTAGAAGTCCGCAAATACACAACAGCTGCGTAACCTTCATTGTATGCATCACTAAAACCATGGAGCTGGTATTCAGACTGTGGTGCAGAAACAAGACGAGGTACGGACAGCTTGCTTAGGACATCCAACTGGCCAATGAAAACCTGCCAATCAGCAACTAAGTCTAGTGGTGGGGTGTCATCCCAAGAAACTCCAAGTAACAAAAGCCTTTGGAGAAAGATTTTGGCTCGAATGATGACTGGAGTAATCCACCCTAGCGGATCATATAACCTAGCAATTTCTGAAAGGATGGTTCTCTTGGTGACTGTTGCACTAGCATGCTGAACATGATATGAGAAAACATCTGCCTTCCAATCCCATTGAAGACCAAGTACCTTAATAACTTCATTGCTACCATGAAAACTAAGTGGACTCTCCCGGTGATCTTCTGGAACTGCATCCAAAACTGCCTTACTATTACTGGACCATTTTCTTAGTTCAAAACCACCTTGTTTCAGGAGATTTATTAATTCTTGCTGTAACGCGAGAGCTTCCGTGACTGATGCTGCACCAGTCACAATGTCATCTACAAACACGTCATCCATCACAACCCTTGCTGCCATCGGATACCGAGGACCCTCTTCCATTGCAAGTTGCTGTAAGGCTCTCATCGCCATAAATGGAGCAGCTGAGACTCCGTAAGTGACAGTGTCAAGTTGGAATTCACGTATTGGTTGGTCAGGGTTCTCCCTCCACAGAATTACCTGGTATGGTGCATCGTCTGGATGCACGAGAACCTGACGATACATTTTGCAGATGTCTGTAGTTAATACCACACGGTGAAGACGGAAGTGAGTGATTATGTCCGCAATGTCATTTTGAAGCTTGGGTCCAGTCATCAAAACATCATTGAGTGACTTCCCTGAAGTGGAGCGAGTTGAGGCATCAAACACAACTCGTAACTTTGTTGTTGAGCTGGAATCCTTGCACACACAGTGATGAGGGATGTAGTAACGACGTTCCTGACCAGTTGCATTATCTAGACAATGCATGTGCCCCAGTTGCTCATATTCACGGAGGAACTTGCAATATTCGGTATAGGCTTCCGGTTGGTGATGTAGTCTGGATTCCAACTGACGTAACCTCTTAACTGCATGACTACGTGTATCTCCTAAATCTGGGTCTCTCTCCTTAAATGGTAGTCTCAGTACATATCTTCCTTCGAGGTTTCGTGAGTGAGTCTCAACAAAATGATTCTCACATTTTGTGTCTTCTAGGCTGGAATGCTGGACAGATGGTAACTCCTCGGTCTCCCAGAACTTGCGGATGGTATCTGTTAGGGCTGTATCCGATGACGCATACATTGAGACAACACCACTACTGGAAGTATCTGCAACCTGAGTCACCTTACCCATAATAACCCAACCAAATATACTGTGCAACGCTACGGGAACTCCCTTCGAAGGCTGGTACCGCCCACCATCAAACACGTCTGGATATACATCAGCACCAAGAAGGATATCAATTGCTCCTGGAGTATCAAAAGATGGGTCCGCTAGTTCCAGATGTCGATACATGTCTCTCACATGGTGGGGAAGGGGAATGGTGGGTAAATTGGCAGCTATGTTCTTCAACACTAAAGCATCAGTAACAACGCCAGTTCCTACGCCCTTACATGATGTTAGAAAACAAGTAACTGCACCACTGTTAGCAACAACAACAGAGTGAGCCAGACCCACAACAGGAACCTTAGCCCTTCGACACTTTAGCACCAACCTATGAACACATTCTTCGGTAATAAATGAGCTCTGCGATCCTGAATCGAGTAGTACTCTAACATTTTGCAGCATTCCACTTGCATCCTGGACTCGTACCATAGCAGTACCTAGAACGACAGTGGTTGAAACTGCAGTTGAAGAAGTTAGTGATACCACTGTCGCAGCATCCTCCTTGTGACTTACTTGTGGCATAGTATTCTCTTGGATGGATTCACCTGCAGGTAGTTTCACTTCTTGATTGGGAACCGCAGTGTGAAGGAGAGAATGGTGTCTCCTGCCGCAGTGATAACAGTTTCTTCTTGACCTACAATCCTTCACTCTGTGACCTTGTAAGCAGTTAAAACACAGCATCTTCCTATGTACAAACTCTATCCTGTCATCGCTTGACTGACCCGTAAAAACAGGGCACTTGTGAAGTCCATGCATGTCTCCACAGGCACTACAGGGCTCTGCTTCTGCTGTCACTAGAAATGAGGATTTAAAATTTGGGTTTTGAGGCAGTGACCTCTTTGGAAAAGGGCGTGCGGCAGGCACTACAGCTGGAGTGTGATTTGACATCATCAGGGCCTTAGACTGCAGCTCCACGAACTCTAACAATTGATTAAATGAGGGCATTTGAACATTTTTGTGTGCTATTTCAAACTGATTTCTTGTATCTGGATCAAGCTTTGGTAACATTAGATTCAGCAACACAGAGCTCCATTCAGTAACAGGCAACTTGAGAACTTTCAAGGCACCCAGATTCTTTTAGAACATCTACCATATTTCTCAGTTTGTCAGGCGCAACAATTGACAGACGAGGAAGTTGCACAATCTTGTCCCAATGCATGTTTGCAATTGCCCATACATTGTGATACCTATCTACCAAAGTTTGCCATGCCAGAATATAATTTTCCTTAGACAGTGGGAGTGTCTTTATTAGATTAAATGGCTCACCTGATAGTGATGTCAGAAGGTATTGGTGTTTCTCCACATCTGACAGGCCCTCATTATTATGCACCAAGGATGTAAAAAGGTCATAAAATGTGGGCCAGTCAGTCAAGAGACCCTTGAATTCTGGCAACTGCAGCTTCGGCAACTTAACGTTCGAAGATGTCTTGGCAATTTGATTGCGTTGTTTGTTCTGGCCTGTTTCGTTAACAGTGATCTTGTTAAATACTTACTGCATCCTATAGTAGGCTTCATCAAATTCCTCAAGTTCCCTTTCGCTGGCTTCAGATTCCACTAACGACTCGGTCTCTGTAGCTTGAATAGCAAGTTGCATGTGATTTTCTTCAAAGTCTGTCTTCAATTGGTGTAAATCGGTACACGTGGCCTTGAAAAGTCCCGCGCGACTCGGGTTGCGCTCGACTTCGTCGGCGAGCGTCAGAAGTCTTGTAATGCGGCACTTAATGAGGCGCAAACACGTTTTGGCTTGATTTGACATTTTAAGTAACGGTCTTGCAGACGTTCGGACGCACCGGCAATACACGAACCAATGCAAGATAGGTAACCTAGGCCTAACCTAAAACCACATGTGCTGCCTATAATTGCTTGCACGCAATCAAAATTACGTAAAGTACATTTATGAGCTCAAATAATACAGTGTTTGCGTATACACTGATATTTTCTTGATAGCACAACACTATAGTCCCGGATAAAGTCACGCACGCGATTCTTAACGGTACTGCACATGTCTATTTTTGAACAAAGAAGACCGATATCTGAATGGCTTTTACGTTGTTTATGCGATCCACCGAATAAACTGGCTCAAACATACAGATATCCGGCCCAGAGGACCAAAAAATGTTCACAAAACTGAATTGAAACTAATAGTTTAGCTGCATGACGCCCAGCAACGCGGAGAAACGGTAAAAGACTGACGAAACTATTTACAGATGGCACTGCTGAACAAGATGGCCGCCACAGTGGCGCACTCACGATCGATGGCGCCAAATTCAAATATCCAAACCACCACACATTCTAGCATTATGCCCAAACAGGGTGGGTATTTAGTTTTTCGTCTCATTGACAAGGTCATTAGAGAACTGATACCTACATGTGTTACAATTCAGGTATGCCGAGGAATGAATTAGTATAGTCTATAGTAAGTAACAATCCCAAAATTTTCCTGAAGTAATTTTGGAAAAGTGTGGAGAACTAAAATCATGATGGACGAACTGGGACTTGAACCTAGATTCTCCGTATGTGTTACCGTTGCACCACCTTGCTCTGTGATGATGAATAAACTGTAAATGCAATTTATCAGTACTTTCTAATGGAAACGTCTACACCTAGTATATACACAAGAGATTGGTCATTGTGCCTGCATAACTGTATTCTTACATGTTATTCTTCAATGCCACATCAAACTGCATCTAACAGATGTGTTCAGAATGAAGTAGAACTAGATAAGAAAATAAACCTTTATTTTATGACTGCTCATAAAAAACTTGGCCATCTACTTTACGTTGAGGCACGACATCGCACAAGTATTAAAGTATTGTCCTCTTGCCCTGAGGAGACACACCTGTTTTTTTCGGCGCCTAATAATCTGTATCAATGTGAAAAACCTATTAACAGTTCCTAATACTGTAACAAAAGTTACAAAATTTTGAATGCCAAAACTTTAAGTTAAAAGCTTAACTTGCAACTTACTATATGGACATGTGTAGTTTAGGTCTGTATTAGGTTTGAGAATACAAATGCATCTGCTACTCCACAAAAATGTTACCTGTAATGATGATATTTACTTACATTAAACAAATCTCGATAAGTTGGGTTTGCGTTCATGTATTTGTAAGTGTACTGCATGCTCAGTAAATTGATGTAGCAGTTTCCTGGGTTCCAGGAAGAGACGGGTGTGTCGCTGAACACGGTGGACAGCGTAGAAGGGTTTGTATCTGACATCAACAATGGACATTGGGACACCGTCTTGAAGGCAATCCAGTCTTTGAAACTCCCAGACAAGAAGCTCATAGACTTGTACGAGCAGGTACTGCACTCACTTATCAAGTGTTCTGATTGTGTCTTTGTCTTCTGTTACGTACCCTGGTGCAGGATGTTTGTTGTTACCAGCTATCTACATTAATTTATCAGCATGATGTACTGACTGTAAAAGACAGTTAAAGCAACATCTATTCAGAAGTTGCTTAGCTTCTAAGATGTAGCCGAATCCTAGGCGAAATATCACTCATGTTTTAGTCGATGTTGCAATTGCCATCATCAGGGTAGAGTTACCTTCTGAAGTTATTACAAGTTCTCCTGCCTTTTTACTCTTACCTGAGAGAGGAGTGTTTTCCGATAGGCTGCAGCTGTGGGCTAATCACAGCCTTCCTTTCGTTTAGTTGGCCTGTTGGTTTGGCCAATTAGAGCTGGGCTTCTGCGATTGGCTGAGGGTGCTGGCAAATCAGTGGCCTCTTCTCTTCTGACTGGTTGGGATGTTTGGCCAATAAGTCGTTTGTTAGATGCAGAGCTAGATTTTGAGGTTTTCTGAAGAATGGATTCCATATTCTGCTTAATTTGCAGCCATCTTCTCTATTTATGTTTGCTGGGTGTTTTAATTTTTCTACTGATTCTCAACTGTATCTTTTCTTTTATTGTCAGATGTTTGCTATGGTGTGGAACTGGTCGAAATAAATTCTGTGTCTAGTTTCCAAGGAATGTTTTGCTATAGCAGATCGTGGGTTTTCATGTTTATAGTCACTTATATGTTCTTTAACCCTTGTGATTATTCGTCTGCCAGTTTGTCCTATATATACCTTGCCACAAGATAATGGAATCTTGTACACAACAGCTAGGTTTTCATTTGGGGTTTTGTCATTTAAAGATGTCAGAGATCTCTCAATCTCATTTATAGGTTGGAGAATTGTATGAATTTCACGCTTCCTAAGAATTCTTGCCACTTGGTTTGACATTTCTTTGACGTAAGGAATGAAAGCTTTATTAGGAAAATACTGTTTCTTTTGCTTTAAAGGTGTCTTAATGGCTTTTGTAATTTCTGATTTTGAATAACCATTTGCTGGAAGAGCACTTGTTAGATGTTTCATTTTTTCCTCAATATTGTCTTCGCAAATGGCTCTAGCTCTGTTGACCAAAGTTGAGATGACTGTTCTCTTCCAAGATGGAAGATGGTGTGAACTCGCCTGTAGATACCTGTCAGTTTGGGTTGGCTTTCTGTAAACACTGTGGCCGATGTAGTTATCCTCTCCTCTTGTGAAAAAGACATCCAGAAAAGGCAATTTTCCTTGTACTTCCACGTCCATGGTGAAATGTATGTTTGGGATGGATGCTGTTCAGGTGTTTCAGGAAATCTTGCAGCTTATCTTTATCATGCTCCAAATCACAAAGTCGTCATCGACATACCTGTACCAGCACTTGGGTTTAAGCTGGCTGGTACTTATTGATTTCTCTTCAAATTAAGACATAAAAAAGTTGGCTAAGAGGGGAGAAAGAGGTGAGCCCATGGTGGTGCCTTCCTGGTGCTTTTAGATTGAATGACAAGAAGGTGGAAGAAACACAGTGTTCTGTGAGATTCACTATGTGTCTGCTCAGGTTGTCTTCTACCAGATGTGATAGAAGAATTTGAAGGGCTTTTGAGACAGGCACTTTAGTGATGAGATATTCAGGATATTGTTGTATTTCACAAGTTTCTGATAACAATATTATTACACTGATGCTTAACTGGTGACAATTTTAGACATTTCATTTACACATTCATCAGTGGTTTAGATTTGCACAATATATATTTGTCAGTATATTTAGCTTTAAGAATTCAATTTTTGTAGCAGAAAAAATCTTTTTAACTTTATTCCTATATTACTGTGATAAAAATGATCATGAAACCTATATGTAGATACATTTATTTATCTTGCATAATTTAAAAAACTTTAATTTTTGATGAATGTCCTAAATTAATTTTTTTATGGCCACCTACGAAGTGTTCCTTGATTCTTGTTTGTGTCTTATGCAAAATCATAAATTTATATGTACTTGTAGATTTACTGACAAACAGACAAAATTTGCATAAAAATAATATTGATCCACGAGAATTCCTATTTCGCTGTGTGGAACATGGTTGTTTAGTCTTGCGAGCTGTTATGCTCAGGGATGAAGAGTATTTGGAGTAACTATGAGGTGCAGCTCGCAAGACATCTGGTCTCTGTTGTAGTGTTTATTAGCTCAAGTTTTGTAGACATTGACGTCGACTGGGGCTTCGCCTCATAAGCCTGGTTTGACTAAACTCCCTTCATTGACTTTCACCCGTTCCTTCCCGGCATGGAATCACCTAACCATGTAGTCGTGTATTTTCAAACAGCGTGCCACGAACTACCGGAAGACGGCGTTTTAAGCTCAGTGCTTCGGTACAACAGTGCCACAGCGGACCGGAACTGAACTAACTTGGATCCTGTTTATATGTTATTTTAGTAATAACTATGTTTGCATGTAGCTAAGTAACGAGAGGGCACGTATTTTTTATGTTAGTATTTTAAAAGTGCTTTCCTTGTTTACCCGCGGCACATAACTAAACTAGTGTAACGCTTCTGTGGTTCGGTGGAAGACGCTATGTTGCTGGTGGGAGCACGCCCTTCCGGCCCAGCCTGCAACTAGCAACTGTCGAGGTGAGACGTATACGCACCTTGGGGACTTCATCAATTTGCATCGCAGAACTGTACTTACATCTGTTAACGTAAATAAATCTCAGTCAATTTAATATTATCCTCGGGACTCGCCTCGGCCTGCAGACTGTTCAATTCAGTATTTTTTCAACCCTTAGGACTTTGCCAGGCAGCTAAGCTATATCATCTTGTGCGACCACTGCGTAGCCCGGCCTCACCTAGCTCAGTTCGTGCCGTGGGTACTATGGAACCTAATGTCGAAGTATGATAAAAAACCGTACTGAGTTCAATGTGTTATTTACTGACCACGTGCCAGCTCTCCCAGGTATCAGGCATGTGGGTCACCTTTAAGAGCCCACTGGAGTGTACAGCCATCTTCATCATGTGTGAGCATGCCCGATGCTGAGAGCGGGCCAGGTCTGCGATAGTTGAGGCTAGAAGGGACCGAATCTTCTTGTCCACACTTGCGACGTCGTGCCCTGAGACAAGTCTTTGCCGGGTTCGTGTGCCCTTATCATACAGTGGCGCCAAATTCATGACCGTTGAGATTCACACCCTCCGGAACCACAACAAATGGCTCCCAAGAGTGTGGGGCGAGATAGTTAAGCTACTGTAATTGCCAGACCTGTACGAGTGAGTTGTGCGGTTGTGCAATGGAATGAGAAGAACAACAACATGAGAGCAGCCCACGTGATCACTGGTCACGTGGCCACAGCGTGTACGGGCCTTTCAAGAATCCCGCAGTGGCACACAAAGCAGGTACTGTATTATGTATACGCGTGTGAAACCATGTCTGAGTTAATGGGACTTAACGGTAGACTCAAGTGCTTCTCTGGACCTGTGAGATGTACTGTGCAAAGTGTACACGGCCACAACATGTGTGAGGACTCACAGGGTCCACGTGGTCAGACACGTGTGTGTTTCTTGAACTGGGCAAAGTAACATCGTTCTCGGCTGAATTTTTGAAATGTACCAAACCTAGCTGTACGGGTAAGACACGTGACGAGGGATGGTGCGTGAACTGCCAAGCTTTCAAACATCTGTTGTCCGTTAACGAAGCGAATGAGCCTCATTAAAGGAGTGTTGGTACACCTGTAGCGAGTGCAGGGACGTAAAATAAAGGGCCTGCGACACGTGGGGCCGGGATCCCTTCAACGTAAGGGCCCCGACAACAGCCATGACACACGTCAGAATGACTCCGGTAGGACATGTAGACTTTCCCAAGTTCGCCGGGAGGACCAGCAATGACTCGAGAAAGTTCCTGCAGGTCTGCCGAAAGCGACTGGGTCGTTATGGAGTACCGGACCTTGAGTGGTCAGAGCGTGTATGCGAAGTACTGAGAGGTGACGCAAAGACGTGGTGTGACATCGTGCACTAGTTCGACATGACATGGGAATAGTTTTCCAAACAGTTCAAGTCCCGGTTTGCGGATGTCAGGTCAAAAATGATAGTGCGGAAGGAGCTGTACTGTCTTGAACAAAGGCAAGCAGAGACTGCAGAGGCGTTTATCGTGAAGATAATCCGCCTGTACAAATGACTGTCCCCGATGAGCGAGTTGACAGAAATGCTAGAACATGTGTTTGAACAGATGCGTCCCGAAATACGTCCACAGCTACGCCGTGTGACGCACCAGTCAGCTGAAGAGTTCGTCCAGTACGCCTGCGCTGTGGAGCAGGACATGAAGGCAGTGCAGCTGAACATGACCACCACTACGAATTCCACTCGGAGCGAGGCAGTGACAGCGGCTGACAAGAAGGCACTCGTGCCGTACAGCGACAACAGACGCGGAGGGACGGACCAGGGAGACTGTTCGCCACCTGCTTGGTGGAGACATGCCATCGGTGAGGACCAACCACCTCAATGCTACAAGTGTCTGAGGGGCATGCTACACTGGCACCAGGATTGTCCCGTGTGGAACAACTTCTGGCCAGACTTTGTGGCCCAGCGGAAGTTGTAGAACGAACGGCAGAAGGGCGGCGAGCTTACCCAGCCCACCTTCCGCGCACAACCAGATGACAACAGACTAACGGCGACGGGACCCCTCCTGGGCCACATGGAGGCGGCAGAAGGCAAGCTACTCCGGATTCCTGTCGTTGTCAACGGGCGCGCTGTCGAGCCCCTTGTTGACACAGTGGGCAGTCACAGTTGCATTGCAGCGAGACTTGTCAATCCATCGCAGTTCGAGTCCTGCTGGGTCAACTCCAGCTGACCACCTCGGGAGACATCTGCCACACGCAGGGCATTGCGATGCTGCACATGGACGTGCTGGACCAGAGATCGACCACGACTGCCTTGGTGTTCAATGACTTGCGGGATAACATCATTCTGGGGGTGCCATGGCTGCACAAGCAGGACGCCTTGATCAAGGTACGAGTAGGATGTGTGCACGTCGGCACTGGTTGTGACAGACTGCTACACGTGCGGGGTGGAGGGATTCCCGCTGACTAACGCCCAAGAGGGCATGATCGCGCGTGTATTGGAAAGTCTACGTCTCAAGATATAGTCACAAAACCCGACAAAGATGGCTGTTCCAGGACATATCAGTCAAGGACATAACCTTTCATGGATTTGGCGGCAACATCGATGGGGAACTTGGCAGTTGGTGTGCCAGCCTTTCTCCATTGATAGAGGATTCAGATGACGAGGAAGAGAGACCGGGATCACCAGACGAACCATTCGCTAGAGAGTTCCAAGTTCCATGTGATCGTAGAGGAACCTGCGGATTCCGACTCAGAGCTAAGGAGACACGAAACATGGCGGATGACGCACCAATACCTGCGCCCCGATACAACCTCAGACCCCGCAAAGAATCAGTGAAGCCTAGCTGTTGCAACATAACAAGTCAGGATCTCAGTGACACTACAGAAACAGACACGCCCACTGCTTCAACCAAAGGTAGCAACGTCAAACCAGGCTACTTCATGGGAGGGGGAGAGCAATGACGTTGACCGGAGCTTTGCCCCCTAAGCCTGGTTGCACCCAAATTCACGACTGTTGACGATTCAAACCCTTCTAAACCACGACAACTTGTATAGTTAGTAACGAGATGTTCTGTTGGCTGAACTTGGTTGGGTTATGGTTTTCCACAGGTGGTGTTGGAGTTGATCGAACTACGGGAGCTGGGAGCTGCCCGCTCGTTGCTGCGACAGACAGATCCGATGATCATGATGAAGCAACAGGAGCCAGAGCGATACATACATTTAGGTAAATGAAGAATTAGTTTGTTGTCATGCTGTCATGAGTATGCAGTTAGTTAGTATTCAGTTAGTAAGTGTTACAGCATTTGTGTGGATAATGTGTGTTCATTGCAACTATAGTGAACACTAAAGGTAAATAAGATTAAAATATCATACATACAATATTGCATATTGACATCTATTATAAAATATTGTGTTGGCTATACAAACGGCAAGTTCTCTATTATAAGTTTTTTCTAGGCATGGAATACTAACTAATTTTTATTGGCATAGGATGGCCCCTTCTTTCCCACCTTAGCTTACAATACAGTTTAATGGTAGATTGGATTAAGCACTGCCATAACATAAATTAACCTTCAGCAATAGTGGCTAGTAGAATGGAAGGTCTTTTTGAAATCATTACTTTGCTGAATTAGTGATTTTGCTGGATTATCAAACATGTTTTAACTTCAATGACAAATGTAAAATTTAAAACCACTAGAAAACAAGAAACCGTGTACACCTGCCCCTCGAAGTAAACGCTGTTCAATTAGCCCTGTTTTGAAGTAACGATGCCAATAAATCACGACATGATTTGAAGTAATGTGGTAATAGATTCAAGGTACACACACTTTTTCTGTTATGTGAATTTTTATTTCCGCATGCACACAATGGCCATGACATTTGTGTAACATTAAATGCAATGTAACAAATTAATAATGTGATGAATCAACAAGCAATATTTTTCGCTTTCCTTTATAGCTATTTGCTCCCTTCATTGCGTATTTATCCCCGCCACCGCCTGTGTGTTCAGTCAACTTTTATTTTATGCCATTGAACATGTTAGCAGCAGCCCTGGAGAATAAAGCTAGAAGCTTTCAGGGCTAGTTTACCTCGTGCTTACTAGGATGCACTAGTGGCAATTGCACTAGTGGTTAATTATGTCAGACACACATTTAGTAAACAACAGAGTCGGGAGTGAAGTTAACAGGTTAAATAATCTTTCTAATGCTAGAAAACGTTAAGTTTGTACTTTTAAATTCTTATTAGAACTGAAATACATCTCCTATATTAATAACATTATTATTTTGTAACTCAGAAATGTTAACACCTACTTAGGAAGGCTCTGCCCAAACCCTATTATGTAAACAAAATGCTGCATTAATTTGTAAAATTTTACTTGAGGTTTTTTAATCTCAAAATGTTATTCAAAATTTATTTATTTAAAAGTTCATCAAATTTATTTGAGCATATATTTGTACTGTAAATTAATTTTAATGGGAACAGTTTCTTTATTAAAATGGTAGTCAGCAGGAATACCTACCTGATTTGAAAACAAATGATTTAGATTTGTAAAAGTTATTACAATATAATACTTAATTATTTTTTTGTATTCGTAACTCTCTGATTTAAAGTATTGATTTTTATAAAAATTAAAATGTTCATATAACATTTTTTTTTTTTGGGGGGGAGTGGTTTTCATGAGTAAAGTATATTTTAGTATGGGATATGTACGTATAATAGGTAGTAAACATTTCCAGGGTACATGTTAGCATATACTGGACATTTATTTAAGGTTAGCGTAATAAGTATTTAAAAAAAGAACTATTAAATGAGAATGAATAATTTTTTTTTGTTTGCTCAATTGAGTGATAATTTTGAGATATAAAATATATTTTGAACTGTGGGGAATAAAAAACAGTTCCAAATGTATTTTAAACACTATTTTTAATGGAACTCGGTTTTCCTGGAATGAATTAAAGCGTTACTTAATGGGGGTGGGTGTACTGAAATGAAAACAGACAGTGTATGTAAACTCAGTGAGAACTGTAAATGTCGTCAGTGCAATAATGCGACGTGGTGGCTGAGGTCAACTGCTGGAATCCACCCTCAAAAATCTGAATGCGAACTGCTCGATTCGTACCAATTTAAAGACCTTTCACTTGTACTTGTATGCAGACAAGTGCACACACATTTTTTTTTTTTTATGGTAGCTTGTTTTTAAGACACAACGAGCTTTGTCCTGTGTGGAAGGAACATATGGTAAAGTGCTAGTTGGTGGCTTATGAGTCACAACTAGTGAACTGAGCTGCCAGACTTCTAAGTGAAGGAGGAAAATATGCATTTTGGATGTTTAATATGTGAGAATGTAAAGATAATATTTGAAAGTGCAGTATAACGAAATTCGTTCCTTTTCAATCCTAGGGGCTTACGGGGATTCGGTGATGAACTAATGAGCTAGTTCCCAGCATAGTAATTCTCGGCTGTTGTTTTTATGAAGGGTATGTATCTGTGTTTGTTAGAAAACCTGCTGGCACGCTCGTACTTCGACCCCCGCGAGGCGTACCCGGACGGCAGCACCAAGGAGAAGCGGCGTGCAGCCATCGCCCAAGCCCTGTCGGGAGAGGTGTCGGTGGTGCCGTCGTCCCGCCTGCTGGCCCTCCTGGGGCAGTCCCTGAAGTGGCAGCAGCACCAGGGACTACTGCCGCCAGGTGGGCCGAGCCTCTGTAACAGTCTTGGACATCACAAAACTTTCATTTCCAGCAGTATTTTGCTAGGTTGCATTTTGTTTTTTGACACCTTGATTCATTTTCTAATCACACGTAAAATATAAGTATTTGGAGACTGCCAACTTAACTCATATGGAGTTTATCTCTGCAAAGTTTTTAAATTTTTAACATTAATATGGCATGTTCGTATGAATATTAGATCTATTTTGTATTATTTTAAATTATTTTTATTATAAATAATGTTACTGTGAAATATAAATTTAAGCAAAAAAATTATTACAAGGTTTGAAAATGTCCTGAAATTGTCTCACCAGGTATTTGTTGGCACCCTACTTGGAGTTAAGACTGACACGCTGTCACAACTTTGTGTTTGTGGAATGGCTCTGTGACAGCAACCAACCATTTCTCTCCTCTGTCAGCAGTCAAACTGATGCAGAACTAGCAAAGAAGAACAGTGTTTTTGCCATTTTCCACCCCACTCTTATCTATATATGTGTTTCAGCTTCCCAGTAACCTGACTTTAATAATCAGCATGGAAAGACTGGGAAAGAATTTTGTGATACTTGACTTTAATGAAGATTTAGGAGTGTGTAGGATCCCGACTTTCGGGGAAAATTTCAGGAGGGCATTACATTTTCTCGTCGGAAGGGAATAATATTTTTCCTGGTATTTCAGGAATAGAAAAATTTGTTACGTTCAAAGAAGTTTGAGTTTCTATCAACAATGGCCATTTGGTCTACAACAGAAGAACAAACAATTACCGTGTTTTATCGCATAATCTTCACACAATTTATATTTAAATCAAGTTTGAAAAGTAGGGGTGCAACGTTTATAAAAAAATTTTTTTTTTTGTTTGTTAGGTAAAGTTATTCATAAAAACAAAACCCATTCATGGAAAGTACGTTTATTTAAAAGTGGAGTATACAAAAGCACCCCGAACAATTTAAATTAATAAGTCATGCAACAAAAACCTTTCTTCAACTTTAAATAGAAAAACAAAATGTGAATGTGAGCCTGAACTAACGCATAACTATCGTTGTAGTACACACTTACCACGAAAGAGTGCGGGCCATCAAATGTATTTAACTCGGCACTCGACAGAGAGCGAACGTTGCATGCAATTGGTGATATATCAGTATTGATATTTGACTACGTGTGAGCGCTCTATACGGGAATCAACCTAAGCAAACATGAATGATGCCAACTAGCGCTGGCTACATTTTTATAAGCGGTACACTGCGGTGACGCAGAGAAACAGATAAAGGTTATAATTTTTAAAAAGTCTTTAAAAGAAAATTTACGCATTAGACAACTTTGTATTTCTGTTAATTAAATAAGTAAGAGGTAATTTCCGAATAAATATTATATTTATACTTTAAAATACATTGTTTTGTACGAAAAAGATACCTACACAAAGCACTCGGAATCTAATAGTGGGACGAAAAACATCATGCGACGTTTACGCGAGAGGTTTTTTTTTTATCCAAATTTTGACGCCCTAAAATATTGGTGCGACAATTATGCACGTACAACGATTATGCTATAAAAGAGGGTAACCACTGAAGCTGTAGGTATCCTTTCTCCAGAAATTTCTACTGTGGCTTAAAGCACTAAATTGTGCAAGGGATGGATCCAGGTCATCGAGTTGTGTTTATCTGGCCCTTTCCCCGGAGTTGGTGGGGCATTGGCAAAAGGTCTTGGTATGTGAAAGACAGTTAACAGTTTGATAGAAAGAGTGATAAAGCCCTATCAAACACAGAAAGGTGTTAGGTCTGTAGAGAAGGGTTTATTTCAATAATCAATACCACACCTGCCCCCTGATTTGACTTGGAGACTTGTGCTATATAACCAAACTGCTCTTATCTCTCGACTGGTGGCAGCCGCGTCTGGAGGCGGTGCGAGGTGTCTAGCAAGAGCTCAGGAGGCTCAGTAGGGCTCGCAGCCCTAGGTCAACTGGTATTTTCTGCCAGATTGTGACCTTTTATGAGACCCTGACCGAGGGGAGGAAGTGCGAAGGTGGACGGATGAAGGGCTTTGGCAGCAGGTGGCTGCCATCCAGACACCGGCTGGGTCTTGCGCATAATTAGACCATTGTGGCAAGGGAACTGATGTCGGTGCTTGTAGAGTGAGGCGCGGGCACGGGACACTAAGCAAGGTAAATAAGAAATTACATTTGAAATCCGCAACTTAAAGTTTTCCTAGCCTTCTGTGCCAGAGGATTCAACTGGAAATCTGAAAGACAAAGAAACTCATTAGAAACACAACCAGCAAGGTGGCAAATTGGTGAAAAAATTGGACGGACACAAATCTAGAATTTGGGAGTACTCATTTGACCCGGCCATTCTGATTTTGGTTTCCCATGATTTACATAAATAACTTTAGGCTAAGGATGATTTATCTTCCAATTTATAGGCCTGTGTAAATATCAGTTTTTTATTTTTAATCAATTTTTAATATCAAATTATTCTCAAATACGAATATTGAATTTGAATATTATGTATAAGAATTATAATTATACAAAAAATTTGTTTTTCAAATCATTAAACAAATAATATAGCCTAGTGTAAGTAAGCTGCTACTGTTTCATGTTTTGGTAGATTGATTGTGGTTATTAATTTATACGCCATTGAAACTATGGTGTTCACTTCTTTTAATGGTAATCACAATGGAGTGTCCATGTATTGTGGTGTTGTAGTCCATGGTTATTGATGTTTATTTATTTTTTCCTATTAGTGGTATCTGTGACAAAATGAATACAAATATTTTGTTTTCAATTTTGAAATGTCACAAATTTGTTGTGTTTTGAATCTTTTACATAATTTTACTACTATGTGTTAAATGTTTAAAACATTGATTATTATTAATTTGTTGCACAAATGATGTAACCTCATCTGTGAATGTTGGTATACAACAAACTCACGAGGTATGTTATGTCAAATATTTGTAAGCAAACAAATATTTGTTATTTATAAGTTGAATTTGATAGGAATAATGAAATATTGGTATTTGAAAATTTGAATATTCACACAGGCCTACCAATTTCTCTGCATTATGTTTGTCTAGTTGTACGTATGTGTTGGCTGTCTTCAGTTTTGAAGCATGATTAATTGTTATTAAAAGAATACATGAGAGATAATTTAGTGCAGTGAAGAGTTGATTGTAGTTGTGTATGTTGTGGTGTTTGTTCAGGAACCACCATTGACTTGTTCCGTGGTAAGGCAGCAATCAGGGACCAGGAGGAGGAGAAGTACCCCACCCAGTTGTCGAAGCAGATCAAGTTTGGCCAGAAGTCGCATGTGGAGTGCGCTCGCTTCTCGCCCGACGGCCAGTATCTGGTCACCGGAAGCGTGGATGGCTTCATTGAGGTGTGGAACTTCACCACTGGCAAAATACGCAAAGATCTGAAGTACCAAGCGCAGGTGAGAGCAGTTCTTGCGTAACCTCATTCATTATTATTACTGGAGATGTACCTTATTTACCAAAAAAATAATGCAACTCTAAATATAATTCGACCCCAAAAATTTTTAATGCTAATTGTGTTTTCAATTACATTTCTGGATGTGAATCATGCATATTTTCTGCACCCACCACTAGAATTCACTGCCAGAGCGTAGTGGAAATGACAATTAAAATACATAGAACTTGAAAATTTTTAAATTAGCAAATCTATTGGGTCTTTATGCTGCTTCTTTTAAAACAATAAGTGTTAGAAAAGAAATTGTTTTTCAGAAAGCAAAAAATGTGGAGATAGGCGAGATAGATTGTGTTTGCCTGGGGGATGAATGTGTTTGCTAGCAGTCACAAAGAAGGGGATTGGAAATAAGTGGGAGGATTTCTGCTATAATCTCCATTAATGTACTCTCTCATCTCTACCCCTTGCCAAGCCAAGCATTCCAATGTCTCCAGTCCTCTCTCATCTCTAATGCTTGCACTGTTGAGGTTCAGTAATCTGGAAATGCAAGTGATCAAAAGCGGCACAAGCGATGCAATTAAGATGAGAGCTTGTAATGATTAAGTTAAGTTGTTCCCATAGCTGTTAATGGTATGTTTTTCCGGGTGCAAACTATAATTCTGCTCTCCCCTTCATCTCATCAGTTTAGGTTAAAATTATCATATTACATATCATATTATTTTTTTCAATAGTTTAGCTGATATGTTCAGAATTATTGGAGTGTTAAATTAACTATGTTTTCCAATATTTAAAACTTGTATGTTGAGTTTTGCACCATTTTTACAGATTAAAGATATTTATGAAATAAAACTTACAAAAAGGATATCTTCCTTCTAAAACAAAAATTGGGTTGAAAATAAATCCATAAGATGAAGAGACTACTGATGAATAGGAACAAGATTTTATGATGAACTGCAGTAAAACTGAAATGATACCAAAAAAATGTCATTACCCAAAACTATAAGTTAATACACCATATAACACTGAAAACCAACTGAATTCATGAATTTAATCTTTTATTGAATATAATTTAGTTATCATTAAGTTAGACCAAAATGTATAATCTAAAAGATAAAAAAATTCCTACTTTGTTTCATGAACTTGCATCTTTTATTAACTTTTTACTAGGGGTGTGCGGGAATAGGTTTTTGTACTGTGGGAAATTTTTGGGAAAAATAAATTATTCCAGCGGGAAACGGGACGGGATCGGGAAAAATTAAAAAAAAAAAAAAAAAAAAAAAAAAAAAAAGCAAATTTTTAATTCTAATATGAGAAGATGGCCATTTAAAAGTTTCTTGCAAAGTTAGTTGTTTTTTGCTGCTATTTCTTTTGTCTGCTTCACTTTCCCTTTTTTCAGCGGCTACGTCATATTTTTTAGCATCCTCAAATTCTTTTTTTTATAGAGGGATGTTTATTGAGATGTCTTAGTAATCCAGACGTGCTACCATGCTCGCATCTCAAGAATTTTCCACACGAGACACACTTTGCCAGGGATTTACTGTCTGTCAGACATTCAAAATACTTTCAAACACCTTGTTTTAATATACAACGGCATCGAAAATAGGAACAGATACTTTGCACAAGCCTGTAATGTCAGCCGACAAAGCCCGCCAAACTAAACAGAAAACAACAATTTTTTCTCCCAAAGCAAAATCATAGATGTTTAGATACTCGTGAGCAGTGGTGTAAAACTACGTGATTTCATATTTTTCAAAGTGCCAATACAGTTCTCTACATCGCCACTGCTATCAAGTAATGAGAATGGTTACGCTTCGTTATTTAACGCAAGTCTAGTATTTCTTATATCTTTGGTGAAAAGGTTGGATTGCGCATGTGTTTTGTTTGTGTCTAAGGAAACACAGTGGTTTTAGGTTAAGTATTCGATGATGACGGCAATAACATTATATAACTGACTATTCACGTATCTTGCAAATTTGTACCCTTGAAGAAATATATTTATGAACACATACAATATTTAAGGTACTCCATGTACGTTTTTTATATTCAAATTAGATATTTGTAAATGATTATCATAATTCACTGCACACCACAGCTGTCGCTATGATCGGCATACGTTTAAAAGATGTTTTGCGTTTACATAGTACGGAAACCCTTCAAAAATGTACGAATCCATAAAAAATATTGTTGTAAAAACTGTTTGAATTGATAGAAAACATTTTCACATGATTAGTAAACATTTGTAAATTTTTAAACAATTTCCCGAAAAATTCGGGAGTAATAAAATTCTCGCCCGGCATTTCGGGAAGCTTATTTTCCCGACTTTTTTCCCAAAGCTTGGGATCCCGCACACCCCTACTTTTTACATTACTGATGTGGCTACATTTCTAAAAAAATAATTTTGCTGATTTTTTTTATTTTTGTGATTAAACATGTTCGTGACATGCTTATTATAATTTTTTTATATATTGTATCATGTGTCTCAGTCAAAAACACATTAATTTGTTGAAATAAGTATAAAAAAAGTGAATTATTTGTCAAAAAATGCATAAAATTGTTAAAGCAGCATAATTTATAAAATTTACACAATTTTTCGGAACTGTTCCATGTAGTAAAACAATAGTAATTGAGAACGTGGCCACGCAAGGTGACGTCCGTGCTGATTGATGGGTGTGGTCGCTCAGGACAACTTCATGATGATGGAAGAGGCGGTGCTGTGCCTGGCATTCAGCCGCGACTCGGAGATGCTGGCGTCGGGCTCGCAGGACGGCAAGGTGAAGGTGTGGAAGCTGCAGGCGGGCCAGTGCCTGCGCAGGTTCGAGAAGGCACACGCCAAGGGGGTCACGTGCCTGCAGTTCTCCCGGGACAACAGCCAGGTGCTCAGTGCCTCCTTCGACACCACCATCAGGTGACCGGTCCTGACTTGTTCCGTTTCACTTTATGGAATTTATTTGGAGTTTTAAAATCAACTTTACTAACTGCATTATTGAAAACTAAATATTCATTGGTATGTAAGACAATTACTTTATGTTAATAATGGTAAACCTAAATTAAAAAAAAAAATACTTTTTATGGGAAAATAATTGCACTTTTAAGGCAAAATAACAATGAATTTAGTTATAATGTAACCTCCTAAATTACATTTCTCTATTGATTAATTACCATATTTATCTGAATAAGTCTTGCTTCCTTAATATTTAGATCATAACGTAAAATATTTATTGTTTAGAATAGGCCTTGCACGAAATTTTGAAAAAAGAACTTGTAACAATTATTTGAAGTTTATTTTAAATTTATATATATTCTTAATATTATAAAGCTGAAGAGTTTGTTTGTTTGTTTGAACGCGCTAATCTCAGGAACCACTGGTCCGATTTGAAAAATTATTTCAGTGTTGGATAGTACATTTATCGAGGAAGGCTATAGGCTATATTATATTATCAATAACATTAGGGATCCTTACTAAAAGTCCAGTTTAGAATCAAATGCATTGGAGGGGGTTAGATACAACATGCAGTACACGTACGAAGTGTGTGTTGACAATGCCGCAGGCGCTAGAAGTTTATTTCCTATTTGGTGATCATGCCGCCTATGCTGATGGCTTTACTGTCAATCTGGCCGATAACCAATTTCAATCATAAAATTGGAACTTTGCTATATTTAACAGCTGATGCATGGAATAATGGTAGTGTTAATTTTGAATTCAGTTTACAAATTTGTGGTTGAATATTAGATATGTGCGAATGTCAAATTTTCATTGCGAAGCGAATTGCGAAGCGAATAATAACTATTTGTGCGAATTCGAATCGAATGCGAATAGTTGCTTTTCAAAACCATAAAAAAAAAAAAGTTTTTATTTTTAATATCAACTTTCAACCCCCATTAATACAGAGTGTAAAAATGCTCTACATTAAATAAAATTCCAGCTTTAATTTAAGTTCTATTTACAAACATGAAGCATGTAATTCATTTTGAAAAATCTCTACATAAAAACATGTACATGTACACAATTGCACATCTTAAATTAATCACTGTTCTTTTCAATCATAAAAAAGTTTTCATTGTTTTAAGTTTAATAAATTTTTATAACACTGGGGAAAATTATTTAACCCCCATGTTCAATTGGAGAGCAAACAAAACGAAGTATGTTCTACAAATATTTAAAAATGACTAATACTATACACACACAAAACACCATTGAAAGATTTACACACTAGGCTCTTATATCCGGTCAACAGGTTAGCTTTTATTTCAAGTTGGCATGTAAAAACACCAATTGCTCGACATGCTGAGGTAGCAAGTTTTCTCTTCGTGCTGAAACAACATTTCCAGCTGCTGAAAAGAGACGCTCTGAATTTACTTGTGTGGAAGGAACCCCCAGATACTTCAGAGCTACTTTGGATAAATATCGGTACTTTGTACCTTCATTTTTCCACCAATTTAATGGATTGTCATGTCTGTTGATACGAGGTTCTTTTAGGTACCTCCGCACTTCTTCTTCTCCTTCATCATAATCTTTATTTTCTTGCATTGGAATACTATCGAAGACAGCCCATAGAGATGATGTTGGTGCAGAGTTTGGAATGCTAGATTTAGCCTCTTGTACAGGATTGGAATCAGTTTTTAAACTTTTTATCTCTGACAAAAGAATGGCTTCCGATTCAATTGTAGATAGAAGCACTCCTTTAAATCTTGGATCAACCAACATTGCAGCACGCTGTAGGGGTTCTTGCATGTAGTTCGGAAATCTTGACTTTAGATTTTTATGCAATGCTCTTGCAAGTGTCATGCCATCTTTTTTGGCAGTGATGTGTGATTCAAGGTTACAAAGAAGACAGTGAAGTACTGGAATGATCATGGACAATGTTGGATAAGTGTTTCCACTCATTTCTTCTGTGGCTTCTGCAAGTGGTTGTAAAACTTGAACAAAGTTTTCAGCATGTTTCCATTCCAAGGCGGTCAGCATGTCTGTATCGCCAGAGTTCACGTGGTCGGCTACAAGAGCAGGTTTCATTTCCAGCAGTCTCTTGAGCATTTGGTACTCTGAACACCAACGTGTATCAACATGTTGAATTACTTCTAGTTTTGGCATGTTCAACTGTTCCTGGAATGTGTGAAGTCTTTTCCTAGCACGAGTGCTTCTTCGGTAATGACCAACTATACTCCTGGCCTTACTAAGAAGTGTGGTTGTACCCGGGCAATCATTCTTACTGTTTTCAATTGCAATTTGAAGGGTGTGAGCAAAACATGATCTGGAACCATCTTTAAATAATGACACAGAAGCCTGTCTGAAATTATGGGCATTATCAGTGATGCAGAATAATGGGATAGATGTCACTGCTGGATCAATTTCCCAGTCAATAAGAACATTTTTTATGGTAGTAGCCACCTGAACACTTGTGTGGGATTCATTTACAACAGTGTTACTCATTGCAAATGACACAGACGTGAAGTCAGGTCGGAGATAATGACAGGTAAGGCTAATGTAACTGTCAGTTGAGCGAGAAGTCCAGCCATCAGATGTAAATGCTATGGATGATATTGTTGGTAAATCTTGTACAAGCATTTTCTTGAGAGAGTGTTTTGTTTCCTCATAAAGAGCTGGAATATAATGTTCAGAAAATGTAGTTCTACATGGTACTGTGTATGTAGGTGCAACATTTTTGTGACCCATTAACTCTTTAAATCCACACCCTTCTACAAACTCATACGGCAAAAGTTCTGTCGCCACCATTTTGGCAATTTGTTTGGTTATGCTCTGTGCTTTAGGGTCGGATGGTGACATCTTCTGCGTACTTCTGAACATTTCAGTTAAAGTAGGCTGCAGCACTGGTTTTTTTTTTGCACAAGTTCCTTCAAGCTCATGAATTTTTTCTTTGTCTTTCATTAGTTCCTTGTACAACACAGCATGTTTTGCCTCCAAATGGTTCTGAAGTGTTGTTGTAGTGCCTGCAAGCAATATTAAAATTTTGTTGATGTGTCGCTCTGATTTTACTTCAGTAAATAATTTCATTAGTACAACCAGTACAACTATAAAATGTACTAAATGTGTATTTAAATTGGAAAAAGTCGTATTTGCAAAATTTTAACCATCGGTAGCCTTGGAAAGACATAAAGGGGGATTAGGCCTTTCCATCTTGAAGTTTCTCATCTTTTTGCTATAAATATAATTTTGAACTATTTATCCCAATTTTTGGGAGAGCAAGCCATAAATCATATACCCTAGACCTTCTATACCTTGTTGCAAGCATGTATATACTAATAGGCTCTAGTCTGTTAGTGCTACGAGGCAATAACTTATTATTTCACACTGGAATACTCATACAACCAGTTCGCAAGTATTGGCTTCAACAATCAGCCAAAGCTAAGTGCTATGAAATGTCGAACCAAAATATTTAGCATGGAAGTTTTATTGTAAGCAGTATCAAAATATTTGAAATTGCAAGATGTTGAGGCCTAATTTCCCTTAAAATCTTCTCATGTTATGGGATAGGTATTCAACTGAAGAAGAAAAACTGATAGTAATTGTATTTTTGAGTTCCTCTCATTTTAGTTGAAAATTCTAGTAAACTGCATTGCTGTAATTGAAATATTTAACTGGTTGTTTAAGTTTTGAACATTTCGTTAGGCTCTGTTAAGTTATCTATTTATAAAATAGGTCATACTGTTCTAATCTGAATGAACCTGACATTGTCTGATATGCCAGCACTCTCCTAACCTCCTTCCCTTCCCTTTCCTGGCATTCAAATTTCCCGCAGAAGTCATGTGCATGTGAGGGTGCCACGAACTACACCAAGAGGGTGCGGTCGATTCAGTGCCTCATACCCTAATTTCGATTTAATTATTATTACTGTAATTTTCTTTTAATAATACCTAGTGTTTTTTGTGTGAGTTTTCAGGTAATAGATTTTTTATTTCTGTTATGTACTGTCAGCTCGGTTGGTAAGCGCTGAGAGTGTTGTGTTGTCTATGGTTCGTTAGTCAGCAGCTGGCATCATGGCTGATAGCTCGTCAGATAACCTGTGTAACCAATGTATCGTGTAATGCAGACACAGTGCGTGTAACAGGTACATAAAAATTTCATTGTTTCCTTTTTGCGTAAATATTAACTGGCCACTATAGACTCAGACTTGCCGAAGGCCTTTCATTAATAATAACTTTTATTGAAGTTATTTTTAAATTAATAATACCATGTTGGCTGTTCATGGATCACCAGAGTTAAATGTAAAAGGGTGTTTGTTTACTTGTTTTTTATCAAATATAAATCGGCATGATTTGATTTTAAATAATGGTACCATCCGTTTCGGCGTGCAGCGCCAAGCCCCACATGGGTGACATCATGCCCAGAGTTCGAGTCTCACCCTGGTCCATGCCCCCTAGACACAGCAATATCAAACCATTGGTTAGGTTAGCCTAGTTACAATTTAAGTATGGTAAATTGTTTGTTGGGTTAGCAACATTTAAAATACTTATTTATGGTTTTCAAGAAAAATAATAGCCTACTCAAAAACAACCATTGTCAGAATTGTTGATTTTTTTTTAGATGACTAACTTCTCTATGAGGGAAAATGTGAACAATAATCATCCTACAGATTACTTACTGTACCATTTTTTTGCTATTTTGTCATCCAAATCAAGTTGACTCCCAAACCAATTAAATACTAACAAAAATTTAGAAACGTGTTTTGGGGGAATTCAGTTTTACCGTATGTTAGAAAATTTGCTATTTAGACACTACCAATCCATGGCACACACACATTTCTATTGTGGCACATTACATCATTAAAGCTTTAAACACCGCACGAAAACATTGTTACAAACGTCATGACGAAAATCTTATACAAAAAAAGGCAGACATGAAACTTTATTAGGTTAAAGGCATCTGAAAACGTACGAAACGTAAACATTCCACGAGTGGTTGCGATGGGACTTGTTTTACTTTCTTCTTTTTTTACGTTAGCGGTTGCATTGCGTTCGGTGAAGATAATACCATCCAAATAATAAATTATAACATCAATGTGTACACTATTCACAAATTATTAAACCCGTATTATAAAAAAAAAACCTAGTTATATAACCTACCACGCGGACATTTGAACGACTGTTTGCAACAATCGCATTGTGCGGAGCAATCGCCAACGTCTGTGAAATAATTCCATATTGCACTACGTTTCTTTCTTTTTGACGGTACTTCTTTCGCTTGTAATGAACCGTCTGCACCTTTATCCATTTTTAATTTCGTTAGATAAAATTATAAAAACCCACGGTAGTCGACAAATGCAGCAATTTAGTTGTGTTTACTTACACAACACTTTAGATTAATCGATAGTGACGTCACGTTAGAGCGATAGGTCGATCTTCCGAAGTTAACAGAAAATAAATCGCACGTGACGTCACAATTTGAATGATACGACGAAGCTTCGTTTAATGCGAATACTTCATATCGTTTCGAAGTGTTATCGAATATTAAAAAAACTTCGAATTCGATTGTACTATCGAAGCTTCGCACATGCCTATTGAATATGTGCTTAAATAACTAGCACTAGCCTGTGTCAGCTTAAAGAAATGTAACATCACAAGTACTAACGTACTAAGTATAAATTGTTTAATTAAAATACCTCAGCAGTGCCCATAAGTGACGTTGCTGGCTACTGCGAGGGCATTCAGCTTTAGGAGTGGGGGGAATCTAAAAATAAACCAGCCAGAGTTAGTGTGTGTGTATTCTGTGAGTGCGTGCGGCCATATAGCAGCGTTTATGGTTCCCCCTACCTTTCTCATCACTGCAATGTCCGTGAACTGGCACGGCACACAATTTTCACGTGTCTTATCTCAACATTTTATAATGCAATATTGCCCAAACATTTTTATTTTTGAATGAGATTTGCCACACTTTCAACTGTATCATTCATGATGAAACTGCAGCCATCAGCCATCAGTTTGGGAGGTCTACCACGTGATTCTGATCTCGACAATCAGCAAGATGACAATGTCAGCCGATTAATCAATCGGAAGTCTGTATCGGTCCAACTCTGTGCAGTAATGAATAAACTGTGTGTGATAACTTTTTACATTGGTGTGAGAAAAGATGTGTCATGAATGATAAATGGATACCAAGTCCAGCTGTTCTGTTTAATACAGTGAAACACCATTAACATCTCAGCCACGAATAGCCAAAATCAATGCTATTTTATGAAGGTGGTAAACAAGATAAATAGGAAAATTGCTGAAGAAGCACATATTATAAATTCTCACCTTTTGAATAAATTTTTTATTTCAATCGTAACTCAAAAACAAATATTATCTTTATTTTCCAGTCACATTTCTTGACAGTATACTTTCTTCCCATAATATGATTTCTCATTTCAACAGATTCTTCAATTGTTTTAAATTTTTCATCAGTTGCAAACTAGGTAATCAATGCAAAGTCTTTATCAAAGATATACACACTCGCAATTACACATGTGATGTCCAATAAGCAATGGCAGGTTTCCCAACTTTTGAGTTTGATAGAACTTGTGGTTTGCAATATTGCCATGGGGCATTGTCAAGTTTGGAATAAACCTCGCATCATGTTCTTTCAGCACACATTTTACGAAAAATTGTGCACATTTATTCAGGTAAATATGGTCATCACTGAATTTTGCTTTATTTTGACGTGACGTCTAATAAATTGATGAACGCCGGCTGCACACACGAAAAAGTGTCCCGTTATGCACATTGTCCCGTTACGCTCATTGTACGCTTGCGCCGCATCTATCTCTCTTCCACTCGATTGGAACAACAATCGATTTGACTTTTTCAAGGCACATTAAACTTGAAACACTCCCATTTGTTTCCTACTTTTCCTATCATCTTCCTATCCTTAACAGAATAACACAGATTGGAATAAGTTAAATAGCAAACATGTATAAAAGTTATAGTTAAAATAATCTCTTCGTTAAAGTAATAAACATATTTGAATTAATGAGTTGTACCGATACACGGCCCACATATAAATATACATTGTCAATATGGCTTATTTAATTAAATATAAACTGTGTTTGAAGGGACCTAGTCAACAATGGTCGGCGGCAGTAGTAAATATTCGACTTTCGAAGTGCCAGTGTGTCGGCGCATGCGCGCCAGCGCCAGGAGAATTAGCGGCAATCGGCAACCGACTGAACTTAAAAACGAGCCAATAGGAGAGGCCGCTGGGGACGCTCGGCGGAAGTATAAAAGAGCCTCCTGGCGATTTCTCAGGGAGTCGGTCCGCTGCACTGAGTCGGAGCACGTATCGCTCCGCTTAAGAAATTTTCGCTACCCGCGATTCCGGGCTGCGGAATCGCGATTTGAAGTTGAACGTTCGGTATTATCAACATTTGGGACGGTAATTATCGAATTCATCAACGCGTCCGCGGTCCGGGAAACAACTTCGCGCGCGCCGGAACTTCGCCTGTGTGAGTGCTCTGGTGACTAAAAGTGTGGGGTGCCTACTGGTGCATCTGAACGCACTTCCTGGGACAGCCTTCACGCAGTCTGGAGACCGTGGAGCCAGCGCAGCATTCTCAAGGTAAGGCGCGGTCGCCTTGAGTCGGCGCCAGCCCATTGTTGAACTGCAAACTCCCCTCATCTTGCGCGGTGATTCCAGCTACGAGACGTTATCGCAGAGACTGTGCCTCCTAATAGTAAATGTATGCGGTCCCCCCAGAGGTCCTGGGGGTAGAAATAGCCTACCGACAGAGTTTAGCCCGGAGCAAACCCCCCCCTTATTGAATGTGTAGGCGGCATCTACGTGTTGTGTCGGATGTCAACAATAGAGACTGAACTTGAATTGGACTTTTGTCGAGCCGGGTGCCCTCCGTAACGTCCTGCAGTTTCAATAACATTATTATTTTTGCTAGTCATATTGTGCCTCAGAGAACTTTAGCCATTGTCAAATATGTTATGTTATTGTTTTTGCCTCAAATTCATCAATATTATTAAAATTTCTTTTAAATTCATATATTGTTTATTTGTATTACAGGTTAGTCTCCTTGATAATATTTTAAAATTATAAGTAATGTTAGGCACTCGTGTATTGACAAATATCATCTACCATTCAGTCAGTCCTGTGTTTGTAAACAAACGAGGTGTTTGTTTACGTTTGGGTCACCCATCCAGCATAACAGTTGTCTGTCGTCTTATTATTATTAGTGTAGTACCAAGAGTACGTGCACATAATCTGTCGCGCCAAGTGGGGCTCGAGTAGAGGTGACCAGTACACATATTATTTTAGTAGTGACAGTTTCTTGCCAGAACTATGTCTCGTCATCAACCGTTGCGTGAGGTCCGCAAGCTATCTGGGCAGGAGCAGGGTGACAACTTGTGTCACGACAGTGAAACGGACACGGCTCCCTCTGTAGATGAGTGTTCACCGACTAAGGTAATGAGTACGGCGGAAGCCGGTGCTGGAGTTCACACGGCGGACGTGGCTGTAGGCAGGTCTACGCCGGGTTCGAGTCCCGAGGCCGAGAACTCCACCATTCTGTTGGGTGTGCAACCATTATATGTACCCACCGGTGCGTACCATGACGGGGTAGTACACAATGTATTGGCGGCCGCTTATGCGTCTAGAGACGAGCCGAGCAGCGGTTCAGAGCCGACGTCTACGGGGACGGACAGGATCGAACAGCTACTTTTGAGGCTGGCGATTGACATAGGTGCTGTCCGTACCGATTTGAACGGACGTCTGGACAGTGTTGTGGCTGATTTTGATGTTAGTGTTAGTACCCGCCTTGACAGGGCCATGACGGACGTGAGTACGCGTCTAGACACAGCTACCATGGACATTAATAAAAATGTCCGCGAGCGTCTAGACACTGTCATGACTGACATGGGTACACGTCTGAACACTGCCACGACTGACATGGGTACACGTCTGAACACTGCCACGACTGACATGGGTGCACGTCTGAACACTGCCACGACTGACATGGGTGCACGTCTGAACACTGCCACGACTGACATGGGTGCACGACTGGACACTGCCATGACTGACATGGGTGTATGTCTCGAAGCCGTTCACGTCAGTGTCACGGACAGTATCAATCAAATTAGGACGGACGTCGCCGACATCACTACGCGGGTGGACACGGCCATGACGGACATGGGCGTCCGTCTGGACGGACTCACTACCTGTGTTGGTCACGTCGAGAATGAGGTCGTCGTCACGTCGCGCCTGGATGACGTCACTAAGGAGCTAGGCATTGTTGAGGGCCGCATTGAGTCTGCAGCGCAGGAGCGGCAGGATTTACAGCATCGCTGCCTGGCAAACTATGCAGTTCTCCGAGAGGAGATCGCGTCGCGCCTGGAAGTAATTGAAGGATCGGCTGCGACCTTGCACAGTAGAGTCGATGCGTTGGCCAGCGGCGCCGTGCAAATACAAGATCGACCAGCTGCATCGCGGGACTCGGCAACAATCATTGCATCTGACCGTCCATTCCAGGAATTGGAGCAGCGCCTGGCTAACCTGGGTTCCAATCCCGTGTGTAGCAGCGCGCCCCATCACAGTGTCACCTACAGCAGCGGTAACTCAGAGCCAGCTGCGGGAATTACCGCAATGACCAAGCCTATGGTACCGGACTCTGCATCAGCGCCGGCAAGCGCGCCACTCAGCACACCATTGTTGGACTCGGCTGCGCTACTGCACCACCCGGCTAGGCACTGGTCGGAGTCGATGCCCAGTTTCTCCGGCAAAGTTGGGGAGAACCCAATACGTTTCCTTAATAAATTGGACGAATATTCACGGACATTTGGACTGACTGACTCGGACAAGTTAAAATGTCTCAGCACTGCGCTGAAGTCCCATGCTTATTATTGGTGGGAGGTTATCATCCCTGCCACGACATCCTTCGCGCAGTTCCGTGAGTTGTTTATTCAACAATTTTGGAGTCTGCGGATACAAGGCACCTTAAGGGCGCAACTGCACTCGGAGCGCTACGATCCCAAGCGAGGCTCGTCACTGGAATCTCACATATCCCAGATATATGAGAAGACGAGATACCTGACCCTCACTATGAGCGACGAAGAATTCTACGCCACTGTCACGGAACAGCTGCCATTACATTACCAGAAACAGCTGGTTGGACGGACGTATCGTGACGTCGCCGATTTCCGGGAGCAACTGCTGTTGCTAGATCGGCTGGAAAAGCTGACCAAGACCCAGCCAGCACAGGACAGCACGGACAAGGCGCCGTTCGTGCCGAAGCCGCAGCCGGTCAATAATTATTGGCAGCAGCGTGATCGGCAAAGAGACAGCCGCCAGGTACCCGTCAACATGTTGCGCTGTGAGCGTGACGCAGGCTACGGACAACGCGGGCCGAACGACGGAGAACAACAGGGTGGACGTCAGCGCCGCAGTAGAGGCGGCAAACGGAAAACCAGCTGGTGGTCATCACCGTCAAAGTATAACAGCGATGGAGAGGACAGCCGCAGCGCGCGACGACAACAGCGAGACGACCGGTGTAGGTCAAGGTCACGCGAGCGAGGGCGCCGGTATCACTCTGAAAATGAGTACGATAACTCCGGGCTGCAACGCCAGACAGCCGACACCCACGGCCCGGCGGAAACGAGAAACGCACAGACGCAGGGGAAGACTAGACTGCAAAATGACACCGCTCGTAGTGTCCCGCTGCAGCGCGTCTCAAGTGACGGCAGCGCGCAACAATACGTCACGGCGCAGCAGGGAGAAGCGTCATCACAGCAGGGCTATTTTGCCCGCAACGAGCCACTCAACCCAGCTGCTGAAGTCTTTCGGACCCAGACCTACAACGCGGGTCAAGGCCAAGGCTGGTTGGAAACAATGGACGCAGGACATCCTGCGCAGCAGGGCCTGCCTAGACAGGATAACCTGCTAAACTAGCACAGTCCGAGGTTATTGACCCTAACTACCTCCCGAACGTCGACAGTTTACCGAAGCAGAACGATTTACCGAGCTGCGAGGAAGTGCATGAATTTGTACGAGCGAAGCTGACGTCTGAAGCGGCCGCGAGACAGCGCTGGAAGCCGGCATCACAACCCGCAGGCTTCCAGGTAGGCGACCTTGTACTACGGAAAACAGCACCAGTGAGTAAGAAGTGGGAATTTATTACCAAGAAGCTCTGCCTTCTTTACGCTGGACCGTTTCGTGTCACGAATGTGACCAACGAGAATTGCTACACTCTATCTAGCATCGACACCGGAGAAGTCGTCGGGAGATACAACATAACACAACTGAGAGCTTACAAGAAGCCAGTTGTTGACCATTTGTGAACGGTGTTCATGGTGTTAGTGCATTTCCTTAGTGTGTGTATGTGTGCGTTAAGTGCGAAGTCTATGTGTTCCCGCCTTTTCGTATCTTGTAGATAGGTTATTGACACGTTGAACGACCGTGGCGTGTGTGCCCGTCGTGCTGTAGCGAGTTGAGTGACGTGTAATTCCACTCCCGCTGCGTGTCTACTTACAGCGCAGGAGCTGATTAGCCGCCTGTGAGCAGTGTGTTAGTGTCTAACCTGCAAGTCACGAGTGCATCGATGCGTGAGAAAGGAGAAGAAAGAAATAAAAAGGCGATAAAATGGCTGCGTGAGTTTTTTTGTAATAAAAGTGAGGAAAAAGAATGCATTTTCAGCGCCAGCAAGTTTTAACACCGTGTGTCATAAGTGTTGTGTTTACCTGATTCTAGTCTCTGTATAAGTGCTACGTGTAGTTAGCGTGTGTTACCCCTTCTAATGTTGTGTGTTTTCTACTTCGTCTGTAGTGCTGTACGTTTGGTTGTGTGCCTACGTTGTTTGTTTTTTTTTGTGTTCCAGCCCAGCTTCGTTTGTGTTTGCTTTTCCTTGTGTTTCTCTCTGTGTAGCGTGAGGTACGCTCCGGGAGATTTGTTTTTCTGTGGCCCGTGAGTGGTCATTTCTGTTGTAGCTCAGAGTTGTGTCGTAGTGTAGTGAACTCCGTTTTTCCCGTTGGAGGATTACGTGCCGAGCTGTGGCCGGCATGTCTGGGAGGCGATTAGCCTCAGCTGTTCGCCGCGCGAGGGGAAGTGGGACGTGTTTTCTCCCCCCCTTCCGCGCGCTCATTGGCTTTCGCCTGGGCGGAGCATGACGGAGGAGTTTTCTCCTCTCCTGCCCGTTCCCCTCTTTTGTTTACGTTCGCGGGAGAGCGAATTTTGCTTCGTGACCACGTGACTCCCCATGACATTTCATTCACTTGAAGTCAATACACGAGGATTTTTGTGTTTGTATTTAATGTCTAGGGTAGCAGTCAGTTGTTTTGTGGATTGTATTATGTGTAAACATAGGTAAACTTTAATGATTATTTTATGTTTTATGTTGGGTAAATGTTAATTTGTTTCGCCAGACAGGCCATGTAAATATTTTGTTTTATTACCCAAATATTATGTGTTATTTTATATTGTAAACTTTTATATAAGGTTTAAATTAGTGATGAAAGTTTAGTACAGTAAAGTTATGATTTGAGATGGAGACTATAGACAGGTAAATTCATACCTAGCAAAGTTTTCTTGTAATAGCTGTAGGTTCTGTACTCAATTTCATTAATAATTTTTATGATTGTGGTTAATCGTTATGTATACAGAGACCATGTTCAGAGGAAGGCAATTTATTTATTTTTCTTATTACTGGCAAATTAGAAAAGGCTTAATGTGACTAGAACATTAAGAACAGAAGAGTGAGCAAGAGAATAATGGCACCTTCATCATAAACTTTGAGTGAATTTATCCATGAGTTTGGTGAACGTTGGTCAACATATCGTGCTACTGGACTGGTAGTGTGTCAAGGAGCAGTTTGCGGCAGAAAGGGGCAGTCCTTCCCCGGCTTCGGTGTCCAGCGGGAGCTGTCGCTGCCACGAGACACGGAACGCCCTGGATCCTGTACCGGGCGTAGCAGCTGTCATCTGGAGGCCCCGACACCAGCTGTTGGCGGGCTGTTCTTACCGTCACTCCAAACCCTGATGGAGGTTGCTGCCATCCCTTACTCTGGTTCGTCGTGTGCTATTGGGTTTCGGCGATTTCACCACCTTCTCTCAGATAAGTGTTGTGTGGAACTGTGTATGATACTGTTGACACTTAAAACTTCCTTGGTGCGACAGTGGACCGTAAGTTTAAACTGCAACAGGAAGCGGCAAATGTGTACCGATACACGGCCCACATATAAATATACATTGTCAATATGGCTTATTTAATTAAATATAAACTGTGTTTGAAGGGACCTAGTCAACAATGGTCGGCGGCAGTAGTAAATATTCGACTTTCGAAGTGCCAGTGTGACGGCGCATGCGCGCCAGTGCCAGGAGAATTAGCGGCAATCGGCAACCGACTGAACTTAAAAATGAGCCAATAGGAGAGGCCGCTGGGGACGCTCGGCGGAAGTATAAAAGAGCCTCCTGGCGATTTCTCAGGGAGTCGGTCCGCTGCACTGAGTCGGAGCACGTATCGCTCCGCTTAAGAAATTTTCGCTACCCGCGATTCCGGGCTGCGGAATCGCGATTTGAAGTTGAACGTTCGGTATTATCAACATTTGGGACGGTAATTATCGAATTCATCAACGCGTCCGCGGTCCGGGAAACGACTTCGCGCGCGCCGGAACTTCGCCTGTGTGAGTGCTCTGGTGACTAAAAGTGTGGGGTGCCTACTGGTGCATCTGAACGCACTTCCTGGGACAGCCTTCACGCAGTCTGGAGACCGTGGAGCCAGCGCAGCATTCTCAAGGTAAGGCGCGGTCGCCTAGAGTCGGCGCCAGCCCATTGTTGAACTGCAAACTCCCCTCATCTTGCGCGGTGATTCCAGCTACGAGACGTTATCGCAGAGACTGTGCCTCCTAATAGTAAATGTATGCGGTCCCCCCAGAGGTCCTGGGGGTAGAAATAGCCTACCGACAGAGTTTAGCCCGGAGCAAACCCCCCCCTTATTGAATGTGTAGGCGGCATCTACGTGTTGTGTCGGATGTCAACAATAGAGACTGAACTTGAATTGGACTTTTGTCGAGCCGGGTGCCCTCCGTAACGTCCTGCAGTTTCAATAACATTATTATTTTTGCTAGTCATATTGTGCCTCAGAGAACTTTAGCCATTGTCAAATATGTTATGTTATTGTTTTTGCCTCAAATTCATCAATATTATTAAAATTTCTTTTAAAATCATATATTGTTTATTTGTATTACAGGTTTGTCTCCTTGATAATATTTTAAAATTATAAGTAATGTTAGGCACTCGTGTATTGACAAATATCATCTACCATTCAGTCAGTCCTGTGTTTGTAAACAAACGAGGTGTTTGTTTACGTTTGGGTCACCCATCCAGCATAACAGTTGTCTGTCGTCTTATTATTATTATTAGTGTAGTACCAAGAGTACGTGCACAGAGTGCAAATAAAAGAAAATTTATCAATTAAATTGTAGATTTCATTTCACTCCTTCTTTGTATCCATAAAAAATAGTGATAATTAAAAAAAATGATTCAATTTTATTCATAAAAGTGTGGAATCATTTCATCAATGTTTTGTTATGACGTCACGTTAAACTATCGTCCGTAAACCGACTACAGACAACCAATTTTTTTTCCATGGTCTTTTGAGAAGTATCATATCAAATTATTTATAGTTCCACAGATTGAAGTAGAAATGAACACATTGTTTATAGGTGACCTGATTTACCTGTTTTTTGCAAGTACATCATTTCAAGTAGAGCTGTGCCGATATGAATTAGCAGAAGCCAATTCGTCCAATATTTAGTGTAATTGGCATTTCTGCTAATTCACAATACACCTGTTAATTTTCGGCCGATATTACTGAAGAAAAAAGTATTATAACCCAAAAAAATCAACCATTGCCCTTTTCACTTTTCGTTAGGCCTGTGCTAATATTAAAATTTTCAAATACAAATAAAAACTATTCATATTTGATCTGACCTCGAATAAAAACACTTTGAAATAACGAATATTCATTTGCTTACGAATACTCAACATGGCATACCTCATGAGTTTATCATATACTAATGTGAATTGGTACAGCACTAATTTCAATCAAATATTGTTAGTACTGAGTGTTCAAATCATGGTAGCTTTAGTAAGTTTACAAGTACAACAGTTGTAATCTTAACTCAGAAGATAAGATATGTGTAATAATATATTAATTAATAACTAAATTTTTGAAAGATAATGTCAAGGTTAACTCTAGTTAGCATTTTTGTTCTGTGCTCATGCATACATAATAAAAAATATTAAAAATATCTTTGTGTTTGAGTAATTGTTACATTGAATATGATTTTGTTTAACATTCATGTTTTTTGTTTTTACAGAATACATGGTTTGAAGTCTGGAAAGACGTTGAAGGAATTCAGAGGCCACGGTTCATTTGTGAACGAAGTGGTTTTCACTGCAGATGGTCACAGTATACTCAGGTTTGTGACTTTGTGAAAAGTTCTTTTGAAATGCCTCATTGGTATTCCTAATGCTCATTTACAGTAAGGAAAGTAATAGGTAGGAATTTGGAGAAAGATCAGGTAAAGTCAGGAATTTCATAAATAAAATGGTAGTCTCCAATTTTACATGAAAATGTGTGGTTCTAGTTAGGGATGTACCGATTCGAATCCCGATTAACTGTAATCGCCCGATAATAGAGAATCGGTAATTAATCTTAATCTGCGATATTTCAACCGATTATTTAGACAAAATTGTCAACATTTTCTCATTATATTTATCATAGTTATCTCTTAGCATTATAAGAAAAAAATGCCAATGATGCTAATATATTCTTTTAACGGTAAATAGTAAACTCTATTAAGTTTAATTCATGATACACCGTTCAGACTGTAGGCCTACACACGCGCTGAAAGTTTCAGAAACTTTGTCGTCTAATAAATTAAGTATACTCTTATTTTATTCAATTGACTATTTTCTTCTAGCATGTATGGCTAGTATTTCCATTATTGTTAGCTCCATGCATCAAACAACTGCTTTGAGTGCCACTTGTAATAAAATACAACACATAAAACAGTATAAAACACAATAATAATATTTGAACAGCATCATCACAAGATCTCCATTTTACGTTTAGGTTACGAACGTCATGTGATGAATAAAAACAATTTGGTCAACTTATCTCACTTCACCGGAATTTCCGTTGTATACGTGAACCTTTTTCTATTATTTTTTATTACGATTGAAGTCGCTTTAATAACGGGAAAGTCTTCTTTACTTTTTATTTTTACTGTATATTAACAACAAATATTTAACCAGGAATAAAAGTTAATGATTGCGATAGTTGGTGGTCGGTTGTAGGAATATTTCTGTTTGCGACCAAAATTAATTTTTCGAATGTTGGTAATTCTGTGTTAGCAAAGACTCGGCGACTGTAGATTGTTTTATTGTTTTCTAGTCACTAATGCACGTCCATACATTACGTAAACGGAGTGACGAATTCTTTGATCAAATATTACAGTATATTTTGCTAAGTTTTCTATTTGTTGGCATTTACCAAAATAAATATTTGTTAAGAGCTGTTATACATTGCATTCACTATTTAATGTTGCATAATAATCATGGGTACGCTAGTCGCAATGCTGTGTGGAAATATTTTTTTTAGGATCCGGGCCGGACGATAAATATGCAGTGTGTAAATATTGTTCTCAAAAAATATCGCGTGGTGGCGTACATGGAAACAAAATGTCTTTCACTACAAGTAATATGTGGAGCCACACAGTCAATCAGCTTGTATTTCTTCACAAAAATCTAAAAGCTATTAACTATAGCTATTAATGTTATGTGCAATTCCTTAGCTAGCTTACCAAAATCTTAAATATTTATGTAAATAAAAATGATTTTGTCTGCATTCTATACACATGTATGTACACTTATGGTCCATGCCTCCATTACATCAATTTTAATCACAATGTTGTCCTCTTTTCTGTCTTTTTTAATTTATGTATGTAATAATTGGGCAAATATAATCAGTATTCTTAATCGGTTTGGAACATCGGCTGAATTTTAATTTTTTAGTGAATCGTTAATCGTAACCGGTAACCGGTTTTTCAATATCGGTACATCCCTAGTTCTAGTCAAGAAAATGTATGCATGGAGTAATGCTGCCTGCCACCTAACGTCAAAAGCCAGGAATCTAAACTGATTATAGAATATGCTGAACCATAGATTGATTGATTAAAGACCTTTTGCTGTACTTATGTTATAAGCAAAATAAATATTAGGTATATAATAAATTATTTTGGTGTTTCTTTTAGACATCTGCGAATTGTGATTTTTCAGTTTGAATCGAATTTCAAAAAAATTCACAAGTTTCAATTTTTTTTCGAATCGAATTTGGGAATATTTATTAAAATATCATAGATCATTAAAATTTTTTAACATACCACCTTTGAAAAACTTGTCACATAATTCACAGTTTAAATCTAGTAACTAAAATTAAAGTGAGACTATATTGAAGAAGCACAACCAGATCCAGTAAGTCCTCGGTTTACGTCGGGGTTACGTTCCTGAAAACCGCGACGTAAATAGAAACGACGCAAAATGAGCCATGTTTCATGCCACCGGCCGACCACGGCCCAAGGTCGGCCGGAAGCGCTGGCATACAGACGTGACAACGGGCAATTTTATCAGCAAATTACAACCCACAGCGTGGGAAACAAGTCCAACTAGTACTTCTCAGCTTTATAGAATGGTTATTTAACCAGCTGCTTTATTACCTTTATTGATTGAAATATAAAAACAGATATATAGTCGTTTGGAAGACATCTTATGGAGAAAAAATCATAAATTGCAGTGAGCTGATACTGTAGGCCTACTACAAACGCATTTAATCACGATAAAGTTAACAACGGCACGTTTAAAACTCCGGCCAACTCAATGATATCATAGCGACTGAAGTGTAGAGCTGTCCTGTAGCAAACCGTATGTATTCGTTACTGAGTAACGGGTGCGGCATCTAGTAACGAGTAACAAAACGTTACACACGAATGCATTTCGTTACTCACATTTTTCGTATGTTTTACGCATGCGCGCGCTTATTCGTTACAATAAACAATGTTTGTTTATTAAGAAAAGTATAATTTGGAAATTCGTCGTCCAAGTTTTTTACTGTTTATTAAAGGTATTGTGTGTGTAGACAAAGTTTGAGATTGGAACAGAAACAACGTAAGAAAGTATTTTTTACAAATTATAAATATGTATGTTTTTGTTTTTTATTATCGCGTATTTTCACGTTTTTTGTTCTTATCTTAAAAGAGATATTATAATAAAGCTGCTCTAATGAGATTTTATTGTTTCTTGGTTAACAAAAGCTGTTAATTATCAAATACTTTTAATTGTTTATATTCAATTTATTATTATTTACGCGACGTCATACTGTACGCGTACGAAATACGACTCGATTCGTTGCTGTTACATAACATAGAATGTTATGCGGTATCAGAAGTAACGAGTAACGATACGATAGTAACGAGTACTAATTGTTATAGTAACGAATACATACGGGTACACTTTTTTTAGTTACTTTTACACCTCTACTGAAGTGCCAAGGAGTTGGACGAAAAGGGGTAGGAGAAAATGCTGTGTCGTTGCGGGAAGTAGATAACACTTCTACGTGCGAGATACGTGGGTGGCCGAGCGGGCGGGCTGGTAGTATTGCATCACCGCGCGGAGAGCAGCGGAGAGCAGGAAGCGTCCCTCATGATGTATGATAAGATAAGGCGGTGAACGTGTAGCTTACGCTACATAGCATAAATTAACTACCGAAGGAGACAAAGAATTATAAACGAATTATATACGGTGTTTTGGTTAAAATAAAGATTTACGGTCATTGTAAACGACGTTATTGTGAATCGGCGACAACTTAAATTGAAACATGAGTACTCAAACATTAGCGACGTTAATCCGAAACGACGTAAATCGGTACGACGTAAATAGAGGACTTACTGTACTCAAAAATTAAAAAAAAAAATTAAAAATTGTATGTCTATTTAATAGACATATAAATTGTGGTGATTTTCCCTGCAATTCCGACCTCGGTTCTTGTGTGTTATGCGACTGTTCGGCTCATTTGCTATTATTTCCGGTGTGACTGCTGTTTCCTTACACTAACATAAATCACTTCGTAAATCATTTCAAATTGTCATGGAGAAAGGTGAGTTCATCGACATGGTGCGGCAACAACCAGTGGCGTAGCCAGAATTTGTGTATGGTGGCTGTTAAGAAGCATGGCCCACTTGTATTAAAGCGGGGGTTCGGGGGTCCTCCCCCGGGAAAATTTGGATTTTAAGGTGTAAAATAGTGCTATTTTAGCAGTTTTCGGTACTAAAATTTAAATATTGTAATGGTAAAATTTTTATTAATTTTAATATGAAATTTGTTTGAGTGATCAATAAGAAATTAACTAAAGATTTGGAGCTGGGGGGGGGGGGGGGGGGGGTTGAACACCTTTACCCCCCCTCCCCCCTGGGTTAGCCCCTGGCAAAAACAATTCTCTGCGGCTGGTAACTATGTTGCCTGCTGTAGAGAAAACTCTCTCACTTGCCACCTTATATAGCATGTTTGACTTTCAAGGATAAAAATATTAATTACAATATCACAACATAAGGAAGTGGTACAAAAGAAAAAAACAAATTTACCGTTTTTATCGCGTAAGCATCGCACATTTTATTCTAAAATCAAGTTTATAATTAGGGGTGAGACCATGGGTTCACTCTTAGCTGAGTTTTGAAATAAACAAACACCGTCGTATCACTGCGCCGTGTCAGCAAGTGATAGGCTGAATTCATCTTGCGTGCCAAGCACTAGTTGCAGCACACAAACTTTAGTACAGTCGATGCTAATAAAATACCGGAGAAGTAATATAACAGGAAGCACCGTAGCACTTTTTTCAGCGTAGGTGGTTCATTTGCGAAGTAAAAACTATGCACTTTACGCCTAATAGCTAGCTGTCTACACAAAATCATCACAAGTTTTGATAACAGGATACTCAAGTTTCCTTTTCTTCCCGGGAGTTGTTAATGTCCCAGTGTCCTGTAATTCTTTCCTTGCACGAAGCACACTGCTCTTCGAAACACTCGTAAATTCCGCTGTTAAACTCGCGATATCGTTCACACGATTATCCGGATATTTGTCTGAATATGTTTTAAAAACATTCAACACAATAGTTTTCTGTGCACTTTTCAAAGGCTTTCCCGTTCTGTGCTTTACAAACCCTTGTCCGGCGTCAGCCATAACAAACCGTGCGCGCGCGAATCCGAAATACAACTGTTGCGCCGGGCATCAATTGTACACTGTACACACGGCGTCTGCTAACATAATTGTAAGTAAATACTTGCTGACACATTAAACTGTATTGGATATTAATGGTGAAACGCTATAATGCTATATA
This sequence comes from Bacillus rossius redtenbacheri, assembly GCF_032445375.1. NCBI lineage: Eukaryota > Metazoa > Arthropoda > Insecta > Phasmatodea > Bacillidae > Bacillus > Bacillus rossius. The sequence goes on from NC_086336.1 coordinate 18,741,537, forward strand.
ACAACAATTGTTATAAAAAAGGTAGTGTAAAAATACTTACAAATGGTACGTAACCAAGGGACTATTTCTTGCGCACGAATAATGTGCGCGGTGGCCGGCAGCCAATGAAAATGTTTGTTTACAAGAGGCTTTGTTTATTCCAAAACTCAGAGTGAACGGAGAATACTATTATGAAAAAAAAAAAAGTAATCCATAAAAACAAAACCTATTCATGGAAAGTACGTTTATTTAAAAAGTAGGCTTTGCGAAAGCAAGCTAAAAAATTTAAATTAATGAGTGATGCAATAAAACCATTTTATTCAACGTAAAAAAAAATAAACCCGTAACAAGATCGTGATTTGTAACTATACTCATAACGATCGTGCGGGTTAACTAGGTTATTTACAGAGCGCGCGTGTGCATGCAGTCTGCGAGCTATCGATATCAATTTTCGACTACGTGCGCGCGCTCTATACATGAATAAAGGAATCAACACAACCAAACTGGCGCTGCTTACGTTTTTATAAGCGGTATAAAGCGACTCCAAAGACGTTAAAGATGAAGTTTTTAACTTTGAAAAACATCTTTAAAACATGATTTACACATCAGATTACTTTGTAATAGGATTAATTAAGTTTGTAAGCAGTTTTATCAGAACGAACGGCGTAAACTGCGTAAAGCAATAGGCGCGTTGTAAACAACGGGAATTTATTGCATTACATCAAATGATGTTAAAACGGGACAGAAATAAAATTGTTCAAATAACGTGAAAACGTAAATAAGGGGTATCGATGTATGATTTTTTGTAAGTGGAAGATGTAATCGTCCATTTACATTTCTTTTAAAAACGGGGGAGGGGGATGTCTTATATTAGTGTACGCGGGCCAGATTTTGCAAGTCGAATTATTGTAAAATGAATTCGATTCGAATTTACAAATCGAATATCAAAAAATTCGAACTCGAATTCAGAAATTTCGAATATTCGCAGAACCCTACTTTCTTTCTGTGTAAAGAATTACAATTTTACACTGCAATTCAGGATAGAAGCTGTTTTTGAAATCATTAAACTAACCATGTTTGGAAAATTTATCCCAACACTTATCATAACGTAAGTTCCTCCATCACAGTGTTTCAACATCCTTGTTTTTTAAGTCCTTGTACCATAAAATGTGGGAAAATAAATTAACTATTGCAGTCCAAAGTGATATTATTTCGAAAACTATTAAACTTGCTTAACTTATCAAATACAGTGTCACATTTTCACTTATATGTAGGGCCTGGAATTTTTTGTGATCCCGAATTTTGCGAAAATTCGCGCGAATTTTGCATGAAAACACGAAAAGTAAGTACATTCGCGAAAACCACAACATTTCTATATTACACTGCGAATATATCCCCGAAAAGTACCATTACAGTAGAATCCCGCCGATGCGACCCCCCTCTGATGCGTCCATTCCGTTTATACGACAGTTTTTTGAGAAACCGTGAAAATTTGAGCAGAGAAAGTGGAAAATTTGAGTAAAATCGGCTGAAAAACATGTCTGTTACACTTTGTTGGGCGAGAGCTGTACTGTAAGCAGGCAGGCATACCAAAGACGGCTAAAAATAGATACCACCCCTCTAGACTGTCCACGTGGCAGTGTCTAGCTGAGCTCGGCACGTCACGTGTGTCAAGTTGGCGACCACACATTGGAATTTCAAGGTCAAAATTTGTCACAAATTAGTGCTCAATTTGTGCTAATTTGTGCTGTCAATTCGCTTCAAACAATTCAAGGGCTATAACTTTTTAGTTTACGTTGCGATAAGCTCGAAATTTTGGCTTTTGGCAGCACAAATTAAGCACTAATTTGTGACATAAAATTCATTCCAATAAATTGATATTTTCCTTGGGTGGTCGCCAACTTGACGTCAAGTTGGCGACCACCTTAATGTATGCTATAACTTTTTACGTAATGCAGCACAAATTCTGATTTCGACGGCACAAATTAGCACAAATTTAGCACTAATTTGTGACAAATGTTGACCTTGAAATTCCAATGTGTGGTCGCCAGCTGTCAATTCGCTTCAAACATATCAAGGGCTATAACTTTTTAGTTTACGTTGCGATAAGCTCGAAATTTTGGCTTCTGGCAGCACAAATTGAGCACTAATATGTGACATAAAATTCATTCCAAAAAATTGATATTTTCCTTGGGTGGTCGCCAACTTGACGTCAAGTTGGCGACCACCTTAATATATGCTATAACTTTTTACGTAATGCAGCACAAATTCTGATTTCTACGGCACAAATTAGCACAAATTGAGCACTAATTTGTGACAAATTTTGACCATGAAATTCCAATGTGTGGTCGCCAACTTGACACACGTCGGCGCTTCCACTATCACACGAAAAGCCATCTCAGCTGTCATGTTATCTTACCCGCCCGCACGAAAAGCAGCTGTGGTAGCTTCTGCGAGAGCGTAAGAAACTCGTCCGGCTAGGCTGGCGGTAGCGGCGGCTTGACGTCATACGTGACATGACGCTTACCTCTCCAACCCCTGCTAATTCTTCAAGGCTCATCCCTTCCAGAGCCACAAACCATGAAAAAACACCCCCCCCCCCCCCCCCCCCTTTTTCCAACTAACATTTCAACACATTCCCTCCCTTATTTCAACCTTCTGCGTGAGAAACTGTCATCATCCTCCTCCTCTCCCACACCGCGTGCGGCAAAAGCCAGGTTGTATAGTCCATTCTTGGTAAAATAAATATTTTTATGGGCTTATACGACTGTCCTTCGCCGTTAATAAATACTTTATAAGTTGAAGTTATTATGATACAATTTGTTTATTAGTCACACAGCAGTTTCTGCTGAAAAATCACTAATACCTCAAATTTTATTGAATAGAAAAATTTAGCAGGGCATTAAATATATTTATTTTACTGCATAGTTACTTTTCCATCTGCATTAGAACGTGTTTTTTTTTTTTTTTTTTTTTACACTGTGAAGGGACGTGGAAAAGTTAATTGCTTGAGCTGTCAAAATAAACTATGCTGACAGCAAGGGCGGTAGCGCATACTGTCGGTCTGTCACTGTGATTATCTACTCCAAAAACATGTCACAGGCTCACACCATTTCACGATAGCATTGTTCTTATATCTTTTGTTTATAGCAGAATGTTTTCTACCTGATCCACACAAGTTCCTTCGCCACATTTTGAACGAAAATAACCACCAGCCGGCTAGCATAGCCGAACTCGCGTGACGCAAATTCACTTAGCGCGAGTATTTATCGGAACCCATTGTCCGGGATATGCGAGTCAGAGGTGTAATATGAATTTAAAAAGTTGTCTTTTGTACACCATAGACTATTTGAATATGAAATATATGCGAACAAAGGTGATTTTTTATGTATTTGGATATATTTTGGGGAGAGGGGGGGGGGGGTAAAAATTGGCCCGAATTCTCTATTGCGACCATTCCGCTTATAAGTCATTTTATCCGGAAACTGTGAGGGGTCGCATCAGCGGGATTCTACTGTATTTGGAGATCACTAATACTCACGCAAGGTTAAAGTATCCTTTAATCCAAGTCTTGTGTTTCAGCATAATTACCTTATTTTTACATAAGCCGTGTTCGTGTATGGTTTTGATGCTCAAAATTGTTCTCGGGTATAGTTTGCACTAAGTTTCTTCTCATTTGTGCGCCGGGGTTTGTTCAAGTGGCAACCCCGTGTTCCTCCACTCCATTATGCCAATACCATATTTATGGAATGCAAGCAAACTCAAACTTTTGTACTCTACGAAAAATAAAAATGATGCCGAATTCTAAACAACCGTGCACACTTGGCCGGATATGAGAACGCGTTTATTGTATTTTGCAAAAAGTGTATAAAATATTATATAAAAGCCAAAGAATAACCTAATATCTTGTATTTATCCAAGTTGCGTCATATACAGCAAAATGTAAACAAAACAAACCTGGTTTTTCCAGGTTAGCCAACTTCTCAAGTAAGCGAATGATTCCTTAACGAAGATCATACATTTCCCAGACTGTGAGAAGTTTTGTTTTGTGTAAAGCTAAACACATATGTTAGCGGCTAATGAATTTATCTTACCGTAGTTGTTTATTTTATGTAACTTCGTAAATAGCAAGAGAATAAGCAAATAATGATTTTGCAGGTACGAAATTAGTCTGCGCAGCGAGACTGGGAGTGTGCGGGCATGCGTGCCAGCATCTGTTGTTGACGTCACGAGCCGCGACAGCGTAGTGGCATTCCACTGCTGATATTTATTTGCGCACCAAGTTTAGTTGATTGTTTTCGTAACAGCCTGTATGTAGTATGTTGCAACATATTTCTGTCTAGTTTGAAAATGCGGAATAATACTTTGAGTGCTGGAGACCGAGCATATCAGTATCAGAAACATGGGTTTTATTGTACTGACAATAGCACAGTGATGTGCAAATTTTGCAACTGTAAAGTTTCATTGGAAAGAAAAGATTCCATTGACAAACACCTAAAGTCGGCTAAGCATGTGGCATCGGCAGCCGAAAAAAAAAAAAAAAAAATTTGTAGTTGCAAACATCTATAGCAACGTGTCTGTTTTGTGTAACTGTTTTGGATTTAATTGGCTGTTCTTATGCATATTAGTCTATTCCTAGTATACATGGATTGTTTATTAAATATGTAAACTATTATATTCAATAACTGCACAATTTAACATTTAAAATACCGGTAAAATTTCCATTGCATAACGAAAATACCGACTTTAAACCACCGCTTTTCTAATTTGAAAGTACCCGCTTTTTCCATACTGAAAACATCGAAATTTTCCAGGCCCTACTTATAGGTATATTCAAAACACTAGGAGATTCATTGAAAAAACTAGGATTTTTCAGTTGTATCTATCTCTAAAGGATCATTAAGCAGAAATAGCAGACCTTTTATACTTACACTTTAATAACAAAAAAAAATAAACATAAAACATTCATAGTGATCTTAGATTAGATCTTGCCACCTTTCCTCTGTAGAGAACAAAGTTGGTACAACTGGATATGAGGTGATGAGCTGCAGATGTGGAGTGACATCAAGCGTTTTGCAAGATTGGTGGTTGTGCCAGCCACCTCATTGGTCAGCTAATGTGTATAGTTTGCAGCTATGTTCTCTACTCATCTAACATATAATGTTATTGCATTTGAAATTGATTAAGAAAGTCAGTTTCAAATCATGCAATTAATTTTCATATTTGTTTGTTGTAAGTAAGTATGGGATATAGAACATCATGGTGTTGTTGGAAAATATTTTTTTTCAGACTACAGTGCATAATTATCTCACCTTATGTTTTTGGGTGTTAATTTGGGACAATTTTAGCAGGGCTTGTGCCAGACAACACAGAAATTTATATGTACTTCAGCTTGTTTGCATTTTTTGTTTTTTGGCTCTTGAGAAATGCAAAACAAGGGTTCTGTTGTAAACATTAGAACTCTACATCAGCCAATATTTTGTCAACTTTGAATAACTTAACTTTTCAACATTGCCACTTGCTCCACAGCGCATCATCTGACGGGTCAGTGAAGGTGTGGAGCATCAAGTCGACCGAGTGCACCAACACTTTCAAGTCTCTGGGTGCGGGAGACACTACCGTGAACAGCATTCACTTGTTGCCCAAGAACCCAGAGCACTTCGTCGTCTGCAACAGGACCAACACTGTCGTCATCATGAACATGCAAGGCCAGGTCAGTTTCATTTTCTTTGTCACCTGCTTTTGCGTAAGGTGCCATATTCACCTTAAAAAGAGGCCAATGCCTACATTTGAAAGTCCCCTCCACCGAAAAATAATATGTTTATTTTTTTCCTACATCATTATCACTTTCACACATTCATTTTTATACATTATTTCGTTTTTCTACATACTTCGCCACCACACATTATTCTCGCAGAAACTATATTGGCGTGCTGCTGCACGGTTACTAGTCTGTTTCGAATAGTGTACAACTTTCAGGTTGTTATTACTTATAGAAGAGTTTATTTCTTCTGAGTACCTGAGATGCAGATGTTTCACATTTGTTGATATAGTCAAAAATAACAGGTAGATAATTGTAAATTTGGCAAAAATTTAATGTACTATTAAATTAACAGGATAAGTAAGAAAAATTCAAATAGACATAGTAAACTTTAAAGTTAGTTATCAGTGATGAATTTTTATTAAATGTATGACATTTCCTGCAAAATGTTTCATTGAAACTTTCAAATACGAGAGATTGAATGGTGTTCAAGGATTCAACCTACCCATCTCTATGCAAACATTATTAACTGAGTTAATTGTTTGTTGCAGATTGTGCGATCATTCTCGTCTGGTAAACGGGAGGGTGGTGACTTTGTGTGTGCTGTGCTGTCTCCCAGAGGGGAGTGGATATACTGCGTGGGAGAGGACCTTGTCTTGTACTGCTTCTCAACCTCCTCGGGAAAGCTGGAGCGGACGTTAAACGTGAGTGAACATGGTGTATGCTTGTAAAGCATGTCTCATCCTTAGTTTGCAGTGTGCATGTTAATGGACATTTATTCTGTTGCCAATGCATGATTTCTGCAGTTAGCACTGTTCTTGTTTCAGGGTGCTCTGTTGCCAGATATACGCTACAGCGCACACAAATTGTGGACACAACTCTATAACATAATGTAAATTTTTTCTAAATGTATCTGAATAATTGTATTTTATAAAGGAAAATTTGGAATGAGAATTTTGGGTATTCAGCATTTGCATTCTCGGTATTACGTTTTCCCGCAGTTAACATCATCTTCTTTAGTTCCCATTTACTTGTCATGGAATGTAAAGCTATCCTTTCCCTCAAATTACATAGTAGAAATTACTTTCTTCCCGCTATTCACATCTCATATACAAAGTACAAATTGATTTTTATTTACGTAAAACTTATATAAGACGTTCTCGTACAATACGAAAATCCTATCATATACAATCAAATTTTTCGTTTCTTGTATCTTTTTTTTTTTAATGTTGAAATCCATTATTAGTTAGGAAATTACAGTTTACTTATTTAATTAACAAGAATACAAAGTTGTGTGATGGGTAAATCCTCTTTCAGACAAATTTTTAATTATGTGCTATGTCGCCGCTGTGTAGCTCTTATTAAAATATAGCCAGTGCTGGTTGGCATCATGTTTGGTTAGGGTGATGTCTGTATAGAGTGTGTACACATCTTTGAGTATTGATATTGATAGTTCACCGATTGCATTCAGCGCACGCACTTTGCCTCGTGCCGAGTAAGCTATTTTTGATAGCCTGCACTCTTTCATGGTTAGTGTGTACTATGGTGATTGTTATTAGTATCCTAAGTTAGTTCCATCTCACATTTTGTTCACGGTTTTTGTTGTCATTTCGTTCTAAGTTTTAACAAAACAATATTTTTGTTTTGTAATATTTATTTACTGGTTATATATTGTTAATTAAACACATAATTAGAATATTTGTTTCATGTATAAATTCTCTTTTGTAAACTTACCATGTTTTATCGCATATCGCTGCACATTTTATACTAAAATCGAGTTGGAAAAGTAGGGGTGCAATTTTTATGTGGAAAAAAAAATATTTTTTGTTAGGTAAAGTTATTCATAAAAACAAAACCCATTCATGGAAAGTACGTATATTTAAAAAGGAGAGTATACAAAAGCACTCCAAACTATTAAAAATAATGAATCATGCAACAAAAAACAATTCTTCAACTTTAAATAGAAAAACAAACTCTGTGGCCAGAACTAACGCATAACTATCGTCGTAGTACACACCACGAAAGAGTACGGGCCATCTAATGTAGTTAACTCTGCACTCGAAATAGAGCGCGCTTTGCATGCAATCAGCGAGATATCAATATCGGTATTCGACTACGTGTGAGCGCTCTATACGGGAAGCAACAATCAGACATGAATAATGCCAACTGGCGCTGGCTACATTTTATAAGCGGTACTTTGCGGCGATGCAGACGAACAGATAAAGGTTATAACGTTCAAAATTGTCTTTAAAAGAAAATTTACTATCAGACAACTTCGCATTTCTGTTAATTAAAGTAAGTGGTATTGTTTGAATAAATATAGATTTATACTTTAAAATACAGTGAAAGTCCGTTGCAGCGAATACGGTCTATAACGTAAAGTCCACTATAACGATAATTGCCATCGGCACCGTCAGTTTTGCATATGCTGCGTAGGATAAAAATTTCGGAAATAACGAATGCAGCGAGGGCTCATTTTCGCTATAGCGATAGATTACACACCTGTAATTTTGCTCTATAACAATGAGAAAACATCTACAATTTCCTTAATAAATGAAAAACAGCTTTGCACAATTCCACGCGTCCGGCAAACGAAACAACGCGCATGATGTGGCAGTCTTGGCAACACCGCACAAGGTGGGGCCCCACAGCGAGCATAGCTTGCCTCGCGGCGACGAAAGCAAGACAGGGCCCCGCTGCGAGCATTACTTATTTAGAATGACGCCGATTTTAGCCCGTAAATGAGCATAACTCGTCTCACACTTGCATCGTAAGCGTGCGGGGAGTTGACGAACACGGAACTTGTCGAGCTCGTCTTTTCTAATCAAAACGAAGCGGCGTCTGAAGATGATGACAATAATGACGACAAACAAAGTGACATATCTGTTCCGTCGAAAACGTCACTGATGGAGTCACTTGACACAATCAGTAGTTTTTATCAGCATACAAATGCTACGACGAAAGATTTGATGAACTTCCAAGAGGTCCAGTCGTTTATTTTGTCCGAAAGTCTAGTGAAATCAAGGTAAACGAAAATTGATTGGTTTTTTAAAAAGTGATTTTGAATTTTGTGTTATTTTCCAAGGGTCTGTATGAGTGATTATTTTTGTGTTACTGACAATTGTTGGAAAAATTATTTTATATAATTTGTAAGGTTGTCCAACGTAATTAGAGATTATTAAAATTATGCACCCGATATCATCAGCTTAACGCACGTCTCCAGCAAACCAGCTGCGGACAAAGCTACAGGAAGCGGCCGGCATGACCTTGCGTGACCCCGCCCGCCCGTCTCCATTTAAACAAACAGCTGTGCGCTTAGCCACGATGTGCGTGACGGCCTTATCACGGCCACGCGGTCTCATATTTCGCAGTCGGCAAGTGCTGATATAGCTTAAAAATGTTATTTTAGTAAGTTTTATGTATATTTCCTTTACTTTTGTTGTGAATTTCCATAGTAAAAACAAGTGAGTAAATAATATATTTAAAAAATGCTACAAAAAAGAATTTTTTTTAAATTTCGGCTATAACGAAAATTTGCTATAACATAAACTTTTGGCGCCGTTATAAATTTACGTTATAACGGACTTTTACTGTATATTGTTTTATACGGAAAAAATACCTACACAAAGCGCTCGGAATCTAATAGCAGGACCAAAAACTAGGGGTGTGCGAATAGTGGATTTTGATGGTCGAATATTTTCGAATCGAATAGTAAAATTTTCGAATAGAATGCGAATAGTTTCAAAGTCGAATAGTTGTACATAATATATATATTTTTTAATATGTTACCACACTGAACAATGGCTGGTTTTCATATATTTAGTTTATACAAGATATTTTCTGTGAATGAAACCACAAAAAAAAGTTCACTTAGTATTTTTAAGAGTTATTGAGGACATGAATTTTTATTTCATATATAATATTTAATAATTGTTATCTATTGTTTTTTCTTTTGGTTACCACAATGGAAATATTTGGATAAAAATAATGAGTAGCATGGGAAATTAATTTCATTGTACTTCAAACATATATGACCAGAAAAACTCCGTGATTAACGTCAATACTCAAAATGAGTATATAAAAAGGTTATCATTGAATAAAATATTTGAAACAGTTAATTTTAACGGTTTTGTAAATGATTGCAACCGTTCATCAAAAATACAGTAGTCGTTGGCATTCCTGCTAACTATATTCGTTTGGAAATGGTTTAGTGTTTACCGACTGGCTTTTGAAACAAGTTGGTTTAATGTAGGATGATTTTTGTTTGGTTTTTTTCTTGAAATGAACCTTTTAAAAATACATTGCGGTTATGTAAGTAAGAATGTATAAATATTTTGGAAATTACATTGGAAGCTGGTAAAAACAGAAGCTCTTGGAACCACCACGAGAATTAAAAAACAGCCATGTAAATACCGTAGTTGTCCGAATATAAGGCGACCATTTTTACATAAATGAACGATGAGAAAATAGAAGTCGCCTTATTTTCGCACCCAAGACGTCAGCACCGCAAACATTTAGTTCCAAGCTTAAAGCTACAGTAGAAACATTGTTAAACAAAATGTTCACGATTTTTTATATTAACTAAAACTTAGTTACCTCACAAGGGGAAAACGATAAATCCACCCAATATTGCAGTAATACACAATTGTTTAGAGTTGAAAATTAAAATATTTGTTCTCGAGTAAAAATGTGAATGTTCAAGCATCTCAAAATGGCAACCTTTTATTACACAATTCATATTTGTACATACTTTGTGTACAATCTCGTGTTAACATTGACGGTGAAGTGTTTTCAGAATTTTCCCTTTTCTTCTGTTATTTTTCAGACAGCTCCAAGGATGAGCGACCAAAATTTCAAAAGGGTGTACCACCGTTGGGTGATCAAAATTTCTATAAGTATTTTCAGAATTACTCTATAGAGTATATTTCCTAAAATGCCAATATCTGTAATGTAAAATGTGGTCTAGTTGGGCGCCGTGAAAACTCTATAAAGTACTAGTGCTGTGATTGTGTATGTAGCACAACTACTAACTTCTACAGAATATTAACTAAAATATGTCTTGTTATGTTGATAGTGAAAATAAATTATTCTCAAGTTGTATGTACTGGTGTAGTTTGACTCAGTGTGAATACCAAACAATAAAATGTCGTATAATTCCTTAGCAGTATGTCTCCTTCTCTTTGGTGTAAGTATTCTGACCTTAAAATCAACAAATATAAGTAGTGGGTTTAAAAGCATTAACTTCTCTATGACTGCTGATCTCAGTGTAATAAAAACTAATTATTCTTTCAAGACAATCCAAGCTAAATATTTCTGTCTATCTGGTTTAACATACACATGATATGTAAGTATGGTTATCAATCGGAAAAATAAAATATAATGAAAATTTAACTTTTTACTAGGGTCAAAATCATGGTTGTATGGGTGACAATACTCTTTTGCAACATATCCAACTGTAACATGAAAAGTGACAGAGTCAATGATTAGCAAGCAACATACAAATACCTTTGAGACAATTATTCATGTTTAAATAGGTTTTTCATTAAACAAAATTTCAATATCCGTTATACTTAAATGTCTTTCAGAACTAATTACGTTTTACGTAATTGTATCACTGAATAATAGTTTGGTTATCAGTCAATATTTTAAATATTATTGAAACACATTTTAACTGGCAAATTAGTCTTTTCTTTGTTTTTACTAGCTCAGTCTCTTTCGGTAGATCAAACTGTCTCAAGACTTCTGGACCTGGGACTATTCTTTAAACATTCAAGACAATTAATGACTTTAACAGATTTTAACTTTGATATCGTACATATTACTGATCAATGTCAGTTAACCAGGTCCAGTATGTACAAGCTACAAGTCTTTACGTAGTTAAGTAGTATTAAGTTGATTTAGCGAGTTTCAAATTAGGTCTTGATCGTAAACATCATAGTTTAAGATATCTTGCCATTAAAATAGGACAGGTAACTTCTCGCTGTTCTTGTTAATTCGGGGATGGGGCAAACAAACCTCGTCGCGTCGTTACAATACCAAGAGGCTGTGGAAAACCTCTCCGAACCCCTGTCTCTCCTCCGATGTTGCTGGTTAGATATCACTCTCCTCCGATGTCGCTGGTTGGGTCTCCGTCTCGATGCACCTCCTCTCGTGCTGCTGGTACTCCAGCAGGACTGGCGTCGGTCACCTGGAGTCGTCTAGAAGGATGATGTCCTCCGGTACACCGTCTACGATGCCGTCTACCGCTGTCGAACTCCTTCCATATCGAAGATTGATAGTCCTTTTCTTCTTTTCTTCTTAATTCGTCGTTGATCCAGTTATATTTATGCTGTTAGTCAAAACTTATCGTCGTCGTAGATTCTTTAGTAGAGCTTCGAACATCGGTAACTACCTCTTCTTCATTGTGTAGTTCCGGTATTTATTATAAAATCATCAATTTCACGTAGATTCTAGCTATTCAGTCGTCGTACCAATGTTTTACGTGATATTCTTACATTCATTTATGACTAAATCACGGAGCTCTTTCTCTCTAATCCTTCTCCCATGATAGTAGAACAGAAACTCTAGTTCCAATTTGTTTCAAACAGTCAAAGCTTTCTCTATTGAACACTCTCCGAAATCACACTGGAAATACTAAATTCTTTAAATAAAATCTATGCGCAGTCGAGCGTCCAATCACATATACTCTTTCCTCAGTAATGACCCAAAAACAATATTAAAAGGTGTAAGCTCATTTCCTATTCGTCGCCGTTTAACAAATGTTTGCAAAGACATTTCATAAAATTATTACTTAGATAAAACATGAAAATACTTAAAGAGTAAAACCAAATTGACCTGACCATAGAGATACAATACTGGTAAATATAATTCATAACAGGACTAAGACAAAGTCATAGAGGTAAGAAGTAAAATAATAAACATAAAATTCATTTCTATTGAGGGCTTCTCAAATACCTCTATAGAATAGTCCCCTTCAGAAATGTGACTAACGAACTATACTCTGATATAGGTCTTAGGACCATTTCTCATCATACAAACATCTCATCTATATTCTAATTATTTGCAGAAAATTTACATTTCATATTATTGACCTTATTTACATACTTACTTGCAAACATAGAGTATTGTCACCGATATATGTCTTCAAACGGACATATGTGTAACAGTGTATACTATTCTACAGGAGTGTAATATTTCCTCAACTGCGTTATATTATAGTGTCCTATTACTTGTTTCGTTTTAATGTCAGACAGTTCGTAACAGTTACTTCTAATAATCTTCGTGATCATATATGGTCCATCGAAGAGTAGAAATAGCTTCTTAGTAACGTACTTCCAAAATTGGCTTACTGGATTCGTTCTCTTGAGTACTAAATCTCCACAATTAAAACTCATCTTGCTGGAATCTTTCTGGTATTTTCTCCGAAGATCCGCCGTGGATGTCAACTTGGCTGCGACCAACTCTTCAGTTTCCTTCTGTATCTCGACTAATTCTTTATCTTCTGCGGCCAGAGCTTCATCGTGATGTCTCGGTAGTAACGATGACGGTATTATCAATGATCTTTTTCCTGTTAACGCTTCATATGGAGTAACACTGGTAGAACTGTGTACAGTATTATTCAAAATGCATTCAATGAACGTTAATTTACTCATCCAGTTCTGCTGTGTATCGTGGCAGAATGTCCGCAACATATTACCAAGTGTGCGCATTTGTCTCTCCACAGGATTACTCTGCGGGTGTCTCACCGAAGACATGGTGGGTACGATTTGCAGTTTTCTGAGTCCTTCTTGCCAAACTTGACTCATGAATTGTGTGGCATGATCCGAAATAATTTTCTCCGGTCGACCCACTTCCGCGATAAACTGTTTAACTTTCTGGAATACTATCTTGCTGGTGGCATTGACTATGGGATACAACTTGGTGTATTTTGTAAATAAATCTACCATCACGAACACATATTTCACCCCGGCTGTTGATCTTGGTAATGGTCCCAATACATCCACTGATACCAACTGCAGTGGTCTCTCCGGAAGGATAGGTTTAAACTCACCTTCGAGATTTTGTTGGGCATGTTTCGCTTTCTGACACAAGTCGCACGATCAAGTAATGGCGGCGACTGACTTGTGCAGATTCGGAGAGTATAGCTGCCTAATCAATGACTGTGTCAGCTTCTTTGAACCAATATGCCCGCAATTCCTATGAACCTCCCAAATAATCGAGTTGATGTTTCGCTTCGGTATTACCGGCTTCCATGGCTCTTCAAATCTGGCTTTTCCCTTGCTATGATTGAACAATACTCCCTCCGACATGCAGTATCTCTCCTCTAACCTAGTTGGAACCTCTGAACCCTTCAATTTATCTATTATGACCTTGCAGAATTCATCTTCCTGTTGCAGTTGAGCTATCTGGTCAAAAACATTCTTGATTGTTGCGTTATCTTTAAGTTGTTGTGTCACAAGATTAGCTACCAAAAATTCCTTGGAGTTCTTCCTCGGTGTCAATTCATCATTCAATACATCGGGTATTCGACTTAGGTAATCGGCGACTACATTCTCTTTCCCTTTAATGTGGCATATTTCCAAGTCAAACTCTTGCATCAGCAAGCACCATCGTGTCAGCCTGCTACCAAAAATTTTGCCTGCTTTTAGACACATCAGGGCTTGATGGTCAGTCATTAGCTTTATATGTTCTCCCAGAAGCAGGTCTCGAAACTTCTGCAGAGCCCATATTATTGCTAGTGTCTCTTTCTCCGTGACCGTGTAATTTCGCTCTGCCGAATTCAATGTTCTACTCGCCATCGCTACGGTACGTTCTACTCCCTCATCGTCCATTTGCGCGAGCTTCGCCCCTAAGGCATAATCAGATGCGTCTGTGTATAGTAGAAATTCCCGACCTAACATGGGATGATAGATGACTCGTTCTTCGAGAAAGACCTTCTTGAGTTCTTCAAAAGCTTCCCGCTGTTCTGCTTCCCATTTCCACAGCTTGTCCTTCTTGAGTAGATCAAACAATGGGACTGCGATCTTGGCTATCTTGTCGCTGTAATTTCGGTAAAACCCGATAACTCCCAGGAATGTACGTAGTTGTTTAACATTCTTTGGTGTAGGGAAGTTGGAAATACTGTTCAATTTTTCAGGATCGGTATGAATTCCGGTCGGTGTCAGAATATGCCCTAGAAATGGTAACTCTTGTCGGCAAAATACGGATTTTCGCAGTTTCACCGTCATTCCTGCGTCACGTAGTTTCGTTAGGACAATGCCGATATGCTCCAGGTGTTCTTCGAATGATGACGATGTAATCAAAATGTCGTCGACATATGCTCGCGCGAATCCTTTGCACTCAGATCCTAGCGTTTCGTCCAGACAACGAGTAAACTCAGCTACCGCATTACATAAGCCGAACGGCATGACTTGGAACACATACTGCGAGTTCTTGAATAGGAATGATGTGTACTGTCTAGATCTTTCTTCTAAGGGTATTTGCCAGTACCCTGCCGACAAATCAAGTGTGGTTAGAAACTTGACACCCTGATATAATCGCAGAATATCATTCGTTGGTCTCGGACTTTCCCGATCTCGAACAGTAATTTTGTTGATCTCCCTCGCGTCAAGGCATAAACGTACTGTTCCGTCTTTCTTTCGCACACAGAGTATCGCATTCGTGAATGGGCTAGGCGCTCGCTTTATTACATTCCATTCCAACATTAAGTCTAGATATTCTTCAGCCTCTTTCAAATATTTCGCCGGGATGGGATACGACTTTTTATGGAATGGTTCACCGGGTATGACCTGAATACTAGCTGTATATAATTTGTTTAACCCAGGTTTTTCGGAAAATATATTTTGAAAATTTCTTAAGACATGAAGAAGATTATTTCTACCGGTTTCATTTACCATGGTAATTCCCTTTACAGCTTCTATTAAATCAGCTCCGGTCGCCATCAAATTTATGTCACTATTAATACACGAAGTTTCCTTATGAATGATTGCAATGCATTTTTCCGAAACTTCCCAATTTTCAGTAGTTTTCGTATTTTCTGTGTCATCCATAGCAGTTACCATCCAACCTGCAAAATTCAAAATTATTTTATGGCTAGTTAGAAAGTCTACACCGAAAATTACTGGTTTAGCCAATCCTTTTACGATTAATACATTAATGTACTTGGTGCTACCTAAACCTTCTACTTCCAATAAGGTCTGACGATTAATGATGGGACTAGCCCTTGATGTAACCCCTAGAATCTTTAAACTTGGTACTGGCATTCTCGGTAATGATATTCCGGTGCTCTCTATCATGGCTACGCAGTCTTCGCTGATGCAGGATATCTCTGCGCCGCTGTCTAATAGTACAGGCACTTTAACTCCGTTTAAAGTTAACGATATCTCCGGACATAGTGCTTGTTTCGCTTGAACTTCGGTTGCTGTGGGCTCGCTGAGTAAAAATTCACGCTCGTTTTCTTTGAACATAATGGTGTGTATGCTTCGACAATTATTCTTGTCATTTGCGTCGGGATCCAATTTTATACTAGCCCCGTCTAACTTACAATTAGGGACTGACGTGCGGAGCGGGTTTTCGCCATCCCTAATTAGTTTACCGCACTGTCCTTAAATCCTCTAATTTGCTCTTGTGACAAATTAGCAAATCCATTATTTGCATTCGGTGAAATCAAAAATGTGTTATTACCTCCTTGGTTTGTATCTGAGCTTCTGCTAGATTGCATGCGCGGCCATTCCGTGTTGCTTTGCTCGTGACTTGGCGCTATAGAATATGAATTTCTTTCTCCTTGTCGCGCGTCGTGAATGGTGGTGCTAAAGCTGTTCCCTTTTTCAGACGGTACAAACGTTTGTGCATTTATGCTGTACTGACCTCCGGAATGATTATTGTAATTTGCCGATCGTTCTTTCGTTGTTCGATTTTCGCCTGAATTCTCTCTGAAATTAACTGTCCCCTCCTGACGTTTATTCTCCCACTGTGATTCATTTTCGCGTCTGTCTTGTCGCTTCTCGTTTCTACGACGATAGTACTGTGGTTTATAAAATCCGTTACCATATCGCTGACCTCGATATCCATTGTGATACCAATTACTTCCGCAGTTTTCAACGTTCAGTGTGTGAATTTGAGGTTGTTTGTGTCCGCTGTTCTGCCCTTCATTTCGATTGCGCCAGTTATTGTATAACGGTGTCTGTTGGTTCGTGTTCTTGCGCTCGTTAGTTTCTTTGTGCGTTACCGTTTTATCGAGCTTAACGAGTCGTTCATACGTTAACAGTTGTTCCTTGAAATCTACAATATTACTGTATTGCCGTCCACTAAGTTGTAATTGATAATTGAGTGGTAATTGCGAAATTATCATGGCAATAAACTCTTCGTCTTTCATACGGCAATCAAGATAACGAGTTCTCTCGTACATATCGCTGATATGCGCCTCTAAATTTTGAAATTTACGATTTTCGAATTTTTCAGAATGCAACTGTATTCGCAAATTGCTTTGGATACGAGTATTCCAAAATTGGGATATGAAAGCTTTCTGAAACGATTCGTATGCGTGTACCGAATCTTTCGCCAACTCCCACCAATAATATGCCGTGTTTTTCAAGCAGTGGCTAACGCATTTCAATTTTTCTGCGTCTGTTAACTTAAATGTGTGGCAATATTCTCCAAACTGATTTAAGAATCTTCGAGAGTTTTCATTACTTTTCCCTGAATATGTTGGAACGTCATCCAACCATTTCTTAGAAGGGAGGTGTAGTGTAAGTACCGGATCTGCTGACATAATTGCAGTACTAATATTCGCGGGATTTCGCTCGGCTTCTATCGTTATCGATTTGTTTACCGGCGTGTCTTCCTTGTCGGTATTACATTCGCTAGTGTGGTGAGTCGTTAGTTGGGGCGAGAATGTTGCGATGTGTCTGGATTCTCTTTCTATTTCCCCTATTTTCGCCTCTACCATATCTAACCTTCCTGTTAGACGCTCGCTTAAGTGTACTACTTTATCGTCAGTGCGTTTACTGAATATTTCTACACCTTCAATACGAGTGTGTACACTGGAAAACTTCTGTTGCATCTCGTGCTGTGTTTCAGTTAAGTCATGCCTGATTTCTGCTGTTTCATCTGCAATCCTGCCTAAAGTGTTATTTAAGACTTGCACTAAATTGTCTAGTCTTTCGGCGTTTTCTCGCTCCTTTTGTTCCCTTTCTAACTTCTCCTCCTGTTCTATACGCTCCCGTTCTTGTTTCTCCCGTTCCCGTTCTAGTTTCTCCTCCTGTTCTTTACGCTCCCGTTCTTGTTTCTCCCGTTCCCGTTCTAGTTTCTCCTCCTGTTCTTTACGCTCCCGTTCTAATTTCTCCTTATTCATGAACTGGAACAGTGCATCTAGGGTAACAGTTGGTGTCGGCGGCGAATGACCCAACTCCATTTCCTGCTGTGACTCCATACCAGTAGTCTCGATGTGCTGTTCTGGTACTACTTCTCTAGGTTCTCGTTCAGGACTAGAGTCAGAAGTGTCATTGCTACCTCTCAAAAAATATGACTTCCTACCTGTGTCTGTCATCTTGACAAAACAAAATTACTGTCTGTATTTTTCAAAGTGTCTTGAGTTGTTCAAAAAAAAAAATCATAAAATAGTCCCTAACGTTGGCTTACACGTTGTGCGCCAAAAATTCTGAAGTGTTTTCAGAATTTTCCCTTTTCTTCTGTTATTTTTCAGACAGCTCCAAGGATGAGCGACCAAAATTTCAAAAGGGTGTACCACCGTTGGGTGATCAAAATTTCTATAAGTATTTTCAGAATTACTCTATAGAGTATATTTCCTAAAATGCCAATATCTATAATGTAAAATGTGGTCTAGTTGGGCGCCGTGAAAACTCTATAAAGTACTAGTGCTGTGATTGTGTATGTAGCACAACTACTAACTTCTACAGAATATTAACTAAAATATGTCTTGTTATGTTGATAGTGAAAATAAATTATTCTCAAGTTGTATGTACTGGTGTAGTTTGACTCAGTGTGAATACCAAACAATAAAATGTCGTATAATTCCTTAGCAGTATGTCTCCTTCTCTTTGGTGTAAGTATTCTGACCTTAAAATCAACAAATATAAGTAGTGGGTTTAAAAGCATTAACTTCTCTATGACTGCTGATCTCAGTGTAATAAAAACTAATTATTCTTTCAAGACAATCCAAGCTAAATATTTCTGTCTATCTGGTTTAACATACACATGATATGTAAGTATGGTTATCAATCGGAAAAATAAAATATAATGAAAATTTAACTTTTTACTAGGGTCAAAATCATGGTTGTATGGGTGACAATACTCTTTTGCAACATATCCAACTGTAACATGAAAAGTGACAGAGTCAATGATTAGCAAGCAACATACAAATACCTTTGAGACAATTATTCATGTTTAAATAGGTTTTTCATTAAACAAAATTTCAATATCCGTTATACTTAAATGTCTTTCAGAACTAATTACGTTTTACGTAATTGTATCACTGAATAATAGTTTGGTTATCAGTCAATATTTTAAATATTATTGAAACACATTTTAACTGGCAAATTAGTCTTTTCTTTGTTTTTACTAGCTCAGTCTCTTTCGGTAGATCAAACTGTCTCAAGACTTCTGGACCTGGGACTATTCTTTAAACATTCAAGACAATTAATGACTTTAACAGATTTTAACTTTGATATTGTACATATTACTGATCAATGTCAGTTAACCAGGTCCAGTATGTACAAGCTACAAGTCTTTACGTAGTTAAGTAGTATTAAGTTGTTTTAGCGAGTTTCAAATTAGGTCTTGATTGTAAACATCATAGTTTAAGATATCTTGCCATTAAAATAGGACAGGTAACTTCTCGCTGTTCTTGTTAATTCGGGGATGGGGCAAACAAACCTCGTCGCGTCGTTACAATACCAAGAGGCTGTGGAAAACCTCTCCGAACCCCTGTCTCTCCTCCGATGTTGCTGGTTAGATATCACTCTCCTCCGATGTCGCTGGTTGGGTCTCCGTCTCGATGCACCTCCTCTCGTGCTGCTGGTACTCCAGCAGGACTGGCGTCGGTCACCTGGAGTCGTCTAGAAGGATGATGTCCTCCGGTACACCGTCTACGATGCCGTCTACCGCTGTCGAACTCCTTCCATATCGAAGATTGATAGTCCTTTTCTTCTTTTCTTCTTAATTCGTCGTTGATCCAGTTATATTTATGCTGTTAGTCAAAACTTATCGTCGTCGTAGATTCTTTAGTAGAGCTTCGAACATCGGTAACTACCTCTTCTTCATTGTGTAGTTCCGGTATTTATTATAAAATCATCAATTTCACGTAGATTCTAGCTATTCAGTCGTCGTACCAATGTTTTACGTGATATTCTTACATTCATTTATGACTAAATCACGGAGCTCTTTCTCTCTAATCCTTCTCCCATGATAGTAGAACAGAAACTCTAGTTCCAATTTGTTTCAAACAGTCAAAGCTTTCTCTATTGAACACTCTCCGAAATCACACTGGAAATACTAAATTCTTTAAATAAAATCTATGCGCAGTCGAGCGTCCAATCACATATACTCTTTCCTCAGTAATGACCCAAAAACAATATTAAAAGGTGTAAGCTCATTTCCTATTCGTCGCCGTTTAACAAATGTTTGCAAAGACATTTCATAAAATTATTACTTAGATAAAACATGAAAATACTTAAAGAGTAAAACCAAATTGACCTGACCATAGAGATACAATACTGGTAAATATAATTCATAACAGGACTAAGACAAAGTCATAGAGGTAAGAAGTAAAATAATAAACATAAAATTCATTTCTATTGAGGGCTTCTCAAATACCTCTATAACGGTAATTTAATTTCTGATTTTTATCGAAAATATTTGTACTAATATATCACAGCTATTTTCAGAACAATTGTTTACATTTACAAACAGAAAATGTTAAGAACATTTCGGATGTAATGTTTGGAAATTCGCGGCTGCTAAATGTCTATTAACAATATTTCTTTGTTGTAAAACGAACATTGCCGAACACGCACAAAAACACCATATTTACAGGAATTTGGTACGTTGCTTCAAAAGCTATTTTAATAATTTCACAGTAATCCACTCTTTAATTATGTAAAAACCTTTCAAACAACATAATTATAATAGATTATTCTTTAAAATTCATAGGACAGAGAGACTCTGTCAGAGAGTAATATGGTCAAATCTTCGCGGTCACGTCACCAAAGTTATTCATGGCCGTATGCTTCACCATGACAGCTAGCCACTTGTTTTGTTCCGGCAAGCTGCATTCTTTGTTTGCTTTGTTACGTTTAACATACTACTACATTGCTTAAGTGAAACGGAAAGTTAAATGCGGTATACATAAATGCAAACAGGATTTATCAACACTAAATGTATGTCTAATGAATTTTCACGGTAATTTCTACCAAAATTAAGTTTACATTTGTTTGGCCTCCTGAAACTGCAGGTCGCCTTATATTTGGGCCAATATGGTATTCACAATTTTAAATTTTGCTATTCGACTTACGAATGCGAATAGTTCGTCAGTTACTATTGGCAACTATTCATGTTTACGAATATTCGCACACCCCTACCAAAAACATAATGCAACGTTTACGTAAGAGGTTTTTTTATCCAAAGTTTGACGCCCTAAAATATTGGTGCGACGATTATGCACGTGCGACGATTATGCAATAAAACACTGTATTATTAAACATCTTAATTTTTTTTGTAGTTCTTTATTCAACCTTATAATGCTAGTAAGAGTTAATTCATTAAATAATAAATTCAAACTTTTTGCAGATTTCATGTGATGTGTTTTGGGCATGGCTCGAGTATGTTGGTATAGTAGTAGGCATTAAATTTTTCTTTAATGTAAAGTTAAAGTATTTGTTGAAGAAAGAATATACATAGGGAATGAGGTACATATTTATTAGATTGAGTTTTAGAGTTTTACCTCAATTTACACTTTCCCACTATTTACACTTTTTTCTTTTTCCCCCCTGAAAAGTGTAAATAAGGGGTTTTGCTGTACATTTTCTTATATTTCATCAAGAGAGTCGTCTAATAATATAAATTTGTATTTATAAGGAGACATAACTGAAAGACACCATCTTGGTTTGAACCAGTCTTGTCAATTTATCATTTAATATTAACAATTTGGGCTCTGTTTAAGCATATCACATTAATTAATAGAATGCCGTTGTGTTTAATAGTGACAGGCTGCTACAAATAGTTTCTCCTGTGAAATAATATTTATTTTTTAGCATTTTGTTTTCTTCAGAATTACATCAACTGCAATAATACTGTGAATATACATT
The DNA here is from genome assembly GCF_032445375.1 of Bacillus rossius redtenbacheri. NCBI lineage: Eukaryota > Metazoa > Arthropoda > Insecta > Phasmatodea > Bacillidae > Bacillus > Bacillus rossius. The sequence goes on from NC_086336.1 coordinate 18,763,599, forward strand.
ATGTATGGACTATAAAAAAATCTATTAAAACTTGTATAATTAAAAAATAGTAAACAAATTAGGATTTATTAATGTTAACAAGAGGGTAGCATCATTCTGACATCAGTGGGTGCCACTGACTTTGGACTGCATGCTAAATGTGAGACACACTATAGCTTTAGCCCACTTTGTTTGATTTTATGTGGCATGGCCAAGCACGGATTATAGTGGGGTTCCAAATCATGTGGTACCAGACTCGGTGCTTGAGTCATGGCGGGGTGCTGAGGGTGCTGGAATCAAACCCACGAGCGTAACACATCACGACATCAGCTTCTCTGCCACGGAGACCTGCCTTTGTTAGTTTGGGTGTTCATTTACCCAAGAAGCACATTCTCAGTAAAGATTATTACAGAAAAATATAAATTGAAAGAATTTGAACGTATATATTTATATTTAGGGTGGTTAATTTTGTAGAATTAAAATTATGGTTTTGATGATAAGGTTTTATTTTTAGATCAGGTTTGTTTTTAAAACAAGATATATTTTTTTAAAATTTTATACAAGATTTTCATCAATAAAAATAGGATATAATCCAACAAATATGTAACTAAAATATTTCTTAATATGTACTTGTTTGATCAAAATAGTTTCATTCGACTGCATACATACAAGAAAATCACTAGTAATAAGCATGTCTAGAACAGAACTACTAATAAAAATTAATCTGTGAATTTTTGTATGTTTGTAAAATATGTCAATGTAAAAACATTTTACTGATAAGAGAGGCAAGATCATACATTATAATATTAATTTTTTCCAATCTTTTTAGTTAATGTATTTTGGGACAAAATTCATGCAAAATAAATTACATTCAATGAATTTACCATAGTTGAAGACAACACTTTTGTAATTTAAGATAAGTTTTGTCAAATTGCTGATTGATTTCATGTTATTAGTTACATTTTGTTGTTAATTGGTATATTAACTTTCATTGCATGTTATTTTGGTATTATCGAAACTTGCTACAGACAATCTTGTCCCTAATTATGTGATTTTTTTTATGATTAAGGAATTAGTCTTAATTGAACTTGCATAGTGATGAATTATGAACATTATTTTTCAAGACATACGAACATGACTGAATAACCTAATAAAATGCTAAATGTGACACACATGGACAGACAAGCCCTGTGGCCAGATGATAGATACCTATATGCAAGTATTCTCACACTTAAACATACCTAGCTCATGAAGGCTAAAGCGGTTTAGTTGCTTCTAGAAGCTGACAGCACAGGACTGCGAGGCTTGCACACTCTTGAATTGTATAACGTCAGACCAGAAAGCTGCTTGTCGCCATCTTGATTCAGCAGTCTTTAGAGTATACCATAAGTATTGTGTTGCCTTCATTATAGCTTTAGATTCTGTAAGAGAGTTGCTATTGAAAATATTTTAGTGTAGTTGTTTTTTAAAAACATATCTCTTAACCCCCAATGGTTGATTTGAAGCATTGATTTAAATTGTGTATGGCTTAACAAAGTAAAATTTGAAAAAAAAAAAAAGAAAAAAGAAAAAAAAAAACTCAAAACTTTGGAATCCAAGGTTGGCGTGTTTCATTGTGTGGGGCTCAGTATGTTTAGTTGTAATTCTTAATTGTGTGATAAGTTTTGCATTGTTCTCACGTGTCTGATTGAAGTTGGCAGGGGGTTTTTATCTGGCACTGTTTGTTGCGCAGGTGCACGAGAAAGATGTAATTGGCGTAGCTCACCACCCTCACCAAAACTTGCTGTGCACGTACAGCGAAGATGGGCTGCTTCGATTGTGGAAGCCGTGAACAGTCCATGTGTTCACTGTTCAGATCATTGTTTGTGATACGGACCAAAAGAACACAGAACAATGTGTGGTGTTCTGCAGTGTGTACTCAGTTATGAATGGTAACAACATAGATGATAGGAACATGAGGAGTACCATAAAATAATCACATTCACTGTGTGTCAGGTTTCTACTTGTCTTGTTGTTCAAAGCTCTGTATATACATAAAATATATTGATGACTTTTTAATAAACAAGATAAATTATTTTATGTCCAAAAATTAGCTGCCCTAGCAAAGACATGCCATGTGTAATACTAGTTAGCTACTAGTCTGTTTGTGAATATATGATAGTATCAGAAATTAATACTTATAGCATTATATATAACAAAGCAAATTTTTTATTGGCACAATCAAATCTTTACTCCACAACACTGAGAAAAATAACCATTTCAAAGTAATTTTTTTTGTTAACCTTTAAATCTAAGTTTGAGCATGGTATGTTAATACAATGAACGGCACTCAAGCCTAACTTGAGCAGACATTTTCATGGACTGATATGTGCTTGCTTGAGTTGAAAACGAGCTTGGATTATCACGCATACTTTCCATAGTCATCGTAGTTCTATCGTTTGACGCTAGATGCTACTGTTTTGTGTGAAATGGCTTCGGAAATGCTATACCGTGTCAGGTGAATCTGTGTTTTTGCTGCAGTGACAATGGCAAAAAGATCGCGCAAGAGTGACGAATTTTACGAACGGGAAGAATTTTATGCTTCTTCATAACGGCAGTTCTGATTCTTTGTATGAACTATTGTTTGAATATTCAGACACATCAGGTTTGTATGCAATTATTCAAAACCTACCGCATGTGCTTGAAACTAGGGATGTGCGAAAGTGACTTCATCCACACAAAATGAAAGTGAAAGAAAATTTATCTAGTTTCGCGAAAGTGAAACGAAAATGAATTTTTAATTGTTCTATTAGATAAATCTATTCTTAACGAAAGTTAAGCGAAATTTTTTAATTAACAAAGAAAAAAGTGCCCCAAAATTTGCTCTTCAGTAATAAATTCTATTACATAAATCATTTTGGTGCCTTTTGATGTATCTAAAAATGACAAGTTCATAAACTTATGTTTGATGACATGCTAGCAGGATACAATATAACCTCAAATGTCATTTGAAATTTTCTACAGATGACGAACCAATAAAATGCTTGTGTTACTACAGTTTAAGGTTGAGATGCACTAAAGCTACATGAACTTGTTTCTAGTGATGGGTCGAATCCCAGTTTTCCCGAATCCGAATCTTGAATTTGAATCCCAAACAGTACCTCGAATCCACCCCTGAATCCGAATCCAGGTCTTAAAGGTTTAATTATAAAATAATTTATAAGTTAAGAGAAAAAATTAAACATTATGCAGAATTATTTAACCCTTTAAATTTTTATTTAAAAAAACAAGGATTTTGACACAGTCTGGATCAAGACGATTCCGTTTTTGTTCACATATGTTTCCTGCAGTGCTGAACAAACGTTCAGAGAACACTGTTGCAGGTGGTGAACACAAATATTTTTTGGACAGTTTATGTAGCCTGGGTGAACACGTAGACCGAGTTTTCCAGTATTCGAGGATGTTTATTTCTGCATTAACTGTAGGATCACGTAAGAATCTGGTCACTTCATCAATTGCTGTAGAATCCGACTTGGTGGATTTAAGGCATTCAGACATTATCTGTAAGTACAGTGATTCATGTATCCACGGAAATCGGAAAACGAAATTCAACATCCGACGGAACAATATTTTGTAGTTACCAACTTGACATTTGTTTAAAGTCCCAAATGAAGATAAACGCTTTCCTGAAATATTTAATGGAAACTGAAAGGCGCCATCTTGGCTCCAATGGTTTTAGGCCATAAGAAATATTGTTGTGCGTATTTTAAAATTAAGCCTCACTAAAGCATAGTGATTAATATGCCCGAAGTTAAAAGTGACGGGGTGTTTTCTCTAGTTTACCCATTAAAATTCTTTATATTAATATTAGTTATTTTTTGTGTAGCTCAAAATGATTGGCTAACAAATTCATTGGTTGGCCTTCATGGAATTCTCAGATAATACATATTTTAACGTTGGTAGTCTACACAAACCAAACTTGGTCCTAAAAAAATTCATAAATAGAACGTGTATCAGAATATTTAAAATTGAATCGCAATTAAAATAATAATTGTATAATGTATTAATTTTTGTCATTTATTATTTCATTGTTATTACTACATGTGCGACCGTAACTTGTGATGAAAGTCGGCATTATTGTTGTATTACTAAGTAACAGATTTCTCGGTAAAGTTATTAAAAAAAAACAAGATTCATATTACTAGTCTAGATCCTAAATGTGCTTTATTTTATTTTTTAGCATATTCTGAGAATACATCTGTGATTTATGCCTTATTTAATGCCAATGTAGCGACAATGCATCCATGTTCATGAATATAAAGTAAGTTTCCAAAATCAGTACATGCTTCATCATTTTTTTTTATATAATAACGAATTAAAAGTACAATACAGTAGAACCTCGTTAATCCGTGATGCGCTAATTCGGGAATCGGATAATCCGGGACGATTTAAAAGAGCAGAAAAAAATAGAAGTAAAAATTGTCAGCGCTTAAAATTAACGTCACGCGGGCCGGCGGCCGGCAAACACTGCAAGCTATCGCATGGGCCGCCAAACTCTGCAATGCTGTTTGAACCGACCCTTTGTGTCGCCCCCCTCTCAGCTGTCACATTTGTCACTCTTTAAACTTGAGGGGGATGTTATGACTTCTGTTTCCCATCTCCCTTTGTTTGTTTCCACCTGCCAACGCACGGCAGGCGCCTAGCGAGTGACGTGTCTGGCTGGCATTCGGCTGTACCGAAGTGGGCGAGGGGGGGAGGGTGCAAGGTCAGCACGATCTTATGTTTCTCTCTTCTGATGTTGTAAATGACCGTGAACTAATGGCTAGGCAGTGCCATATTTTTTTAAGCCGAGACACTAATTCGAAGACAGCCGGCCCTACCGTGAACGGATTATCCGGGTTTATTTTCTTTTTTTTTTACAGGATTTCAACTATCCGGGCATCGGCGGGTCCCAATTAACACGAATAATGGGGAGTTTACAATTTTTTATCCATCTGCTGCCAAGGCGCAGTAAGCCTCGGGAGATGTTACGTCACATGACCTTGGCCTTAACCCAGCTGCACGCCGGTGTCTGAGAAGCTTGACAAGACCTTCCGGGCTTTTAATCGTTAGTCCGTGAAATTTGGTAATCCGTGATTATCTCGGTCCCGACCATCGCGTATTAACGAGGTTCTACTGTACCTCAATATGATGTGTTCCAAGGAAAACGTAATCAGGCCAAGTAAATTGTAAGCATTTAAGTTTTTATAGTACTACATTTACATCAATATTTTTCCTCGAATCCCGAATCTTTTCCCTCGAATTTCGAATCTTTCGAATACTAGAGATTCGGTGGGATTCGAGGATTCGAGGATTCTACCGGCCCATCCCTACGTTGTTTCATATTTAAAATTAGGCTTTTCTAATTATCCTATCATCTGTTCTGTTTTGGCACATCATGCCTTCAAGTTTCGACTACTCAAATTCATAAACAAACATTATGAAAATTAAAAAGTTCTTCAAAACACAGCCCCATGTCACTCGTAAATTTCAAGAATCAATCCAGATCTTTCAGTGCACAGACTATTTCCTTTACAGTTGTACACAATGTAGCAGTCTATGATAATATATTTATCACGTGCATGGTACTGACGAAAAAACACGTGACTTACTGCGGAACGGCCGCCATCTTGCACCACTCACACATGGCTAGCTCAGGAAGCTGTAGACCAGGCAAAGGGACATAGTCAAAACAAAACATAACAAATGGTTGCTGCCGAGTGGTCATTACACGCAGTGACTTGTTGACCTTTTTGTCTAATTGGCTGTATATTATGAGGATTTTATATGCCAGACAGAGTATGTAAAATTTAAATAAAGCCGACGACAATGTTTTTGTTTGGCCGTGCGCGAATATAAGTAGGTACATTCTTTGTTTATGTGTATACGGTAAATACTAAATAGTGTACTAACAGTTCTGGAATGTATGTTTTACGAATATAGTACCTACACTACTGTTTGAAAGCAAATGAATCATGTAAATTTTAAAATATTGCATGATTTTGTTTTGATGCCTAGGCCTACTGTAATCACGTTTGAATTTTGTTTACTTTATCGGCCATGTTTGTTCACATTATGATTTTACAGTATTTTCACTAACGTGAGTTTTTTTTCATCATCACATGGAAATCTTTTTTCTAATTAATGTCTTTATATGATTTGCATATGTTATTACGTTCAACTAGAACAAACGAACTTCGGTAAGCTATTGAACTTTTGTTTGGCTTGAAATATTTCGCTAAAAACGAACTTCGACAGATGAAATTCTTACCAAAATCGAAAATGAAAGTAGCAAAATTTCGATTTCGGTTTCGGTATACCGAACATTCACAAAACCCTACTTGAAACATGTTTTACCTACGTATAAATACGTATAATATTTGTACATTCTTAACAGGAATGATTTTATTTTATACTAGCAGTGCCCGCGACTTTGTCCACATGGACTTTGTTGGGGGTATTGTGACTTTCTGAGATAATATGGTAGATGCACAGTTTTAGGTTATTCTCAAAACACTCATAACCAATGGTATATTAAAGTACTTCTGCGTAAACTATTTTTTTAGTTTTGTCTTCCGGCAGAAGTAGAAATTGATTTTCTCCCGAACCAGATCTCAACAGAGCAACATATAGTTGCCCGTGCGAAAAACACTCTTGGCGTAAATCTATTCCTACATACTTAAATGTTTGTCCCTGGGCCTTATTAATTGTTACCGCAAACGATACTTTCACCGGAAATTGAATTAGCTTAAAGTGAAAAGGCAAATCCGTTGGTATCATAGGTATGCGAGGTATCAGCACTGTTTGCCCTACTGCTGGACCAGTCAATACTGTAGCACCAATCACGTTATCGCGAAGGAATTTTACTTGGAGTCTGGTTCCGTTGCATAAATTTGGTGGTTTAAGATTCTTTAGCAGCACAATTGGACAGCCAGTTTTTAATTTGAGTGAATGTGAGGGAAGGCCACTCAGATTTAAAGAATTTAAAAATTCTTTTGGATAATGTACCGCATCTTCTTGATCCACTACTTTATCAATGAACCTGTAGTTCACTCTATCTCCTGGAAGTATACCCAGTATCATGTTATTGATGTCAACGCTACTGTTTCTAGCTGCCAATATTGCCCTTTGACACATCACTGGTAGTCTTTGTTTTCTATATGGACTATATGGACTACATCTGGGTACACTTTAGAGATTAGGTCTTCAATGCTAGTCATACATGCACGTGCAATACTTAATACTTATTTGGCTACAACACTAATACTTAAATTTTAAATATCGCGATATCTTTTAAATGAAACGTCCGAATTGAATAATTCAAAAAGTTATAGAAAGGTATTGAATTCTTCTTGAATATGCAGTAATTTATTTTGATAAGGATTAATACCAAGGTACACAATAAAGAGTTTTTGAAGCGACGGCATTTTAATTATTTAAAAAAATAAAAGAAAACACTAATTGTGAGATAACTACAATAGTTAGAAATATGGTTACGCAATATTTTTTGAAGACAATTATATGTTCTACAAAGTGGTAGTACATTGTTTTGTTCTATAATCAATAGGTTTCGCAGCGCACGCCATGTAAGGATTTTTTCGGGTCATATTTTTACACCTTGGGTTACCTCATTGGACTTTTAGTAAGGATCACTAATGTTATTGATAATATAATATAGCCTATAGCCTTCCTCGATAAATGTACTATCCAACACTGAAATAATTTTTCAAATCGGACCAGTGGTTCCTGAGATTAGCGCGTTCAAAAAACAAACAAACAAACTCTTCAGCTTTATAATATTAGTATAGAGTACAGATGAAGATTTTCAAGAAAACGGAAGAGCAGTTTTTCTCAGGAAACATGTCCTGATTTTGTAAACTACAATATAAACAATTACTCTGTTACTGTCCCTTTAAAAGCAAATCAATAAAATGGCAGTGGAAAAAATATTTTTTCCCACCTCTTTTTGATGTCAGTTACAAATTCATTCATTTTGTTAAAAAAAACCTGGGCCTGATGGTAACAAAACTGGTTTGGAAAGCTTAAAAGCTCTTGAAAGTTCAATCATAATCCTCAGCTACAGATCGTTTGTCTGCTGGCCATTTTCTGGAGAAATTTCTGCCAGCTGAAAAAAAAAAACCTACCCCACAAGATAGTGGGCCCTGTGGGCGAGAGGCAGTGGCGGCTGCGAAATACATAGCATGCAATTTATTTACACTTTTAATATTAATTCGTAAGGAAGACACTCTCTCTAAATGGTGCGGGAATTTATTGAAACAAAAATAATAAAATTTTTAATTAAATATAATTCTTGCACTCCAATTTTTATTCTTAGTTCTTAGGGAAGGTGGCGTAAACCTATACTCTATTTTTTTCAGACCATCGACCGAAGGGCAATAAGTTAGAATCGTGCGTAGTTGTTTGTATGGTTTTCCAGCAACAACCAAGTTTCACTAAAAAGCCTGGCTAAAACAAAAAAAAATCCTTAAAACAATTTCAAACAACTTTCACGCTCAATTATTTCCTCAATGATTGCGAGCCCACTCCAGAAATTCTCTTCCATACACTTCATTTTTAAGACTTAATATCCTGTAGTTCTGTGATATAACAGTTGTTTTAGGTTTCAAAACACACCAAATTATGTTCCTTAGGCAGTGTCATGATAAATTACTGTTAATTTATAAATTATGAAACCAGTATTAATTTAAAATTATAAGGTTGAAAGTTTGTAAGCAGTCCCCTAAACAACTTTATAGCACTAACTAGAAATGGTAACTAAACCTATGTATTTTTTTTGAGTGGGTAGATTAAAATAATAGGTAATAAGTTAATGTTTAAGGTTTGTTCCTTGATAAGCTTTTCACTGAAAAGTGCATAGGCCTGTCGTCAAAAATCGTATAGGTAAGCCTAATTTATTCTCGTATTGTATTTGTTGCATAGGTGGACGTTCTTTTTTTTCTTTCAAGATAATTCTACTATTAATTGAAACAGATGATCAAAATGAAAACTCGAGACGTACTGTGTTTATTTAAAGTTGAAATAAAAATTGTTAAATTGCATGTTTTAAATGGATATTATTAGTATTGAAATACTGTATTTAGTGAGCAGTAGAGTACAGAGCAAGCATTGGTGTAACCAGGGAGATATATCACCACTCCACTTGTTGAATTGTAACCGTATTTACTCACATATAGGTCGCGGCAATTTTACCAGATTTGATGGAGGAAAAATGAAGTGCGACCTATATGTGAAGAAAAATTTTTTAAAATTTTTTGAGGATTTTTTTTTGCAATACAGTAGAATCCCGCCGATGCGACCGCCCTCTGATGCGCCCATTCCGTTTATACGACCGTTTTTTGAGAAACCGTGAAAATTTTGAGCAGAGAAAGTCGAAAATTTGAGTAAAATCGGCTGAAAAACAAGTCTGTTACACTTTATTGGGCGCTATGTGTTCACGTTTATCTTGGCGAGAGCTGTACTGTAAGCAGGCAGGCATACAAAATACGGCTAAAAATAGATACCACTCCTCGACTGTCCATGCGGCAGTGTCTAGCCGAGCTCGGCGCGTCCACTATCGCACAAAAAGCCGTCTCAGCTGTTATCTTACCCGCCCGCACGAAAAGCCACTTTATGCGTGAGAAACTGTCAGCATCCTCCTCCCCTCCCACACCGCGTGCGGCAAAAGCCAGGTTGTATAGTCCATTCTTGGTAAAATAAATATTTTTATGGGCTTATACGACTGTCCTTCGCCGTTAATAAATACTTTATAAGTATAAGTTATTATGATACTATTTTTTTATTAGTCACACAGCAGTTTCTGCTGAAAAATCACTAATACCACGAATTTAGCAGGGCCGTAAATATATTTATTTTACTGCATAGTTACTTTTCCATCTGCATTAGAACGTGTTTTTTTTTTCTTTTTTTTTATACGCTGTGAAGGGTCGTGGAAAAGATAATTGCTTGAGCTGTCAAAATAAACATCGCTGACAGCAAGGGCGGTAGCGCATCCTGTCGGTCTGTCACTGTGATTATTTACTCCAATAACATGTCACAGCATTTCACGATAGCATTGTTCTTATATCTTTCGTTTATAGCCGAATGTTTTTTACCTGATCCACACAAGTTCCTTCGCCACGTTTTGAACGAAAATAACAACCAGCCGGCTAGCATAGCCGAACTCGTGTGACGTGAATTCACTAAGCGTGAGTATTTATCGGAACCCATAACGAAAACCGCTGTAAATATAAAAATTCATAACAGGCCTTTTTTATTCGTAATTAAATTTACTACAACTTTTATTGTGCATTTTTTCATTACAAAGCACTGTTTTCGAGTTATAGTCTACAATTAAGACATTTTAAGAAGTCAGGAATCTAACTTGACTTCAATTTTCTATATTTGGTTATTACAAGTACTTGTTGTTACAACAATTTATCACGCTCTCGTAGAAGCGGAGTTTTACAGTACCCGTTAACTCTTTCGTGCATGGCGCGCCGGCCGTTCGCGTCATTAAATTACCGGTGCGACCTATATGGGGGGAATCTTGAATACCAAATTCAAGACCTCGAATTATGGGTGCGGACTATATGCGAGTAAATACGAACTGTGTCCGTAAGTCCTCTTGTTTCAGCCGCTGTCCCCTATTGCAGTAATAAATGGTGTAATATTTTCTACATTCCCTTTGGCAACAGCTAGTTCTTTTTCTTTTTCATTCTCTATAATTTTATTAGAAAGTGTGGTAAGCGTGGATGACTTCCAATCTAAAGGTTATCGGTTTGAATCTCGGCAACTGCGAATTTTTTTTGTACTTGTAAAAATAAATACGTCGCACGCAACATTTCAAAAGTAATAAATATATTTGAATTAATGAATGCAAATAAAAGTAAATTTATTAATTAAATTGTACATTTCATTTCACTCCTTTGATAATTCAATAAAATTGATTCAATTTTATTCATAAAAGTATGCAGAGGTAGATTTTATCATACAAAAGATACAAAAATTAAAAAAAATTTCCTCCTCAAAGAATATAATATTTTTAATGCCTAAAAGGTTTGGTTGCAAAAACCAGGGTGTCTACTGACCCTGGAAAACCTGGAAAACCTGGAAATATCAGGGAATTTTGTAATCAGGGAATAATCAGGGAAAAATCAGGGAATTTTTTTAAAAATCAGGGAATTTTTGTTTGGTAGGTTGTAGTTGGCAATACGTTTTTTGTTTATTGATCAGCTTGCATTGACGTGGGATCATGTGTATCCCCTCCCATTTTTATTTACCATCAGATTCGGAAGAGTCGTCAAATCACGTGATACTAACTGGTTCAAGCTGGTCTGTTATCCTGCTGACGTACGTGCTGCAGCATGTGCTTCCCACGTTCAGATTATACCGACAGGTGCATTTAATTTTAAGTATCTATGGATGCCCTCAACTTAAACTGGACATTTTTGTTATCTTTGAAAACAGATATCACAGACACTTTTGGTGAAGATTCGCCATTGTTGCTAGAAATTGGTAGCTGTGGGCTTCATACGGTCCATGTTGCTTTCAAAACTGGAATTTCTGCTACACAATGAGACGTTGTTAGTTTTTTGAGGCACAGTTACTATTTGTTTAAGCACGTACCTGCAAGGATGGCAGATTACATTAGAATAACTGGATCAGAGCTTTTTCCCAAGAAATTTTGTGCAATCAAATGGAATACTGCAGTTGCTGAGCGTGCCATGAAAATGTTACCCCATCTAAAGAAATTTGTTAGTGAAGTTTCTATTTCATCTCTCTCTTTCAGTGTAGTGAAATGTGCTCTTGAAGATAATCTAAAAGTAAAATTGACATTCTTCCACTTTTTGGCGTCAGAGCTGGAATTGTTTCTCACAATGTTCCAAAGTGAAGCACCCATGGCACCTTTTATCTATGATTCACTGGTAGACATTTTATTAGCTTTGGCAGGAAAGTTTTTGAAACCAGAAGTACTGAAGAGCTTTAGGGAGAAATGCAATTATCTCGATTGGATGTAGATAACCAGGAAAATCTATTGACTGCAGTGGCGTAGCGTGCCATCTCGGCGCCTGGGGCGGGAGACCCATTTTGCCGCCCCCATTCTATAGGTGCTTAGTTAAAATTAAATTTCACATGCAATGAGGTACCTTTTATTGAAGTTAAAATAGGATGAGCGGTTTTACAAGCGGATTCTACGGGCCTTATGAGCAGCGAAGTCAGAAATAACTTTGTCAAAATCAATATTAGCAGCCAATTCTTGTTCAATCGACAATATAGCCAAGTTTGATAGTCTAGCGGAGCTCATAGTAGATCTGAGGTAATTTTTTATTAGCTTCAACTTCGAAAAACTTCTCTCACAACTTGCATCACTAATTGCCAAAGTCAAATATATACGAATCAAGATGACTATATTAGGAACCGAAATTCCGAGATTCAGTTTTTGAATGAACTGGAGGAGCTCCAGTGGTCCTTTACCACTTATATCTTCCTCTGATTCAGAACAGGCAACAACAACAAACTGCTGAAGACGCTTCCGCTCCATCTGAAACTCGTCCTTGTCGATGTCTTCAAATACATGGGAAAGATCACACTCAAACTTGCTGTCCAAAAGTTTCGCTGGCATCAAAAATCCGAACTTGTCCGATATTTCTTGAATTTGCTGGAATCGAGTCGTCATTTCTTGAATGATCTTGTCGAATGATGCGATAATCTCTCGACGGATTTCCTGTTCGTGAGACAAAGCTGCATCTTCAGAAGATTCATCGCCATGCATGCGTTTTTTCCTGCGAATTCTTCTCGTTTTGAGTTCGATTCCGAGTTTTTCGCAGAGAGTCTTAGCAAAGTCAATTGCTTCTTGCACAAACGGTCTCTACTTTCCAATAAGAGGGGTTTCTAAGCGCAGAGTTTCTGAGCACACTTATCCACACTTAGTCCTCGTTGCTGCAGGTAAATCTGTGCATCATCTACTTCAGGTAGCACTGCAGCCCAAAAGCCAAGAAAAGTTAGGAAGTTAAATGACTGCATGGCTTTCAGGAGAAGACTGGCTCCCGATCTTGTTTCGGAAGTTTGAGATGAATCTGTTAATTGTTCCAGTACCTCAAGAACTACCTCAAACTTATTTTTAAGCATCTTGACAGCTACATGTCTAGCGCTCCAGCGCGTTTCAGTGACTCGTTTTACTGCTTGACCTGTGAGGGCAACCAAAGCGTTCCATCGAACAGTTGATGCGGAAAAGAAGGCAAACAGCTTCTCCAGAGTTCCAAAAAACGTCACGGAATCCACTGATTCAGAAGCAGCGTGTACCCCAGCCAAGTTTAGTGAGTGGTTTGTGCATGCAACGAATATAGCTTTCGGATTCAGTGCTTTAATCCGGGCTTGAACTCCATTGTGGATCCCTGACATTGTGGCAGCATTGTCATAAGCCTGTCCTCTCAGATTCTGTATGTCCAGTCCGTCTGATGTCATCTTCGCGATTATATCGTTGCTGAGATCTTCTGCATTTTTTCCTTTTGGTTCGAAGAAGTCAATGTTGCTGAGATCTTCTGCATTTTTTCCTTTTTGTTTGAAGAAGTCAATGAAAGATTCTACCACGGCGACTTTTTCTCCTTCGATATACGTATCGCAGAACTTGGCTCATTTGGTCATTGTGGGAGATGTATGGTGTACTTTCGAAGATTACGCAATAATATTTAGCTTCTTGAATACGACGGATGATGGTGGATCGAACTTGCTGTCCCAGTAAGTTTATAAATTTATTCTGGGTTTCTGGAGATAGATACGAAACTGAGACTCTTGCTCCCAGCTTTATCTTTGTCAGGTGTTCCATTAGAAGAGGGTCGTATTTAGCTAGGAGGTGCACTAACTCCAGAATGTTCCCGCGATTGCCACTATCATCTCCTCGAATGTCTTCTCGATGTCCTCTGAAGGCCAGATTCTGTTTGGCTAAGAACTGGATAATATTCAGCAACCTGTACAGTACATCTCTCCACTTCTTCTCCTCACTTTCGAAAACTTCTTGTTGTTTCTGATCGATGGTTGCTTTACAGTTCAGGCGAACTTCCAACTCCTTCCATTTCAAGAAGCTCTGTTCATGGCCCAGGCTATTTTCATAGTCTCCTATTCTTGGATTTAGATTCCACCATTTGTTGAATCCTTCTTCAGATGCGAAGTTAGAGCCGGAATTGCCAAACAGCTTGCAAGAAAAACAATACAAGGATTGCTTCAAAGGCGAGTACACCATCCATGTTCGGAGAACCTTTTCGCCGTTAGATAATGGTTTGTAGAACCGCTCTTTGGTTAGTTTTCGGGTACCGCCTTTCGTTGAAGTCCCTGAGCGAACAACATCGGCAAATTTGGAATCGATGTGCTGTACTGAGTCAGATCCGCGGCATACTAGATGCGTTCTTACTTCCTCGGTCATAGGAGAAGGCTAGCAACCTACATCGTCGAGATTCACATCTTTGATTTCGGCAGGAGCAGAAGGCACGATTTCAATTATGTCTTCTTTGGCAACATTCACTTTTTCTGCAGGCTTATGACTAGATGCTTGAGGTCCTTTTGATGAGTCGACTTCGTCTTGACCCTGCTCTGTGGTGGGACCAGAACTACTTCCAACTGCGACGGCAGGTACGTCTTCTTCTTGTACCTGTAAAATAAGTTATGTATTCCCATGAATATTGGCCGGAGGACACGTTCGAATTTAAAATAAGTATTTTATCTATCACAAAACAAAAGTGGTTTTGGTGACGGCGCGGTTTGCCGGGCTTATAGGAAAATTTTCGAACAAAATTGATTTTGTATGGCAGCTACCTTTTTTAGAGTTTCCCGGTAAAAACTGACTGAGTAAGCCATGTTATAGATGTTATTAAAAGATAAAATTACGCGAAATTTGAGAAAAATCGTTGGCGCCATTTTTGAGCTAAATGAAAAATTATGTTTTCTTTGTATGACAGGTACCATAAATAATCAAGTTATCCAAAAACAAAAAAAAATATTCCTTGATTACTACTAGATTTACAAAACATCCCCTATTGAAGTTTTAAATTCAAGTAGCAGGACAAAATTCAGTCGTAAACTTAAAAAGATGTACCTTAACTCAATGTAATTTATGTTAATATACTCCATACTTTTTAAACAATAATCAATGTTCAAACAGCTATTAGAGAAATTTTAAGTGTATTATAAAATAAGATTTAATGAACGAGCGTGACTCCGTACTCGCAGACAAACCTAGGAGAATAGGGTTTGCGAGACTAATGTAAGAAATATTGTAACTTCTGTAAACAATAAATAAATAATAATAATAATAAATAACTGGAGTAATTCTAGGCCATGCATGATTCTAGATGGAGGAATCATATACCTACTTACACTGGAATCACTTCCGCTGCTGCAGGATGCCACCGAAGACGTTAACGTGGCTTTCGAACCAGAACTGGAACTAAAATATTTCAGTAATGCACCTTGAGACTTCTTCGCATCTGCTTCTTTCTTAGCCTTTTTTTTTTTTTTTGCGGAATCCCGCACCGCTTTCTTTGACTCTTTTCATTTTCAAAAACTAGTTCAAAGATTGGGTAAAGTTCTAAATGTTTAGTTTTAGAAGATTCAACAGTATTTAAAAGATCGAAACACAATCAAAATGACTTTCGTTCCCTATCCGAAACTCTCGCGAAACAAACATACGAGTAAAGCGTGATTGCGTAACGGTACTTCACGATGCACTAAAACAAACAAAGATCAGTACTGTAGCATGTGTGCTACAGCTGCTACCTTTGATAATGTTTATGTTGGCAGAAATGGTTAACGTATTTTATTAATCTTTCGGATGCCCTGGTAATAAGAGTTATTTTAGATTTAAGTTGGTTATATGTTGTTTTAAAAAAGAAATTTGTAATTATTATTTAGTCTAATTATTTTTAAGTTTAAGATTTTAAGTTATAAAATTGGTCTGGAAAGTTCGAGGACTCTATACCGAATATGTTGGTAATCGCTGCGCTAGACGGCGCGCGAGCAGAACAGCTGATTGTGTGACGTCAGGTGAGACGGGCCAGCGGAGTCGCCTGGTAGGCCCAGGCGGGCGCGCACGTGAAGTAAAACGCGGGTTGGCCATGGTGATGGTTCCACATCGAAGTAACTGTATACGAGTGTTCCTTTTTGAATATGAACGGGGTTCATTTATATAATTTAGAACGCTTTGGTACGATGAACGCGAGTGGTTGGTGAGGCGTGTGTGAATATCACGAGGATTTTCCAAGGATGAATTATGTGCGCCGAAATAAACTCCAAGACGGTATGGCGAAGGATTCGTCATATCCGTACAATTACCTGCAGCTACGGTAACGTATAATGGCAAGGGTTTGCCATTAAAAACACTCGTGAGCAAACGAGTGTATTTGGTGACCGGACATCACGACGTCAAAAAGCAAGTAAGTGCCAGCCGTGCCACTGCCCCGTTGACCCCTTTGACCCCTGGTGCGAAACTATAATTTGTGGATTTTTGGGATTTAAATTAACGGACTAATAAAACTGACACTGGGATTTTACGTTCAGCGTGTTTCACCCAATCCCTGCCAGACCTAGAAGAAAAAAGACGTCGACCGTTAGAAAATGACTTAACTGAGAAGGGCTTGTAAAACCATAATTTCTAATTTGCTAAATTTTTGGTATATTTATTTGCATGTTAAGGTGTGTCAATTTTTTGCTAGATTTCGCCTATGTTAATTGGTATTTACAGCGGTGATACGCCCGGTGCGTATCTATATTTGTATTAGTATGTTCTTATATATTTTAAATGCCTTTTTGGTAATTATATTTAATTTTCGGAGCTCCGAAGTATATGATAAAATTATAATTTTTTGGGGGAATTGTTAAAGTATTTTTTTAGTATTATTATATAGCTATTTTTTATAAGTAGTAATAGGGTATGTATTTTATGATGGATGCGCCGATTTGTGATGAAACGATTTTATGATATATATATATATGTGTGTATATATATATATATATATATATATATTAATTGTTGTCATATAAATTTTGCGTCTTTTTAAGTTGCTGCCTCCTCTCACTGTTCGCAACCTTATTAGTATTTTTTAAGCCTGCTATTAGTTTGGTTTTTAATATTTTTTTGGGTTTACCTGCGCTCGCGGTACGGGGCAATATAGGAGTTTTACTGTGTCCCGGTTTGCGGAAGTTGTTTGGTTTGCCCTGGGTTAAGGTCAAACTTTACAGTACAATGCGTAGTACTAAATTCAATGAGTGCGAAAGGGAGGCATCGACACGGGCCGACGCGTGAAACAAAAGATTTTGTATGAGTAATGAACACAATAAGGAGTGCCGCTCAACTCGGCTCGCGTGCGCCGGGCGGCGCGGCGTGATGCGATGTTGCCGTTCGTATGTAAACAAACAAACGTTATAAAGAGCTTTGTAAGTGATTTCGCAGTTTTTCTTTTAAATAAATATTAAAAAATAGTTGGTGCGCAAAATTTTAGATAAAAATGGAACATTATAGTGTGTCTGACACATGTCATGAATGAATCATAGATCAGATCTCAACCCACTTCACTGGCCTCCCGCCCCCGCGGGCTGCCGCCCGGGGCGGGCCGCCCCCTCCGCCCCACCCACGCTACGCCACTGATTGACTGCTAACAATATCAAGTTGGGTTATGCAGTACGCCATGCCATCAAGAAAGAGAAAGTACCAGAAAAGTCTGTCCTGTTACAGAAAAATGATAGGACTTGTCTAAAGGTTATGGTAAAAAATATAGTTTAAAAAACTAAAGAAACATGGTTTTAAAGATTATCAAACTAAAAAGTAAAAAATAATTTTAAAATTTAATTTATGACAATAGTATGTAAGCAATACTAGTATAAATGAGAAAAAAGCTTGAGGCGCTTTGTGCCATATTTTTTGTATATTAAGCAAACAAAACAAAAAGAAAAGGAAGCTACAGACAAGAAGAAGGCAGAAAAAAGAAGAGTTTAAGAGATCAAGACATTGCAGTTGAAGAAGGCTTGAATGTTGGATTTGGCTCGTTCTGAAGTAAGTGCAATAGACGCAAAAGTTGATTCACTGCGAAATTGATGGGAGCTTCCTTTTACTAATGTTTTTTGCAAAAGGAAGTGTGTGAAATATTTGTAGCAGCATGTTTTATTTGCCATCAATTGAGTCACTTTGGCCACGTTTGGAAGAAGGTAATTTTTTTACTAATTTAAGTAAGTTGAAATACTTTGAAACCCGTCAATGTAATATTATGCAGTTTTTTTTTCTTTCAGTTTCTTGGAATGTCGTAATTTTGTTAAAGAAAACCTGGAAAAATTCAGTTTTAGACCTGGAAAACCTGGAAAAATCAGGGAATTTAATTTACTAGATCTGGTAGACACCCTGAAAAACCTATTACAGCTCAGTCTCAGGCCGAATATATTTCCTTTTCTTCTGGATCAATAATTTCATCAATGTTTTGTTATGACTAGGGACCCGGGAATTTCTTGAATAGCACTTGCCAAATTTCTCGAGTGAGGAAAGCAAAAATTCTTGAGTAAAATTACCAATATTCTTGTGTAAAATGCAAATTTCTTGAGTAACAATGTATACAAGATCAAAATAAATTTAAAAGGCGGTTTAAATTTGCTGCATAAAAGTTTACTTATATCTAATTTTAAATTAATTTAAAAAAAATTAAAACCAATTTTTAAACCAGTGTTCATGCGCATTAAGGTAATTCACATTTTTACAACAAGCAAATTAATAAAATAATGTAGCTTAGGTAAGATACTGCTCACTCAAAATAAATACACACATGTAAACAGTAAATAATTAGTTTTGAAGTAAAATGTCTAGTAGCTACTAGTGTTTTTAAGATTAATTTCTTGTAAATAGGTACACTTAAATGACAACTTCCAGAACCTCATGCAAAGGCTTCATATACATAGGAAGACAGAAGTTAAATATTGGTTGGACTTAGATTTGTTCTCCTGCCCTTCTAGTCGCTTTACAAACTAACCACTGTCAGAAAAATCCTGAAGGGCTGCCCATCCAAGGGGCAACAATTCAGACAAACTTTCAAAAACACTACTGTCAGAAAAATACTGATGTGCTGCCCTTCCAAGGGGCAAGTTTTCAGGATTATTTAAACATTTAAAGAAACATGTTTTCAGAAATTGGATGGGCTGCCCTTCCAGTCGCTGTACGAACACACCATTGCCAGAAAAATCCTGAAGGGCTGCCCTTCCAAGGGGCAACAATTCAGCTCCCCCCTGTGTTGGCACTTTCCTTCACTTCATCACTGAAGACACCTTCACCAAAAATTTGCAGTCTCCTCCTCACAAACTGGAGTTTTGGATAGACTTCTGAAGCCATAGGCTTAGAATTAGTTTCCAAGCTTACCAAGAATGGTTTAATGAGGGAACTGACTGATTTCACAAAGAGTGATTGTACATGCAGCATGCCGAGTTCCTCTTCGCCAAGGGTCTGTAGATGAGATGAACCACCATTGAAATTGTTCTCCCTTGCTGTCTCTGATCGCAGAAAAGCAAACAAGATCTTCCAGTTATCAGAAAGCCATTCAACTGCTGTCAACCAGGAGTTCCATCTGGTTACAACAGGAATAGGGAAAAATCCAGCACTAGAGCCTTCCTGTTGCAAAAACTTCTGGAAAGCATAACGTTTCTTCCTGGCATTTAAAAATATCTGCTTCACTGATATTACAACTTGGTTCAATTCTGAAAGACTGTTTTTCATGAGGATTCCAAGAAGATTCACTTTATGGGCCCAGCACTGCACTTGCACAACTGAATCAGGCAACAATATGGAAAGCCCATCAAAACAAGATTTCATGTAAGAAGCTGCATCACTTACAAATGCCACCACCTGATCGTAGCCAACCTCCATATCTTGCAAGGCATCAAAAATAGCTCTAGCACATGTCCTGCCATTTACAGCTTCTAATGAAGTCACAGCAGCAACATACTGTTGTTGAGTCACAAGGCTCAACTTTAGAGAGCAAAACAACATAAATATATCTCCCTAACGTGTAGTTTCATCTGACATTATGGCAACCCTCTTTTCTTTCAGTGCTGTAACCACTTCGTCCTTCATAATTTTGCTAAATGTGGCATGTAATCTCGGTGTAAGGTTTCACTGCTAGGCAGGTCTCCACCACCAACTATTTGTTTTTTCACCCACTTCCTGCTTTATCAAGTGGTGGATGTGATGAAGTCCATTTTAGTAACCAAAAAGTAAAACATGGAATTAGTATGTATTTTTTTTTTTAACAGAAATATACAACTCTAAGCTTTACCAAAAGGAAATGCAGGTTTATTTAAACTGTTCTTTAGCACTGAGTAGCAAAATTATGTAGCTGGCAGCTTTATTGTAAACTCCCAATAATTATCCGTGTTAATTGTGACCCCGCCGTTGCCCGGATAATTGAAATCCTGTAAAAATAAAAATAAATAAAAAAACCAAAAAAAAACAGGGTAATACGTTTCACGGTAAGAGCCGCCCTCGAATTAGTGTCTCGGCTTAAAAAAATAGGGCACTGCCTCGCCATGTGGTCTTTCTCCATCTGCTGGCGACGCGGCAGTCAACCACTCCTCCCAATGTTTCTTGTATTTATTTTTCCTACAACTCGGCGGCAAGTTAATCTTTACAGTTCCTTGTCGCACGAGAAAAACGATATTGTTTGCATCAAGAAAACCTGTCGTGATATAGGTACTCGTGAAGATTTCCTTCGCGTAGGTTGCTCGTTCACGGTCATTTAAAACATTTGTTGGAAGAGAGAAAGTTAACACTGCGCAAGATATGATTGTGCTGACAATGCACACATAAATTCAGGAAAGGTTTCCACCCCCCCCCCCCCCCCCCCCCCCCTCATTATCCCAACCCGTGGCCATTCTTCCAGCCGAATGCCAGCCAGACACGTCACTCGCCAGGCGCCTGCCGTGTTGCTGGGCCGAGCGGAAAGTAACACGTGAAGCAAACAAACAGAAGAAGAAGCGGTGGGGGGGGGGGGGGGGGGGGGGTAGAAGTAAAGGTGGGTTTACGATTGAAAATTAAGAATTAAGACTTAAGACTTAGTCGGATACTTACCATATGACTCTATGTAAACTAGTGGAATGGTTTATGATTGTCGTGTGTGAATTTTGACGGGTCGTGTGTGAACCATATGATGACTTAAGACTTAACAGAAATGGTTATATTTTATATTTTTCGTTAAGACTTAAGGGAAGCGACCAATCACAACAAACCGGAACCTTTCAACCGGAAGTTTATGTCTTATTATTGGACCGAGCGAGGCAGTATTTTGGGTTAGAATTCGTATATTTGTCATTTGTTATCATCATCCATTTCAAAAAATAGATATCCGATTTGTCAATAACCTATTTCAAACCTGCTTCTCCGTTTCGAACAATGGCCGACCATGTGTTTTGTGCTGTGATTGGTTAGAATTAACGACTTCTATGTCAATCATAAACTGGAAAAAGTAGTTTTGACTTAATCGTGTGCTCGATGTTAAGTTATAATTCTTAAGGAAATCAATCGTAAACCCTGCTTAAGGATATCCCCCTCGGGTTTAAAGAGTGACAAATGTGACATCTGAAAGGGAGGACGGAACAAAGGGTCAGACCAAACAGCTTTCTGACACAGAAACAGAGTGGTTAAAAATATTAAAGGGCCAAATGAAGAAATACGTCGGAGCGATGTCATTTTTTTACAGCTTCAGAATAACTATTAATTAATCTAAATTCAAGCACGGATAACCCAAAATTTGGATATTCCGGGCCCGGATAACCGAGAGTTTACTGTAGCTACTTGTGTTCCTGAAGTGACGTACTTTTTTTATAAAACAATAAAAAATAAAAAAGGATTTGTTAATGGTTCTGTGATATACATTTCCAATAATGGTGAAAGATAATGCATGCCAGCATTATATCGTGTAACACTACCGTACCTTCGCTTCCTTGGCGCCTTCGACAGCTTCAAACATCGTTTTCTGCCGTTTTACTTTCTTGACGGCTTCAGCGTGATTATTACTTCGTATGTGTTTCTTCACACCGTCGGAAGTTTCCCACGCCACTGTTTTATTGCAAAAACGGCATATTATAATATTTTGAGATTAAACCATTCCATCTTGGGAAAACTGTTTCACTCTTACGTCAATGTTTATTTTGGGCGGAATATCCGCATATATAAACGAACGTTAAGAATATGTGTCCACCCTACGACTATTCAAACCTAACTGGACCCAGCTGGCAATATGCCTGCTCCCCTTTAACACTGTTACACACTCACTGTTCATCTTCCGCGGCTATTGCAACCTGCTATTGTTGACGGATAAGTAGTAAACAACCGTCTCGCGCTCGCACAAACTTTTTTTTTGTCATGGATCCGAAAAATTCGCGTATAATCTTGAATACATACAGAAATTCGTGGGTACTACCGAATTTTAACGAATTCGCGAGTATTTCTTGATTCTAAAAACATTCTAAATCATTTTTATAATGGATTTAATATTTTTAACAACATTTTAAATGGTTTTAACATTTTTCGCGAATTCGCGAGTCGCGAATTTCCCGGGTCCCTAGTTATGACGTCACGTTAAACTATCATCTGTAAACCGACTTTACAGACAACCAATATTTTTTAATCAAACTAACATTTTAAAGTGATGGCACACAATTTTGAAGTCGATAGTTATCTTTTATCACCATGGTATGTCACCATAAAAAAAACAAATAGTGAAAATAATAATAATACATTCATATTTGCAGACAAAGTGAAAATGGGACCATATTTATTAACTTTATTGAAGTAATCTTAAGATTTCTTTACAAATTAAGATACTTAATTTCCCAATTCCTCAAAGTAAATAATTAAAAAATGCATTGCTGTACACTTTAAAATAAATAGTCAAATCCCAAATTCTCTTATCACCAGGAGTAACGACCTTCTCCAACATGAGAAAATTGGTTTAGAAATTGTAAAATTTGAAGGAAGGTGTTTGAAAAGTAACTTGTTACACTTATTTTGTGTACCACGTGTTGAGATTCTTTTTGTGTTAACTGTATACCATCCCACCTGTGTTATCTGCCCAAGGTTGACGACTCATTGAAGAGTACCTGGAATTTGAGATTCAGTGCTTTGTGTTTGTCACTGACGCCCACACACTTACATACCCACACCACTTTGAGGCAGACATTCCTCCAGCTGCCCCAAAGTAGTGGCAATCTTCTCAGGACTGTCATGTTTGCATGAAAATCTGCTTAGATTAGCAATTTATAACATGTTATCACTAGGTATAAACTCAAGTCTATCACTGTTTACAGCCATTTTAACTTTCACATAGTCGTGGAGCGTTATAAATACAACGCGGAACGAGGCAGGCGACGATGAGAACTGCCACACACAGGGTACGAGATAACATTGCGTGAAATATATATATACCACATAACTAAAAGTTGTTTAGGTTTCCAACTCTACAATAATAGCTGTCAGAAGAACCGTCCCGGATAAGAATATTAGTACGTTTTTGGCTATCTTCATGTCATTTACACAGTTCTCAGCACCATTCGGAATATTTACTGGTTTGGAGGAGGAAAAGTCGGAGTCCCGTTGGCCGAGGGTGGGTGAGAAGTATTGGCAACGCGGCAGGCGACTGCGTGCTTCTGCACGCAAGACAGGTGCAAGTCAACCTGCTCACGGCCAGAAAAAATAGCTGAATATGCTAAATGCTAAATATTTCTTGTTCTAATAAACTTAGGCATATTACATGATATACTTTTTTATCTTTACTTTGAAAGGAAAAATCTGGCAAGATCTAAATATTTGTATATATCACAGACTTGTTTTTCAGATCACATTTTAGATTTTCCTGAATATTAAAAACGTAAAATAAAATACTTACTGATATTTAGAGACCCGTGAACTTCGCGGATTCAATGACCTCCAGGATAGACTCCAATATCCTCTACACACTTGGGCAAATGCCAACTGTTCATTGGCTGTTGACTTGTGAGTCGTCTCGACTGGGTGGCCTGTGATTCGACATTTATATGAGTGAGGGTCTCTAATTGGCCCTCAGTCCTTCAGATTAACAGAGAACCAATGACAGAAGCAGCACTAAGGTATAATTATTTTAATTTTAGCATAACACGAAATGAATCCGCAAAATTCACGGGTCTCTACTGATATTTTTTCAACAATATGACCATGTTAGATGATTTCTGTTGTAAAACTGCGGCAAACAAGCTGAATACAAAATTTTTATCTGAAAAATTTAGAAGATTTAGGAAACATGTTTTAACCTGCGATTCCCCAGACCAGGGACGGCCCTAAGTCAGTATTGGTTGCAGAGTAGATAATACACGGGTGTGACTTAACGAAACAATATTGTCGTATCTTGCTCTGTTTTCTCGCATAATCGTCGCACATTTTATTCTAAAATCAAGTTTGAAAAGTAGGGGTGCAACGATTATACGGAAATTTTTTTTTTGGTAAAGTTGTTCATAAAAAACAAAACCCGTTCATGGAAAGTAAATTTATTTAAAAAAAAAGGTGGAGTATACAAGAGCATGCCAAATAATTTATATTAATAATTCATTAAACAAAAACCTTTCTTCAACTTTAAATAGAAAAACCAAAACTCTAATGCGAACGCAAGAAAGAATGCCGACTATCAAATGTAGTTCACTCGGCACCTGACAGAGTGTGCGTTGCATCCAATTGGCGAGATATCGATATTCGACTACGTGCACGCGCTCTATACGGGAAGCAACATAACCAAACATGAATGATGTGCTGGCTACATTTTTATAAGCCGTACGCCGCGGCAACACAGACAATCAGATAAAAAAATAAGGTTTAAACACGTCTTTAAAAGGAAATTTACACGTTAGACAACTTTGTATTTCCATTAATTAAATAAATAAGTGGTAGTGACCGAAATTAAATTTTAGATTTCTACTTTTAAACAGAAAAGATACCTACATCGGTACACCGTGGCAACGCAGACAATCTTATAAAGGAAATAACGTTTAAAAACGTATTTAAAAGAAATTTTACACGTCACACAACTTCATATTTTCCGTTAATTAAATAAGTAAGTGGTAATGACTGAATAAATATTAGATTTCTACTTTAAAATACATCGTTTTCTACGGAAAATATACCTACACAAAGCGCTCGGCATCTACTAGCAGGACCAAAAACATCATGTGACATTTACAAGAGAAGTTTTTTATCCCAATTTTGACGACCTAAAATATGGGTGCAACGATTACGCGAGTGCGATGATTATGCGATAAAAGAGGGTATTAAAAATGTGCCCATCTTTGTGTAGTAGCACAAGAAACAAATAAACAGAAGAATTTGTGAGGCAGTGCATTGCACGAGACTAGATAATCAGAAGACAAATGCGATCGCACATTATCAGTAGCAAAATTTTATGTTACAAACATTTGTAACTGTGATTTATCCAAAGGTTGAGAATTTCGTAGAAGCACTCCTATATTGATGTATCTTGCTAAAATCCACTGAAGCAAGTAAAATATGTAGTTCTATTTATGCATCAGACATTTGTTTTTGGATACAACCTGTTCTAAAAAAATTGAACAGATCTGCAATTAACTACCTTTATTGCAATTTAGAGTTTGGAAAACTTATTTATTAACAACTCTTCCTTTATAACAAGATTATGACAACAAGATTAATTTACACTGAAGCTAACATACACAACTGGACAAGAAATACTTTGTTATAAAAATAGTATTTACACACCAATTACTTGAGGTTATTCAAGCTTACAAGCAAAACCAAATTTACATAAATTCTGAATTTAAAATATGTACAGAGTTAAGTGAATAAAGAAAACTAATTAATTTAGCCAATATGATTCTTGTCTCTTACTGAATTAAGCGCCAAGTATTTATACAAAATATAATACAGCTACAATTTCCACTAACCGAAATGTTTAAATAAAATAAATTACAATAACAAATGTACATAATCCTTACACACACATACAAAATTGTGTGCATTGGTAACTGCAAATAAACATTCTTTACTAATTACCTAACTAAATAAATATTCAAATACATAATATATACAGATTCTTTGGCCTAATTATATTAAAAAATCATACATTACAAACAAATATAGTAAACTTTTCATAAATAAATAAATCTTAGGTAACAAAATTCTTGCATTAAAAAATTATGAGAAATCCATGTACGTATATCAATATCTGTTATGAATTACATACAGAGTAGCTAAACAACTTAATGATTTGAAATCAGCACAGAATTGAGACCTATTAAATCATTAAGAAATTAACATTCAAACTACTGCTTTGTAATAACACATAATGAATTCTGTGCTAAAAGAATGAAAGCAAGTTAAGCGTAGTTATACTACTTAAACAATCACTAATTTCCTATTATTTCTACACTATTACTATGAACAACTATTACTAATAGTATATCACAGAATAATCAACAGATGCATCAGAATCAAGGTGCTGAACATTTTGTGAGACAGATAATAAATCATTAACTAGTAGCAAATATTTTTTGTAATTTAACCTTTACAAATAAGTGGTGGATCAGATAAAATACTTTTTTGTACATTTTATTGAGGCTAAGTTTCTGAAGCTCATACTGAAAAAAATGTACATCCATCGAAATACTGTCCTGGTATAAATTGATATAAAATAGATTAACAAATATCATGAATGATATTTGATATGAATGATATTTTTAAACTAAAAATTAACTTTTGGACCCATAAAACACTTGATGCACTTTGTGTAAAACAGCATGCTACATAATGTTGTGTTTGTGTAATATACAGGATGTTTAGTAATAAACAGTCCTTTATAAGCAAGAAACACATGCAAAATAATACTAATACACCTGCCAATGCATACATTTTTCATAGATTATAACTACTGACTTTTAAAATGAGAAACTTCTACAATGGCCTATATTTTGCATTACAGTATTCGGTTTACAAATTTTAGACACTGGTAAAAATGATCTACATCTCAGTGTTTGCTAAGTGTTACTATATAAAAAGATAAAACATAGAGTAGGTAAGAACAGGTGGACTAAACCAGAAAAAAGAGGGGATTGCATTAAACGTTCTGACATGGCTTGGTGGTTTAATGCCTTAATAGTTTTTGGGCAGTTATTGTCTGGTAAGACTAAACCTCTGTCTAAAATAACTTATCAGTAACTGCTTTACAATAGGAGATGAGTTAAGAATATATTATTTCATTATTACTGTTAACCATGGCAATAAAATAAAATATTTAATAACTTTTTTCTTCAAACTATTAATTATTATGGTTTCTGTAATAGCATAAGACTATTATACCTAGTCGTTGGAGCACTGGTTTTGAGTGTGATGATACTCCATACTGATATTTTTACAAACAAATACTTGGGTACAATCAACATTTTATTTTATTTTAGAACACCATACAATTTTGGGTTGGAATGTTTTGCAATCTAGTTCGGTTTAGCATTCCATTCACAGTAATAATAACCATGAAATGCAAAATAATGATTTTATCATCTCTCATACTTCATTGCCTCCAAATCCTGCAAGGACTATCAGGAGCACTGATTTCCCTTTAGTATGTTTAGTATGTTTGGAATGTGTATGTACTAAGAATCAATGTGTTCAGCAAAACACTCTATTCAAAAGGTGCATCATAACTTTTACGATTTTCCTATAATTTGTACGGAAATTAATTTACATTAAGTTTGTACGAAAATTCTAAATATCTAACGCTTCTCATGCTTACAATTTATTTAGCCTTTTTCCCCCAGTAGTGGAAATGTTTTTATTGTGTTTTGTTTGTTACAATATGGCAGCTCATCTTGACATATTTTGTCACATTAACAAGAAAAGGTGAAAATTATTGAACGGAACTAAATCGAGCTGAAACAACCGAAAGGGAAATTTATTCAGATAACGTCTAGTTCCGTGGCGGAAATGGCAACGTGTGCTGTTGGGTTGAGTTGTTCTGTATGTTAGAACTTTAATGCTGTGTACAAAGGTATTTAGTTTGTTTTTGCTGTCATAATGTTCCGCAAAAAAAAAGTTTGAACATATTTTTAAATGGTTGCATTCGTAACTGTTTCCAAGTATCACCAAAAGTGAAGATAACCTGAAGTATGTGTTTCACAGCATATGTAGTGATATAAAATTATCTCATGGAGGGAAGAATGATGTTACTAAACACATGAAGTGCTTGAAACATGTAAGTAATATGAAATCTGCAGAGAAAAACAAGAAAATCAACAGTTTCTATTCGATAAGTTGTACTAGTGACATGAATTTGATTAAAGTGAAATGCTATTTCACCAATATTTTAATAGAACATACATTTCATTTAATGTAGCCGATCACGCTAGAAATTTGCTATGGGATAATGTTCCCCACTTCAGACACAGCAAAAAGGTATAGTTGCGGGTGCACGAAAACTGGTGTGATAATCAAAGAAATGGAATTCAGCACAACTAACACAGTTATTAAGATTTTTCATCGTGGACCATATTCTTTATAAACAGATGGGAACAATGATACAAATAATAAGTTGTATCCACTTGTAGTTGGTTATTATGAACCTTCTTCTAGTTCAGTTGTTAGTTATGTGTTAGCTCTACCATCTTTGCGAGGTGCTTCAAATGGCAAAAATATTGGACAGCTTTTGTTGATAGACAAGTGCGGGTTATACGGTTTACGGATTAACAGTGCCATACTTCACTTCTGTAAACCATAAACACAAAAATTATTTTTGAATTTTTGAGATCTATTGATGTGATATCATTGCATGCTGTGATTCAAGGCAAAAATCCTGCCAAACATTGGTGTTAGTATGCATGATGAACTTTGAAATGGCTAGAGCAAGTTATAAACGCACTCCTGGAAGCTGCACATGTGAACCGCGCTCAGGTTGGTACCCACGCTGCTGTTCCGTGACTCACGCGAGCGATAACTGGCCTGCGTAGTTTCAAGGCAGCAGTAATTTTTTCTGTCGTAATCTTTAGACAGTAATAAACACAAACGAGTGGTTATTGACATTCAACAATAAACAAAAATTATTGACCAGCTAGACGTAAAATACAGCTATGTTTTAGTGATATGTCCTGCAACTTTTTCTGTAAATTATCGCTTAACGCTTTAGTACCTATTACATACAACCTTACACAGTGTGTCTGGATAGCCCGGATAATATTTTTTTAACAAAGCAGTTTTTTTTTACATTGCTTTATCCGTGTTTTTTGGATAACTGTGAACCCATACCTAGTCATTACCCCAGATAATCGGGAGTATACTGTACATTCACATAAACACTGCAGTTTTCTTAACCTAACCATGGTGTTTAATCCCACAAACTATGTCAACCAACATATTTTAACAAACGTATACATTTCACAGGTGAAAATTTTTTATGCATAATGCAAATGATTTATGATAGAGGAGGGTAATTTTTTTTTTAAATGTAACTGAAATGTAATAACGGTTTTTTGCAAAAATGATAAATCTAAATTAAATCTCAAGCAGTATTGATTTTAGAGATGAGCATGTTGATTCTTCAATGCTTCAATTCTAACGATTCTACCTGGAATTGGAACTGTCGATTCACAAGCTGTAAGGAATCCTACCATATGGTAGTTGTAAGGATTGTCTTTACTGTGACAGTAAGCTGACAATGTTTACACAACTCGCCTTTTACTAGTAATCAAAATAAGTGATACATTATTTGAAGGTTAGATCACAACCTCATTACCTATATTTATCTGTAACACTGTACTAAACAAAATTAGATTTTTGTATTGCGGAAAAAACATTGTAACTTCATTTCAAAATAACTTTATCTCATAAATACAACATTAACATAACGTTTCTCTTCACTCGTAAACATAATATCTTTCATATCCGTCGGCAAGCAATCATAACGCCATGTTAAAGTAAATAATTTAAAGCAGGCTGGCCAACCTCGTTGCTCATAAAAATATCAGTTTTATTTTTTCTAGTCTTTTAAGCGTGGGTGACTTTGTGACTGGTGGGGTTACTTTGTGACAAAATGGTTTTCGAGGTCTCGCAGATCGATTATTTATGCTGGTAGATCGAGACTGGGCGTGTCAGATAGCGACACATGTAATGCTAGTGGCCGATCCGCGAACCTCTACCGGCTAGGTACCTATAACAATTATTGAAATATTACATTTAATAAATAAATCCATTCCCGAGGAATTAAGATGTCCTAATAAAATATTTAAATGGTAAGTGAAATAGATATTTGTTTCATTATTTATCTCTTATTTGTTACAGGATTTATCTCTTAAAAGTAAACACTTTACAAGGCCTTTGGAATATTTCCTTCAGTCCCTCTTAGTTGTTACCTACCATTAATCATAATTAACCACAGGTGTTTTTTGTTATAGGGTGCTGGTACGAATGCCGAGGTCGTATAAAAGGAAACTGGGTGCTTGACCCTATAGAAACTACACCAATGAACACCTGGAAGAGGCTGTGAGTTTAGTTAAAAGAAAAAAACTTTCACTAAGACAGGCTTCACAAAGGTAGGTATGCATTTATCAGGGTTGCCACTCGTCTGGAAAACCGGGAAAACCGGGAATTGTCAGGAAATTTGAAAGCTGTCAGGGAAATCAGGGAAATGTCAGGGAATTAGGAAAAGAGTAGTCAAATGTCAGGGAATTTAATGGTTAGTGGTTAGCTCTCAATTCGGGCGTATATTCCAGAAACACAGATTTGGGTATTTATTTTGTAAAATTTGCATGTTTGTAATACCAAAATAAATAACTTTACCGGAAGAATTATGCAACTCGTGTAGTGTTTGTTCTGAAAACGTATTTTTATTTGATCTACTCCGATTTCGACCGTGCCTGCGACAACATTTTCGAAAACTCAGAATCGATTGTACAAGTGTTCATATTCCATTTTCGATTGTTTCAGTATATTGACTATCGAATGTGATATAAAAATGGCGACCGCATCTTTGATTGTAGTGATGTGCCCGTGGTTTTGTATTGATTAATTAAAGAAAAGAGTTCCTAAGAAGAAAACGTGAAAAGGTAAGTGGACGTAAGCAATGTCAGTATTATAGTTGTAATTTTTTTACGCATAGTGTAATTTTTGTTTGGTGTAAACAAAGGTCACTGCACTGCCGACGCGACGTCTATAGCTTCATGGCATGTAAGCAATTATTTAGACACCTGCTTATAGGTTTACTAATTTTTACCGACCTTTTAAGAAAAGTCCGTAAAACCCTGTTTTATGTATAGACGCACGTGGAGAAGTTCGGTAATGCTGACGCAATTCGATTCCGCGATAGTTGTAAAAAAAAACAACTAACGTGTTTTTTTTTTTACAAAATGTAGCACGTGTTTGTATGTAAGCAAAAAATGTGACCTGTCTCACTGGATTTGGATTCACGTACTTCAATAGCTTGCGATTCACAAAACAGTTTTGACTTTACACTGTTTTCCAAATTCCACCGTGATACTTGGTCACAATGTTTAGCAGGTTATGTTGTTATGCTGGAATCACAATAGGCCTAGCTTGGCGGCAGATGCAGCGCGAATTTTACAAATACAATTCCTTATCAGAAACTTTATCGCGTCTGCCGCAACGTTCGCGCTTAGCGCAACAAATTTTTTTACTAGGTTAAAAAAAGTTTATCGGCATGAAGGTAAAAACATCCAAAATCATAAATTAGTTTACCGGTTTTTATTATTTTAGTTTTCTGGTAAAGAGGTGTTGAATTTATTTCTTGGCCTAAATATCAAGTTTCAAAATTTCTTAAGTTTTTAACATAGACCGAATAGTTAAATCTATGTTAATTTATATTAATGCATTAGGCTGTAATTATTATGTTGCATTGGAACACTGTCTCAGGTTTCTTTATAAAGTGGTTGTGTGTTTATTTATTTTGTACGTTGAAAATGGTTAACATCTGTAGCATTGTATTAGTTTCAAATTAGGCCTATTTAATTTAATGATTAGGTTTTTATAAAATTATTCAAAACCAAATTAAGTCTGGAGGATTTACCAAATATGTTAATTGTACTAATTTCCTGCAATGAAT
Organism: Bacillus rossius redtenbacheri; assembly: GCF_032445375.1. NCBI lineage: Eukaryota > Metazoa > Arthropoda > Insecta > Phasmatodea > Bacillidae > Bacillus > Bacillus rossius. The sequence goes on from NC_086336.1 coordinate 18,795,713, forward strand.
GTGGCTGCTACTGATCAAATGAAATATTATTGGCCAAGGATAATTTTAGTCCGCAAAAAGATAAAAGTTCGTTATGGATTGTGCTTTGGGCTATGGAATTGAGTATTGTTAGTCTAAAAGTTAATTTTTCTTTTTGCAGATGTCACTCTCAAAGTCCAGACTTACTGAGTTTAATGATGGCTGGCTTTGTGATCAACGGTTTCAGCCATGGCTTCAAAAGGTTGAGAAAGACAAGCATGTCTTCTTCTGCTCTTTGTGTCGGAGCACTCTCAGTTTAAGCAACATGGGAAAAAGAGCAGTTACAAGTCATCTCAATGGTCAGAAACATAAGTCTCGTTCTCGGGTAAATAGTGAATGTGATCTGAGAATTTTTCTAAAAAAAAGTAACACTGATGCAAGTACTAGTTCTCAGGAGTCTTCAAGATTTAGTCAATCTGAGGAAAGTTTGCAAGAGAATAAATGTGCAAAAGATGTTAATGAAAGTGAAAATTTGTCATTCTTAAATACAAAAGAAATTGTCTCCCAACAGTCTGTTACGTTTCGTCCATTGCAGTCATTCTTATTGAAAAATGAAAATACCAAAGCCGATATATTATGGTGCCTTCTAGTTGTAATGAATCATTGGTCAATGAATTCTGCAGGGAAAGCTGTTCAAGTTTTCAAAGCTATGTTTAGTGATAGTTCAATAGCCATGAACATGCGTCTTCAACGCACAAAGATTTCATACACCATAGTTTATGGTTTAGCTCCATATTTTCACAAGGAGTTATTGCAAGAAATTTCTCAGTGTGATTTCTTTGTCATTTCTTTTGATGAATCACTTAATAAAATTGCCCAGAAAGAACAGATGGACATTGTCATTCGCTTTTGGAGCAAATCTAAGGACACTGTAAGTACACATTATTTCACTTCAGTTTTTTTGGGTCATACAACTGCTGCTGACCTTATACGATCTTTTAAAGAGGCAGTATCAGAACTAGACTTACGAAAGCTAATGCAATTATCCATGGATGGGCCAAATGTGAATATTAAGTTTTTGGCAGACTTAAAAGCAGACTTGAACAGAGACCCTTCAGATCATGTGATAATGGAAATTGGCTCGTGTGGGTTGCATACTCTTCACAATGCTTTTAAGGTCGGAATGAACAGTTGTGAATGGAAAATTTTTCATTTTTTGCATGCTATTTACAACTTTTTCAAGGATCGGCCTGCAAGAAGGAGTGACTACACAATGTTTTCTGGATCAACAAAATTTCCAGTTAAATTTTGTAATGTGAGATGGCTTCAGAACTTTGAGGTTGCACAGAGGGCCCTTGAAATTATTCCCAACTTGAAGAAGTATGTAGAGGGAGTTAAGGAAAATAAGAAGGAACCAGTTATGTCTGGTAGCTATGCAGCAATGGTAGGAGGTATACGTGACAAATTGATGCCTGCTAAATTAGCTTTCTTTTGTTTTCTTGTGAAGGAAATAGAAGACTTCTTGGAGTGCTTTCAAACTGATGCCCCTATGGCACCCTTCTTACACACAGAACTCACTAACATTCTTATGTCCTTGATGAAACATTTTGTGAAGCCTGAGACAATAAGTTCCAAGAGTATAGCAAGCATTGATTTGTCAAAATCTGAAGCTCTGTTACATGCAAAGAAGGTAGATGTAGGGTATGGTACACGTGATGCTCCAAGACGAATAGATTCAGTTAAAGAAATTGACATTCTTTCTTTCAAGCAGGACTGCCGCACAATTCTCCAAACAACGTGCAAGAAAATTATAATCAAGTCTCCTTTAAAATTCAAGCTTGCGAAGGGTATTACTTGTTGTGATCCACAAATGATAGTGAAATCGCCCCAAATAGCTGAGCAGCGTTTACAGATGTCATTAGAAGTGTTTGTAGAAAACAACTGGCTGTCTGGTTTGGAAGCACAGAAAATCCACTCTAACTTCAAAGAAGTCTTTCAGAGTCCAGAAATGTTAGCAGATTTAAAGAATTTTCGTCGAAAAGAATCTAGGTTAGATGAGTTCTGGACAAACTTTGTAGTGAAGCATGATACATCCAAAGAACTAGTAACATTTATCAAAATGGTATTGGTATTTTCGCATGGTAATGCAAGTGTAGAACGTGGGTTTTCAGTTAATAAAGATTGTCTTGTTGAAAACATGCATGAGAGGTCTCTGATTGCACAAAGACAAGTTTGGGATGGAGTGCAAGCATCTGGTGGAGTTGTACAAGATTTGAATATTACAAAGACTATGATTCTGTCTGCCCGCAATACTCATAGTAAATATCAGGATGCACAGACTGAACAGAAGAAAAGTAATGAAGATAAAGAAAAAGAAAAGGATGAGAAGAAAAGGGTTGCAGATATTAAAAATGATCTTGAAATGCAAAAAAAGGAGAAACTGGAAGAGTTGACCCTTGTTGATGAACAAATTCGTGGCCTTGTGAAGAAATATTAAATTGGGATTTTAATCATTGAGAAGTGTGGAAGTTGTGTAAATACTTGTGCTTAAGTGAACTAAGTTTTATGTTAAATGTCTTAAAAATGTGCATCAAAAAATGTAGATCTATGTTACTGTGTGGGAAGCATTAAGTTTTCAACAAACTGTAAAGCATAAACTTATGTTTTACTACTGCAAAAATTTTCTGAATGGATGAATTAATGCTGTTGGTGCTCAGACAGGTAAGGAATTAATTATACAACTATATGTTAAATTTGAAGTATTCAGCTGTTGAAATTGCCAGCAGATGTTGTGTTGCAATTTTTTTAATGAATATTTTTTTTCAAAAACAGAAAGTGTTTTGTAACTGTCTTCCATATAGGATTATCAGAAAATATGAATACAGTATGTTAGCTTAATGAGTTTTCTTACTTATCAGTAGGTGTAGGGCAATAATTTTGTTTATAGTTGATGTATGTATTAACATAACCTCGCTTCATCTACTAGTATTCTCTATTGCTATTGCATAGTAACTAAACAAACTTAATTTACTTAGTCCAAAAGTTCTAACAATGAAACTATTGCGATTTGAATAACAAAAAATATCATCCTTTTTGTGATTTTGTAGTAAAAAAATTGTCAGGGAAAAACATCTTTTTTGTCTGAAAATCAGGGAAATGTCAGGGAATTTGTAAATGAAAAATTAGTGGCAACCCTGATTTATGATTAATCACCCTCAAGGTGAGGCCAGTTGGTTAATTGTGCTAAATTTTAATCCCCAACGTTACGATGCTTCTTTTCAGATACAACATTCCCAAAAACACTTTGTGGCTGAGAACAAAGGGGCTGGCTACAAACATGCCATGTGGACAACCTGTATTCACACAGGAAGAGGAACGTATGTTTGTTGGACATACAATCGCCATGTCGACGTACGGATTTCCAGTCACAACTTTTGACCTCAGATGTGTTGTGAAATCATACTTAGATAGGACAGGAAGACAAGTAAAATGCTTTACGAACAATCTTCCAGGACGGGACTGGGGGGATGCATTCATGAAACGGCACTGTGCTGTCCTATCACAACGAACCTCGAAAAATATAAGCTATGCAAGAGCTGCTAATGACAAAGAGGTGATCAACATGTTCTTTGAAAATCTTGAATGTGAATTGGATGGCATTCCTCCACAGAACATATGGAACTTCGACGAAACAAACTTAGTCGATGATCCAGGCAGCACAAAAGTGATAACACGACAAGGAACTATATACCCAGAGCAAATAAGAAATGCCTCGAAAGCCTGCACTTCAATTATAATGTGTGGTAATGCAGTAGGTGAGGTTGCGCCTCTGTACATCAATTACAAAGCTGATAAGTTGTGGACGACGTGGACAGAAAATGGTCCACATGGTGCACGATACAACAGAACAAAGTCGGGATGGTTCGACCAACAGTCTTTTGAGGACTGGTTTGTATCTTTGATGCTGCCAATCCTTAAACAACAAGAAGGCACTAAAGCGATTATTGGGGACAACTTGAGTTCACATATCAATTTGGAAGTTCTGCGATTATGTGAGGCAAACAACATCAAGTTTATTGTACTTCCCCCAAACTCCACACATCTACTTCAGCCATTAGACGTGGCATTCTTTCGGCCGATGAAGAGCCACTGGCGGAAAGTTCTTTCTGAGTGGAAGGAGAGTGTTGCAGGAAGTCGGTGCACATCCATTCCAAAGGATCAATTTCTGATGCTCCTAAAAAAGTTGATGGCTGCCCTTGAAACTGGAACAGCACAAAATTTTCGGGCTGGTTTCCAGAAAACAGGCATACACCCCCTTGACAAATCTCAAGTTCTCAGGAAGCTACCTTCTGCAATCCTGCAGAATGATTTAGCAGGCATAAGTGACATCATCGGAGACACCTTCATTTAACATCTTAGGACGAAAAGAGAAGAAACAACATCAAAGAGAACTATCAAACGACGAAAGAAGTTGAATGTTCCACCAGGCAAGAGCATTGTATCAGCTGATTTGAATGACACTGCTGCTGTTAGCAACCTGCTGATGACTGATGCACCCAGTACATCTGGACAAAGAAGGAAAAAACAACATAAATCTAAACAATCTACAAGAAAGTCCACTCGTGAAGTTGTGGAGCCTGACGACGAAGACGAAAGTGATAGCAGTGGAGCTTTCTCCCTCCATGATTCTGACAGCAGTCTGAATTTGTCGGAAGATGAGGAGTCCAACTTGGATTTTCCTCCCGAAAACCCTTCAGCTGTTGACACAGATGTAAATTTGCTAGCAGGTAAATATGTTATCGTAAATTTTGAGGGTAAACTATACCCTGGCCAGATAACAAATATGAAGAATGAGAGATACATGATAAGTGCCATGGCAAAGAGTGGCATGTATTGGAAATGGCCACAGAAATGTGACGAAATTGAGTACTCGGTAGAAGAAATTGTACAACACATAAGTGAACCCAAGAAGGTTGGCAGCCGAGGTCTTTACAAAGTGAAGGAACTGATTTAAAATAAAACATTGCAGATATCGTACTGTCATTAGTATGTTTTTCAGTGTTTGAAATTAAAACCCAGTTTGTTTGAATTTAAAAAAGTGTCAAATAAATAGAGTGAATGTATATAACTGAATAAATTTTACAAAAATAACTGTATTTTTTCTTTAAGAAACTATATTGTGGGGTTACTTTGGTCCAATCTCATTTTTCCTATGTATTTCCATTGCGAATAAATACTGTCACAAAGTCACCCTGTGCTGTGGGGTGAAATTGTGACAAATTTATAACTCCATATTTTTGCAACTGATAAAATAATTAATAAAACTAATACATGAACATGTAGAGGAAGGATGGAAGAACTATATTCAGTAATCAATATTAAGAAACAATTGATAATTTCCTGGGTGTATTCAAAAAACTTTAAAAACCGTACCAAAGTCACCCCCGCTTACGGTACTAAAATTAATTTCTCGTTATATTGTTGATTTTTACATAAATATTTTTCCCTTAAAAGAAGTTTGTTAAAATTTGATTTTCCGTGTATATAAAGTCATTATATTATATGCCCGAGATTTATTATTTGTGCATAACATGTTACTGCCCATGTGTAAACAAATTATTGAACAAAATGCACTGTTTTTATGTTTGTGTTGTTTAATTTGCCGTGACATTGACAGCTTGTGTTATTAAATCTGTTTAGAATGTGAATCACGATAAACAGAAAATATCTCATGATTAGTTAGTGTTTTAATGTCAATGTATATGTTCACGTAAATCCAGTGAAACACAACAAACAGGACTTTTAAATACCCTGGCAGGAGAGTGGATTTAACAAGAACACAAAATCATAGATTTGTAAAATTGGAATCAAAGAAATGTGGAATCGACATGAAATTTAGAAAAATCTTGTTTTGCTGAAGTATAGCTGTGTACATATTTCCAACTTGTTCCACATATGAAATAAATTAAAAAACCATTTTATATAAGGCAAAAATATTTTACCTTTTGTATCATTTACAATTTTATACCATGATTTATAAGATAATGCCTGTTAGTATCAAATACTGCTTTACAATTTTTCCTGAAATAAAGTATAAAGGAAAAATTATAACAATACCCCTACTTAGAACTCACAGCTTATTTAAAATTTAAATGGGCATAACTATTTTTCTTATTGTTCTTAACTACATACGTGACCCTAAAAATGGTTGCAAAAAAAATTACCATTTTACTCTGACTTCTATTTTAAACTGAAAATTTTGCTAATGGACATTTAAAAAATGTGTCATTTTATTTGCTTCACACAAATGAGATAAATATTGACAGAAACATATATCATGCACCATAACACCTCAAGCAGTCAGAGAAGTATGGTACATTTAACTTCTGTGCAATCAATGATTTTGCTACTTTCACACTTCAAGGTAAGCTGCAAGGACTAAACCAAATGTAAAGTAAAAAAAAAAAAAAAAAGTGATATAAAAATAGAAAATTAGTAAATGTTAGAGGATATTGTTAAGTAATAGTCATGAGAAATACAAAAGAGATCTTCCAATAACCACCACAGATTAAAAATGTATCACTCATTAGATTACAAATATACATCTTAACTAACCGTTAGTACTGTACTGGTTACCGATAAACGTAAATTATTAAACTGACATATTTATAATTATCAACAAATCCAAGATATAAAACAATAGTTTTCTTATTTTTTTGCTTAAACAAATATATAACAATTTTTGGAGGAGTATTTTACAACAATAAATAATCATTTTTGTTATGTTTTATATTACAATCCCTCCTGATGCTGCATGCATTATGCAAGACTAAAATGTGTCTGAGTCTTAGAAATGTGCCAAAAGGAAAGATTGACATAAAGCAAGCAACTAACTGTCCATTAACCAGAATCCATTTAAATGGAAATGGAGCAACTATTCTATTGATGCAAGATAATGGAAAACAAATATTAACAAACAGCAAAAAAAATCTCATCTGCAAGACAAATGCACTTGGTTTTGTTAATTTATCAGTGCATGATTATTACTCTACTTCTATTGGTCTAAGGTCTGTGTTATCACCCAAAATACATACTGTGAATTTTTAAAGGTACATTTACATCCACAAGATAGCATATCTCACTAAAGTTTAGTTATCAATAACCACGAACAAAGATTTGATTTTGTTCAAAAATAGAGATTTTAAATGTTCAGCTTTGACTCTTACACAAATTAAATTGGACAGAGTTAGGATAAAAGGTAACGGGTCATATTTTGGACATTTAAATTTTCTTTTTAGAAAGTAACCGAATAAAATCAAATCTGAAGCAAGAAACCTTAAATTTGTATAAATTAACTGTGTTAATATGAATATATTAATATTTCTTTTAATAAAAAATGTTATTTTTGTGATAAGACAAATGTTAACTTTTTACCTTTTACCCACAGACTGTCCCATTGATTATTTAACATAAAAAAGTTTTGATAGCTAGCTTTTCACCTATATTTCCCAAGTTTTTATTTGATAGCACAGGAAGTCCAGAGTAAGAAAGGAGACTCCGCGGCTGGCGGTGGCTCAGATGACGCTGGAGGGCAGCTTGTCGAGGCGCCGGCGCGGCAGCGTGCCGCTCGAGGCCTCCGCGCAGCCGTGCGCCTGCAGCAGCTCGGCCAGCACGCCCGCCTCCCCGCCCCCTCCCCCGCCCCTGGCCAGGGCGAGGCCGGCCGCGGCGCGCGCGTACGCCAGGCACGTGCGGCCCTCGTGGTCCACCGCCCTCGCGTCCGCGCCGTGCTGCACACGCACCGCTCACGCTGTCATGCTGAACCTTCGTACTTACTGTGGCAGCCGGGGACCTGAACTGGCTGACACTTTACATAGACATAGGGTTCTAAAAACACACTTCCAATTAACACTCACACAAACTACACTCACTCACACACATAGCTTACATATAAAATAAATTAATAAACACCTTTCAAGTAGTTGTGTTATAATTTTGTTAATATATACTATGCAAAATTTGTATTACTGTATATACTCGTGTATAGCGTGCCCTTTTTTCCCCTCAAGTAAAGGAAAAAAATTAGAATGCGCGCTATACACGGAAAAAAAAAGTGAAAGGAGGGGGGGGGGGGGAGGAGGAGTGGAAGTCGAGTGACCTTTCTGGCCAGCCCCCACACATACGCACAAGCAACAAGGCCTCTCTTTCACACACACACACACACACACACACACACACACACACACCAACACACACACACCAACACACACACACCAACACACACACACCAACACACACACACACACACCAACACACACACCAACACACACACCAACACACACACACACACACACGTGCACGTGCGCGCAAGCTCGCACATCTCTTGTTTATTTTTAGACCTCCCCCTCTACAGAAAGCCAGCGCAGCTAGTAAAATAAAAGAGAGACAGAGAGAGAGAGAGAGAGAGAGAGAATATTGTCACCAGTCCCCCTCCCACTTCCTTCGCTTCCGGGTCCCAGCAGCTATCGGTGAGTCATCCAGTCCTCCGCGCCAGCTTAGCAACGTAGCGTGGCACGCTTCATTTTGCGTGTCCCTAAAAATGTGTTAACTATCAGTTGAAATATCTGTGTAGAAGCTACGTGACGGGAGGGGTGGTGTTTAGTCCTGTCAACTGTCAAGGTTACTTGATGGTCATAGTCCCGTTCCTGCCTGCCTCCCTCCCTCCCGCCTCGTACCAGTTGTGACGATACAGCGCTTCATTATCTTCCGTCTACACAGCAGAGTTTAAGTATTTTCCTGACGCATCACCACACATCAATTTAAATTATCATTTGTTTCATAAGTAATTACTTAACAGGTACCACAAAATGTTAGTAAAATTTATTTATGGGAAAAAAATTTTAATTTTTTTTCTTTGGAATTTGTTGCAAAAATCGTGGTGCGCGCTATACACGAGTAAATACGGTAACTACTATGATAAAATTTTATGTCAGAACCTTGACCAGGATATTATTACCAGCAAAATTAGAAAAAGTTATTAAGTTGTTAAAATGTTTAGACGAACTACAAGCTATGTCATTAAATTTGCTTATTGAACTGTCCTAGATGAGGGTAAACTATGTAGTGGAACTATGTAGTGAGTGAGCCTACTATAGTTTATAATTATTTTAAATAATTTTAATTTAAGTAGTTTGATTGCCTGATAGTATACTTGTTCTAGTTAGTAACATTTTGTTATTAATGTCAATAACATTTACATGAAAATTATTACTCTGTAAATGTACTGCAACAATTTCTGGAAAAAATATTCGTGCAGAGGATTGTATTAAGTATGAATAGTGCGAAAAGATTCATAATCCAGGAGGTTATTTGTTTAGTGCAAGAGTTAAATTTGATAATATTTTTGGTATCAAACTCATTTAGATACAGCTACAATAAAACTTTAAATAAGTACATATATTAGTTGACAGTAAATGTTACTTTCTGCATACTTCACTAATGGCCTTATATTTCTCATGATGGTAACATTGTTACTTGAATTATTATATAAGTATTAATTGGGCATTAATTTTTCTTCTTATAAAAAGATATCTATATATAAAAATCAATTGCAGTGCGTTAGTCTCGCTAAACTAGAAAATAGCTTGACCAATTTGAATGATTTTTTTTTGTGTTTGTCTCATTACAGGGATTGTCTAGGGGAAAAAAAAAAAACATTAGGAAAAACCCAAAGGAACAGCCGAAAAATCGAAAAAATTGATTTGGGTAATTTTGTATGGGAATGGCCATTTGGAATTTCTTTTGAATGTTTCTATGTTTGTCCTCGTTGCGTTCCTAAACCACTGATCCGATCTCGATGAAATTTTGCCCATTTGACCTTCAAAACACAACGAAGGTCACTGTATAGGTGAGATTACGATAACACCAACCCTTAAAACAGAATTTAAGGTGGCGTGCGAGTCGTATAAATAGTTACCTGTAAGTATTTTATAGTATTTCCTCTTTGCCATAGTTCGAATAATAATGGTGGGAGGGAGGTTGGGGCAAAGGAAGATAGAAAAAAGGGGTAGAGGGAGGGAGATGGGAAGAGGGATACGTATAGAGAGATAGAGTTAGGTATAGAGAGAGCTATACAGATAGAGATAGTGAGATATAGACAGTTACAGAGAGGTATAATGATAGAGCAGGATAGATACACACACACACTGTTTATGTATACCTACTTTTAAAAATTTGGAAGAAAAAAATTAAAGAGGCATACAGTGAAAGTCCATTGTAGCGAATACGTCTATAACGTAAAGTCCGCTATAACGATAATTGCCATCGACACCGTCAGTTTTGCATATGCTGCGTAGGATAAAAATTTCGGAAATAACGAATGCAGCATGGGCTCATTTTTGCTATAGCGATAGATTACACACCTGTAATTTTGATCTAAAACAATGAGAAAACATCTACAATTTCCTTAATAAATGAGAAACAGCTTCGCACAATTCCACGCGTCCAGCAAATGAAACAACACCGCACAAGGTGGGGCCCCACAGCGAGCATAGCTTGCCTCGGGGCGACAGGGCCCCGCTGCGAGCATTACTTATTTAGAATCACGCCGACTGTAGCCTGTAAATGAGCATAACTCGTCTCACACTTGCATCGTAAGCGTTGCGTACGGTGTAGTTTCAGTTAGAGGTGTAAAAGTAACGAAAAAAAAGCGTAACCGTAAGTATTCGTTACTATAACAATTAGTACTCGTTACTATTGTATCGTTACGTTACTCAGGGGTGCCCACAAGGGGGGGTAACGACGCAGACTGCGTCATTAAAATTTCAGGGGGGGGTTTGTTAAAAGACGATAAAAATATATATATTATTTACATACTTAAAGCTTTTAAAGTAAAAATACGTTTCTGGTGCTTTGATAATAATTGAAAGGGATTTTGTAAATCAAATTGGCAACCCCGCACTTTCCTCAACAAAAGCAGTTTGGCATCTGTCGGTTCAGGATGGTCCCTATCCCCGCTTCGACAATAAGCGCACACACTCAAAAGAAAAAGAAAAAAAAAGAAGAAAAAAAACTTCGTGCCTGCGCAGACCGTGCAACTGAAAGGAGAATCTGATGCATTCTATCAGGCTTGGAAATTCTATACTTCTGTTCATCTCATGCCCGCCTGATAGTTGAGACCATATTTCCGATTATTCCCCACACTTTCTTTAGAAGTCAAAAGATATAGACAGAAAAAGGAAAAGTGTTATCACTTTACACGCATTCCTTCTCATTTCATTGTTTTGCTTGTTATAGCTGGCAGCGACGCCCAGAATTGGCTAGACCACACTGAAGCTATTGTCTGCCATTACTGAATGTATCAGTGCGAAGTCGGGTTGTGCTTGTGCGTTACTCTTATTGTTATCATCTTCGAATTAATTAGTTTTTGAAGTGTAATCGTGATATAATGCTGGTATTGTAGCCATGCCTAAAAAGCAAATGCAATATAAATATAAATGTTTAGAGATTTTGTGTGAAGGGACTGTTAGACATGATAAGTGGGCAGACCATTGCAAGAAGAAGCATTTTTATAAAGTTAAGAACAATTTAGAAATCAGGAAAAGAATAATTGAGGTGAAGTGCAGTGATAGTTCTGCGTGGAAACCTTATGTTGAGGGAACATCGACATCTACTGCTATTTATCAACCAGAACGAGAAAGGTAAGTGTAAAATATAATAAGCAATACAAATGTACATATCGGTATCAGACACTTATTACGGGGCCCGTCTACATGCCAGAAAATGCTGCAGCGTGTTAGAACACGTTTTTATACCGAAACTATGTAAATGTGTGTTCACGCCATTTATCTACGAAAATAACACACATTTCAAACGACTGCCCTTGCTTAAGGCGCTCGCCTACCTACCAAGTGAACAGTGTTACATAGTGTTTAAAATACACGTTTAAACAGAATACTACAGAAAATTTTATAAATCGGATTCGATATGAAAAGAACTCAAACTTTAGGCAAGAACTAAAATATATTTTCAAAATGAACTGTACATAAAAAACAATATTTTATATTTATTACTGCAGAACATTGCCAAAAATGGGTATCTTACTAACCATTCACGGGATGTATGTGGCACTAATATAAGGGCATGCGCTGGACCTTTCTACAAACTATGCAGAAATAAAATTATTAGGTCACCGCATTGTATGCGACGGACGTAGCATCAGAACAACAAGAAAGGGGGGTGGGGGAGGGATGTAGAGAGACAGAGAATTGCACGCGGTATCAATTATCTTTCTTTCCGCCTATTACAGTTGCGACAATTCTTGGAAGGGGGAAAATGAATGACACTCCCGCCGAGGGAACGCGGCTACAGCCTAGTTCCAGCACCGACCGCTGTCGCCCGCGAAGGCTGCTTAGATAGCAAGTGAAAGTTCGGGATGCGCTCCCAGGTAGGCGGGTGCCTTAAGTACTTTCAAGACAACACGCATATTAGAAACACCTTTTTTGGGCCACGAGGCGGGCCCCTTCAGGTTATTTTCTAGTGTGTGTGTAAATTCATTATGCAATTATTACATGTTTTTAGTCCATTAAAATAGGCATTTCAAAATATTCCCAATTTTGCAAAGTATATATTTTTTTTTTTTAGGAATGATGTCACACAAAATGAAGAGGAATATTCACATATTCTGCAGGGCCAGTCAACAACTTATACTGATACTTCTGGTTCACCCTCCATCGTTTTTGGTACCACCTACTCTGCTGAGAATCTTCCTGCGACTGATGGTATTCTGTCAATGTCATCCACCACTGACATGTCAAGTGTTCCTGGGCCTTCGCATGGATTTAATGCAGGTGAGAAATTTCAAGATGAAATACCTTTCAGCATGCCCTTGTAACGTGCTGCTGCGCTCAATCAATATGAAATCTCGTCTAAAGAACAAATATAGATTGGCCGTGGAAGCGCCAGGCAGAAACAGTACTAAACACATTACCCATAGGGGCACAGCGCACACACAACAAAATTTATGATTAACCTCCTTAAAACTTGGTAAGGTTAATGTGGATCGTGATCAAGGATAAGAAAATAATAAGATCTGGTGTGGTTTACATTGGCATTTACTTAATGATATTGTTGCTGTTATTTCTACTTTACAAACCTTATTCCACTGAAGATAACCCATGGCATTACAGCCGAAACAAAATACCAAGAAAATTGTTGACCTTATTTGCTATACTTAATACATTAAATCTTGTTAAACAATAAACCAAATAAGCGGCCCCGGGGCGAGATATTATAATAAGTAACAATGGTTATATTTGACTGAATCAAAGGTCATTTGGTTTCTTAACTTTACAGGCCATTGAATATTGAGCGCGCAGGCTCTTCATAAGACAAATTATAAAAAAAATTACATTTACTCGTTAAATGAATAAAAGTGTCCTGAAACTGGTTGTTCAGAATTATAAATTATTTTATGGTTTTTTCCACTTAGGGAAAAATATGTCGAAAGCTGGCACTCTTGAGAAATTCTCCGATTGCAGGAGGCGATGAATTTCGGTGAACTAACTCATGAACTGCATGGGAGTTGAATTTGGAGCGGAATCTCTCATCCTAGTTCTTGATCCCCGCCTGCAACCAGTATTCCCATCAAATTAGGTTGGTTAACAGGCGGCTGATGTTGGGCGAAGTTAAGCCCACGAGAACAGGAAAAGAAAAGTGTGTGTGGGGCGACGAAATAACTTACCTAAGCTGCGGGGTGGGGTAGATCAGGTCGGTCCCTGGAGATGGCCAGGTGATGCGCGACGCGGAAGATTGCTGTCGCCATGAAGAATAATAAGTAAAAAAAAAACTATTTCAAAAAATAAACTATTTCGGGCAGCAAAAAATTAAAAATTGAGTGCTAAGGCACATGGCCTTGTCGATAAACAACTACATGCTTTAGAGAAAGCCGTTCACGACTTTTCAGAAGCGCGTTGTCTCGGGCTGCGAAGAGAGATCTGCCCTTACCGCGTGCTGCCTGCCGAATCTTCAAAAATGGCGTCGGGGCGCCTAATTAAAGTAAGCAACTGCCCCCAGCCAAAGAAGGGGGTGGTGGTGATTGCCCGAAGGTGTCCGGAGATGCCCAAAGGGGCGAAGCAGACTGCAACCTGTTCGCTGCGCTCTCACGCGAGTCGTAGGCGAACTAAAATCGCAATCGCACTGCGACTGCTGCCAAGGTCGATTGTGACAAGCTGTCTTTTATGGGAGGGATGAGTATTGCACTCTGGTGGCCAAGACGAGAACCTGTCTGGAGGGTCACAGAAACATCCGCTAGAGTGCAGTGGGCACGCTCGCGACCAGCGCTCAGAGCAAGGTTAGGGATTTTTCCCGCCGCTAGACTTCGCTGAGGGCTCCGATTGACAAGTGGGAATGTCCTTGGGGAGACGATGGCCCCGCCTGGGTTCACTGGGGGTCGATGCTCCGGGTTGAGTTCTCGTGAAGCCACAGGTGGGTGTTGAGGGGAGGGGGGTTTAAATTTGCTAAGTCGCCTGGGAAAGGCGTCATGTGGACTGTCTCGAGGCGTCGCCGCTGGCTGTAACTTGGTCCAGAGGCATGCTTGCAAAACCGTTACGTATGCTTGCCTCCGAGAAATGAAAGTTGCTAGCAGTGGGGTTGGGGTAGCGTTCGCTAACGCGAAAGTCGTTCCGTTACATAGGGAAGGCGTGACGCGAACCGCGGCCGGGATGCTGTGGTCGCAAATCGTCAGCAAACAGTATCTGTTTGAAGCCTGCGAACAAGCGCAGTTGCACTGGGTTGCACAAGATTACGTCGGAGTGTACAGTAATGGAAACAAAATTTAATAAAATAAAAATTACGAATTTATTATTTGGTTTTCTTCTTTAAAAATTAAAAATTAAATTTAAATTCGTACATTTGTGCCTGAAAGTGGCACTGAAACGGCACATACTCCCCCGCTTGAATGCGGAGCATATAGGGACAAAATAAATAAACTTACACTTCTTAGTAGAACTAGTACCAGGTCCGCCTGTATCCTACTACTTACAAAAAAATTACGGTCAATTCGAAGGTGTATTATAATTAATTCAATTACCCTTAATGGTGAATGATGTCATGAGGACAGTTGATCTCAGATGTTGGGAATGGTGTCACGTGACAAAAACTCTAAATATGGGCTCTTTGAGGCGGGCCGAAAACACTGGGCCGGAACTGGAACTTGGTCCGTCGGGTGCCAGTTATGAAAGGTGGGGATTTGTGTACCCCTGAAAATAATGAAAGTGGGAATGTAAACCCCTGTACAATAGTCTTTCCATAAGAAGCCGAAGGCATTGGGACTTAGCCCTGCACAGTCATGCGATGGAGAAGACGGTCGAATTTGCTGCTTGCCCGAAGGCGAAACAGAACCTCAGTCCCAGAGTGACACAGGGCCTAAGGGTGGTATTCCCTTGGCGGAATTTTAAATGATTGGGGATGAAAACCCCAACAGATCAACCATCCGTAGGAAAGAATGAATTTACTAATATTAAATATTCGACAAATTAAGAAATTTCATCTCATACCACTCTGATGTTTATTATTATTAACTAATATTTATTATTTAAAGTATTCTGGAAACAAAACGATAAATTAACGACTCTTCGCACTCAAATTTAAATTGTTTAAAGAAAAGTAAAATACAATAAACCAACAATTATAAATCAAAAAGGGATAAATTATAATGGAGCGGTTAGATCTTCCATGACTGCTGATAGACTTCGCACTGCCTGAGAGGGGGTTTGAACATAGGCCGTCCAAAGGTGAGTGGTGGGAATGTAACCCAAAGAACACTCGAAAATGGTCATGAGATATTTCACTCAGAGGACCTTGGTCATGGCTCGTTGGCTCAGAGGACCCTAACTTTTGCGCCGCTCGTTGGCTAGCTTGACCTAGCTCCTATTTTAGAAAAACACATAAAAGAAACCTGTTTGCCGTCTGGAAGTCACGTAGCTCTTATTTAAATAAACAATCTCATCGATAACGATGTAAAAGAAATACAACTTTGGGGTAGAATGCAAAAGAAAAAAGAAAAATTGCTAGATGTGACAGCTTCAGTGCTCAGACTCTATGTACGTCACTGTACATCACATTTACGTGCAAGGGAAAATAAAGAAATAAACATGTACAAGTATTAACGCAAAATCAGTACAAAAAAACACTACAAACATTATTCTTGCTTACTTTACGAATTATGGTTATTAAAAAAAAGGACCGTAATAATAATTTAAATATATAAAATCGTGGAACAAACTTCGTGAAGATTCAAAAAAAAAACAAAACCCATCAGAGAGGTATTACTAAGTTAAAAACAATTAAAACTCTTTGCGTCAATTAGCTTCTTAAAGACTGAACTTACGTAGGTAAAAAAATTAAAAATTAAAATATCTTAAATTACCTCGAATGTGCTAGCCTAGAAACGGGATGCTTAAACAAACCCAAATTAATTCAGTGGACCTTTCGTTGGGGTGTGAAAGTATTTCACCCTTCTCGGTGATTACCTTAAATATTAAAATGAGACTAGTCACCTCGTAGTTGCTTAATTTCTGGGGAATACGTATTTTAATACGATTGATTTTATTATTATTTATGAGCTAAAGAAAATAAAAAAAATGCCTGTTGCCCTACTACTTGTAATAAAGCAGAATTAATTAATTACATGACCTTTGACTGTAACACTTTAGTCCAAGACAAGATTAATAATTAAATAGAGTCCATTTAAACTTGGTTTGAATTATTTAAAATAAATGCTTAAAATCATTTAATAAATAAAAAATTAAATTTAAAGCTTAACCTTAAAGTACCTGAAAGCTTACAACTATGCCGTTGTTATATTAATGAAATGAAATTCATCCCGTTGATCTCAGATTTGGATATCGTGTAGGAACACAAAATGGGCGCAGTGAGGGAGGCCGAAAAGCACTGAGGCCGAAACAAGGGAAATGCGTCCTTGAGCACTCAGTGACTAATGGGGACTGTAACCCCTGTAAATGGGTATGGTAACCCGTAACTTACAAACTAAATTGGGAATATAACCCCTGTACATAATTGTTTCGCTGTCCATAAGAAGTCGAAGGCATTGAGTCATAGCTCTGCACAATCTGACGATGGATCAGACGAAATAAATGAATTTAATACTTGCTTAAAAAGCGAAGTACACCTCTGTCCCGGATACCTACATTTATTAACTCACATAGGCTCAATATGTTCAAGCTCCGACGGTTGATCAGACCATCAGGCTGAAGCAGAGAGACCTACGAGGGAATTTCACCCCTGAGTTAGTTCGGGTTCGAAACCCGAAAGATCAACGAATTTGGATGAAAAATGGATAATGAAAAAAAATTTAGATGTTTAAAATTACATAGCTGTACACCACCTTATAAAGGAAATTAACACTGATCCAAAAAATATAAAAGTTAATAAATTGTTTACTCAAAATTCATAATTACAAAAATATTATTTATCCTTTACCTTGCATTCTTAGATTAATTGGTAAATTGCTCATAGAAAACTCGACGTTAAAAAAAAATAGTACTCTATCTTACAATAAATTCCTCACCTCATGACTAGCGTAAAAAGTATTGGGGATTCAACCCGTGTATATAAACAATTTAATTCAGTAACCTTTCCTTAAAGGCATGAGTGATTGCACCTCTCGTTGGGTGATCACGAAATAAATCTAAACAAACGCTAGGCACATGGATGTGTATGGTGACACAATGAAATGGTACTTGTGAACGATGCAATAGGATTAGAGTACTTGTTAAAATTACTTATGAGCATATTCTTATTTTATATTATGTAATGAATGGACCCTTTTTTTTTATTTATTTTATGTATTATTAAAATACTTAATTGTTAATTTTATGATACTTAGAAAATGTAAACAATGGAAGTTTCATAACATTAGCTAAAATAAAATATTTTATATTATCATATTTGTATTGTTAATATTATTATAAGGTATATATAAAATTATTATGTTATATTTTAGTAACTCTAGATTAAGAAAATACTTTGCTGCTAGAATTAATGCAGTATAGATTATTTATAGTGCCTGTTTTGTGACATAAAAATAATATAATTAGGACATACAAAGCATGGGTAGTTTGTTTACAAAACACGTGGTACGTGGGTGGAGTAGAGAAGAGTTGCGCGCGGTTGGCGGCCCTGTCATGTGGTGAAGAGATAACACGTCGGCGCGCAAAAGGCGCCGAGAGACCAAACAAAAAATACCACGATGTCCGAAAGGACTTCTATGAAGAGTTTTTTACAAAGATGGCCTGGTTTGCAGGCGGATGTGTTATAAAAAAAACACAGATAAAAGGAGGAATTTAGACAAACTCAGGGCACTGTCGGCCGTGAGGAAACTAACTAGATTGCAACGCATTGTTTCGCTGCCGGACACGGGGGCAACGACATGACCTTGCCTCCTCCAGCCGGTGAGGCGTGAGGGGGAGGGGTGAAGAGGATGACAGGGAGAATGACACGCGCGCTGATAAAGCACGCTGCCTGAAGGACGCCGCCGCGCGGTGTCTCACCGCGCGCAAACACAGTCACAGCGGGACGTAAAATACGACAAAATTTTAATTTAACTCACTTTGGGTGAATCAGATTGGGTGCCAGTTTTAGGACTTACAATAATATGTTATACAATCTGAATCTAAATAAACCCTAAAAACTTTTTAGTTATATATTTCATTATGTTTAAAATTTAAAGTTGAAAATTTAAAATTAAAAATTAAAATTATTTGGATATGCATATAAACCAAACCACGTTAAATACTACCAACTTCCAACATGAAGCAGAAAATTGCTCTATGCTACCAACTTGTAGCAAAGATCAAACCAAAATACAGTTAACAATTTAAGAGTAATCATAACCACACAAACTGCCACATTGTAACCGAAACCACGCTCTGCTACCAATTTGTAACGTGCTGCTGCGCTCAATCAATATGAAATCTCGTCTAAAGAACAAATATAGATTGGCCGTGGAAGCGCCAGGCAGAAACAGTACTAAACACATTACCCATAGGGGCACAGCGCACGCACAACAAAATTTATGATTAACCTCCTTAAAACTTGATAAGGTTAATGTGGATCGTGATCAAGGATAAGAAAATAATAAGATCTGGTGTGGTTTACATTGGCATTTACTTAATGATTTTGTTGCTGTTATTTATACTTTACAAACCTTATTCCACTGAAGATAACCCATGGCATTACAGCCGAAACAAAATACCAAGAAAATTGTTGACCTTATTTGCTATACTTAATACATTAAATCTTGTTAAACAATAAACCAAATAAGCGGCCCCGGGGCAAGATATTATAATAAGTAACAATTGTTATATTTGACTGAATCAAAGGTCATTTGGTTTCTTAACTTTACAGGCCATTGAATATTGAGCGCACAGGCTCTTCATAAGACAAATTATAAAAAAAATTACATTTACTCATTAAATGAATAAAAGTGTCCTGAAACTGGTTGTTCAGAATTATAAATTATTTTATGGTTTTTTCCACTTAGGGAAAAATATGTCGAAAGCTGGCACTCTTGAGAAATTCTCCAATTGCAGGAGGCGATGAAGTTCGGTGAACTA
Source organism: Bacillus rossius redtenbacheri (assembly GCF_032445375.1). NCBI lineage: Eukaryota > Metazoa > Arthropoda > Insecta > Phasmatodea > Bacillidae > Bacillus > Bacillus rossius. Next base: position 18,815,302 of record NC_086336.1, read on the forward strand.
ACTCATGAACTGCATGGGAGTTGAATTTGGAGCGGAATCTCTCATCCTAGTTCTTGATCCCCGCCTGCAACCAGTATTCCCATCAAATTAGGTTGGTTAACAGGCGGCTGATGTTGGGCGAAGTTAAGCCCACGAGAACAGGAAAAGAAAAGTGTGTGTGGGGCGACGAAATAACTTACCTAAGCTGCGGGGTGGGGTAGATCAGGTCGGTCCCTGGAGATGGCCAGGTGATGCGCGACGCGGAAGATTGCTGTCGCCATGAAGATTAATAAGAAAAAAAAACTATTTCAAAAAATAAACTATTTCAGGCCTCAAAAAATTAAAAATTGAGTGCTAAGGCACATGGCCTTGTCGATAAACAACTACATGCTTTAGAGAAAGCCGTTCACGACTTTTCAGAAGCGCGTTGTCTCGGGCTGCGAAGAGAGATCCGCCCTTACCGCGTGCTGCCTGCCGAATCTTCAAAAATGGCGTCGGGGCGCCTAATTAAAGTAAGCAACTGCCCCCAGCCAAAGAAGGGGGTGGTGGTGATTGCCCGAAGGTGTCCGGAGATGCCCGAAGGGGCGAAGCAGACTGCAACCTGTTCGTTGCGCTCTCACGCGAGTCGTAGGCGAACTAAAATCGCAATCGCACTGCGACTGCTGCCAAGGTCGATTGTGACAAGCTGTCTCTTATGGGAGGGATGAGTATTGCACTCTGGTGGCCAAGACGAGAACCTGTCTGGAGGGTCACAGAAACGTCCGCTAGAGTGCAGTGGGCGCGCTCGCGACCAGCGCTCAGAGCAATGTTAGGGATTTTTCCCGCCGCTAGACTTCGCTGAGGGCTCCGATTGACAAGTGGGAATTTCCTTGGGGAGACGATGGCCCCGCCTGGGTTCACTGGGGGTCGATGCTCTGGGTTGAGTTCTCGTGAAGCCACAGGTGGGTGTTGAGGGGAGGGGGGTTTAAATTTGCTAAGTCGCCTGGGAAAGGCGTCATGTGGACTGTCTCGAGGCGTCGCCGCTGGCTGTAACTTGGTCCAGAGGCGTGCTTGCAAAACCCTTACGTATGCTTGCCTCCGAGAAATGAAAGTTGCTAGCAGTGGGGTTGGGGTAGCGTTCGCTAACGCGAAAGTCGTTCCGTTACATAGGGAAGGCGTGACGCGAACCGCGGCCGGGATGCTGTGGTCGCAAATCGTCAGCAAACAGTATCTGTTTGAAGCCTGCGAACAAGCGCAGGTGCACTGGGTTGCACAAGATTACGTCGGAGTGTACAGTAATGGAAACAAAATTTAATAAAATAAAAATTATGAATTTATTATTTGGTTTTCTTCTTTAAAAATTAAAAATTAAATTTAAATTTGTACATTTGTGCCTGAAAGTGGCACTGAAACTGCATACCCTCTAGCATTCAGCCTGAGTTAACTACAGAAATAATAATGCCGGACCCTGAAGTGGCATCTGCTGAATTGATTTCCGACGAGAATAACAGTGATCTTTGTAGACTGAGTGAAATCAAACTGACAGCCAGAGACATAGAGTTTGGCTTGAAATTGGAAAAAAATAGTTTGATCCTGAATACGATTTTCCATCAGTCAACAACAGAAAATTCTCAACGAAGTGGCGGAAGTATAAACTTCCTGATAGCACGGTAAAAGATATAAATTGGTTGGTTTACAGTAAACGGAATGATTTTGCATATTGTTTGCATTGTCTGCTGTTTGCACTACCCAACCATGATTCTACTTGGTCATCTGGTAACGGCTATCAAGGATGGCGCACAGGTAATGCACAAAGAGATATTGAGGTTCACGAAACTTCTAAAAACCACTTAGGTTGCCAAATTGCGAGGGTCCAATGGATTGCAGGGAAACATGTTACCAGTACATTTTGTGAAAAAGAAAATGAGAACATTCGACACCAAAGAGAAGTTCTCTCCGTCGTCATTGATTGTTGCAGGTATTTGGTTGAGGAACTGCTAGCATTCAGAAAAAACACTGTGTTTGAAGGAAAGCTGCCGAAGTTGTTTAAACTTCTAGCTAAACACAACCCTGATGCCAGAATGTATCTCGAAAAAATTGAAAATGTAAGGATGAACAAACAAAAACTGGGATCAAATTTTCTAAGCTACAGAAATATATCAGACTTGATTTCCATTATGACTGGCATGGTAACCCCAAGGATAGTTGACAGTATAAAGGAAAGTAACAAGTTTTCTGTCATTTTGGATTCAACACAAGATGTCGCTAAGAAAGAAGCAACTACGGTCCTTCTGAGATATGTAGAAAATTCAGGAGTATCTGCAAAACCATGCGAGCGACTAATAAAAGTATTCACATCTGCTGATGTCACTGGAGCAAATCTGAAGTCAAAGTTGGTAGACACTTTGAAGGAAGTAGGACTCAACCCCTTAAATATGATTGGTCAAAGTATGGATGGTGCTGGCAATATGAGGGGCAATTTCTCAGGACTTCAAACTTTAATTCAAAATGAGTATGACACTGCCTTCTATGTTTGGTGTACTTCGCACAGATTCGCTCTCGTTCTTGAGAAATCAATTGATTTTTGCCCTCAGATTCGAGAATTGTTTTCAGTGCTGGAAGAATTATATTGCTTGTTTAACTCTGGGCATAAAAGGCATGATGTTTTTGTTGAGAAAATGGATTTGAGAACAAAGTTGAGCGACAAGAGGAAGCGACTGAAGAGGGTGCAAACATCAAGATGGTCAAACAAAGCCGAAGCAATAAAAGTTATAATATTGTGCTTCGAGGAGATTACGTCAGCTTTAGAGGATTTGCAGGACAGCAAAAAATTTGACAGAGAAACTGTGACTCTTGCGAAAGGGCTATTGAGCAAGTTAAACTCTTTTAATGTAATCACTGCTCTTCATGTTGCCCAGTCTGTATTCACTTTAATGAATCCTGTGACAGTTATTCTTCAGGTGTAGTTATAGATTATGGGACTGTTCAAACAACTATTAACAGTGTTAAGACTAAAATCAAGAACCTCCGAAGTGACGAAGGTTGGTCCAAAGTGTTAAAAAAATCGGAAGATTTTGCGAATAAACATGACATTCATCCACTTGTACCAGTACCTGGAAGATTAAGGTTTAGGAAGAGGGCAATGGACGAGATTGGAGTTGACGAGCCCATAATAGACCTAAATCGTAGACTTAAAATTGAAATGTATTTTAAGCTCTCAGATTCTCTGCATCGTCAGCTCGAGGATAGATTTTCCGATCATTCCTTAAAAATGGTTCTGCAAATGAGCCACTTTTCTCACACAGGAGTTCTTAATGCAGAGAAAGGTAATGTTAAATCTGAAGACATCAAAGAGTTATGTGATTTCTACAAGTGGGATTGTGACTCGGTGGCTGAAGAATTGAACAGCTTCAGTGATCTATACTTTGCCACACATCCAAATATCTCACTATCCGATGTGGTAAAAGAAAGCCCAAGATCAAGAAAGGAAGATGAAGAGACTGAAGTGGCTAATGAAAACCTGGTAGATACAGAAGAAATCGATGGTGATGAAGAGGAAAAGGAAGATGAGTGAGATGAAAAGAAAAATGTTTTGTGGGTAACCCAAGGGTTTCTGAAACCTTATCGATGACTCAATAACTTTTCTGGGTTTAAAGCTATTAAAGTTGTTTATGCAACTTTACTCTCATTGGCAGCAACAAGTTGTTCCGCAGAAAGAGCAATGAGTAAGTTACGCATAGTGAAAAACAGGCTGAGATCGTGCATGGGTGACAGATGGCTGTCAAATCTAATGGTTCTGTGTTCGGAAATAGATGTGCTTGCATCCATTTCAAATGATGAAATCGTTGAGAACTTCTCTCGATCTACATCTTCAAGGAAGAAGCTTTTGTCAAGGATATAGATCAGGGTTAATTTTTAATCATGCAATTTTTTTTTGCTAGTGAAAGTTATTGCAAGGTGACACAAATTCAATTTGAGCTAGATTTTCAAACAGGCAGTTATCTGTATTACTTTTGTTTGTTATGCTAAGATATATATTATATATCTCAATGTTAACTGTTTTTAATATATATCTAATTCAGTATTTTTAAAATTTTCCATTGTACTACTGAACTATTGTGAGAGATGCTGCGATACTATTTCATCTCATTTTTAAGCTATTGAGGTAACAAGCAAGGATTGAAAAGAACATTTGTCACATGTCAGTCATAGTATGCTTAAATTATAATATTAAATATTACCTGATATGACGACCAAAATTATTATTAGAAAATCAGTTTTAATTAATGCAAAATGTTACAAAGTATAAAATTATAAAAGTATAATATTATAAAATCATTGAGTAAATCATTGAGAAAATAGCACAAAAAATTTGGGGGGGGGGGGGAAGGGCCTATCCTTAGGTTAGGGGGGGGGGGGGTGAGTCATAGTGTTTGGGGGGGTGGGCACCTCTGCATTACTCGTTACTTCTGATACCGCATAACATGCTATGTTATGTTGCAGCAACGAATCGAGTCGTATCGCGTGGTACAACTACAGTATGACGTCGCGTAAATAATAATAAAAAGAATATAAACAATTAACAATATTTGATAATTAACATTTTTTGTTAACCAAGAAACAATTATATCTCATTAGAGCGGCTTTATTATATTATCTCTTTTAAGATAAGAACAAAAAAAAACGTGAAAATACGCGATAATAAAAAACAAATTTTTTTTTCTAATTTGTAAAAAATACTTTCTTACGTTGTTTCTGTTCCAATCTCAAACTTTGTCTACACACATAATACCTTTAATAAACAGTAAAAAACTTGGACGACGAATTTCCAAATTATACTTTACTTCATAACGGTTTGCTACAGCTCTAGTTTCAGTGTACGGCACTACGCACTGATGATAATGTTGACGTGTGCGGGGAGTTGACGAACACGGAACTTGTCGAGATCGTCTTTTCTAATCAAAACGAAGCGGCGTTTGAAGATGATAACAATAATGACAACGAACCAAGCGACGTATCTGTTCCGTCGAAAACGTCAATGATGGAGGCACTTGACACAATCAGTCGTTTTTATCAGCATACAAATGCTTCGACGAAAGATTTCATGAACTTCCAAGAGGTCCAGTCGTTTATTTTGTCTAGGGATGGGGCGACCGAATCCAATATCCGCCGAATCCGCCGAATCCTAGGGATTCGAAGCTTCGGCAGGTCTGATATAGGATTCGTCAAAGGATTCGGTTTTTTACTGTTTACGGAAAAAATAATACAGTAAAACTTGCTTACGAGGTCCCACATGGTAGGTTTTTCTGTATAAAGTGTTTAAATTGCCATAGGTCTCACCATTTACGCCGTTAAATGTGTGATATAAAGTCCGTTAAAATTTTTTCTGGAACGTCTGAAACTTCCTGTCTCAAATAATAGGGATGGGAAATATAGTTCTTTGGAAAGAATTAGTTCGTTCGGAACTAGTCACTTCAAAGACTAGTTCTTTAGGAACCGTTCTATTGAACTACATCGGTCGCGGACGGTATCGTGGTTTCCAATGTTTAAACAAAATATTCCATACATGACACCAACACAATCGTTACGGACTTTTTGTTTTATGGGCATTTCTTTTTCTATAAATAAAAGAGGCACACAGTAATCCGATGCTTGTAAACAATATCTCCCATTACAAATGAACGACAATCATATTGTTTTTCTTTCACACACTTCTTACATTTTTGAATGTGTATCAATTTATTTTCTGCAAGTAAAGTGCTTATTTTCACATGTGTACAAAACAAAATAATGGTATAGTGTTTTCTCATCTGTGACAACCTAAGCTGATTTTTTTTGTATTAGGTAAGTTTTATTATGTTTCTTTAATTTTAGTGTAGTTTTGTAATGTGTGGTCTATGTGTTATTAAAGTTTAATTTCAGATTGTATAGGCTATCTGAAATTTAACGTAGGTAATTACACTTATTTACGTGACACGTTTTTTAATGCCAATATGTAATGTAAATGTCTAAAGAATATTAGATAAAAATTTAGAGTTCACGATCGTCAAACGATACATCATTGCGCAAGAAAGAACGAAACGAAAATAATGACCGACAGCCTAACTTACTGTGTGAACTATCTATGTCTTTGAACTAGCTAGTTCAGTGTGTATATGTACTCCCTTTCTCTTCGGTCTTCGTAGTTCAGATCAGTACTTGGAACTGAAGAAGCGATGGGGAAATATAAAAAAAGGGGGGGGGGATGAGACCAAATAAAGAACAAACGTAAGAGAGGGAAGAAAGGAAGAAAGAAAGACGTGGCATATTGGCTGACTTGATTGTGTGTGTGAAGGGGGCGGGGGGGGGGGGGGGGGGGGAATCTTTCGCGCATGCGCAGTAAGGACCAAACAGAGAAGGAGACGAGAAACACGCAAAGAACGAAAGAACGATTGTTTTTGGTAACAGCGAACGAGCGAACTAGTCACCTAGGGATCTTTCGCGCATGCGCAGTAAGGACCAAACAGAGTAGGAGAAGAGAAACACGCAAAGAACGAAAGAACGAAAGAACGATTGTTTTTGGTAACAGCGAACTAGTCACCTAGTTCGCTCGTCAGAACAGTTCAAAATTAACTGGTAGTTCGCGAACTACCCATCCCTATCAAATAATTAGAGCTGTAGCAAACCGTATGTATTCGTTACTGAGTAACGGGTGCGCCGTCTATATACGAGTAACGAAACGTTACACACGGCTGCATTTCGTTACTCGCATGTTTCGTATGTTTCACGATGAATTTACGTTACAAAGAACGATGTTTGTATATTAAGTAAAGCATAATTTGGAAATTCGTCGTCCAAGTTTTTAATTGTTTATTAAAGGTATTGTGTGTGTAGACAAAGTTTGAGATAGGAACAGAAACAACGAAAGAAAGTATTTTTTACAAATTAGAAATATGTACGTTTTTGTTTTTTATTATTGCGAATTTTAACGTTTTTTATTATCTTAAAAGAGATAATATAATAAAGCCGCTCTAATGAGATTTAATTGTTTCTTGGTTAACAATAACTGTTAATTATCAAATATTGTTAATTGTATATATTCTATTTATTATTATTTACGCGACGTCATACTGTACGCGTACGCAATATGACTCGATTCGTTGCATGTTATGCGGTATCAGAAGTAACGAGAAACGATACGATAGTAACGAGTAACGATTGTTATAATAACGAATACATATGGGTACGCTTTTTTTCGTTACTTTTACACCTCTACAAATATTGGCGCACGTAAATATGAAGAAAAAACAAATGAACAACAACATACGAAGAAATATGGATGATGTACCATAACTACAGTACAAACCCAATAGTTATTTTAAGATAATTACCATAAAAAGAACAATATTCTTTGTAGAATACCATAATTACTACAGAAGCATGATAGCTACCATATTTGCACTATAGTTACCGTAACAACCGAGATGTATATATACCGTGATAGTAATGTATTATTTATTTATGACATATTAAATTAAAGAACATTGTTGAAAAAAAAAAGGATGTTAAACTTTTATATGTACGGTTGGCACATGTTGCTCAGAAATAATGCGATCTGAAAGAATGCAGTACTACTACGAAAAGTGAAAATGGTACTCGTGGATTTTTAGGTTATGGCAGTCTCTTTCGTTTTTCAGTAATATCGGCTGAAAATTAACAAGCGTACTGTATCGGAAGTCGGCAGAAATGCCGATTCAACTAAATATTGGCAAAATCGGCTTCTTCAGTACAGCTCTACATTTGATGACATGAGTAAACATATTTCAGACTTCAGGATATTGAAAAAGACTTTAATTTCCATGTAGGTTTATTGTGTGTAAGTTTTTTTTGCAAGTGTAAATTGAATTAAGTAAAATGCTTTTATTTTTATTACTTTCAATTGATTAAACTTTAATGACCAGTTACAGATATTTATGACACTAATTTTGAGGTTAAGCAATTTTACTAAAGCATTCCAGCCACGCAGGTTGCCAGCGAGAGATGCTTCTCTTCTGCTGGAAACACTATCTCATCTCCAATCGTAGAGCTAATTTAACTCCTGAACGTGCAGAACAAATTATTGTTCTGCATGATAGATTAAAGAACAGAATTTAATACTCTGTGACAATCTATCTCAGAATTATTGTGAGGAAAAGTGTAAATGATGAAACAATGTGAATGTACTTTTCAAACAACATGATTTTTGGTGCTAAGTTTGTTGAAGCTCAGTAAGGACTCCAGAAAAATTGACAAGGATGACATTTTTCCAAAGATATGTTACATTTACACAAACATATACTTGGTTATGTTAGTTGGATGATATCAGTTACTAATGAACCAATGGAAACAGGTAAGATTCAATGGAAAAAAATGTTATTTTTTTTCTAGCAGTGCAAAATGTAAACACACACTGTGAATAGTTACCCAAAATTAATAAGCCCACTTCATTTTAATACTTTATTCAAACATCATACTAAGTTTAAGATAAAAATAATTTCCCAAAAAAGTAACTGTACCACAAAAGCTCGAGCTCGGCTTGAAGTAAAATTCTTAGGCTCGCAGACCTCTAGTTATTTATAGAAAAAATCCTAACCGCTAATCTGTACTAAAACTGAAATTTCTCAAGAAAATTTTTTTGTCTTTATATACAATTATACCAGAAATGTACCAAACTACATGTACAGTAAGTCCTCGGTTTACGTCGGGGTTACGTTCCTGAAAACAGCGACGTAAATAGAAACGACGCAAAATGAGCCATGTTTCATGCCACCGGCCGACCACGGCCCAAGGTCGGCCGGAAGCGCTGGCATACAGACGTGACAACGGGCAATTTTATCAGCAAATTACAACCCACAGCGTGGGAAACAAGTCCAACTAGTACTTCTCAGCTTTATAGAATGGTTATTTAACCAGCTGCTTTATTACCTTTATTGATTGAAATATAAAAACAGATATATAGTCGTTTGGAAGACATCTTATGGAGAAAAAATCATAAATTGCAGTGAGCTGATACTGTAGGCCTACTACAAACGCATTTAATCACGATAAAGTTAACAACAGCACGTTTAAAACTCCGGCCAACTCAATGATATCATAGCGACTGAAGTGTAGAGCTGTCCTGTAGCAAACCGTATGTATTCGTTACTGAGTAACGGGTGCGGCATCTAGTAACGAGTAACGAAACGTTACACACGAATGCATTTCGTTACTCACATTTTTCGTATGTTTTACGCATGCGCACGCTTATTCGTTACAATAAACAATGTTTGTTTATTAAGAAAAGTATAATTTGGAAATTCGTCGTCCAAGTTTTTTACTGTTTATTAAAGGTATTGTGTGTGTAGACAAAGTTTGAGATTGGAACAGAAACAACGTAAGAAAGTATTTTTTACAAATTATAAATATGTATGTTTTTGTTTTTTATTATCGCGTATTTTCACGTTTTTTGTTCTTATCTTAAAAGAAATATTATAATAAAGCTGCTCTAATGAGATTTTATTGTTTCTTGGTTAACAAAAGCTGTTAATTATCAAATACTTTTAATTGTTTATATTCGATTTATTATTATTTACGCGACGTCATACTGTACGCGTACGAAATACGACTCGATTCGTTGCTGTTACATAACATAGAATATTATGCGGTATCAGAAGTAACGAGTAACGATACGAAAGTAACGAGTACTAATTGTTATAGTAACGAATACATACGGGTACACTTTTTTTAGTTACTTTTACACCTCTACTGAAGTGCCAAGGAGTTGGACGAAAAGGGGTAGGAGAAAATGCTGTGTCGTTGCGGGAAGTAGATAACACTTCTACGTGCGAGATACGTGGGTGGCCGAGCGGGCGGGCTGGTAATATTGCATCACCGCGCGGAGAGCAGCGGAGAGCAGGAAGCGTCCCTCATGATGTATGATAAGATAAGGCGGTGAACGTGTAGCTTACGCTACATAGCATAAATTAACTACCGAAGGAAACAAAGAATTATAAACGAATTATATACGGTTTTTTGGTTAAAATAAAGATTTACGGTCATTGTAAACGACGTTAATGTGAATCGGCGACAACTTAAATTGAAACATGAGTTCTCAAACATTAGCGACGTTAATCCGAAACGACGTAAATCGGTACGACGTAAATAGAGGACTTACTGTAATAAAGTCAAGGGACTTTTAGTGCAAGCAGAATACATCTCACTTACATTAGATATGTGGATATCATCTGTTAAAAGATTCGGGTTTGGGTTCGAGATTCGGCAAATCCAGTCTAGGATTTGAGTTAGGATTCGGATTCGAGGAAATCAGGATTCGCCCCATCCCTAATTTTGTCCGAAAGTCTAGTGAAATCAAGGCAAACGAAAATTGATTCGTTTTTTTAAAAAGTGATTTTTAATTTTGTGTTATTTTCCAAGGGTCTGTACGAGTGATTATTTTTGTGTAACTGACCAATTGTCGGAAGAATTATTTTATGTAATTTGTATGGTTGTCCAACGTAATTAGAGATTTTTTTAATTTTTTTTTGTGTTTGACATTTTTCATAGGTGTCAACGTGAGTAAAAATGTGAAAAATTTTGAAATAAATTTCACCACATCTTTGAGTTTACATATTGTTAGTAAGTATTCAAAACTCCGCAAATATGCACCCGATATCATCAGCTTAGCGCACGTCTCCAGCAAACCAGCTGCGGACAAAGCTACAGGAAGCGGCCGGCATGACCTTGCGTGACCCCGCCCGCCCGTCTCCATGTAAACAAACAGCTGTGCGCTTAGCCATAATGTGCGAGACGGCCTTATCACGGCCATGCGGTCTCATATTTCGCATTCGGAAAGTGCTGATATAGCTTTAAAATGTTATTTTAGTAAGTTTTATGTATATTTCCTTTATTTTTGTTGTGAATTTCCATAGTAAAAACAAGCGAGAAAATAATATATTTAAAAAATGCTACAAAAATAAGACTTTTTTTTTAAATATTGGCTATAACGAAAATTCGCTAAAACATAAACTTTTGGCGCCGTTATAAATTTACGTTATAACGGACTTTTACTGTATATCAAATATATCAAAATATATCAAAATCAATTGCAGTGTGTTAGTCTCACAACAAAGACACGAAAATGGCTCGAACGGTTTAAATAATAATTTTTTTTTGTTTGCCTCAAAACGGGTGGTTTAGAACCCCCCCCCAAAGCCAAAATATTGAAAAAATCAAAATTGGTAATTTTGTATGGGAATTGCCACTTCCGATTAAATTCAATAGATGGCGTATGTGGCGGACCTTTTGTTTGAAGCTGTGCCATGCATAACTATTTTTCCTCTATTTGTTTTTCATTCCGTGTGGTTTTTTCGTTAAAGAAAGAAAGTGGATTTTGAGAATATATTTGGTTAAAGAAAATTTAATTAATTACATTTTACAAACATTTATTTTGATCAGCCATTCATTTAAGGTAAATTAACTTTGCAGGCTTAGACATAACCACAAATTCATTCAAATGTGTTTCAGCAAAGGAATATGTTTGAGGTTAATAATAAGTTGTAAAGTTCTCAAGGTAAGTTAGAGATATTTGAGTGATTATGAAAACAATTCCGTGTTATTTTACAGTGTTCATTACAATGCCAAGGAGAGGACGAGCTGACATAGGTCATTGAAGTCATTTAAATGCACGGCAAGTTACTTCACGTGCGATCTGCACTGATGACCACTGTAGTTTGCGGAATTAACTTGGAGTTTTCATGTTTCGCGCATGTGTCGCGTGTTCGCGCGTCGGAAAGCCATCATCTTTGTTTATTTATGCGCCGAAAAACAAAACGAAAAATGTAGTTTACCAGAAAGCTTTGCATAGAATGTTAACTGCATTTATCTTTCATGTAAATAAAATTCATTTAAATTACAAACAAGTTTCATTTAATAACAAAACCCAAACCGTACACAATGCTGCTAAAATTCTCGACCTCAATGAATGAGAGTTGGAAGGTTGATAAGGATTGATAATCGCTTATGAAGAGTTACAATCACATCAGGTTGTATGAAGTTCACTGGGTCATCTAGTCAGATATAAATATATATTTTGTAATATTCTTCCCTTTTTCGTTAGATGTTATAGCTTGGTTTCTACTCTAAACTATTTGATGATTGTCCTCTCGTTTTAATATTTTTAACAGCATTAATTAAACAAGTACAGTGAAATCTCAGCGTGTATCTGAAAAAACCATAGTTTAAATGTACTGTTGCTAAAGGCAAAACTTCTTGTAGGGATAAAATACTTTAAAGACAGATGAGAGGCACTTAATACAGAGGTTCTTCTACTGCTGTATGTTGCCAAGAATTTCTTATGATACAAATAAAAAACAACACACTCTTTCAAACTGGCTCTGCTAATGGCCTTTTTACACCTGAAGATGGAAGACATAAATACTACATTTCGGTTGGAACTGCAATCGCCATCTTCAAGGTAAGAGTTGTCAGATGCGGCTAAAATCCACAAGCTAACCAAATTCAGACAACGGTTACGCAAGCCTTATAATATTATTAATATTTGTGAAGTAGGTAGTTGAAGTACCTGGCATTGTCCAGTCTTTACAAAGAGTGCATATTTAGATTTCATTTAGAGGTTTCATTCAGATTTGACAGTAATGTTTTACTTTTTTTTTCCCACAAGGATGCATAATTTCATAAAAACAAAACTACCAAAAAAGGAAAAGGATATTGGGGTGGTTTTTTCTAAATCTTCTAGACAGGGATCTTTCTCTTGTTTTGAAGGTCAAATGTGCAAAATTTAACCACGCTCGGAGTAAAATTGTAGTGACGTCACCTCAAGTGCTCCTTTCAGTCGCGTAGACCGTTGTTGCCCGTTGCTACCTCTTTGCCCCGAGGGCACCCCCAGTGCGTGCGTGGGGCGAAGTGTAGATAGGGGCGGGGGGCCATTACATGTAAATCAACCAAGGTCCCAACCCGACCTTCTCAGATTTGTCTGAAATTTGGTATGGTGGTAGCCCTATTAGAGCAATTTTTATTTTATTTTTATCCCTTCTGGTTCTTTAGTTATACAATTCCAAACATTGCCAAAATTCAGGGTTTTTTTGTTCGTGAGCAAATTTTTATTTATTTACAGGTTGAGTTCTAATAAAGATGGAACTGTGAAAATAAGCTTATTTTTGAGCTTATTTGCTGGGCTTTAATTTGATATACAACATAAACAAATTTTAAAAAAAATTTACTTTTCAAAAACTTTTTAAAAATTGTATATACTGGTTTTTGAAAAACTGTACTTTTAAAATTCTGAAAAAAATATATGTTAAAGAACAACATACTGACTATGAATGCTGAAAGTTTTATTATGGGATGCCAATGGGATCATATTAAAATACAATTTTATGTAAAAGAGTGGGTCACTATTTTAACCTGCTGCTGTAAGGTTAGTAAATTTGCTTTTGAATATCAGTAAATATAACAATAAAGTAGGCCTTGAAGTAATTTATAATATCAACTACCTAATATAATTAATATATTTTATTTTGGAAAAAAACTAATTGTTTGTGGTTTCATAAGCATATTTTTCAAAACAGTTATGTAGTTAAAAAATTGTATTGTAGCATATAAACAAGTAGGACAACTTACCAATTGACTCTCTGAACTGCACTGCAAATTGTTTTAACTGTTGCAATTAAACTGTCTGATGTGTCACATTATTTAGCACATATTAAAAAATATTAGAACACTATATGTAAATATTGTATGGTTTTGAAAATAGTTTGTTACGCAGGTTGGTACTGCGTAACGAGGAAACTCGCCCCTGCGGGCTAGTGGGATACCACCCGCCATACACTGCACGGACTCGGCGCGCGAATTTCAATTGATGCGCGTTGGATAGCAGATCCTCGGGTCCACTCGTGCCGAATCGCCTTTGATCGGAGCACGTGGACGTGGTCGGAAGTTTCCGAGCCGCGTTTCCGATTCAGGATGTCCAGAATATTCCTCGCTGTTTTAGTATGGAGCGCAGCGAGTATATAAGCAGGCTGCTAGCACGAGTTCCAGAGAGTCTTCTCTCAACCGGCTGCGTGAATAATGCGGTGACCACGACCCGCACCTTCGATCATCGACGCCGAAAGGCTGCCCGCTGAGGTCTTCAAGCTGCGCACGGATCCCGAAAAAGGCGGTAAGAGAGGCCGCAAATTATACAAGTCAGTTACGGACTTGGTAATAATTCAGTGGTAGCCCAGTAACAATTTGCAAGTTGGCACGGGACTTTGGAAGTAAAAAGTATGTGTCGGACTTTGCAGTAAAGGGACCAAGGGGATCATAGAAAATTCCGCCGAGGGTCATGAAGTGGTTTGCGACTAGGAGCATAACAGAGTTCTGCTCAGCAATACTTTAAAAAAAAAAAAAAAAAAAAATATTTTCTCGTTCTATTAATACGGTGAAAATAAAAGGTGCTACTACTTGATTAAAACGTTAAGGGCATAGTGCAGTGGCATTAGCGGGACTATCAGTCGTGGCGTTTAAGACTACCTATGAACATAAACAAGGAGGTAAATTTTTAATGAAAAACTGTTTTAAAATAATTTCAAGCAACAGCATGTTAGGTGATTTGTCTCCAATTCTCTGCACTAGTATAGTGTTCGTTTTATTACCAAATAGTGTGAATTCAGAGCCGGCGAAAATGTGCAAGTATCAGGGAATCAGCACGGCGACAGAGGTAGAATAAAGAAATTCGCTCCGTCGATGGTTTCCGGTCCGACTGGGGTGATCAGGTCAAGGATCAACGGAAATAAAAAAACACTCGCCGCTATCACTTAAACGACACTGAAGATTTTAGCCAATTTTATTTGGGGAGAAGTGTTGAAATTTAAATTGTGTTAGAAATATCTCGTTCCTAAGTCTCTGGTACTGTTAAAACAATGTCTAATTTTGATCTGTAAGTGAAGGTTTAAGTATTTTGTATTAAAAAGAATTTGTAATTATAACTAAAAGAAAAGGGTCCAGTTAGAATTATTTATTGAGGAATAATTCGTGTGGTTATGAGAAAATGTTTAAAAAGTAGTGAATGGTACGTAATTTTGTATAAATTTATTTCAGGTGTTTTGTTGGTAATCGCTGGAACATGAATTGTAGCAGTAATGTGTAACAGCCAACATAATAAGAAAATTTATATTAATGTATGAGGATTATATGTGTTTGTATAATGTGTGAATAAATCTCTGTACATGCCGTACTAAATATGTGTTATACATTGCTCTGTGTTTCCTTAAGCTCTTGTTGCCATTCTAATTTCCAACGACTAGATAACAAGTTTACACTGTGCAAACCATCTATAAGGTTGGGGGTTGAACTCATTGAATAAGTCTCGAGCATAGGAGCATTTCACAATGTGAAAGGGTGTATGTTCTTCCAGTGGCAGTTTTTGGATTTAATGTTACCTTAACATCACTGCTTCTGATATGTAAAATGTCAAGATGGCGAGGAAATGAGAATGATGCTGCCGGTCCATGCGGATGCAAAAAGCTAACCTCAATCTCATCATTTTCTTCACTTTTATCAAGTACACATGCCATCCACCAGTGGTCATCGTATTTACAGGCAATATAGCCACCATGTGTTATTTTACTGAAGGGTACAGGATCAGTGTCTAAATCAGTAACCAGCACAACTTCACTTTTGTCTGAGTTAGAGTACAGTTTGGTATTGATTTTGTTTTTTGTCAGAGGAATGTAAGAGTGCAACTTCTGGGTTCCAATGATTGGACAATATTTGTCAAATCTTTCTTTGAGGCTGAGTTCATGTCTTAAATGGTCTTCTGAAGTAGAGAACTGAAAGTAAATGCCTTTAATATTTTCTTTAGCAAACAAGTAAAATTGTTCAGGGCCCAGGATCTGGTCAGAGAGAGGTCGTTGAAGACTAGCACGAGCTGTTAGTCTCTTGACAGTCCCACCCACACCATCACTGGCTCCTTTTCCATGGGCAGTAGCAGAAAAATGCCATTCAGCATTGATTCCAAAATCTTCTTCATGATGGCATAAATTAAGTTTTTTTTGTTCTTATACTGAGCTGCTGAGCCGTCTGAAAAATAAAACATCTTGGTAGGTTTCTTACCAAAATATACAGTTAAAAATCAATTAAATATGATTGGAATAGATGTACTGCCACTGTGTCATGGGTAGAGCCACGATTATATGGTAATGCGCGATAAAACGAAATAACACCGAAAACCGCTTGAAAACACGAAATAAAACGAAATTGTGCGAAATCCGCGATACGTCACGAAAGTTCGTCTATCCTGATTATTTACGTTTTTCTTTTTCCCCATTCTGTTAGGACAATTCACTATCTTCAGCACAATCAAATATTTCTTACAGTAACTAGTAGCCATGTATATTATATGCGACGGTGATTCATTATAGATTTTAAAATGAAGTCTCGGAATTAACGTAATATTTTCTTTAAACGGTAATCTTGTGTACCATAATAATTTAAGATGTTGATAACTATGAAACAATGGCCGCCGTTCACTTTCTGTAAATACAAAAACAACAAACGTCCAAAATATGTTTTTCTAAGATTACGCTTTTAATCATTAAAATATTACACACTAAAGCGCATTGCTTTTACTGTTTATTTAAAATAAAGTACGTAGGCTACGAAAATAAAATTAACCCTGCTTAACGTAACGATTGTAAATAATAAATAGTACATGTTTATGTCGGTATTAATTTTCACGTACGTATGTTGGTATTCGGTATGCGTTTGTATTCGCATCTATTCTCCATTGTTTTGATCTATCCAGCACGGCAAGTTTTTGCGTATTGAGAGGTTAAATTCTTCCTATGTGATTAAATTTTTTTTGATAATGCCTAAAACGAAGGTTTCTGCCAGTGACCGATCGAAAGAATTTTCCAGCGAAGGATTTTATATCAGTGATAAAATTTTAATGTGCAAATTCTGTAACTGCAGGCTAGACTACGAGAGACGCGATACGCTTGTGAAACATGTCGCGAGTGAGAAACATAAGCTTTTGAGGCAAAACTCATCTGTTAAACAACATCCTTGTCTAAGAGTCTTTAATGCCATTAATTTGCTGTTCAACCCAAGAAATGTGAGTAGGGTTAGCATAGAAGATGCAAACCTACAGAAGTCTCTGCATAACTTGCCTTCTGTTTCCCATCTTCCCGTTGATACATTCATACATGGCTATGTTGCTTTCAAAAAAAAATTGAGGATGAACTTTCATTGCCAGAAACAAGCCAAATTGATGTTGCAAAGGTACTTTGCTCCCTTAAGGGGGACTACAGTGAATTTGCTCAAGCCAGTTTAAGGGCAATCTGGTTCCCAACATCAAATGTTGATGCAGAACGTTTATTTTCCAGGTACTCACTGGTAGTTAGTGACAGAAGACAACGTCTCACTTCAGAAAATGCGGAAAATTTAACTGATAGCATTTCAATAAAACCGTCTTAATAGTAACTTTGGAAGTGCTTAATTGTGTAATTTTGTAGTGTATGTGATTGTAATTAAGTCGTGAAATTTTTAGTAGTTATTTAAAAGTTTGAATTTATGAATTTGCAAATGAACTTAATTATCAATGAATTTGCAAATGAACTTAATTGTAATTAGATCATGAGGTTTTAGTGTTTATTAATATTTGTTTTAATAAATTTGCATGTCGTACAGAAAAGCAAGAAAATTTTGCTGTGGGTATTTTGAGCAAAAAAATAAAACCATATAACACCGAAATCTTTATTTCTTTACACCGAAATTTGTCTTAAAATAACACCACAAAATCTTGACTCTAGTCATGGGTCAAATTCTCAGATATTACAACATACCGTATTTACTTGTGTATAGCACGCCCTCGTGTATAGTGCGCACCACGATTTTCGCAACAAATTCCAATTTTTTTTTTCCCCATAAATAAATTTTACTAACATTTTGTGGTACCTGATTATTTAAATTGATGTGTGGTGATGCGTCAGGAAAATACTTAAACTCTGCTGTGTAGACGGAAGATAATGAAAAGCTGTATCGTCACAACTGGTACGTGGGAGGGAGGCGTGCCGCGCTACGTTGCTAAGCTGGTGCGGAGAACTAGATGACTCACCAGTCGCTGCTGGGACGAGGAATGGAGGAAGCGAAGAAAGTGGACGGGGGGGGGGGGGGGGAGGGGGGGGGGGGGTAACTTGTGACAGCATTCTCTCTCTCTCTCTCTTTTTTTACTAGCTTCTGAGCTGGCTTTCTGTAAAGGGGGGAGATCTAAAAATAAACAAGAGACCATGATGTGCGAGCATGCGCGCGCGTGCAAGTGTGTGTGTGTGCTGTGAGCGTGTGTGTGTGTGCGAGAGACCAGGTTGTGAGTCTGTGTGTGTGTGTGTGTGAAACAGAGGCCTTGTTGCTTGTGCGTATGTGTGGGGGCTGGTCAGAAACGTCACCCGTCAGTTAACGACTTCCACTCCTCCCCCCCCCCCCCCCCCCCCAATTTTATTTTTCCGTGTATAGTGCGCATCCTTATTTTTTCCCTTTACTTGAGGGGAAAAAAGGGCGCGCTATACACGAGTATATACGGTAACTGGTATGTTTGATTTCATTATCATCCTTGTAATAGGCAACAAAAGGGTGGACAGTTGCTTGAGTGTTCGTCCAATGGTAACCTTGAACCTCATCTTGTATTATAAATGTGTAATTTTCTGAAAAATCAGTAACTACCAAAAACTCTCCTACCTTGAGGTCACACTTTGTGTTTTTTTTTGAAAATTTGATTGTTGTTTTGCAATAAAGGAGTGTCGTTTCAGCAAGTCCAACTTTTCAATCAAACAATCGATAAACTCTTCTGTTGGTTGTATCATCGTTTCTAAAAAAGTCCTATCAACTGTAACCCACTTTTTATAAGTTATCTGGTCAATGTTGTTAGAGTCTAGTGTTGTTTCGAAAAACTCTCTTAAAAGTCCAGACCCAGGACAGAATTCACACTCATTGAAGTAGCAGCAAGGCAAAGGGGGATTGCACATAACTCTAGCAATATAATGCTTGTATGTTACTTCTTCTCCGGTTAATTTGGATATTCTGCAACCATCCAGCATAAGTTTGAAGTTCTGATGTGTTGTACAGACACAAACACAGTGTGTGCCACTTCCACCTGCTAACAAACAGTTTTTAGGCCTTAGTTCAGCAAATTTTGAGAAACCTATTTGAACATCCGTCAACTGATCTTTAAACTTTGCATAAATTTCTTTTAGGTTAGTTAATACTAATCTTTTTTGTACTTGTTTTTTCCCCCCATCCATTACTGTTGCAACAAAGTCTCTTTTTCCAGGCATGGATCTACTAATGTCATCAGAGCAATAAAAGTTTTTCACCAATTCAACAGTTGTTTTATCAAGGACTTTTCCAGGTTTTGGGTTGGGTGATGACAAAATTCCATTCTCTTTAACTAGTTCTTTAACTTTCCTGACCATATAGTTTGAACATGAAAACTCTTCCTGAATTTTTGCTACTGGCCAACTTTTAGGTAAAACTGTTAATACTGTTATTTTCTCACTTCTGGAAGAACAATTTTTGAATTTTTCTTTTAACTGAAGAATAATTTCAGATTCAGATGTGTTGGCTTCTTTCTTTTCTGGCGATACATTAAGTTCTCTTTTGACTGCAGAGGATAATTTTTCAATTTTAGTTTTTGAATAGTTCTTTTCAGCTAAACGCTTTTTCTTAATAGGTGTCTCGCCCAATATTTGCAAAGAGTTGTTCAAACTGTCTACAAAAACATCAGTTATAACGTTCTGTGTTGAGTCTTCAGAACTTTGAGAGCTCTGGGATTCTATATCTAATTCTGGTTGAGGCATAGGTACAATTTTTGATAATTTTTTTCTGCATTTGTCACAGACTTTTTGAGTCTGCACTAAAGAAGGTAATTTTTTTATCATACGCTCATTAACATTTCGTAGGTTCTTCTTGTGATTGTTATGGCCTTTCTGACTGAATGGATTACAGCATAATGCAGAAATTTTCGGCATTGTGCATAATTTACTATAATACAGTGTTCTATTGTAACTGAATCAAAAAATAAAATAATAAACACAAAACATAAAGCTAGTAGTTTGCAGTATAGGCTTAGACTTATAACTAATACTCAATTGTCCATAATACAGATAACTGGCCTACAAATTGCTACATATAGTATATTGTCATCACATCTGAACTAAAACATATTTATTTTAAACTAAAGGTCACACTTTAGGTTGTAAGAATCACTAATAAAACTCAATGAAGAATCCTAAACAATTTAACCATTTGCCACTTCACTCTACAAACTAAGTAACTTTTATAGGTTAAGTCAAGAATTGGAGGGAAAACTTGAGAATTGGAGGGAAACAAAGAAACCTTGATAATCTCAGCTGATTTGCAGTAAAAAAAACTTTAATCTTATTTACCCTATTCTAATACTAACGTTAGTATTAGAGAAAATGGCCCCACGTTGGGCGCCATTTTCTCTAATACTAACGTTAGGAGCTTCATTGTGAATAAAAATTTTCTCTGTGAGTGTGTGTGCATGTATAATATTCTGTGTTATAATTACAAAATAAAAATAAAAAAAATTACTTATAGACTAATCCTCAATACTGGAATACAGATTCTACACAACAAATAAAGCTCGAACAATATGGTTAGCTTGAATCTGTGATGGTATATGGAAAATTATAATTAAGGATGTAAAATTAAGAACAAATAAACCATTTGTGTCAGCTCAAATGTTTGTTAAATGACTGGAAGTTAGGTTGGGCACATCATTTAAAAAAAACAAAAGTTATTGTCAATATTAAAATTGGGTTCCAACATTAATGCACACCACGATATAGTTTATATTATAATGTTTTAATAATAAATCCCGGCCAACTGTTGTCAATGGTAGAGAACGAAATTCATACCTTTGGACTTCTGAAATTCCGACGAGTACTCAGTATTAGTCGACAGACTTGATTGTATTTAATTAATTTCTTCACTCATAAAATATAATCTCATACGATTGTCATTTCAAAAGGAAAAACACGGCCTTCGTATTTCTTTTTAATTATTTCCTTTTCGAGGATATCAATTCTTCCATTCATTTTTAAAACTCCTTCCTAAGCATAGAGTAATGTACATACAATATCACAATTCCAATACCATAGCACATACTTCAATATATCAAACAAACATGGCACTGAAAACTAAATATATATCGATTCACAAAACCAATGCAAAAAGTTCATCTGTAACAATGTTTCGTTACACTATAACTACAGGGAGAGTAGAATAAAAACAAAATAAGCAGTGAATTCCTATGATAAAAATAGCCACTCTTGTACATAAAATTGTATTTTAATATGATCCCATTTGCATCCCATAATAAAACTTTCAGCATTCATAGTCAGTATGTTGTTCTTTAACATATATTTTTTTCAGAATTTTAAAAGTACAGTTTTTAAAAAAGCAGTATATACAATTTTTAAAAAGTTTTTGAAAAGTGAATGTTTTTAAAAATGTTTTTATGTTGTATATCAAATTAAAGCCCAGCAAATAAGCTCAAAAATGAGCTTATTTTCACTGTTCCAGCTTTATTAGAACTCAACCTATAAATAAATCAACGTTGATTGCGTGCAAAAAACCCTGAATTTTGACCATGTTTGTAACTGTACAACTCAAAAACTGGAAGGGATAATAATAAAATAAAAATTGCTCTATGTTAGTATTTACTAGGGCTACCACCATACCAAAATTCAGACAAATCTGAGAAGGTCGGGTTGAAAACAGTATTTTTTTTGGTTGATTTGACATGGAATGACCCCGGGGGAACGAAGGGTAGGACTAGAGGCCCCAACGCACCGTCGTGTGTGTTCTTTTAAGTGTTATATAATCTTTTCAACAAGACTTGTGTTTAATTAAAATAACTATGTAGTACATTTTACTAACATACTTTGAAGGGTTGTGTTGTTCAGATATTGTTCACCGGGCGACGATGTCTAGATTCCCGCCCGTGGCGTGTCACGTGCTCAGCGGGTCGCGCGGGGAGGGGGCGCAGACACGCGGGCTGAAGACGCGAGGGGAGTCGGTCGTGATAGCGCCGAGGAGTCGTTTTGGCCATCACGTTTCTACCATCTATAATCACGGGGGTCGTGAGTAATCACTACAGCTTCAGTCAAGTACACAGTGCTTAGTCGCCGGAGCCATATGCAGCAAGATTAGCCCGGAACCACCAGTTAGTAGCAGCAAGGAATAGGACTTTGCAGCATGTCCTGGCTCTGTTTCCGGGAGACACGTCACGAGTTAAGATTCCGTCGCCAGCACCTATAATATTGCAGAGTAGGAGACAACTGTGGACCAAAACGAATGGAGCCGGGCTTTACCCCTCGATGGTCACTCATGTATGAGCATGGTTCATGGCATTAAACGCAGCAATCTTTAATGAACTGTTTTACTGGAATAAATGCCAGGCTAGATCCCTCAGGCCACGAGGCTCGAACCCCTCTACCATCTATCTGAGCAGCCGGGATTGTCACCACGCCAAACGGGATCAGCCCCGGCGACATCAGTAGATTTGTATTAAAAAAAAACAGATACTCTTCTTTATGTATAGAAATGGAAGCTCTTTTTAATCCTCTGAAAAAAAAACCTTGTAGTATTTGAGGGCACCAGTATCCTCCAGGCTTGTAAGAGGACAGCAATACTGCACAACTCACCCACATGAGCAGCTGTGCCATGGCCAAGTTGCCAGTCGCACACGCCAGGTGCAAGGGCGTGCGCAAGTCGCGCGAGCTGACGCGGGCGTTGACGTGCTCCGCAGTGGCGTGTGCCAGCACGGTCACCACCAGCTTCGTGTCCGACCTGCGCCCACATCTCACCTCATCACCTCACAGACAGTGGCAAATAAACTGGGGAACTGGGGAACTGTGCCTCTGTGCAATATGCAACCAACCTAAACCATTAAAAGACATAAATCTAGAAACTAATTCTTAGTATATTTGGTATTCACACAAACATCAACAAATCTGTATTTATATCTACATTAAATATCTGTTTTAACTAGTTTCTCACATTTGGTACAAAAAAATTTAATACACAAAATATTATTGTGATCTAGCGTGTCATATACAGATGGTTCAAGAATTTGAATTGTAGCCACAAGATCACATGTTCACGTGTGTCAAACAATTAATAAACTAATAAAACATTTCAAAGCATACTCCATAATGGCTTGTGCAAAATACTAATTTGAATTTAATGGTGACAACTATGCTGGCTGGTTTAAATGATTCAACAGAGGCCCAATATTTAATGTGAATAGCATAAACAGAAAATGTACAAAATAGGATTAAACATTTAAAAACATCTAGAAAGAAGACAAAGTGTATTGTCTATAAATACTCGTTGAACCAATTTCATGACTTATTCAGGACCTCTTAATCGAATTTTCTTACTAATTTATTATATCACAGAGTCATTTTTAAGTAAAATAAGTAATATTAAACATAATTTTAACTATATCTACTAGTATTAGCAGGAATGTGCTGATTTCAACTTGATTAAAGTGTGACAATAAACTGAAGAGATATCTGAAAACCAAATGCAAGTTATCAAAAGTTGATTAAAATAAAGGTAATTAAAGTGCAAAATTGTTGTTTATTTTAGGATCTTTCTATGACGTCCGTGACAAGTCCTGCAGTTTCCTTACTTTTTCATGACTTATAGTAGAACCTCGTTAAACCGGATCAACTGGGGCCAGGACCTATCAGAGGTAACGAAAATCCAAGTTCCCCAGAGAATGAGGGGAAAACAATAAAAAAGAACATGTATATACTTACCAAAAATATTTGTAATGAAGTTTAAAATTTATCATCTGTACACTTTCACCTAAAATAACATGCATTACACTGTACCCAATTTAGGTACAAACTAGTTGGTAGTACAAAAAGGCAGTGAGCTTTTGCTGCCTCAGGTTTGTGTATTGCTCACGAGCAGTGCAATCTCGCATCCGCATTAGCATTAAAAGCTCGTTTAGCGATGTTTCGGCTTGACTCTCAGAATAAACTATTAGTTTATCTATGTTTGCTACTGCTACTGCGAGGGTCATAACCACAGCTGGTTCATCAACACTGTCTGAATCCTCTTCATTTTTTAACACTGCATGATGCAATAATTTCTTCCTCTGTGATCACTTTATAACCTCCGTCAATGTCAATTTGCAACCAACTGTCAGTGTCTTCTTCATCAACATCGGAACAGCTATCAATATTTTCAAAAATGTATATAAAATCTTTTTCCACACTTGTTTTTTCTTCTTCTTCAATCTTGTTTACTGGCAAGTCACACTCACAAGACCACAACTTTTTTTCGTGATTTAAGCAAAGTTTCTCTTACAACCTGGTTCCAAGCTTCCGCAATCATATAAAAAAACAGTCTTCACTTATGAACAACATGATTATTTTTTCCCTCAAAACTGATCTGGATTATTCGGGAAGTTCGGGGTTAAGAAGTTCTACTGTACTTAATTTTAGGTAACTGCACGAAGCAGACTCCATATTGGAAATAACAGAACATAAAATTTATGAAAATTTGAATAATGAATTAAGTAGAGAAATTTCTCATATATTACGTAGGTACTCAATAACGAGATGTACATTTTTAACGCTCATAATAGTTTTTATAATGGAACTCTCAATCTCATTACAAAATTTAAGTAAAACTAAATAAAAACTTAACTTCCATAAAGAAAATGTTATTACTAGACCTGTGCAAATATCAGGTTTTTAGTTTGAATGAGAATGGATTCCCACAAAAATATTTTTTTCCCACATATGTATAACAAACACTTTTTGGGGGGTGAGGGGGGGGGGGGGGGGGAAGGTAAATACTGTATTAAGGCTTCCGTGAAATTAGACAAAAAAAAGTACTGAAGTGTAAAAGGTTGGTTAGATTAAGTCAGCTATAATATTTATATGTAAAATGTTTGTTTCAACATTTATCATTAAAGAAAAAATAAAAGGATGAAACTTTTAAAAATTAATTTCCCACTCAAATTTTGGAAAAGTATGTCCCAATTTCTCCTCTTCTGGAAAATCAGGGCCCCACCCAGCTGTAAGTAATTTTGTACAGCTGACAATTGTTATATATAGATATATAATTTTTTTTTATATTTCTCAATTATTTTCGTACTGCTTCCAATATGAATAAAATATAGCTGTAATGTCAACTTCAAAATTGTCCCTTACATTCGTTGGTAACAGATAAGAAACAAATGTGAAGCGAAGAAACGTGACCTGCACACAGCGTCGATGAGCTGCTGGCCCAGCGGCACTCCCTGGCTGGCCGCGGCCAGGAACTCCTTGCTCTCGTACTTGCTGCGTATCCACCGCTCCTTCTCCTCCCGGCTGGCGCTGGGCGCGGGCTTGGTCCTGTTGCGCGTGCTCGCCTCCCACACGCTGTTCGCCAGCGCGTTCCCCAGCGCCGTCATCACGCTCAGGTGGCCGGGCCTGGGGGTCACTCTCCGTACTCATCATTGTGCATTGTGCATTGTGCATGCTTCACAACCCTTGTCTAGCTACATTTTATGGTGAACATCAAAATAACTGCCTTTTTTTTAAAACATCACAAAAATTAATTAGCTCTCAATTTACATCCCTGAATATTAAAAAAAAATAGTACATCTAAATGATATTCAATGTGCTGCCTGCTAAAAAGGCCTTAACCACTGTGTTTCTATAGTCCATCCACGGTAACCTCCTACTTTTTTAAACGAACCTTTGAAAAAACACACCAGGATGCAGCATGTTTGGTTCGTTTGCAAAAATACTTTCCATCATATGCATATTAAACATGCATTAACACTAAATTACCGTATAATGATGTTAAATAAAATTTTACAAAAAAAGTAACTATCTATGTACAATATTATTAATATTAATGATCTCGCATGTGTGTAAATGAAACAGTGAGAGAAGTGGTGTGTTGGCAATGATTAGAACGAAATAGTTCCATAGCCAAAATATATATTTTTTGACTTTCCGCATGTATTTAAGAATTTGTTTGGGTATTTGTTAAGTTTGAACATTTTTTTAAATCTCTGGTGAAATAAAAACGTTATGTTAACGGTAAAAAAATATTACGTGCCGAAACCGTGGTCGCGCATTAATAATGTTAATAGTCACTTGTTTGTTTTCTCTTTCAGCCGTTTGTCTGCAGTTACGCCATATTGCAGTGTGTTTTAATATATTACTGACCGTGAAATAACGTACAGTTTGTGTTTCAGGATTTTGTGTTAATATTGTGTATTTTAACTTTGTTATATTATTTATTATCTACTATTGTAATGATGGAATTTGTTATCGTTTTGATATTTTGTGTGGTTCTTGTGATTGCTGTAATGGTAATTGGTTCCGGGATGGGGAAAGCTACTTCTTCGCAGCGTCAGATGGACATCATTAACGTCGCTCAGAACTTATATGTTTTAATCAGGAAAGGCGACTTGAAGAAATGTGACGTTACGCAGACGACCGCGTTTCTTCTCAACATCGCAAAGTCAACTGTTCTCAAGTAAGTAGGCTTTTTTCGTTTTCATGCACGTAAAAAAAATATTGACTGTGTCCTAAGTATTGTCGGCCTGTGTTTTAACTCACGAGGTTTTTTGTGTTTTATTTCCAATTTATAATTTTTGGTGTGAGACAACACCGCCATGTGGCGTCTCTGTTGAAAAGTTAACCTAAAATCATATTAGGCCTACTCAGGTCCTAACAATAACAATATAGGCACTTTCAAGTATTTTTATGGGTGTGATACACGTTTGTTTATAACGATGTTTATAAACTTTATGATAGGTTTAACTATAACATAAGGGAGTGATTTTATAATTTGCATTTAATTAGTTTTTCATCTGTTTGGGAGATCACAAAATAAATAAAAAAACACTTCATTAATTTCGTGGACAAAGTCTGTCATGTTTCCATTTAGTGACCACAAAGCAAATATTTGTGACAAAATGCCATATTTGGAACACTGCCTAACTGCGTATTGTGAACGGGTCCCTGGAAAAGTGTTATGACAAATGTTTTTTTTTTTTGGTTAGGTACTACAAGAAAGACATTGAAGAAGTTTCAACACCAGGAAAAAAGAGGAAAAAAAGGCCACAGGAAGGAAAGTCACTTGACACAGTCGACGATTTCACAGTAAATGCAATCAGGAATGCAATTTACAGGATGTACGCTGAAGGTAAAAATTTGATACTGAAGAGTAGTTTCAATATCACTGGGGTAGGCCCTACTTAATTGTATTCATTTCATATATCCATATGCAGATTGACCGGTTCAGTTTTTTTTCCCGATATCATCTGTCCTTTAAAAATACTTAACATTTTTGGGTGGTTTGTTAGGTTTCTTTATTGATATGGTATTGATATATAGAATATTGTGCAACATATGAAATACGTACACGTCCTTTTAAGGTTAGGTTAAAGATAGAAAGAAAATTGTTACATTCTAAAACTACAAGTAATGTTTATATCGTTATACACAGTATACATATTAAATAACCTCAACTTTTATGATGTATCAGAAGGTTAAATAATGACTATTTCCAGTATCAATAATATCCAGTTGTGCGCTTTAGCAGTAATTGGTTACAAATTAGTGAGTTGTGGTCTAAGCAAGCATGGTTATTAAAAAAAAATTGGGATACTTAATTGGCTAAATTGTACTGTGTGGCAGGGTCCAGTACAATATATATTCTATTGCAAAATAGTGTCATGCCCCGCCTAACCCTTTAGAAAATATAGGGGTATTGTTATTTTATAAACAATAGGCCTACTTAATTGTAATGAAGTATCATATGAAAACATAACTTAGCCAGACAAACTGTGTGTTAGTGTATGAAGTAACAGAAGGTTATAAAACAGTAAAAGTTTAGTATCGCGTATCCGATTCGATACATTGATCCTGATCGCATGATCCTGCAAATATTGATCCTGTGATTGATGATGCTTGCTTTTCTAATTTATTACGTTTAAAAATCCTGTACAAAACCAAAACTAAAAACCTGTGATATAGTAATGAGTTATGATTTAAAGTTGAATAATAATGAAAATATATATGTTTTATTAAACTTATGATAATTATTCTTGCTATACCACAATATTTGATTATGTTCAGGATCTTTGATCTGAATAAATGAAAAAAAACATGCACCACACGATCAATAGGATGTACAGGTTCATGCATAAAGATCTAGGGATCACATGGGATACACGATACAAAACATTTACCTATAACACAGTGTAGCGCTTGTAACTTATTGATTGCTAAATTGAATGCTGAAATACTAATATTTTACACAACTTCAATACAAACGCGCAATATAATCATCATATCATTGCAGACTAAAATACTGCAATGTAGAATTCCTCTAAGCAAACTACAAAATTTAAATTAATTTAAAAGTATTTTTGAAATGTAAGTTTATTAAAACTATTTAATAAATGTAAATTGTGCACTTAAATTATCTTCTACGGGGTTGTGGTTTCGCTTAGTTTTGTGTACCTCTGTTATTTCATGTATTGTTAATGTATGCAATAAATTTACAGGTTTGAATGTTACAGTCGACACCATTTTGAAAGAAATCAGGGAAAGACAAATAGATTATTATGGTGGAAGATCAAGTCTTCATAAATTGTTAAAGAAGATGGGATTTTCATGGACAACTGTTGATGGACGAAAAGCTTTGATAGAGAATGAAAACATAGTATTGCAGTGAATAGATTTCTTGAGAAAGTATAAAGAAGAAAAAGAAAGAGGTGCCAATTTCATATTTGTTGATGAAACATGGATTTTCCAGAGAGGCAAGGCATTAATTTATTTGAAAATTTGTTCTGTGGTCCAATACAAAGTATTTCATTTCCATTTCATATATTTTTCAGGAACTGTATCAAAGTCATGGCAGGACAAGAGTCTACAATCTGCGAAGAGACGTACTGTTGGAGATGGTAAAAGGTTTATTGTTGTTAATGCTGGAGGGCGCACTGGCTTTGTGCCAGGAGCAGGATTACTTTTTGTTTCAGGTCAGAAGACTGCAGACTACCATGGCGAGATGAATGGGGAAACTTTCTTGATGTGGTTTGAAGACATGTTGGTGCATCTTGAGGAACCCAGTGTCATCATAATGGACAATGCTTCATATCACAGCACCCAGGTGTGTGCAATGGTAAAGCAGTGTCTTTTTATTGCTCAAATTGTAATGTGAAAAATTTACATGTGTTTATTATTGTGTATAAGTACGAATATTCGAGACTAATACATTTTGCCAGCAATAATTGTTATCTTAATAGTATGCCTACACTACAGTTTTATAAACTATAATGTTTGAGCTGAAATTGATTACACACACATACACACAGATATATATATATATAATGTAATTGAATTACATCGTAGTGCAAACTAATTTAGTAGAGGGTTTGAAATACCAAATAAAATTTTTTTATTGCAAATAGCATTTGAAAATGACATAATTACTTGTTTGGTAAAAGGACCCACTTTATGAATGCTCTGTTGCCCTACTTAATAAATTAAAATAATATTTTCAAAAAAATTTCTAGTCACTAAACTAACATGCTTTGTTAAATTTAGAAATTCATTACGACAATATGCCAAAACACATGTTTGCTTTGCATAAGTACAGTAGAACCCTGTTATAATTTGTTTTTAAGGGGCTACAAGAAAAAAAAACATAAGCAGGAAATTCAATTTAGTACTTTTTAGTGTGGATTTATTGCCAATGGACTCAACAAGCTGCATAAAGATATATTTGATGCTCCAATTTGCTTGTAGCAAGCCAAAAACAATTTTTCTTTAACATCATGGTGCTTCCAGCTTCTATCTGCTTTGTCTTTACTTACACATTGTCTCATTGCTGTAAAATTGTCTCATTTCTGTATAATTGTCATAATTCACGACAGTGTTTACAGTGGAAATGCTTAAGTCCAGTTCTTTTGCCACTTGAACATGTGATTTAAGTGAATACATTTGAAAACACACAGAATGGCTAAAAATTTATGAATTTATTTGTTTTCCAAGGGTGTCAACAGGCAGTTAACTGCTAACATACACATATACATAGACAGTATAGACAAAGGCTTTTAATTTTTTTCGTCTTCTAAAATTTTATGAAGTGAACATTACAAGCACGAAACGCATAATTTGTGAAACATTATATCCAGGAATTAAATACATTGTCCTTATAGGGAAAATATTGGACTTGAAAAATAATACATTATAGGCAGGAAAACTTTATAAGCAGTAAAATTGTAACAGGGTTCTACTGTCATGAATTCTTATCAGCTACTTGAGTATTTAGTTAAATGTTGGCATAACGTAGGTTGAGAAAACACCTACAACGAACTGGACCAAGGATGCACTGATCGCGTGGCTGGAGAAGAATGAGATAAAACATGAAAATAATTTGTTGAAAGTGGAGCTGCTGAGAATAGCTAAACAAAACAAGCCCCGAATACGGTATATTATTTCGTTTTTTTTACAGCATTTCTTTAAAAGTGAGATAGTTGCAAAAAATTACGTATACGCCTTGTTCTTTAGAACACACTTTTCAGATATGAGGTAGACGAGTTGGCTCGTAACTATGGCCACGAAATTCTACGACTCCCACCCTATCACTGCCACTATAATGCAATCGAACTAGTTTGGGCTCAATGTAAACACCATTACAATAGTAACGTGGGGCGGGCCAAGAGATTTGACAATGATGCAGTTGCAGCCATCTGGAAAGAGGCTCTTGATGCTTCCACACCAGAGAGGTATTTTCATGTTGCATGACCAATGGGGTATTCCTTTTGAAGTAGAAATTGTTTTATTTTCCTGTAGAACATTCCTCAAGCTTCAGCAAAACCCTTACCATACATTTTTACATAATACGTAAGTATTGTTGCCTAGCAGCCTGGTCCTACCATTCCTTTTGATAACTTTGTGTGCTAGTGTGTGTATAGTGTGATTATCATTTTGTGTATATTCATATACCAGTAATACAGTTTTAAAACAATTGGTAAAAATAAGTGGTTTGAATTTGTGTAGTTGTCGTTTTGAAAATGTGTTGCATGTATGTGTTTGTGTTCGTGTTTGTGTTTGTGTTTGTAATTTTATTCCCATGTGATTCATACATATCTGTGTAGTTTCTAGATCTAACAGTGGTGACTTATTTGCAAGGTTTTATTTTTTTGTAATTGCAGTCCATTTGCAATTGTTTCATTTCCATAAATAGTTTTGTATTTATTAGTAATTGTGATATTACTTTCTGTTATGCTTAATCTTGTGTCAATGACTTTAAAGTTATGGTGGGTTCAGTGCTGTAGGCAGATTTCAATATTCAGATAAAATTTCAACGTAGAGAATTTTGAATATTTTCATCTAGCGAACTTGAATAGGTATTTACACATGTAGTTCTTGCACATTAGTATTTTCAAAAGTTATGTTATTATAGTGAAATACATATACAGTAAATCATCAAAACTATTCAAAAAATTAAATTTTCGCTATATCTCACTGTTTTTGTCTGGGACAAATTTTAACCAAAAACAAACACAAAACTTATGAAATAAATATTTTATCATATGCATTGTAAGCCTTTATTGATAACATAGAAAATATTTACAGCTTTATTATATCTTGAATAAACCACTATAAATTTTTTTTTTTTCAGATAACATAAAACAAAACATGTTACTTCAAGTATTAAATAATAGCTTTGATAGTTGAGGAAAACACATTAAATGAGTTTTGTTGTGTTTAAAAATAGTTTCTTGTGGAGTGAGTTCAAAATTGTATGTAATAAAGAGCATGCCATGCATTGTTTACTATGCCGTTTTGACAGAAACAAACATATTTTGTTATAGAGTGGTTTTTGCTATAAACAGGTCATTTATATAGAGGTTTTACTGTATACATTAATTTTTTTAGATGGGCGAGGTGTGTGGATCACGTGGAGAAGCTAATTCAAGCAGACTGGGAGAGAGAAGTCCACATAGACAGCGGCACCATTCCTCCACTCATCATCCACCTCGGCAAGGATAGTTCAAGTGAAGACAGTGACAGCGAAGAATTTGAGGTTACGACACAGCAAGTAGATGGAGACAGTGAAGTACTGGCAGTTCCTCTTGATGATTTACCCGAGTGTTCTTATTGAGGTCTGTATGTAATAAACACCTGGGCAACTGTAAGTATTGGGGTTTGAAACATTTTTTTTCTTTTATGCATTCCCATTAAGTATGTTGATTACTGGAACTTTATGTATTAACTTTATATTACACATATTATGATAAATTTATAATAAATTTCATTTCTGGATTCGTATAGGTGTATGTGAAACATTTTATTTTGTTGTGTGTCTTCATTTTTCAGTGAACTTACTTGGAAAACAAAAAGCCAGTCCCCATCCAGGGCCACAAATAAATAATGCATATAAGTGGTATAGAAATTACTGTCAATTCTTTACCACAATTTTACTGTTCATAAAATTATGATTTTGTCTAATAAGTATACTCAGGAAAATGTATATAACCATATTTTTATTTGTGGCCTTAACCGGCAAAATGGTAGGGGTTTATTAAATAAAAGAAGAAAATTCATTTTTAAATGTTTTAATCTGAATTTGTTAATTTTATTAAACCTTCAATCCTTAGTCTTTTCCAGATTGCTTAGATGGACAGCCATATGTATAATTTACAATACTTTTTTTTCAGATGCAGAAAACTGTGTTGAACTGTACTAAAGGATGATATTTATTGCTTACATAAATGTTGTAAATTTATATGTTCTCCTAAAAATTTTCTTTAAATTATATGTTATTTCTTTAGCTAACAAACTTATTTTTTAATATTTTTACCATTGGGTATCATAAATGTTATGAACATATACATGTATACTTAGATCATATTCAAATTACTTATATATATATATATACATACATATATTATATATATATATACATATATACATATATATATATATATATATATATATATATATATATACATACATACATACATACACACACACACATTGTTTTGACAGCTGGTGATTGTAAACAAACCATTTGACATTTGTCACATGGCAATGTTTTTGTTTACATACGGCGGAAGGATACATAGTGACATTAAAGTAGATCCGGTGAAAAGCAGGGCTTCAGAAAAGTAGGAGGTTACCGTGGATGGACTATACATCTCGCTTGTCTGTCATACGTTTAATTGTTTCAGAAAACAGTGTGCTGAAAGTCATAAGCACCAAAAAGTAAGGCTGCTAAAAATTTTACAGCAATGATTAACATGGCTGCTCACAAGTAGTGAATTAGGCTATTATTTTTCCGTGACGACAGATTGAATGAATTGATTGGATCAATGTCTCGTCCACATTGATGTCATTGGAGATGAGGGGGGTAAGATGAGAAAAGTGTATCGATGGAATGAATGGGCGGGGAAACGGGAGAACATTGTTAAAATTTACTAGCTCACTGCAACATCTGCCATACTGACCCATTTGTGAAAAATTCAGGCTCGAATCCACCAGAAAGAGAACCTACACTGTCTTGGTAGAAGGTGATGGTGTAACTACTCAGCCACAGTGATGCCCTTAAACTATGACAGGGTTGCTACAAACTTTCAATTCTGAACATACCTAATGCTGTCAAGTTTACCAAACTATTCCTGTCCTTTCGGGCTATGCTCGTAACTATGAACAAGATGAATTGGGATATAACCCAAATACTGAAAAGCATGTCATAACACTGTATAACATAAAAATGCAAATTAAATCACCATTTAGCACCTAAATGCAAGTTAAATCAGGCCAAAAAATTAATTTGAATCATAAAAGTTAATCTTTTAATGTTTGAAATTCAAGGAATGTAATTATTCCCAGAAAAAATTTGTACCAAATGCACGGAACCGAAAACTTAATTTAATTTATTGTACGTCTCTTACTGAATCACTTTCAAACCACAAATGCTCACTAATATATATTTTTTTTCAAACTGTATCTGTTTAAGATTTTAACAAAAAAAAAATTGTGTTCTCAGGCTTTCACGGCCATTGTCTGAAGTAGCTTGGATTCTGGGTTGTAGCCGTTACCTACTGCAACTGGTCCCTGATGATGGTGACTGCAATGTCAACCGAAACGTTGGTGAATTATTTGCCAAGGACACTGCTACAACCCAGAAGCCAAGCTACTTCAAAACAAATTATTGTAAAAATGCAGCATATAAATTTTACCACTACTTTGGGAGAGTAAGCATTACAAAACAGCTTTAATAAAAATAATTACACTGAAATCCTGTATTTTACACAAGAAACTGGACTAAAAATAAAACCATAAAATATAAAATCTTAACTCTATCACATAAATACTTTAAACCCCTACCATAATGAAAGATTTTTCTTTCAATAAAGAGAGGGCATTTTTATACATTCTATATGTTACAAATAGTATTGAAAGTACATACAAGGAATTTAAAATTTTTATTCAAACATAAACAATGGTTATGCAATTTGACTACAAAGATGAGGTTAATGGTCAAGGTGTTGTGGCTCCTTTGCACCACAAGGTAACAAAAAAATACCATTTGCACGTGTGAAGAAATCAGTTCGCAAAAAAACAGAAAATATTTTTTATTTGAAACACAAGCCAACACTGACAAAAAAAAAATACTTACGGCCATTCGTCGAGGTCTAAAGAGCGAACTCGGGATATGTGGGAGCCGAGGTTCCTGTGTATTCCTGAGCATTCTATACACATGAGCACCCCAAGATTGAGGCTGGCCCAGTCTGGGTCTGGAACACAACGACACGGCTCCAGCACTGGCACTTACGACGCAACAACTGTAAGATTTGCAGCAGGTTATATGACACAGGTAAGAGCATAAAACACAATGATGAAAATAACTGACACACTTACCAAACAAGTCATATTAAGCTGCTCTATTTAAAAAAAAAAAATCATAATTGAAATAAGTGAACTGTAAATCTATCGCTCTCGTAAACAGGAAACGATGTACTCATGTGAAAACTCACAATAACGACAAACTTAGCAAACTAAAACATTGACAGTGGAGTAATTGGTCCTGAGTGCCAACATTTAAATACTAAAACCATTTTTAAAATACGAGATTAACCAGGAGAAAATTTTTTATGATGAAATAACATAGAAAAAATGCTGAGGATTATTTTTAGTGAAAAAAAATACAAAATAGATTTTTTTAATTGTTAAAATTTTACATGGACAAAAAATTTAACATAAGTATTGAAACTATGTACACAGAAAGGGCAAAAATGTGTCTAAAGAAAATCAATAGATGAGTACAGTACCTAGTTTTAGTTTTCGTAACAAAGTTGGCAGTAACATGCAAATGTTATGCCGCACATTCTATGAACAGCAAATAATAAAAATGTGACTTAGCATAACTCCTGCCCTCTCCTAATAATTTTTTAACTACAGGAGAATCCCGTTATAGTGAGCACGGTAATAGCGAGAACACGGCTATAACGTGGTCTTTTAAAGGAATTTACGGCGTGATCGCGTGAAGCGCGCCTTGGTTATTTGTCTGCTTTATCTCCACCCCTCTCGTTCGCCACTAGACATCTTGCCGTTGACACCTGTCACATTCTTCAGCCTTGCAGTCGCCACCTTAAGTGCATAGCTTTAAAAATAGAATCCCGTCCTTTCTTTCTTTTATCAAACTTCCACTTGGCTTCAAGGCCAAGGTATGCTTAACTCGAATAAACCAAGCCTTTGAATCATTGAATATATATAACGTATAGAAGTCGCGAGGGGATACGATTTATTCTGCCGGTTTTGGAATCAAAACTGAGGTAGTTGGAAGCTCCCCCGCCAGACAGCTCTGCTTTCAAAAAGAAGGCACTCGAGGTTAGTGTCATTAACTAATGTAAAATATTTCATTGTCGAGCTTTAGCAAACGACTTACACACGTGCAATCACTGACACGTATAGAGGGAGGTTTATAAATCAATGACTCTTTAGAAAATGTACGTGTTTGTTTCATCATCTGTGAAATATGTAAAAATATGATCGTGTAAAACGCAGAGGAATGATCAACTGTCATATATCAGGACTGAGATTATTTGTAAGAAAGGTTTGTTGAAAGCTTTCAAACTAGCAATAGTTCTAATGAAGGAATAAATAGCCCAGTCAAAATATGCTAACATTTCGCTCGTAGTCAAATTAAATCCGATATTTTTGTTACACTTTGCACGTATTTAGTAGTGTCCAGGGGAATTAAAATCAAAAGTCATGATGAATAGGAAGTGAGGTAGAGTTAGAAACTAGAAAGGATTATAAAAAAAAGGCATTTGTTTTTTATTTTTTAAAAAATATCTCGTAAATGAGTAACCTTAAAAGAAAAAAGGTTTTAGTAAAAAAATGAAAGAGTAATAAAAATCCTATAAAAGATTATTTTCACTTTTACATTTCTACAATATTGTTTGAGATAGTCTCACTTAAAAAATGAGTTTTTTTATTTAACTTAAACCTTTTTCCTATAGCAACTGACCTATATATTTGTGAACCGTGTCTCTCGTATGCCAAATGCTGTCACTTGACTTTACAAGATATGTTTCAGCTAGAGTCCATGATGACCCCATAATTCAAAATTTTTACATATCAGGGTTACTTCTCAAAGAAAAGAACTGATAGAGTTTGGTCAGACAGACCACAGAACAGACTTAAATATGTAACATGAAAATTGTTGGAAGCGTCACACGAGGACAAGGATTCACTGACAAGTTCTTGAGCGAGTGGACCTTACGGATGACTGCAGTTGCATCTGCTCATTATTGAAGAGTTATGCGGTACTAATTTTATATCTTTGAACAACTAGATTTCTGACAATATCGAAGAAGTAGGGATGCCACAGATTAATATAAGATCTCTGCTTAGCTAAATAATCACCCACCATTTCCTGGATCACAACAAATCATGTATATAGCAACTGGACTAGTAGGGGATGCCACAGTTACCTTTTTCAATGCTATAGTAATTGGCAAGCAATCAATACAGAGTAATGTTGGAAAAATTCTAATCAAGCGTTGTCACGAAAAGATCAAGCTCTCCCTCTGGCAAATATAAGCTACACTATTACTTTCAATTGTAATAGCTCATTTATCATTTGTTACTTTTCCAGAGAATAACGATAAGTGAAGAAAAATAGGATGACTTGATCATGTATATGCAGTATGAGTTGGCTCCATTTCATTTAGCTCTCTTTGACGAAGCTGGGATACGCAAAACCAGGAAAGCAACCCTGTACATGTTTTAGGTGACAAGGGAGAATTTGGACTTGGAGAACCCTGACTTTGTTCTTAATGGTGGATTCTTACTACACAGTCATATAGCTGATAACAGGTACTGATTCCTCTATTTGCCCAAAATATGTCAATTACATTATCATTTCCTATTTATCATGACTGTTGATGTGATATTCCGCGCAGACCACTGAACAATTGAAACACAATATCATAAACATCGGATTGAATTTGAGCACATAATATACTTTGACTGGGCTGTTTAAATGAATACCTAATTTTTAGAATCTCAATATAAGTGTCTTCCAAGTTAATTTTTTTTCTGGATACATAATAAAATATTTTGGAATTTAAATTGTTCATAACTTAGGTAATAACGGTAGAATTCAAAGCATTTTAAACAGTTTTATCTACTTAAAAAAAGTACTGAGGTGGTTGTGTGGACCAATTTTTACCACGTTTTTGTTTTTATTTTTGTATAAAACAAAAGTTCGAACTTATGTTTTTCTTACACTAATCCACTTACAAAGTATGTTCTCTGGTAAATAAAAGCAAAATTTTTCACATGACATTTTTTGACAGCAATCATTAAGCTAGATACTAACATCTTAATATTGTAAAGTAATAAACAAAAAAATACTAATGCAGCTGCAGTCTATCTACTCACAAATAATTAATTGTTTAGTTATTTCTTAAGCACATTTTGCAATCTATCTTAAAATGTTTGTTGAAACGCTTGCCAAACAAATGAATTTTATGTGAAATAGACGACGTATGTAATACTTGGCTAAAACTTTGCGTTTATTAAAATTTACATCGAAAATTAACTAGCGTTCACTCGGTTTTAATCAAAATGAAAAAAATTAAAAATATGTGGTTGCTGTAATATAACTAGTTTTTTAAAGTAATTAAAACGTGGATATTTTAAATATAATAAAAAAGAATTCTTTACTAATTCATATTAAATAATTAGGACTTTCCTCGCATACTCGCGTCAACTTTTTTTTACACAGTATATAACTGATAAATAATGTAAAACAAATTGGCAAGTTATAATTCACAACTTCCCTGTCATTATTTTTAACTGGAA
Source organism: Bacillus rossius redtenbacheri (assembly GCF_032445375.1). Taxonomy (NCBI): domain Eukaryota; kingdom Metazoa; phylum Arthropoda; class Insecta; order Phasmatodea; family Bacillidae; genus Bacillus; species Bacillus rossius. The sequence goes on from NC_086336.1 coordinate 18,853,689, forward strand.
AACGGAACATTGATGTGCCTCGTGAACTGATCCTCGTATTCTGACAAGCCGTGTACGCACCTATTTATCCTTCAGAATGTTTGACATTATAAAATTATCAATGCGAAATTAAGTTAAAATAAATAGGTATTTTACTTTTAAATTAAATCATATTTTAAACTCAACACTGACTAGGACTGATACAAAGTTCTTAGGAGCTAATTTTCACGTTTCTAGGGTACACAATCCCTCCATACAGTGATCCCAGTAACTGTCTTCTCCCGGGGTTTCGTGGCTCTCAAAGGCAGTGGTAAGGAATACTTATCGTCAAGGTCGCCGAGCGGTGCTCATACCAGCATCCCATATGTGGGAGGGTGAAGGGAGGTGGCATGACTGGCTGGTTAACGTAGTACGCCCTAAGACCGCTAGGGGCGTACGCTGTCGATACCCAGCGATTGAAGCGATCGCTGCGACGGAGCTTCCTACTACAACAATTCTTCTGCGAAACCGGACAGAAAATTTAACCTGGGCTCGCGACTTCTATACATTATATATATTCAATGCTTTGAATATACGTATACTTGTACGCATTTCTTATTATTTAGAAAATAGACAAAATCTATTTTTTCCCACCATTAAACATAACAATGCGCCCTTTTTTAAAATAAATGCTCTTAATTAATTTGTTGGGATATTTTCATTAACGAATAATAACATTGTTTATAACTATGTTAGGCCAAAAAAGTCAGAGCCGTCTTTATACTTGTTGCTAATTGATCGCGTTAATAATACACAAATATTTATAAACTTGTTTGGAATTATTTCAGTCGTGACACGTTTACAAACACGTCACGTTATTTATTTTACTATCTGACAAATAGTAGGCACTACCGTATTTATTTCCGAATCGCTAGGACATTTTTCTTGTTACTTTTGTTTCGGTCAGTTGTTGGGGTATCTGTCCGGGAAGAGGGTGGTGATGGTTTGAGTTTAATCCCAAATTTATTTTCAAAAAAAGTTTACAGGGTTCTTTAAATGAAAAACGTATAGTTTTCCAGCGACTATTTCGTTTGAGGCGTACGTGCGTTGCCGCACTCCTGCTTTTTTGTAAGGAATTAAATCGTCGCGCTACACTAGCACTGCCTGTTATGTACATCCTGAACCAACATGGTCGCCAGGAGACAGCCCGCGTCGACAATAGATAGCAGCACAATGCTGCGTCAGCCGCGGGCCAAGTCGAGTAATCGATTGTGGGCTAAGATGCTATACTTAAGTCTACGTGGCGTGGTACGGTATTCTGGTTATTTTGACGCAATCTGTGATTGCATCCGTACTTGTGGGGTATTGTTTTAAAGAGAATTCACACATCTGCTCACATAAATTAAGATTTCGTTAATATAACCTGTTATTTTCCAATTATACAGGTTTAAAAACAATTTTTATGCTATTTTCGGTAAATTTTTATTTTTTGGGAGCCAAAATCTGTCCAATTCGGTTATAGCGAGGACACGGTTATAGCGAGGATCAAACCTGGAACCGTGACACCTCGCTATAACGGGACTCTAGTGTAGTTTTGTGTACTATTATTTTTTGTTCATAATTAATATGTACCTACTCATGTTTCTTTTGTTATGCATAGGCATTTCAAGTATTTTGATTGCCCTAAAATAAATATGTATTAATCATTATTAATATTTTGGTTGTGTTTTACATACAGTTGGGGGTATTTTTAAAATTATTTTATTATATGACTTTGTTCTGGTCTGTTAACACGCATATGACTTGCATCTGTACAACTTAAAGTTCCAGAAGGTTGAAAAGAAAGGAAGACAGCAATGGGACACACTGGTGTCCTGAAGTAATTTTTTTTGTGTATCTAAGAAATGTGTCGCTGGAAAACCAATCATGTAGGCGCATGACTGTGCAGCAAAAGCCGAGAAGGTTCACTGGAAACTTTTCAGCCACCTAATCAGAACTAACCATGATTTAGTGTGACATGAATTTCCAGAATTGAAGAGAACAATTTTTTTCAGCCACACACATCTTCCATACATGGTTATTATAAAGGTAGAAACTTTCAACTTTAATATTTCAGAGTAATGAACGACAATGTTTTAATTTATGGAATTTTTTTTTGGAATTGTAATATGTGTTTATTCTCTATGACTTTCTAGCAGTATGACATTTAACACATTTCTTTAGTATTTATCTTTGTATGATTGTTATAATGAATTTTTATTTACCTACTAAAATTTGTCATATAAAATAATTTGTTTCCAGTAACGCAGTTGTACAAATATGAACTTGTTACGTAGGTTTAGGATTGGTCGCTGATGTTTTATTAGTTTCGGACAGCGTAAAATTTATTTTGTGTTAATTTAAAATATGTTAAAATCATTGCCAAACAGATAAACAAGAAGGTTCAAATTGGTAGCTTTTAGTTAGTTCCTGAACGTTGCAGGAAGCAGTAATTTATTTCTGACACCATAAATTGGAATATAATTTGACCAAAGCCAATGAGTTTCGAATTTCATAGAAGAAAATTATATAAATTGGAGCTTTCTTTGTTTCAAGGAGAACTAACTACATCCTGAACTAATGTTGGAAACATTAGAATGATGAATTGTATCTATACGACGAGAAACTACATGATGACATACAAAGATTCAGAGTAATTTGAGATTCAAAATACATTTGGAAAAGTTTGAAAATATGAAAATGTGCGCACACGTGAGTGAGATGTATTAGCATACATGATATTTAGATTGTAGAATGGAAGATGAAGATTTTGTGGTGTTAACTTTGTCCCAACTACCAATCAAATATCAACTTAAATTCATCAGTAGGCAATTTACGAGTATCGTGGAGTTCAAAGAACATCTTCTTGTGTATGATAAAACTTGAAAAATTAGAGTCAACGCGAATAAAGAACATTATGAACCTCATAATAGTCAACCTACACTACTGTATCTGAAGTAGCAGAACAGGAAGTTGGAGAATACAGGTGAATAGAGAAAACCACAAGCAAATATATTAGGAGTTAACAATTATAGGCGTAACTGGTATAATAGGAAGTAACAGAATAGGAGAAATTCCTGGAACTATTATGACCAGAACTGAAACATAAATAACAAATTATATTTGCCGAGATAAACCAAATGTAGGAACAGCTATGATACAACTAGCACCAAATTAAACTGGCAGGAACAATAAGCACCTAGGAAACACATCTACTTGTTTATCTACATAAAGGAATAACGCTAAGCCACCGCAGTTTACATTCAATGTGGACAGTGTGCACCAGTGTGGAATCCTAACACTAAACTTATTTTCGAAAATTCTTTGAATAAAACAACACAATGAGGAAATTATCCATAAAACTTTCCTACGAACAATGGTAATTTGACATCAGCATAGCCACCACAGGAAGTGACTAGTAGTTCACAACATCAAGGTTAGACCTGAAATTATGTATCTGGTTCTGTGTTGTGATTGGGTGACCACGGGGTTGCCTCCATTTGTTTATAACTTTGTAAAGGAAGGTAACTGCATGGTGCAAGCCAGTTGTCGCTCAATTGTTTCAGTGTGTCTGCAACTCATGAAATTTTCATGATAATTCTGTGAGTGATAATTTTAAGATATACAGCTGAAACTATGATTGGTATGAATTGGAAAAATGTTGTCATAAAGTAGCTGGACAAGTTTAAGAACTATTACTTTGAAAAAATATATATATATAAACTATTCCAATTAACAAATTTTGATTGTAAGTCTGAACTGTGACTGGTAACATAATTTTTTTTTTTTAAGAAAAGTAATAAACAAATGATGTTCAAAAACTCTTTTATTTTCCGAAATAAAAAACTTTTCTCCGAAATAACTAAGTTTGGTTAAAAGATGTAACTTAAAAATAATCTTAAAGTTCTTGAATTCAAACATAGAGTTTTTGAGTAATTTATTACAATTTTGGGTTGCTTTGGCAAGTCAACCTGGAATGTAATGAGTTACGAATACAGAATGCAATAATTTAAAAATGGTCACTTAATTGCTGCCAGCCTATTGTACTCACAAAATAATAATATAACATAATCAGACAATAGAAGACCTGACCAATTACTCACTCGCTGCATCACAATCAACACAGTGACTGTTCCCTGGAACACGAGTCCTTATCGACTGGATAGCCGTCGTGTCGACACAACTGTTCAGCCGAGACTTGGACTTGCTGCTCTCGTTGCCCTGCAAGGGAGACGACCACAGTTTAACATAGGTACGGCGGCTGTCCTTCACATCACATCTCCACCTACTGCAAGCCGTTACCACAATTGGAACAGTAAAACAGTTTTTTTTTAATAAAAAAAATATATTTTTTTTTGTTTAAAGAAGTTTTTTTATTATGTTAGTTATTTTGGTTCTCACCATGTTCAAATGAAAGTCACACAACATTCCGTTTTCTGCCATTCATGGTAAACCAAAAAACTGAACTGAACTGAAGTCCAGCAAATCTGAATCTGCACATCTGACTGGGACTCAGCCACAGAAAGGGTATTTCCCCACAGGAGGAGGATTCTCCACACAATGGGTGCTTCCCACAGAATGGCGATTTACAGTACAGTCAAGGATTTCCCACAGAATAGGAATTAACTATTTGATATTTTTAATTTTAGAGGAATATTTAGATAGGTATGATTTACAACTTACTCAGATAATTTAAATAATACAATTTTGGTTAATATATAATTTTTTGTTCCTGTAAATCACAAAACATTAATGACCAAACTTTTGTTGTTATTAGAGAGGAATTAGAATTTTCATTAAAAAAAAAATTAAATAAACTATTTAAAAATACATTATTAAAAAAAAAAAACAATTTTTTTATAAATAAAAACCTTGGTTCAAACCATAGTATAAAAGAAACAATACTTCATAATAAAGACTATGCATATTATCTAATGTCAATATTTTCTCTAAGTTTAAGTATTTTGTCCTCTATGATTTTTTAATTTTTTTTGTAATCATTTATATGTTTCAATGTTTTTATCTCTGGGTATTTGATTTTGTGAAAACAGTTTTGACTACCAATAAAAGAGTTTGTACCAAATTTATTTTTGTTAAATGCTATCAGTTACATGGGTACAACTTTGTAATGTCAATCACTGGTTGTTTAATTTTCACTTCAAAACAGATCCACTTATGTTTTATTTGTGAAAAAAGAACCATCATTAGTTACATTAACAGAAAAACATTTGTGAACTGAACTCGATGCTTGAAAATATATTTCGGTAAATATGTAGTGTACGGATTAGCGCCAAAAAAAATTGTACAAATATAAAATAACTTTCATTATATGCTCTTTTACGTCCTCTTTTCATAACCGCATGCGGGGATAAGAAATTCCAAATACTTTAGGAGATATCGAATTTTTTAATTTTCATATTTGGGTAATATTTGTTAAAAAAAATTTTAAATTCCAAAAATACCTTTATTCTGTGCTCTTTAACTTCCTCTTTTCATTAAACCCGGCGGAGATCAGAAATTCCAAATACTTTAGGAGATATGGAATTTTTTAATTTTCATGCTGTGCACTGATGCGGCATTCAACGGGAAGCCTACGATTCACTCATCCTTCTGGACATATCCGAATACTCACGTTGGCAAGCCTTCTTTTCTTAAAATTAGCAAGAAGTAATTAAAAATACTTTAAAACATTGTGGATGGTTGGTTATATTAGGTAAGTATAGCTACATTAAAAAAACTGTAAAATCATTTTATGGTTGCTTAGCAAATAACTTTTTAATATGTAGCTATCCAGCGCTAGGAAACCGTTTACATGATTTCACAGTATTTTTAATGTAGCTATCCTAACCAAATCAACCATCCACAATGTTTTAAAGTATTTATAATGTAGCTAACATAACCTAATTGACCATTAGTTTTCATGAGTTGCATATTTATTTAAAATAAACAAAAAAAAAAACCAAAGATGCACGATCGGGCGTTTGCCTCTCGTCTGTTGAAATAAGGCTTGCCAACGTGAGTATTCGGGTATGTCCAAAAGGATGAGTGAATCGTAGGCTTCCCGCGTTCACCATTGTTGCTTGTTTACAAGTATGATTTTTTTTTTTTTTCGTAAAAAGAAAATTACGTGAGTTCCTACTGTTCATCCTTTTTCCCGGTTTGTTAGGTCAGGTCAGCTACATTATAAATACTTTAAAACTAAACAACCATTAAAATTAATTTTTATTATTTTTAATGTCCGTTCAGTTTCAAAGTATTTATACTGTAGCTGACCTGACATAATCTACCTTTGTCCCGTTTTGTTAGGTCAGGTCAGTTACATTATAAATACTTAAAACTATACAAGTAAAATTAATTGATATTATTTTTAATTTCCGTTTATTTTGAAGTATTTATAATGTAACTAACCTTACCTAATGGAAAATTTCTGTTATTTAGGCATTCACGCACACACGGCAAAATATAAAATTGCGTCTGTTGAATGATTACACAGGGCTTGTATTGCAAAATAAGAACGGCGATATCTCCAAAAGTAATTGGAATTTTTTATCTCCGCAGGCGGTTATGAAAAGAGGACGTAAAAGAGCATATAATGAAAGTTATTTTATATTTGTAAGATTTTTTTTGGCGCTAATCCGTACACTACATATTTACCTATATTTCTTCAAGATAAGTTATTTGTGAATATATCAGCTCGTCCACAAAATTTTGAAAATCATTTAAGAAGAAGGACCACTTGAAAGGATTTCTGAATCAACGAGGATGGAAGGATATTGCTGTGTTTGAGGCTTCATCGAAGTCCAGCCTGAAATAATTCCTGAACAAATCCTGAATCAACGTGGAAGGAAGGACGCTATTGCTATTGTCGAGGCTTCATAAATTGCAACAAACGAGATTACTGAGCAACTACCAGACCAAAATCTTTGAAGGAAGTATGACCGAAGAGGCTGTATGAATACTGATCTAGAAGTTGTGTGAAACCACTGGGGCAATGCCAATCTCAAAACTAGGATTACCATTTTATTCAATGTGTCAAAACAAGGTTAGTTTGTTCATGTGAGTTCAAAAATCTCCCTATATATGTCAGACAAAAGGACGTTATAACTACCCTTTATATCATTCAATTCAATTCTCATCACAAGTTAGTACTTCATGTTTAAAACTAAACTACAAAAATTACCATCATTGTAATAATATTCTATCTAGAAACGTAGATTATTCCAAAAATTCATGGTCTATGTATGAATTTGACCGTTGCAAATTTTATCTGTCACTAAGATTAAAAGTTATTATAATTTCACATTGAATTTTTTTCCTTAAATTTTAGAATTTTTGAAATATTACTGGTTAACTCTTGGTTTGAACTAATATTGGTTTGGTACTTGATGCGAGTCACTGTCTGTAACTTTCAAATTCATTCATCTTAAAACTTTTTTGTGTTGTACTAGATTATTACTATGTACTTATTACACCATACACATAGTTAATGTATTGTAAAAGTGATAAATGAGTTTGATGATTATACAATGTTCACAAGACACACTACCATTGAATTAAGTTAACTTGTATGTTATTTACACAATTATTTTTACAATGTGCCCAATGATGTGGTCACAATATAGTAAAAAGGAATTATTCAATGTTTCATACTATAGTTTATCCATATATATTTTTTAGCCATGATTTTAAACCATTGTGGTTTATATCAGCCAACCCTGGTTCCTACTAACCTCAAATAAAAAAAAAATTATACAATGACATCTACTACTCTCAGCAATCGCACAACTAACAGATCTTCCTAATTGATGTAAGAATACGTTTGCATTATGAGCTTCTGCCACAGCAGGATGATAATAAAATGAGTTTAAAAAAGAAATAGCTATAAAAAATACCTAAAAAAGCTTATCTATAAGGGAATGTAATAAAATATGTACTGTCTCACAAGCAAACAAATTCACATTCACATTTTTACCAACCAAAAACAACTTAAAATGAACAACTACTACTTACATATAAACTTCTAAAATTTATTGATTTCTTAATGATTTTTAGTGTTCATAAATATTATTATACTATTATCTGTTATTTAAATATTTTTTGTCAAAATTTTTAGTGATTAACATGAATGCATTAATTAAATTACATTTATACAGCTTTACGTTAAGTCAGACAAAAAACCAATCAGGCCAAAAAATACCTGTAAAGAGTTAAGGATTTGCTGTTCGATTGCCATAACCCACTCATCTCTTTCTTCAGAGCTTCCTGCCTCAAAATGCCACTGCTTATTGTCCAACGAGACAATAAAGAACTCGTAACCATCAGTATCTGAAAAAAAAAAAAAAAAATCATCTTATGTAAATAATTAACAAAACCAAAACAAAAGTATAGCAATTACCTTTGACTTTGTATGGGCAACCATGTGATATTTAATTTGAGTACAAAAAAATAAAAATGTATAAAAAATTACAGCTGGAACATACAGAGCTTAGATAATTTAAGCCAATTTCCTAATCTACTAGCAATGATGGAATGCCTATATATTATATTTCAAATGAACATATGCTTTCAATTACATAACACCAAAATTATATCATTTCCAATGCCGAAGTTGCAGTACATTATGTTAACTGCACACGCGTTTAAGATCCGCAAGTGGGTATTTTGTTACACACTTATGAAGTACATGTGTACGTCATTGCATTCACAATATGTTACTCTTCTTTAGGGACTGCATACGTCATACTGCACACTCTCATTCTTGATAGCTCGAAGCTTGCGCGAAACTATACGACGCCCGAAGCGAAACGGGTACATACCGTCAAATTCCAGGTTTCGCATTCCACTGCTTTTCATGCGCCTGTGCCTCTTCTTCACATTCGGTGTTTCTATCTTCCCATCGGTGCCGTTGAGCAGTGCCTGGGAGACGGAGCTATTGGAGATAACCACTGCATCTTCGTTACTGTACAGAACCCACACACACCTTTAGTCGGAGCGTCACAGCACTTGGGGGGTGGAGGGGTGTGTCGTGCTCTCGTCGGGGGCTCTTGTCAGCGTCAGCTGAGTCAAGTAAACTCGAATAATGATTCTCGTCATCACTGACCTGGCGGGCTGGATGACTCTGGACCCGGGCTCTTTGAGCAACTCGAAGGCTGTCAGCAGCACTTTATCCGTGAACCGCTTCTCTTTGTTCTGGTAGCCTAGAACACACGGTCATTCATCGCGTCGTGTTCTTCAGTTTGCACGTGAGGAGTTAACATAAAGAAGTTCTGCAGAAGTTCTAATTACACACTGCACAGTGTTCCAATCTTCAATCATAATTCTTTTCTTTTTGAGGGTGAAAACATTGGATCATTCAAATATGTTGAAGCGTACAAATTTTTGTTATAATGTTATAAATGATTCATAAGAAACAAATAAGAAATCATTTATTTCTGAAAAATTTTTGAAAACTGGAAAAATTAAAAGTAAGTCCTCGATTAATGGACACTTGTATAACAGACATCTTTTATAAAAGACACTATATTTTGTTCCTTTTAATTTGATTAACGGATTCCAAACTCGTTACTGAGGACATTTACGTGCTGCAACTTATGAACAGGTGGGTTTGATTCTTCTTGAATAACCTGTTTGTACACTCTTAACCAAGTGCTGCATTTTTAGACACGTGAATAATTATTGCATGCATGCAGAATGGCTATTGAAGAATGATGCAACTATTTTCAAAGTGTGTATGCATATCTTTTCTCCCAGACCTGTAAAAAAGGAGGAAGGCATGGCGCTAATATTTACGATGCGGGTGACAAAGAAAATGACAGCTATCACACCACTTCCACCTGCCCAAGAGTCCCGTTATGATGAGGGAATCCGTGCCGGATGGTGATGTCACAAGCTATTCTATTCCGAACAGTTAAGTCCTTAGTCGTTGTACTGGTTGTGTGAATTCATGGCGGTTTTTACCCTAAATGAATACAGATTAAGTTCTTATAGTTCATAGCGTTCAGTAAAAACCTTTTAATGTACACATTAAAATTTATGTAGCTTAATATTTGTCAGATTTAGGCTTAAATTATATGTCATGCAAAAATGGTTACGCAATAGACTGGCCGTGCCGAATCTCAATCAAAGTCATGTGAGGACAGCCACTTGTCACGCGCACTTTCACACCAACTCGTGTTCTTCTTTCTCTCATCTTCGCTCTTGACAAGGTCACCGGACATCTGTTTACACCCTTCATGCTCGCTTTATCCAAGCTGAGCTGCGACGCGTCGACCCGCCACGCCGCCTGGCAAGTCACGTGCAGGCAGTAAAGTTTTTACATCTAACGTTACCATTAATCAAGGAGTTACTGTAAAGTAAAAAACCAAGCCTGGCTCAATTGTTTACATGAAAAGTACAACAAAACCTAATTTAAGAGTTTTTGTGTTAAGTATTTAATACTTTTTAAAATTTTTCACAACTGTCAAAATTCAAAAACCTCTGAAATTTAAGAAATAACAAGCATAGATCCTGAAGCTATGCGCACCATATGTGGGCCTGGGTAGACGGCTCCCTTAATGTGACTTATTTTAATTTAATTTGGGTTTTATCACTTTATCTGTGATCTACAAAATAATTACATTAAAAAAAATATAGTTTCATTCTTTTATTAGAAAACAATGAGCTAGTCGGTCCAAAGAAAGTATTTCTTCCCTGGCATCCAATTCTCGTAGTGAGCATACATTCTTCAAGACCCTACAGACTGGCTTTATTTCAATGCTTCCCTAGTTTAGTTCGTTTTATTTTCCACTTTCTTTTATATTATAGTCTTCACACCAAATTCCTGGCATCCACTGTCAGCAATCTTCACGATGCAGCTGACTAGGAATCACTCCGCCAAGGTCTTGTGATCATATGTCAATGATGAATACAAAACTTTATTTGAAAGCAAGCTTAGTTACCTTAAATGTGTGTCAGTTATTTACCGTACTGATGTTTTAAAGGCATGTAACTTAAAATTGGCCGATTAAAATTTATTTCTATGTCCTTATATAAATTACAGGTCCTCATACTGAACATATAAGTAACAAATTCCACTTGTGTTGAATTACCTAACTCATGCAGTATTGAACCTAGAAACAGATATGCTTAAGATACGTGTTTTTTTAAAAAAACTTAAATGTCAATCTAATACACTACCCATAAGAATAACAATTGTAAATTTATTTCTTGAAGTCGACATAAACCATTTATCATTCTAAAACCTTTGTAGTCTTTAAGGTGATGAGGTTTGCTATCTGTGCACATGTTTTGTTCACCCATTTACATACAAAACCAGCATCTTAACACACATGCAACCACATGTGTTCCGAAGTAGCCAGTCACATTATTAGTGGCTGCACTGACTACAAACCAATATCTCAATGTTACCACTGACAATTAAGTAACATTGTGGTTTTTAAACTGAATTTTCATATAGTCGTAATCATGTCCTCTATTGCATTTGTGAAACGTTCTTTACTTTTCACTAAATAATAAACTTCCTCATAAAATGTAAGAAAACTTACTACAGACAGCAAACGGAAACTCTACAAAGCTATACTGTCTACATTAAAAATGATCCAGATCATATGAAGTTACAAAGCAAAAACATTTAAAGGTACAAATGCTTAGCTACATTTATAAATATACATTATGTATTTTTTGAGATTAGAAAAAAAAATCTAGTGATAAACAAAGCTGTTTGATATTAGAAAACAATATGATGCAAACTGAAACTCCAAAGGGTATGTACTCACTGGTGATGGCAAGTCCCGAGAATCCATCACTAATACCGTTGTTGGTTGCTGTCGCAGTGTTCATTGATTTTGAACCTCTGGGTTTTTGGCCAGGCACTTTAACTGTGACATACTGAAGAGAGATTTCTTTCCCATGGACATCATCCATGTAGTCCTGAAACAATATTAGAAGAAGAAAAATCATTAAGTGAAACCACTTACTCCTTTAGACAGACCTTTTTTTACCCTTAAGCACCTAGTCAGGGGTATGTGTGTTTTAGTATCGCCTCTAAGCACAAGACTGTGGACTAGTGCGCAGTCTTCTCGTCATGCACAGGGGAACAATGAGAATTGAGAGGTGACAACAACATTATATGGCGGAAAAATTAAGATAACGTCCCTTGAGTACTTTCAAGAATCTATTTTGGATGTTTCTTGCCTAAAAACTATTCTGAAAAGATGCTTAGCCAATTTCACTATTTTAAAAATACAGTTTTAAAAAAAAACTATTCATCTGCCCTTAGTGTATTCTTAAATGCTTTTCGTGAACAGACACCAATTGGATATCTCTAGCAGTTTTTACATTACAGTAGAATCCCGCTGATGCGACCCCTCACGGATTACGGAAAAACTGACTTATAAACGGAATGGTCGCAATAGAGAATTCGGGCCAATTTTACCCCCCCCCCCCCCCCCCCCCTCCCCCCAATTATAAAGTGAATTTGCATCACGCGAGTTCGGCTATGCTAGCCGGCTGGTTGTTATTTTCGTTCAAAACGTGGCGAAGGAACTTGTGTGGATCAGGTAGAAAACATTCGGCTATAAACGAAAGATATAAGAACAATGCTATCCTGAAATGCTGTGACATGTTTTTGGAGTAGATAATCACAGCGACAGACCGACAGGATGCGCTCCCGCCCTTGCCGTCAGCGATGTTTATTTTGACAGCTCAAGCAATTATCTTTTCCACGTCCCTTCACAGCGTAAAAAAAAGAAAAAACACGTGTGAATGGGTAAGTGAGGGGAAGGAGAGCGGAACTGCTGGCTGCGCATGTATCTACTCGCCAGTAGTGATGGGCAGAACGGTTCTTTTGGATCAGTTCCGTGAAATGATTCATTCAGAACGATTCGTTCATCTCGTTCATTTCGTTCTTTTCTGTGTATGGGATCTGGCTCTTTTATCAGGTCTCGTAACTCGTTCATCATTTAGAGTATTAGCTACGTGTTTTTGTATTTGAACATTGCTTTTCGTAGCCAGTGAATCACAGTTGCGTATATTTTATTACTTTTTAAGTTACACATATTAATATACCTACAGGCTATTTACACTCTAGTGACAGTAAAGTGTTTACATGTAGACCAACACATTTAGAGAAAATAATACAAAAATTTCATATTACTACTGCGATTCAGTATGAAGAGAGACAAATGAAGTACATTAATTAACCAAAAAATTGTAAGTGTGAACATTTGTAGTTACTTTCCCTGTTATTTTTAATTCATACGGGTTTTTTTTTTTAGTTTTTTATTTCAAAATTTGTGTATGTGAATGTGAAAAAGCAATTTTAAACCACTACTTAACAGTTGACATTTTCAGGTATAGATACATTTCATGTTACCCTATTTTATTTGATCAGTTATCGTTTGCTCTTGTGAACATGCGCACGCTGTGATTACTAATTCTTCAGACTCCTGACATCATGAATCATTTTACGAAGAAGGTACCGGCTCTCAAAGAGCCGGTTCTTTAAATCGCGAACGAATCGCAAGATTTCGTTCTCTCAAAGATTTGTTCTTTTTGAACGAATCGTTCACGAACGACCCATCACTACTCGCCAGTCGCCACTGTCTGGCAGCAGCGCGCGCGCGTTATGTGCGTGTGTGCGTGCGCGTACGTGTGCGAGGCTGGCGACCAGCAGCATTGTTAGCTAGCGAGAGTGTGACGGTAAATGTCGACCTTGAACTTGCACTTCTGCTTACTGCAGGGCTCGCTCTCTTTTATCTCTGTCTCCCCCTCCCACAAATATATTGGCTGGCAGGTCTCGCCCTCTTCACCTTCTTTATCTTATCTCTCACGCACACTTGAAGCACCTAATATGTCGCACCCCTCAAATTTTTCAATTGCAAATTGCTGCCTTCCTTCTGTACTGCATTTATAATTTCTTCTCTCTTTTTAAGAATCGTGAAGAGAGTAGACTTCGGAATGCCATATTTCTGTGCTATCTTCGTCTTGGAAATTGTTTTCTTATCCACTTGCTGGATAATCTCATAATTTTTCATTAGCGACAAACTGGCTCGCTTTATACTCATTTTCACGAATCCACGAGTCCGTGTAAATTGAAAAACGAGTCACAATCGTCAAACGGGACCGGGACCGGGACCGGGACGACAATAGATGCGCTCGTAGATGCTATCAGGTGATGCGCGCAGTTTACCGGTATTGGGTAGCATGGACAGTCTAGAGGGGTGGTATCTATTTTTAGCAGTCTTTTGTATGCCTGCCTGCTTACAGTACAGCGCTCGCCAAGATAAACGTGAACACACAGCGCCCAACAAAGTGTAACAGACTTGTTTTTCAGCCAATTTTACTCAAATTTTCGACTTTATCTGCTCATATTTTTCACGGTTTCTCAAAAAAAGGTCGTATAAATGGAATGGACGCATCAGAGGGGGGCCGCATCGGCGGGATTCTACTGTATATGATTTTCCTGAAATTCTGCACACAATACATGCACCCAAGTAGGCGGAAACCTTAAGAGTTTATCAAGTCACAAACGACTTGATGCTGGCAACAGGCTCATTACACTGAATGTTTGAATTCATTAAGGTACTCTGTACTACAGTACTAACTACAAGGTGTATTGCAAAGTAGGGTGTAAAGTACAGAAGGCATGTTACTTTATGAGTCATTAAAATAAATAGCAAATACGTGTTGTTAGGCACTATCTACATAGCAATGAGCATAATAAGACAACTATAGAGTGGTTCACTGTGTTGGTTACCCCAGTTTGCAAACTGACAACAAACATTTAATTATATCAAAATAATGAAATTTTATTAACTCAAAAGAGAAAACCGTAACACTCATTTGTTACTATAAAGTGTGCTTTTAAATTAACAATAAAATATAATTTATTGGCATACAATATTTAAATACACATTTAACCGAGACCATTCCAATTTAGATTCTTGGTAAAACAATGTTAAATACAACATTTAATGGTTATATAGCACTGCCTGTATGTTGGACACAACAAATCAAAAGTTCTTGTTCACTGTCGTTTGAATTAGGGTATAAAGAAGTATTATTACAATTTTCATTTAAACACAATACTCTGAGTAATTTAACTTGTTTTCAGACTAGTTCAGTTCAATAGATGCATGAGGGACCGTATCCCAGACTTCTAGACTTGAACATTTGAGTGCGTTTATGTTGCAGTACTGTTAACATCTAACCAGCAGAAATACTCATAAAGTGTGAATATTTAAATGTACATTAGTGTGTTGTTTAGTGTCTAAACACTGTTTCACGTAAGTTCAGACATGAAAAATGCCTTTAATTGAGTAGGCATCACTAATATCTGTCTCATCGGTCATAAAGATAGTCTACCTTTACAGCTGTTGATCTGGAGCACTAAAGACAGTTCGCAGATGATATCTACGAAGCAGTTTTACCTACACATTGCACATAAGTAGTTCTGCTCTGGAATACACACACTTTGTGTGTTTCCACAAACTTATTGCAGTAAAATAGGTCCTAAAACTCAAGATGCAACAGGCTGGACACTACAAAGATTCAAAAAATGTAATTGTTAGTAAGTTTGAAGCGCCACGCTGCCGGAGCAGCGGCCAATCACATCATGCCAATCAGAAACACCACTAAAGGCCTATAATTACATAACCACATGTTAGGTATGTAATTACGTAAATCGTTCTCAAAGACTTTAAATATATATAAATACTGTCCAAAAACAGAAATACTGTGTACAACCATGTAAACAAATGAAACAGTTTGACAGCTGCTAGCTAAGAGTCAGTAAAACAAATGTAAAACAATTACAGTTTTACTGTACTATTAGTATACAAGCTTGACACCTATCGACATTGGGGTTGTTAAGATGTTATGAGGTGTGATGAGATGGGAATGGAGGATATACAGAATGAACGGATGATAGAAACAGGAGAACCGCGAGAAAACCCCCTGGCTCACAGCAACATTTGCCATGCTTCCCCACTTGATTCCACCAAGAAAAAATCAGGATCATCTCAGAGGAAGGCGAGTGACCTTATCACTCACACACCGAAACTCCACACATATGAATTTGCTCGCAAAAAAAAGACTGTACCAGAACACAAATGGTACGAATTAGCAAACTCATAACATTACCTAATCTGATTACTATTTGTTGGTAAGTGGCAAGATAGTTCTTTAACAATAAAAAAAATATGTCATTATAATGTGGCTGGATTGAAGAGAGTGCCAAGGAAATCAGCAAGACTTTTCAAAACTGCCACGGGTGCTAAGGTTGGATATTTTCAAGCATTTCCAAATAAAAGGAGCAAGGTGGTGGAGTGATAGAGGATCCAGGATTTCACTCAAAGAAAATGCTGGACGGTCCCATTGCTGATATCTTTCCCCTATTTTCCTGGTCTGTGATGTGTATTACCGTCCCTAATGACTTCTCTATTGACAAGACACTTCATCAAAACTAGAGGTGGAACTTTAGATTCCTCAATACCCTGATAAAAGACAATATTATGTTGAATTGATATTGAGCACTGATTTAAACCTCACATAATTAGGTTATACTAGAAAATTCAAGACACCTTTTTCTTGCCAATGCCCACTGGAAAGAATTCCTGAGCATTCGACCAGCCACTGTCGAATCTGAATGATTGTCCAGTTCCAAGACTATTTCCCAGAGTTTTCCGGTTTTCCTGTCATACTAAAAATATTTCCCTGTCTAATTTCCAATTTTGCAAGATATCAAAAATAAATAACACTACAAATATGTATTGAAACACGTTTCGACCACATGTAGTATGTCAAATTGAACATAATTATCTTCCCCCATACACAGTTTACACTGTTATCAATGAAGCCAGAGAAGTGGCCAATCAAATCACGTCAATGCTGTCAGTTTGTCATATATAAACCATTACAATTGGTCAAACTTTGAAACTTTATAGACTGTAACCAGACGAAAAACTATAGACATTATTGCCTATGCTTTACATCATTAAATCAATACACAGTTGATTCATTAGTTGTTGGTCTTTCATTTAGTTAATGATAACTTAATAACAGATGTATTTTTAATTATAAATTAATTTGAGATTGAATTACGGGCTGGTTTTAAGGCACTAAAGAAACACAATAATATTACTAAAATTACTAATACTGTTTGGTAACTAAAATCTTGTTGATCTACCTGTATTTTCCAGGTTTTAAAGACACCTTATTAATTTCCTGAGTTTTCCCCGTTACCAGATTTTCCCTGTCTGCGGGAAACCCTGCTTATAACAATAAAAAAATTGTTTGATCAATGTATTTTTAATGAACCAATATATTTGAGTAAATAATTGACTAAGTGTAAAATTTAATTTTTTTTTTTGCTATACAGTAGTGCATTGATTATCCGAACGACCAGTTAAACGAATGCGTTCTAGAAGGCTAAATTAATTCAAATTTGCATGTCGTGCACTGCAGGATTTGCAAACGTGGCCGTAAGCAAAAGAAAATTTTGGACTTTTTTTTCTTTTCTTAAAATGTATGTAGACCTACAGAACTTTTAATTATCTGCAGATTTCTTCGATAATTTTATTCCTTACGTAAATGATTTTTTGTTTCATTGTTCCTGTGTTTATGTGTTACTTTGTGTACTGCAATTTGTTTACATATTGTTCTTGTGTGAGTATTGTAGTACAAAATACATACATACTCACTGTTTGTTTTACTGTGCTCATATAACCCTATGTTATTTTCCGAAAAGATTGGTTATCTGAAATATTGTTAATAAGAACACTCCCAGTTACCTATAATTTCAGATAATCAATGCTCCACTGTATAGCAAATTGCTTATCAAATTTTGAATAAATGATGAATTAACAATGATGTTTGTTTTTTCTAATGGTACAGAGTATCTCACATTATATGGTTATCTGTAATCCGGCACCTGTTGAGCTGCTCACGTTCAGACCTTTTCGAGCGAGTCCAATTGTTCACCTTGGCTGCATGGTCTCATTTCTACACTGCTGGTATATTTAGTTTGCTCAGAGTTTATTGTTACTGTCCGTTTTCAATTCATTACAATGTTTATTTTTTTTCTAGCAAAATACATCATACATTTTCACTCAGGATGAACCAATCAAATCCTCGAAAATCATAAAATCTTTAGTATTCAAAGAATTCAATATTTGAAGGAAAAGATTACAAGAAAAATATAGAGGAAATAAAGTAAATTAAAAAATTCAACACTGATAACCTATGAAGTTTACAAGATCAAATTTTTCTCCTGTTATCATTCCCCAAGATATTATACTTTTTAAAATTACAATACGTAATAAAACATTAAAATGGTTAAATGTTTCAATACCACAGTTAATATTTTTCATTTCTTGTAAGTTATTTAATAGTTGACTCTTGAGACCTAGATTCAGATTCGAGGGAAATATTTATAGTACTATTTGGGATTTGAATGAGAGATTTGTATTTGAGAAAATGGGGATCCGACCCACCACTCGGGCAGCGAAGCTACTCACGTGCAGACTGGGGTGGTAGGTGAGGCGGCCGTCGTCGCACAGGGTCACGTACTTCTTCTTCCAGTCCTTGTTGAGGGCCTTGCTGCTCCGCTTGTAGAGGTAGCCCTGCTTGACCGGGATGGCCCGCCCGCTGCCCAGCTCCCCGTTCTTCAGCCGGTCGTCGCCCTTCTTCGAGGGCGTGAACAGGTTCGATCTTCTCCTGCTCTTCCTGCGACAGTCCACACACACCCGTGCTGGGTTTGTTACTTCATGTTCATGTCAAGGCATTTGTTACGATAGTTCTCTTGTAATGGTTGTTGTTTTTGGGTCAAACATTTTTTTAAACACATATTTGCTAAATGTTATTTTTAGACTGTGCAAGGTCACGGAAGTGATCATAATTATGAACAATGAGTGACTTTTTACCACTATTAGATAATCTTAAGCAAACATGTTATGAATATTTGAAACAGAGAACATAAACATGTGTGCTATTATGATAAATTTACAAAAAAGCCCATAAATCATATTAATAAAAATGACATATGAAATAACTAACATTTAATTTTTATTTTATCAAGATAGTGCAATACTCAACATCAAAGATGTTAAATTTAATTACATAATTCATAAAAAAAAGATATCTTTTAATAATGGTACAACCCAAACATGTAACAAAAAAATTTAAAACAAAAAATAAATGGGCAAAATGGATGTTATTTTAATTCTATATCAGAAACTGTTATGTAAGAAGATAAGGTGGGAACTAAGTTCATTTTTACAATACAAATGGTGTGAATATTTTGTTACTGACTACTTACAAACTAAAGTATTAACATTAATTAAGTTTTGAAATAAAATTATTATAATAAAAATATTGCTAAAATTCTGTTTTATTTGACATGACCAGCATTTCAATGTTATATGGTGTGTTGACATATTTTGGCGTCCACTATAGAGTCTTATCTCCAGTTATTTAATATTTCAACTAAATCCTCACTATTCAAAATATTCAATTTTGAAAGAAAATTCTAAGAAAATATTTGAATAAGGGTAACTCAGAAATATTAACATTACCATTGAGCAGTTAAAAAAGACTACATTCTTAATCCCTTATGTAGCTATCAAAGAAATTTCTGTATAAGTCACCAACTACAATGGTCTGGGGATGTTTGCTTAGCACATAAGGAAACATTTTTGATAAAAAAAAATTATTTTTTGTATTCTGAACATGCAAATATTAGGAATGGACTCTGTAAAATCATTGAAACCTCAGATCTCTAGAATTTGAAAGACTGAGATTCGAGAAAAAAAAAAAACATTCTAAGAAAAATAATGGAGAAAAAAGTAAATTAAAAAATTCAACAGTGAAAAGTCTAAAGTTTACTAGGTCTGTTTTTTCTTCATATTGCCATTTCACAAGATATTCTACCCTACTTTTGATATGTAATTATATAAATAAAATTACGTTAAGTATTGATTATAGAAAATTTATAAAATAAATTTAAAAGGTGTATGTCAACACCAATGTTAAAATGTTGTTTTAAACTTGATACCTAGATTGGGATTGAAGGGGTGGATTCTAGGTACCTACTCTTTGGGATTAAAATTCAAGATTCAGATTCAAGAAAATTGAGGTTCGACCCATCACTGATTTCAACCAAAATAATACAATTGTTTTGGTCTAAACACTGTAATGCAAGAAAGAAGCAATAATGGGTCAGCCTAGGCCAGGGGTCAGAAAACCACGGCTCGCAAGCCGCATGCTTCTCTTTCCATCTACAACTCACTGCACTGCCACAGCACGTAAAAAAAATCAGATCTCATCAGCCACTTGGAAGAGTACGAAAGAGAGAAATTAAATTTAATATCTTACAATAAGTGGATGGGTGCAAAACAAATGCCTAAAATAAGCTTATCATATTTAATACGTGGAATAGTCTTCCTGAAACCTATGGAAATAAAAAAAAAAACAGCCTTTGCTATTCTAACAATCTTTGGCTCTACCTATTCATGTAAACAAACTATCTCTTCAATGGATTAAATAAAATATAAATTAAGAAGTAAATTAAACAAGAACTTACAATCATGTCTAAAATTGAAAATAAATAGCTGCTTGCCAGATATAGCTAAGCTTTTGAAAGTGATGCAAGGTCACTGTTCCAACTAAGTAATACATTTTTCAAAGCCCAGGTGCTTTTTCTATTTTAATAATTAATTAATTAAAATAATTTAGGTTCTCTTGTTTTATCAGTAGAGCTATACTAATGACTAGCATATTTTTTTTTTTACATTTACATACTTTTATTTCCTAAGCAGCATTTATTTTTAAGACTTTATGTTACATTTGTGAATAAAATATTTAGATTTTATATAAATAATCTTCTTAGAACTCCGGGTAGATACAGTGAAAATACATGTTGTGGCTCTCTAAAAAATTGGATAATCCGTTTACTTCATATTTGGCTCATCTCACTGGAAAGTCTGCTGACCCCTGGCCTAGGTTAACACCAGAAATATACACAAAAAATCTGAAAGCAAACACTGAATGAGCCGAGCCCCATAACCCCAGGCTTGAGAGCTTTCACTGTATTTTGTATTTATTGAATTTAATACTTGGGGACAAGATTATACAGTGAATTGCGATAAAACTAAAATAACACAGAAAAGCATGTCAATACACCATATAACACTGAAAATCAAGTTAAGACACCACAACGCACTGAAATTCAATTAAATAAAACGGGAAATTAATCAGCATTTTCAATAAAAACTTAACTCCAATGACAAATAACTAAAATTTTAAATATTAAATTTAATGAAAGTAATATGTACAACATTTTAATAAAAAAAAGCTTGGAAAAAATGTACTTTATAATCTTGCAAATGTTGTTAATTACTCATTTTTACATTACGACCTTTTATATTTTTCAAACGCAGAAATTTTTAACAGATTTATTTTGTATGTTCCGAATAGTTAGACATGCTTATTAAAAATCATTACATTAAAAAAATGCATTATGTATCAGTCACAATAACACTATTTCGGAGAAATTTGTATCATGAAACATTTAAGTACTGTATATTTATCAGTAATATGTTATCTATTTTTAATAAACAGATTTCATACAAAATAAAAAACACAGAACTCTCCTGTTTAAAAAAAATTGGCCTAAGAATAAAACCTTAAAATCTTGTCTCTATTTATAAATTATTGGTGCAAAAAAAAAAAGTAAATATTATCTCTTCAAGCTTTATAAGTAGTAACACTCTGGTATTAATAAAAATTTACGACAGCTTCAGTCGCCTACCTGCATTAATCAGTTTCATGCTAGAGCATTTTATTAATACCAGAGTGTAACTACTTATAAAGCTTGAAGAGATAATTTTTACTCTTTTTTTTTGCACCAATAATTTATAAATAGAGACAAGATTTTAAGGTTTTATTCTTAGGCCAATTTTTTTTAAACAGGAGAGTTCTGTGTTTTTTATTTTGTATATATATATATATATATATATATATATATATATATATATATATATATATATATATATATATATATATATATATATATATATATATATACACACACACACACACACACACACACACACACACAGAATGTATCAAAATTCATGTTACAACGTTTGAGGGTAGAAAGCTCTTATTATTTGCAACCATTTTTGCCAATAAACATGTTGCCGGAAATGCGTAGTTAAGCCCCTGTAGCCCAAGAAAGAGTCAGCGTAGGCAACCCGTTGTAGAGTGTTATGTTGTGGATGTGCGGGCGTTCGAGTAGAGAAATAACCTTTTTAATCGTGGCACAGATTTTAATTTCACTCTGAAATTAATCACAGCTTCGGCTTTTTTCATAACATTTAAATTGTTACATACATTTTAACAACGTGACAGCCTAAAGCAACGGCTCAAAAACACGCCCACCTTGAGCGACACAGAGGTAGCAACAGCGAATCATGTTTTCACGGATACGCTGGAGCATGTGTGGAGTCGACCATATGATTTTGAACGCTTCAATGATTCACTGTGTAAGCTCTTCTACCGTTTCTACTGGCGTAGCGTAGATAAGCCTTTTACGTAACCCCACAGAAAGAAATCTAACGGGGTTATGTCCGGTGACCTTGGGCCCGCTCCTCCAATCCATCGGTTTAGAAATGTTTGGTTTAAATACTCTCGCACTTGCAGGGAAAAATGAGGTGGTGCCTCGTCATGTTGGTACCACATCACACGTCGAACATGCAATGGAACCTCTTCAAGAAGACCTGGTAGTTCGTTCTGAAGAAAGTGGAGGTATCCGGCGCCGGTAAGTCGTGGCGGAAGAAAAAAAGGCCCGATGAGTACGCCGTCAACAATACCGGCCCACACATTAACTGAAAAACGTTCCCAGCGAGCTGTAACACACGTTGCATGCGGATTGACATTATTCCAAACATGACTGTTGTGCGAATTGAGAATAGCGTCTTGAGTGAACTTGGCTTCATCGCTGAATAAAACCGCTAACTCGGGGTTCCTCAAAACTCTTCAAATGTACCAACAAGAAAAGGTCATGCAAAGAGGATAGTCCGCCGGACCCCTGTGTTGTACTTTTTGAAGGTGGTACGGGTACAAGAATTGCTCACGAAGAACTCGCCAAACAGCCATTTTGTCAGCGTCCATATCGGAACCTTCTGCCATTGTGCTTGTATCCGGACTCTCCTCAAATCTCTGAAGTACATCTTCTTCAAAACTGGGAATACGAACCCTGCGTGGAGCACCAGCATTTGGTCTTGTGACGGCACATGTACCAGTATCACGCATTCGTTGAGTAAGTCTTGCAAACATGGTGTGAGCTGGAATCCTACGACCCGCATATCGTTCTTCGTACAGACGATGGGCGGCTCGTCCATTATGTCTAGCTTCCCCGTAAACAAGCAGCATGTCCGTGTACTCACTAAACATCTACTCCATTGAGCTCCACTAAAACGTTGCCCTTTTCAGAACCACAGCGAAAGAAATGACACCACGAGTTTGCTTGTACGACAGAACAGTCAACGACAGACCACCAGTGATATCAAAACACACTGCGATGTCATGCTGCGCAGTGCTATGGCACGGCACGAACGGAAGGAGGTGAGGGCGCTACCAACGGAAGTAAAAAGGAGAGCTTTCGACATCGTACAGTCCTCTCGAGCGCTGCCCGGCGTCGTAAACACGTAATTCACCACAGCATCGTCTGTCTCGCACAAAGTCCAACGGGTTGCCTACACTGACTCTTTCTGGGGCTACAGGGGCTTAACTACGCGTTTCCGGCAACATGTTTACTGGCAAAAATGTTTGCAAATAATAAGAGCTTTCTACCCTCAAGCGTTGTAACATGAATTTTGAGTATGAATGAATGAATGAATGAATGAATGAATGAATGAATGAATGAATGAAGGTATGTGTATATGTGTGTGTATGTGTGTGTATGTGTGTGTGTATGTGTGTGTGTATGTGTGTGTGTATGTGTGTGTATGTGTGTGTGTATGTGTGTGTATGTGTGTGTGTATGTGTGTGTATGTGTGTGTGTATGTGTATGTGTGTGTGTATGTGTATGTGTGTATGTGTGTGTATGTGTGTATGTGTGTGTATGTGTGTGTATGTGTGTGTATGTGTGTGTGTGTATGTGTGTGTGTGTGTGCGTGTGCGTACGTGTGTGTGCGTACGTGCGTGTGCGCACGTGCGTGTGCACGTGCGTGCGTACGTGCGTACGTGTGTACGTATGTACGTATGTAATGTATGTATGTATGTAGGTATGTGTATATATATATATATATATATGTGTGTGTGTGTGAATGTGTGTGTGAATGTGTGTGTGTATAAAATTGTGAAGCACTCAAGATGACACTGCCATTGCTCACAAGCATTCAGCCCTCGTCATTGCTAAACCTACACAAAAATATAGAGACAAGGAAACAAATGCGCTCTGCCTTGCCATCACAGCTCTTCTTTAACATTTGACTGTTAATGCAGCCAAAGATGTACTCACTATCAGTAGAACCTAGATTTCACATTCCCCCTCATTTATATATGTACTTCCTTCAAAACACAATTATTTTCATTCCCCGAGTCACACCTTATGTTTACAATGTATTCCATTCCTGTTATTGGTGTATTCTTTTGTATCATTAATTATTTAATTTTGTACCATGAGCACAACATGAATATAAAACACATCTAATCATTCTACGTCAGTGTTGAAATGGATGAATTTTTTTCCGTCAATATATGACAATTAATTGCACGTTCAAAAAAAATATATATCTGTTCAGATTTATTTCATGTGCTTACCTTAGAACAAAACTTTCACAATCAACTGTAAACTACTGTTATTTACTGCAGTATGTTGACATCGTTTGGGCCTGCTATCTTTTTAACCCCGATATGCCACCGCCTGAGCAACCCCACCCTCCATCCTTCCCTGCCACTAGGGCTTTGAATAGCGCGCCACGGACGTCAAGAGGACGCTGTAGCGGCAGTGCGCCACACCCCTTTAACTAGAGATAAACCTTGTAATTCTCTTTTTGCTTATTTTTCCCCAAGTGGCGTGTGACGGGAGATCGGCCGGGAGTGTTTTATGTACTTTAAGTAATTAATATTTAGTTAAGGCATAAACTACGAAAAGACATACCGAACATGCACGAGGCGAACCGAAGTCCGCCGAAGCCGGACTGGTTATCGTTAATAATAAATTGTTGTAATTTTAGTTAATAGTTTTTATCATGCATTTGGTGTAATCTAATTATAAAGAGTGTTTCATGTTTTACCTGTAGCTTCCTGTGGCATGTAATCGTAAATAGGTATAACGGTAATTGGTTCGGCGCGAAGACGCCATGTTAGGCTAGCGGAGCCCTGAGCTCGCCCCAGTCCTTCGCCAGCACCGACCGAGAGCAGACGCATCAGCACCCCGGGGACCTCACTCTCTGCTTGTCTGCACTGCTGAGTAATTCTGTTAAATTTTAATCATCCTAAATCTTTTCGTTCGTAATTCCTTGGGGCTTCTCTCGGTCGGGGGGACTGTTAAAATAATTGTATGAGTGACCACTATGATACTTTTTACACTAATTACCTAATTTTAGAGTGTGACCACGTGGTCAGGCTGCACCACGTGAACCGATTTGTGCCGCAGGCGTTGTGTAATATAATCAAAGGTGTAGGCGAAGTAGCAACTTAATAAACCAGGGCATACAATTTTATTTGTATTTGTTTATTTCAACATCCTGAGTGTGACGGCGTGTGGGACGCCTTAAGAGCCCACTGCGTAGGTGAAGAGCGTGCCCGACGCTGAGAGCGGGCAAGTAGCGAGTGTAGGATTGGCTTTAGGGGGTTAAAATCACGCCTCACATGGGCGACGTCACGGCCCTGAAAAAGAGTCTCTCCCGGGTCCGTGCCCCTTGCACGGTGACGCCCTCAAATTAATCCTAAGACATGCATTGACGCGAACCCCCGTTTAGTATAAGGACAGTTAGGCCCTGGGCCATGTCAATGTTTTATATAAAGTACAATCTACTAATGTATACTTTTACAAAAATTTCTTAAGCCTTTTAAGTATGACAGTGAAAAAAGCGATTTTTAATTATGTAGTTTCAAATGTCACAAACCTAAAATCCACCTTGCTTTATGACCTGATTTTCGAAAATGAATTTTATCGAAATATTGCCATCGTGTTAAAATTTACTATACAGTTATTGCTATAAAGTTTTCCCTTGTATTGTTGAACTTAGGTTCGTGCCATCCTCCCAACATGGCAGCACTGAGGTTGTTACATATTTCCATTCCTTGACTTCCATCATCGCATTCACGAAATTACTCCTACCAAATGCCGTAAACCGAGAGCCAAGATGTTACACATCAACAACGTACACGAACGAGGTGGCAAGATCCTGCAGAGAGTCTTGAAGTGATTGTAGCCTCGCCTCGACTGTACCTGGAGGTGGTGGGGGTGGAGCTGGGCGTGGGCAGGTCCTTGTCCTTGTCCTTGGCGCCCGGCGCAGGGTTGTTGTTGTCCAGCGTGGTGGCGCTGCCGAGCCACTTCTCGTCCTGGGCGCGGTGGCAGGACGACAGAGTGTGCACCTGCCGGGTCGGCCCCACCGCAGACACACTGATCGCTTCCTGAGCAAACCAACAACAGTTTCTCCGATCAAACACTGGCACACTTGCAATAGATCAGCTACACAAACTACGAAAAGGACATTTCTCGACTCTTGACACTATTACTAATTTATTTCAACTTTCAAAATTGGTTAAGACCGATAAAATTTCAATTCACTCTGCCTGACCCAGTTCCAACTCAGCATGTTCCGCTGGGAGTCATGACCTTGCATAACTCTCAGCCTGTGGACAGCGAATAATTCACCGTAGTTGCAACATGGACGTAATTCCAGTTCCAACGGAAATGCAGATACTAAACGCGATGTGAACCGAAAGAAAACACCACTGAAGGTCGGTATTATAAAAATTTCCACATTAAAAACTATCTATAAAACTATCTCTAAACCGATCTACAAAAGGACGAAAGCCCTCTTTGTTACAAGGTTCGACCCTACGGTCCAATGAACTTACATGTCCCAAGTTAAGCTTCGAACAAAATACGACTCCTATGCCTTGTTCCATGTCTCTGTGCTAGAAGATTTTGAAAGAATCGACAACATTGTCTTCTGGCCTAGTGGTTGCTTAATAAGCCCTTATTAAGGAAAACTTCACCTTGACCAAATTGCAAACTCTGCTTCCGATGATCCAACAAAACTTAATAGTTTTACCGCCAATACTTTAACTACCAACTTGGCAGCTTCCAGTTTTTCCCAGGTGCTTGGAGGGGCATTGAAATAGACTTTCTGTGCAGGCAATATCTAAGGATCTATTGGCTATCAAAACGTCAGAGGTTTAAGAACAAAATCAAATGAATTCTTTTGTAATCTGGTAAACTCCAATTAAGAAAATTATATGCATCACGGAAACATGGTTCAACGAATATAGTATAAATACCCATTACTTTACAGATCAATATTTGATCTTCAGAGAAGATAGAAACACTCAACTCACTAAGAAGAAAGAGGTGGTGATGTGTTCATTGCAGTTAAAAAAAAAAGTTTATTTCTGTTCATTGTATTGATAAACATGATTTCCGCCGAATTGAAAGTGTATGGTTAAAAATTAAAAAAGCAAATAACAATTATCTAACGTTAGGTAACATCTATCTACCCCTTGATACCACTAAAAATACATTCCAAGCTTATATTGAGTCACTTAAAGATAAAGTCAAGACAAATTATTAATTCTTGGTGACTTTAAAATTCCTGATATTGACTAGCTAAATAAATCTACTATTAATATTCTGAATTATTCCTCTAAATCCAAGGCTAATCATTTACTTAATTTTGTTTCTAGCCTAAACCTTGATCAATGTAACAATAAGCAACCTTCAAAAAATCTAGATTTTGTACAACTAATATACGCCAATGTACTGTGACTAATGCTGAAATTGTACTAATCAAAGAAGACGTATATCATCGACTGTTAAATGTTAACTTGTCATTTTAAACATCACCAAGTAATAACTTATCCTCTGTTTATTGAAATTACAAAGATGGAAATTTTCTTGGTGATTCAATTAAAAATCATGATTGGACGAATTTCTATAAATCTTCTGATTTTAATGAACTTGTTGATCAACTATCTAAATGTATAACTTATAAAATTGATATTTTCATTCCACTTACTACAAAAATTTATCTACATATCCTATGTGGTTTTCCAAAGAATTAATTAATTACTTAAAATCCAAGAAACACTATCATAAACTTTACAAGAGAAATAACTTTTTTTACTAGAATTATTTTTCTTATTATAGGAAACAAGTAAAAATCCTAATAAAACGTGCTAAAATTAACTGGTCAAAAGTAACTAATAATAACATTAAGAGTAATCCTAAAAACTTTTGGCAATATGTGAAACTAATGAAAGGTGGTTATTATGAACAGTACTGTTTACAAATCCATGATGTTATATGTAATGATCCTCCTGTGTTGTCGAATGTTTTTGCTAAATATTTTCTAGTGTATATGTGTCTGCTAATTGTAACCCACCAATTTATAATACTGATATGCTACGTAACCAATTTTGCCAGGCTGTAATGTAAAATAATATCAACAAGCTTAGACAATCCAGACCATGGATAATGGCCCTGTCACACTGCCAAATATTTGTTTCCATTATAACTGACGGGGTAGTATTGGACAGAAAATAGTATCCAATTATCTCCATCAAATAAATTTGGATAGATATTCTCTAATATGTTTTAAATTACATCACACTACTGGTGTGAGCTATCTCAAACTTTTCAATTTTAATCTCAATTTTGAAATCAAATAATGCATCACAGTGCTGAATGTACTTTTGAGCATGTTATTATATGTGTGCAGTAAAATATATTTTTTAAACACATATAAATTTAATTCACAATAATATTTGTCACATAATGAAATAAATGTTCAGTGAATTTTTTTTTAAGTTATAGAAACATAATTTCATTTCCAAACATATAATGTTTTTGCAGTTGACCTTCACATTAGCATAATCTTAGTTATTTAACTTTCATGACCTCATTAATCGACCACGTGTTCATCGTCCATATTCAAGAATCGTTGTGACGGAAACTGGATGTCATTATCATTTTCGCTAGGCACATTTTTTAGATTCATCCAACTTATTTGATAACCTGTTTCATATGAATAGTTGTCCAACTCAGGCCCGAGAGAGCGCGCCCACCTTGTGCGCGTTGCCGGCGGGAGAGCCGCCCGACGTGAGCGGCGAGGAGCCGCTGGTGAAGCCGTTGTTGGTGGGCGACGGCGCTGCGCTCTGGTGCTGGTGCCTGGGACCCAGCGGGCCGGGCGCACCGTGGCTGTTGGGGGTCGAGGGGCGGGAGTCGGACAACCTCTGCTGGACTATCTTCTGACACGCTGCAACACGTGGGTCGGGCGTACAGCGCTGTGCTCCTGCCACAACGCTCCTCAAACTAGATAGCACCACTTCCATGTTCCATACTGACCATCCTGGAACACTCTCTCTACGTTAAGGCCATATGTTGCACAGGTTTCATAATAGGTACATCGTTTCAGATCCACAGCGAGCTTTCGCGCTCGAGAATCATCTATCACTCGTGGGTTGTTTTCACTGATGGCATCTGAAAAAAAAAATTAAAAAAAATTAAAAATCTAACAGAAACGCAAGACAATATCTAGCTTTTGTCACATGAATAGCAATTTATTGGTTGTTTTATGGCATACCTTGAACTAGCTACTACACAATAGAATCTTTATATGCATATATTTCTTGAATGTGCTGAAACTATTACAGTTTTAATTTACACCAAGCTTTCTTAATGTACTGTAGTTACATTTATTTACTACAATTATGTGTTATTATTGAATACAGATCGTCAGAGGTAAATTTTTTAAGCGAGTATTAAGCCTGTATGTGACATTTTACCATTGTATTATAATTGGTAAAACAATGCTTTATATTTTTTATTATCATTTAGCATTCAGACTTATATTTCCAATTTATTTGTTTTGCAAGATAGGAATAACAAAATGTACAGGAAAAATTAAAAGAGCTTTTACTATAGTTTTTGTGAGATGGTAATAAAGTCAATTACAAGAAATAAAGTGCTTCCCTTCACTTGCACCATTTTTCTCTGCCCTTTGACAAATGTAAGCCAGGGGTTCTAACTGTACTGTGATTTGAACACAGTAACCCCTACAAACATAGCAAGTAAGAAGTGCAGGGGTAAAATACTGGACCCACATTCTGGAGGACCTGTGTTCGAATCCTGGTCCGACATTTTGATCTTGTTTTCCAGTAGTCAAAGACATCAGGAAAAATATCCCCGAGGCCGGTCTCCAGGGAGGAAGGGGGCACCTGGTGAATCTCAAAATTGTTAATAGAATTCATAGGAAACCTTACAAGTAATGCGATATGCACAGATTACATTTACATTTATGGCCACAGTAACTTTTTCAGTCATTAAAATTTTTTAAATTGTGGGGTCAGAAAAGTTGTACCTACGTCAAATAAAGGGAGGGGACAAAAAAATTATTTTCCCCCGGGCTCTTGGTTTCTCTCGATGGTTACCTAATATTAATAAATAATCACTTATCCAAACCAACTTTAAATTTTTTATTACTTAACTGTGGTTTAAAGAAGTGCTAAACGCCACAAAATGAATTCAATGAGTTTCTCCTAATTTCTCCACATCTTCTATAATTTTTCATTAACCAAAACATGTAACATTTCTATAAGAATCTAAATTTTTTGCACTACTTCGTAACACTGCCACTGCTACAAACGTACTCACAGATTTTTCAACCTCGGGACAAAAAAATGTTGACACAGTAACATAAGGCATGGGAATTATGCACAAGGTGAGGTTTCTTACATTGCACTCTTAAGCTCCATCACAGATGGAATATGGCCACACATGCCCTAAAAAAGCACACTGCTACAACATACTTGGCACAGAAGCATTGCAAAGTAACAAAGATTGAACCCAAATGCAATATGAACATTACACAGTTAATGCATTAGTGTTACAAAATTAACATTAGAAAAACCATTTGATTTAAATTCCCTGATTTTACATCCATTTCAATGACTATACCAATTTTTTATAGAATTCTGAATCCTCTAACCATTCCAAGGTTTTCCTGTTTTCCCTGATGAACACCTTGTAATGCATTAACAATTTTCTTCTTGTCATAGTATTTTCATATATTTTAAAAACAATTTGACTGTTGGTTGCAATATCTATATATAAAAAATTAAGAAAGGTGCAGTTTGGGTCTGCACTGTAGATTTTTTGTGAAAATGTTAGGATAAAATCAACAAGTGTTTTTTATTAATATGTTATTTAATTATAAATTGTAAGAAACACGCATGTACTTACACTTGTATGATAATGTCACAGGCAAAACAAATCCTGTGTGGCAAACACGTACAGATATGATCTATCTGTTGTGGGCTCAATCATTGTTAACACATTATTAGTCTCGTAGTTATTAGCTTTTCAAAACTGACAGTGTTTTGTCACACAAGAAAGTTTGACAGACTATCACTGCAATGAGCAAATAGATATTTTCACTTAAAAAAAGTCTGAACTGTTCACAGGCATTTAAACCACAAGTGCTGTAAGTAGAAATAAAACTCATGCCATTTGGCAACTAAACATTAATAAGCGACTCTAGGGAAAATGACGGTGTAGACGAGCGTGCAAGAGTTAACATCCACGCAGTCATGATGCTAGGATGCTAATGTTTGTTCTGGCAGCCAGGTGGGCCGGGTGAGAATCAACTTCACACAGTGCTAATTGTCATCTGACGGGAACAGCGCGTCTATAAGAGATGTGCTAAGGTCGACTGCCATCCAGTACCCGACAGCCACAAGAGGATACATCATGGACCGGAAGAAGTTTATCGTAAGTTAAATCAAAATGCAATTTAAATGATACATCCATATCACCATCATTATTAACTTGAGTCATGGGCACAAATGTAAACTTAAGTCATAGGTATTAATGAGAAAGTTTTTACAATTTTACTTCCACCGATTCTGCTGAGGAGCTATTTCAATGACCCATTTCTTTTTATTATTTATATACTTATTCAATTTAGAGGTGTGCACAAAAACTAAAACTTAAAATGTTAGTAAAAATATATAAGCATAAAATTTTAAAGCTTTTCTTAACAGGACTTTTACTTTACTTTCAAATAATAGGTGTCCTAATTGTCTTTGAAACAAAATCTGTTTTCTCCCAATAAAAATAACAATATAACCAGGGTGCCTAAAATATCTGATGAACTTCAAGTATTTTTTTTTAGTCATTTTAATCAAAGTTTCTTACAATGTTTTTTATATAACATACAGGATGAATTTTATATAGGTACATAATAAGTAAAATTTAACTGAGCATATGTAATAATAATAAGATCCAATATTTGCAGGAATTTTAACCCTAAAACATTTTCAGAGATTATTCCTACATTATGCAAGGGATCAGTTTTTCACTAGTTATATCTTGATAGCAAAAGGATGCTGGAAATTAAATTTTCAAGATTTCCAGCACCTTTTTTTCATTATTCTTTTAAAAACTTTTTAACCCCTTAAAGACCACTATTATAAAAAATAAAGTTAAAAAATTTTCACTAGTGTTTTTATTGTTTAATAGGGATATTATTTACATAAAATATGAGTTCAAAGTTTATTCTTACTTTATTATATAAAATTCAATTATGTATCAAATTTGATACACTGGTCAACAAGTGGTAAATGTCGCACCAAATATTTAGTGGCAGATAAATTCCTAAAATTGTCCAGATAAGTATTGTAATAAATACACAAAAGAATTTTTTTCATAAATCCGAATTACACTGAAAAGAATAACTTGGTTTGTGTGCCTTTAAGATTTACTATGGTTGTAACAATGCTAACAGTACAATAAATAATACAGTACAATAGGAACACACTGTTGTAGCATTTCTTAGTAATTCATCCAATGTTGCTAACAATGCAAATTATTTGTGTATAGTAGGAATGTATAGTTGTAGCATTTCTTAGTATTACATCAATGATTTTCTTATGTCATAACAATGCTTATAGTAGAAAAAACAATGCTGAACAGAAAGAACATGATAACATATCTATGGTCATTATAATGCTAACAGTATAACATATTATACAATACAGTAGGAACGTGCCATTGTGGCATTTATTAGTAAGACATCCCAGATTTTTAAAAGTCATTACAATGCTAAGAGTTAAAACAAAATGTTGCACAGTAGGAACATGTCATTGTGGCATCCCTTAGACATAATTTGAAACACAGCAATAATATAGTCCACCATGAAATGAAAAATGATACATTGGCTCATTGTAACAAAACAAATCTAAAAGTTTTGTATGAAATCCCATTTAGGAATGAAATTCCACAAAACAATTTTTATGTTTTGTGATGCATAAGTGCACCTTACACTTGGTACAATAAAAACTTGTCAAGCCTTTACATAACATAAATTTACATCTTTGCCTGCACTCTTGGACCTTGGGCCAGTGACCGAAACCATCCCTCTTCAACACAAATGATGGCAAGATAGCGGCTGATTTTTTCTTCTTCTTCATCATGTACTCGTGGTCTACTGCAGCTTGAGAATTTACATAAGATATATTTACAGCTTTGCCTGCACTCTTAGACCTTGGGCCAGTGACAGATACCATACCTCTTCAACACAAATGATGGCAGGACAGTGGCTGATTTTTTTTCTTCTTCTTCTTCTTCTTCTTCTTCTTCTTCTTCTTCTTCTTCATGTACTCGTGTCTACTGCAGCTTGAGAAGATGATCTGCCAAGCTTCTTCATATCGATGCCTTGCTTGCAGAGATGTTCAGCAACATAAGTTCTGAAGAACAGAAGATCCAGGCAGTCATTTTTGCAAAGATTTTGGGAGTTGCAGTCACTTCTGTACAAAAGCCATTAGTTGACAAGCACAAGGTCAATAAAGTGAAAAAAGAAACGCAAGTATAATTTCTTTGAGCGGATTTGAATTCTGTAATATGCTATTAGAGCATCCATTAGGTCCACACCTCCCATGAATTTATTGTATGTGGTAACTGCTCTAGGACATGAAACTTCAGTTGAAGCCTTCTGTTTGCTGTCATATCTTTTCACATTGCTAACAGGATAATATGCAGATTTGAAAGTTGAGCAAACTACTACACAACGATTATCGCACCATTTTACTGCTCTGATATCAATATCATCAATGTTTGTTTCTTTCTCTTCAATGCAACCTCTTCCTTTCTTTTTCATTTCCTTGTCACTGGAAAAAAGATAGACCAGAGTATCTGTTTAGTCTCACAGTAGGTACTGAGAGATCCAATTCCAAGCTTTCCGAGTGTTACAAGTAAGCCCGGTGATGAAAACCAATTGTCAAAATACAACAAATAGTTTTGGTGACCTGTAGAACATTCACTGTGGTTAGCAATCCAGTCTCTGTCATCATCACTATCGTCAAAATTATCGTCTTGTGAACTGTCAGGCAGAACTGCTACGTTCTTTATCTGGCACACGACTCATCTGTAAATAAACAAGTCATTAACATAAGCAAATGAAAATATATGCATCTGTTTCAAGATCTTATCAGTAGGTACTAAATAGTTTTCAGTTATTGAGCCAAAATAGCGTACACTTTACATTCAAATATCAACCAATACATTGAAATTATTTAATAGTTGATGCAAAATCAAACTAACGCCTCATATCTTGAACATTTCATTATTTTAGATCTTAAAAATTTACATAACCTAAAATTGGACATTTTCCATTGGTGCCCAATGTAACTAATTTGATACATAAACATTTTTGTTATTTCAGAACATAAAAATGCATCAAATTATAAACTTCTTGGTATACACAGTTAGCTAAAAGTATAAGGTATAAGATGATATTTTTTATGTAGGAGAAATATTATAATTACCTTTGTTTGGCGAATATCAACTCAGTCAATTTGAGAGTATTCTTCACAAGATGGCTGCTATGGAAAACAACAGCACCATAGATTACACTAACAACAGTATGGCAAAACTTGTGGCTAAAAAATATCACTGAAGTGTTTCTAGACACATTACCAAAGAGATATAATGAATATTTGGACAAAAAATAATATTTATAAGGTTAAACAAATTATGTATCAAATATGTTACGGTGGACTATAAGGGGTTAAGCGAATTTTGAGACCTGCAGACATCCTAATAACTAATAACAAGCATCTTAAGAGTATAATAGTACCAATTAGTAGCTAACAGCACTTTGACATCAAATAAGTATTTGCAGAACAAAATAATGTTTCCGATGCACACAGCAACTATTTTATCACATCATAAATAAAGGCAAATGTATTTAGTAAAATAAAATTAACTTATAAAAAAATGTTTTCAGAGTTGTTCTTAAGGATTCTATAATATTTCTGTGCTGGCATAACAGTGTAAAATAATTGACACCAGGGGGAGCTGTCACACTAACATCCAGGGCCATAGAGAGCTGGTTGTTGGGGTGGGGGGGGAGAGAGAGACAGAGAGAGAGAGACAGAGACAGAGAGACAGAGAGAGAGAGAGAGAGAGAGAAAATCCCAGAGGCCCGAGCACCCGAAGGGCCCCAGTTGAGTTTTGAGATTTTTTTTAAATGCCTGGTACGACAAAAATTACATCTCTCTTGTAAAAAGAATTCACAAGTAACCCTGTAATATGATACACACAGATCAAGTTACAGTTATGGCCACAGTGACGTGTACATTCTTTAGAGCAATTTTATTATTTAATATTTAACTCTGAGATTTGAAAAGTTGTACATTAAATAATTAAGAGGAGGCACAACAAAATATTTGCACTCGAGTGATCAGTGTCTCTCGATGGCCCTGCAAAGCAAGATAGATTGACGAAAAGACACTGAACTTGTACATTAGTTTTCTGTGCTCACAACCACATCAGTCAAAGTACAACAATAATTAAAACTTATACTGTAGATGCATTATATTTCAGTGACATGTTGTACCTTGCAGATACTGTTGGGAGCACTGCTTCGCGCATTCATGCTAACAACTTGTTTACCTTTGGAGGATGCAACTACAAGCAAGGGAAGGTAATACAACCACAAATTATTCTACTATACATAATGTTAAATCGCTAGCACACAAAAAGCTACAAAATTGACATTTTATTACCATATTCCTACAACTATCTCACTTAAATACAACACTGTTAACAGTGTCTCAAACCTGTTCACCAGTTGTTGAAACAATAAAAAAAATAATCTAATATATTAAATGAAAAGGTAATCATTTTTAATTTATACTAAAACTTTTAGTAATGTTATTGCTCTTTCCACTTGAAATGTACATATTTGTACTGTGCCTGCAACAATTCACACACCCAACTGCTGAAGAATTTTCACTCAGTGTGAGTACAAATTGTAGTATTTGTTTTTATTTACCTACAAATGATACTGACAACCCAAAAAATTAAAATGTTTAATAAACTTAAGTTGTAGAATTAATACTTGATGGAAACCACAAGGAATACACAAATTGTAACATTACACTATTCTCTGCTCAAAATTTTGTTCTGTCCCAGTCTTTGAGACAAACCATTAATGTAAGAAACACTTGCAGTAGATTAGTCCAGCCTATTCTGCTTAATTTATTTCTTACATCTGACATGTTGCCTAAATTTAGAACAATTCCAACACCCCACAATTTTGTTGTCTCTCACTGTCTTCCCTGTAATCTTACTTTAGTTTTCATATTTTTTGAGTCCCCTGTGTTGTCGTGCTTCATAATTTTCACACTATGCCCAGAAAATAATGTATTACAAGCTATGTTAGGTGCTACACAGTAGTACTTTTATAAATTTCCTCACATAATACGCTTTGGTATTACAGTTAGGTAAGTCAAATAGACAAATATAAATTGAACTAACTGCCCGTCCCGGCTTCGCACGGCTATACTAATGGAAAAAAATTAAGCCATATCTCCCATTTACAGTAATGTAAATAAAAAAAAATCCGTGAAAATTTATTACAATGCTGTATAATGAACCGGAGAGAAAATGAATAGCACCGATGGTTTCCCAACTCGTGCACGCAACGTACAACTGATGTAACCGTACTTCGCTACAGCAGTCTACAGGCAGATCACTCTTGCGCCGCTCATTATACATGGCCCTCCTTGTGGGTACGCCACTGCCGCACGATGCCCGTTGCCATGGAGACGCAGAAGGCATGAACAATGCAAAATCCTGTTCTCATGCAAAGTACCCACTGTTGCCTGGTTTTAACCACCCATGGGATCTAATTTTCGGAAAATGTCATCCTGCGTAACATAAGGAACATTACTGTGAAGTTTCAAGTCTGTAAAATATATATACTTGAAAAAAAGGGCAATAAAAAATCAAATTAAACACAGAGAGAGGAAAAAAACAATAGTTAAGGTTTGCGATTTAAAGTGATATAAAGTATTTAAATACTAATTTAACTCTTATGAGAGTACTGATTGCTTCGCTGTTAATATCACACGGGTGTTTTTTACTTGTATGGGAAAATTAAAAATGATAAGGCATCTAGTGCGTGGCAACAATGTTAATAGGCAATAGGAAATAAACTTCTAGCGCCTGCGGCATTGTCGACACACACTTTGTACGTGTACTGCATGTTGTATCTAACCCCCTCCAACGCATTTGATTCTAAATTGGACTTTTAGTAAGGATCCCTAATGTTATTGATAATATAATATAGCCTAGCCTTCCTCGATAAATGTACTATCCAACACTGAAATAATTTTTCAAATCGGACCAGTGGTTCCTGAGATTAGCGCGTTCAAACAAACAAACTCTTCAGCTTTATAATATTAGTATAGATGTGAATGAGATTTATTTATACATAATAGTGCATGTGCAATGCTAGTACATAAATATTTCTAGATTAAAATTTTAATCCATACATTAGAAAGAGCTGTCTGGCAATAATTATTCAGTACATTCAAGATATAGAAGTTTGGAAACATCAACAGCAACACTCACTACCCTGATGTTCTGTTGTTTGCTGATTTCAGTATTAGTATTTTTTCTGCACTTGTGGATTATACTTTTAATTGACACATGCCTATCCAATAAATGTTTTACTGATGTCTCATTTTCTCACAGTCAAATGTTATCCTCATTGTCTGTATTCAGTCAAATTTTCAGTTTTACTGGTTTCCAATCTATTCTTCAAATAAAAACACACATGTATTCCAAGTAAATAAAGCAGCTTAGATGTTGGACGTTCATGATTTTTACAGCTGTGCACAAAAAAAGGACTCCTGCTACATAACCAGGTTTATTACCATTGAAAATTTACCAGATGATCCAGACAGACAAGAGCATTAGAACAGGGTGTCAAGAGGGCAAAGGAACACAATACCCAGGGCCTTGCTTGGTTCAGATGAGATTTTTTTTAAGTATGCATTTACCCTGATAGCAATAGATTTGAAATTTCATCCTAATTCATAGGAAACCTTACAAGTTATGCAATATGAAAGGTCACATGACAGGTATGGCAACTGTAATGTTTACAGTATTCTATTCTATTTTATTTTTTAACTGAAGGATTTTGAAAATAGTACATAAAAAGTGGGGAGGAGACCCAACCTTAGTCTTTGCCCCTGGGCCCTTAGTACCTCTCGTCAGCCACAGTAGAGGGCCTTGGGAAATAAGGCAACAAGCAAACAGCTACATAAGTACACATGCATGCAGACATGCTAGTTAAGTATATATTTAACTAAAAATTCATTTCAGGTGCATGGTATGTAATTTAGGGATTTACTGCACATCATTTTTAAAATCTGTCAAGTGCATTCAAAAAAATTACAATTTAATTCAAAAGTTTTGTGGGTATCACCAAAACTTTTTAAACTAAGAAGAATGCAACGAAACCTATTAGCATATCAAGAACAGCTATTCCTTCACTACTGCTCCCAACAAGGGGTGGTGTATTGAGTGCGATGAATGCATGTTACAGCAGCAGCCTGGAGCCACTACCAGTCCTGCCACTGCAAACCACAGCCACGTGGCTGAATGACCAGGACAAGTCAACGTTACAGTACGTACCCACCATCGACAACAGCTCACAACCTCACACATTGACGTTTAATGGCGATCAGGCATTTTAATTGGTAAGCTGAAGAAGATCAGCCCAAACAATTTATTTATTTATTGTTTCAAAGTTTTGCGACATCATCTACGAACGTGATGGCCAACTTTAAACTTTCCAAGGGCTGTATACCATTCTTCTAACTAATCTGAAGGCCAGACACGAATAAATATTATAATTCAAACTAAGATTTTTTAATGTTTTATTATTCTGTAGAGTAACAAATATTATGGCATGTCATGATGAAATGAAAATTTTGATTTTAAATATAGTAGGTAGGTACTTACTAAAGATAATAAAGAAAAATATTTTCACCTACGAAGATTTGCCATGGAAGAATATTAATATTACAGACACATATATAAATATTTTTCAATATTTCGGAGAGTCTACCATGGCTTCACAACAGTATTGCTGACAACTTATCCTAAATATAGCCCCTATATCAACAACAAAAAAAGATGGCTAATACACGAGAGTATCCCTAATGACATTTTACAG
Source organism: Bacillus rossius redtenbacheri (assembly GCF_032445375.1). Classification (NCBI taxonomy): domain Eukaryota; kingdom Metazoa; phylum Arthropoda; class Insecta; order Phasmatodea; family Bacillidae; genus Bacillus; species Bacillus rossius. Next base: position 18,893,447 of record NC_086336.1, read on the forward strand.
AAAGTTTCTTCAAGCAGGCCATGTGAAACAATTTTGCGTGCCACCACTTGCCTAAAGGTTAAGGTTGTTTCAATAATTGTATACTTCATTAAAACATTCACCTTTTCAGTGGCCAATGCAAGTAATGGAGGGGGAATAGGAAGGATATGATATTCCTCCCGAAGTTATGAAAAAATTTGCAAAATATCATTGAACTCAATATGTTACTTTGTGAGAAGCCACGTTGTCTATAGTACTACTGTAGGCTAATATATAGTGTAAGTGTCAATAGTAATAAAACTTGATTATAAACACTCACCTATCTTTCCTATTTAATTTATGTGCTATCTGGTTGGATAATATTAATACTTTTGCCCTTAGGAACATCTCTCACCCTTTCAAGAAATATCTTATTCAGTACTTGTCTCAGTTCGCCACTGAATCACTATACTGAAACTTAATTCTTTATGAAGTGAGTTTCAGTGACAATACACATCACCAGATTTTAATAGTGGTCACTTGACCAACTGTTACTTATAAATAACTCATTATCTGTGTGCCGCCTTATACTTAGACATTAAGCATTTAATAGAATTTTATGTCTGGCCCTAAATAAATTTAAATAATAAATATTCTGCATTTTATAACTGAAATTTCATAACTTTAAGGGGAAAATGTTGTAAAAGGAAATGAATTAAATTAATAATCAGTGCAAATTAGTTTTTCCTTTTACATTAACTGAATATTCTTCACTATGTTTTATCAAATTAATTTATATTATTTCTGAACAATAATACTAGTTCTTTTTGAAATCTGTAAATAAATGGAGAACTTATAAAATAATGTTAACATTACTAATAAGTTTGTGTTGGGGAAGAAACTAAGTAAATTTATTTTTATTTTCCATTACTTTATTTATTTTATTTTTCTGCAGGTTTTTTTCCCAAAACATTTTGTAACCGTGTAAAAATAAACTAATTCATCTATACAATTTACATAAGTTGTTCCAATTTAATTTATGCAAAACTCAGGTTGAAAATTTCTAACTTTTCTGAAGGAAAAATGGCTAAGACTGCCTTAGAATGTTAGAATCAATCCCGGTGATGCCTGTAAACAAGATAATAAATAACATATCAATAATTTACACTCTGAACATGGCTTTGAGCTGCGGACAAGAATAATCATATTCATATGGTACCAAGCTCATAAAACCAGTTGTCATGATTTGAAAACCTGTTTTATCCTAAAACTAAAATCCTATGAGGATTAACTTCCTGCATATAAAAAAAAACCTTAAAGAGATAATACTTTGTACATAAACAGCTTTACGAAAATAATAACAAATATTATTATCAGAGAAGTTTTTCATAAGCCAACTAATACAATATGATTTGTTTCTTGCATTATATACTTGCTATCCCAGTGATATTATTCTGTTAAAAATCATTTAATCAAGAAAAATTTGATACAATATGACAACAGTAAACCTTAATCTATAAAATTTAAAAAGATTTTTTACTTTTATGGTTTTAAGTGGTAACTACCTACTTAAGGTATAGATAGATGTACATTATCTTGGAGACAAAATAATGATACAACATATGAAGCTGTCTCATAGTATTTATGGTAAAAAAAATTACGACAAGGGAGTATGACAGAGAATAACAACATTTTACCAGTCTAGAAACTTTGAATATCTTGGATAACATCAACTGTATGTTGATAACAAGCTATGTGCTTACTTCAAACTTTTTTTTTTGCTGAATACAGTACTCAAATATCTAGAGTAATAAAGGAGACCATTTGTCTGTCAGTTTGTCTGTCTATAGTCAGATTAGCACATAAACGGTGAGGCCTAAAGCAGTAAAAGTTGATACATGGATTCTCCAGGTGGTGTGGAAGAGATGGTCTACTTGTACCTTAAAGTTTTTTTTAATTAGTTTTAGTTTTTATATATTTTTAAAATTTTTTACTGCATTTTCTCGATGATCTCCATGGCAACTGCTTATTGCATTGTTGATGATGCTTTCATTTCCTGTCACAGGCTATTGCATTGGTGACACTTTCTTAGTTTCCTGTCTATGGCTATTGCACTGTTGATGCTTTATTCACTTTCGGATCATAATCCAGTTTTTCTGTACTCTTTTTTGCCATCATACTGACACAGACACATTGTCTTATTACTTTTAAACAGCATTTAATACATAAAAAGTGTTAAATGCACATTTAACAAAATTACCCAAAAAAATTTTCAGAGATGAGACAACTGTAAGTAATGCAGAGGATCAAACAACACAGAACTACGAAGAAGAGACGACGCACATCAGCGTGTCAGGAAACTCAACCTCCCACCCTGTGCTGGCGACCAACCAGGACAGGATCACCACAGTGAAGATCATCATCATCAGCAGATCCACAACACTAGCGATGCTAGCCAACAAGCAGGCCGACAACACGACAGATGTGGCGGGCAGCACCGCCGCTCGGGACAGTGCAGAAGAACTGACGACCAGTCCCTGGACAGACCTGCTGACAACGCGGGGTTTCTTTAGAAAGTGAGTACGAGCATGATGGATGCTGACACCATCAGTATGCTTGTATGCAAACTTCACGTCACGTGCTGGCTTTGTAAAGCACTAGCTTTGGCACTTGTTGCAACCAATTTATACTTCTATTTCATCGAAAACCGTCTCATGCACTCATCATCTCCATATATCTCTATGGAAACTTATGTTGTTGTATATGTAACTGTTCACTCACCTCACAGTAAGCAAATGAAAAAGTCAATTTGGTCATATTTACACTTTGTTAGTTATACATGTTACTATATCTTACAGAAATATAAATAGTTTAAAATGAAACTCAATCTATGTCTATCTGTAATAATATAGATAAATAAAAAACAAAAATTGAAGAAGGTTTGAAGTCGGTTAAAAAGTTTTCACAGTTTGCTCATTATGTACTTGCTCACCTTTGCTCTTTATAATATTAGTATAGTCCAGATAAAGTTAACACTTCCCAACTCATGCTTTTGGTATTCTTTCTTTCAAGAAGAAATATTGACAGTAGTCTTCATTAACAGAGCTTTGATCATGTGAGATTCCGTATTATACAAGCCGACCTAATGCCATTACCAGCAAAAACCGTTGAAACATTTTTTAAGGATCTTGAAAATGATTTAACTGTTGTTAGAACCCTAAAGAAAATTTACTTCAAAGATGCCATTTACTGTTGGGGTGAATCATGGAGTGACGTGTAAGAATGTACACCCAAAAAAAGCTGGGAAAACATAAACCTGGAAAATTATACCACGAGGCCAAATGAAAACCAAGGTACAGTACACTCTCGATTATCCGCAAAATTAGGTGGCAGGGCCACCGCGGATAGTGAAAATCGCGGATAATACGCAACAGAGCCGAAAATGGGAAACAAAAAAGGAAACATTAATTTCAACTTAAAATAATAAAAATGTATATACAGTAAAAGTTACAATTAACAGTAAAAATGTTTAGATGATGCTAAAATGTTAGTATTTTGCTAAATAATTAACATACAATACATTTCAGTAATGTAAACATAAAAGTGCTCGGTACTTGTTTCGTAACAAGGATACAGGACTGTACGTACTCAGAGACTTCATTAGACACCGCGTGAGTTCCGAGAAGGCCTGTGGCGTTTTACTGTATACTGCACACAATACACTTGTCAGTAGAGTTCAAATTTGCTCACTTGTAACAAAATACATATTTATATATGTGCTGTATTTTTTCGTAGCATGCGCGGATAATAGGGAGTTTACTGTATATTCTTATTCTTCCCGTGAAATATGAGATGTTGCTTATCCGATTTTGCCATGGTTGACATTAACTCGGTTAATTGGGACTCTGCTGTACTTCAGTTGTTGAAGACAGGCGTACACTATAGAAGCCAGGGAAACTGGGGAAGGTACCGGTCATGGCCTGGAGTAACGAACCATCCTAGCATTGGCCTGGAGCGATTTCGGGAAAACTGTGGGAAACCTAAATACAGATGGATGGACCAGATTTGAACCCGGTCCCTCTGGAATACAATTCCAAAGTTCAATCATTGCAACACCCTGCTTGGTAGAAGTCATTACGTGAAACTATTTGTCCTCATACGCTGGAACATGTGTTAAGATGGGTTCACAATTTAAAAAAAAAGTGACTACATAGCAGACCATGCACACGAACAGTGCACACAGCCTGTGAGAAATATGTTCCCGATTAAATCTGTCTATTTTAGCCCACACAATTTTGTGAAGTTTCCGACACCTGTTGGTAGTGTCAGTAAAAAATCTATATTAACTCCTGTGACATCTTAACAGCCATTTATAAACATAGTTTTTCAAAATATAAATTAATTAGGGTATGTAAAAAAATTTTAGTTAACGATTCTAACCATAAAACATAGATTTTTTTTTGTTTACATTTAACACTAAATCTAAACAAATCTCAAGTCCTGGCAAAATATGGCACCCTACTCTTCTCTGTCATTGTCTTTTGCAACTTGCATCCATAACAAAATATATTTGTTTCCAGTCCATGCGCATGACCTCTCTCATGCACACAACCATCCTATGCACTGTTTTGTATAATTAGGATCAAAAACATGGCTGTCAAATCTTGTGCATATGAACTACTATAACTGTTATTTTTTCAACTGCGAGCTCAGCCTAACACAGTTGGATTTTATTTTGGGGTAGTTGGCAGGGATACTTGTCAATTTCGATTCCTGAATGGTCAGATTAGCTGGACTACTGTATAACATCTATAGGGTCCTGAGGACCCATCTATTGTCTGGATGTCACTAAAAAAAAACACATCTTTCTCACAAGCTTGCAATGCATTTGATTTGAAATAGCACAACATGAAGTTCTGTAATGAGAATATTAAAATGAAAAAAAAAAAAATTCAAATTTTACTAAACAGCAAAATGATGATGAAAGAGAGTAAACTCATACCATAAAAAAAAAATATACTTTAAAAAAGAAAAATAAAGTGTTTGAATTTTTGCACACAATTTAAAGAATCATGTTTCTGCTCACAGCAGGTTCCAAACAGTAAAGTATTAGTAGATCATCTTCCTTCCTCTTCCTACTTTTCATCCTATGCTACAAAATGTGATAATCTACTAGATTTAGTATCACACTGACTATCAATGTAAAAATAATTACAGTATTTAATATGGTAAAACTAAACCATACTTTAATTTTTGTAGATATGAAGAGGAATCACTTAAGAAACGCCCATAAAAAAATAATGACAGCTCAGACAGCAGTGACAGCTCAGACAGCAGTGACAGCTCAGACAGCAGTGGCAGCTCAGATAGTAGTGACAGCTCAGAAAACACTAAAGACAAGTAAACTTTTTTCTCTTCAATTTGTCACATTTTACTGTACATTATAATAATATAAAAACCAACCTCACACATAGTACAGGTAGTTTGAACTAATTTTGGACCAGCGGGAGCAATTGTCTTTGGGGAAAAAAGGGGAGAGGGAAGAAAAATTGGAAGAATGATGAGGAGGGGGGGGGGGGGGGCATGACTATATAAGAACCAAACCAAGAGAGCTTCAATTTTGTCTAATGGTTCCATAGCTAAACTGTGCTGGTAATATACTGGTTATGCATATGTTCAGTGATTCCATATTTTGTATCAAAGGAACATTTTTTGATGAAATGTACCTAATTAACTCTCACATAAAGTACATATGTTTGGTATCAATAATTAAGTTTTATTACTTTTTGATGACCATTAGTCAAGCTTTGGCAGAAACACCTACGTGTTTCTCTTCTGTATCTTGGAGACCAATTTCTACCAAAGTATAGGCCAATTCATACATGCTGGTTGTTTTTTCTAACACAAATTTTTGCATTTCCATTTTTACAGACGCAGGGACACCTCCCACGGCAGTGACAGTTCACAAAGCAGCGATAGTTCGGACAGCAGTGACAGCTCGGACAGCGACAGCTCCCACAGCAGCGAAGAAAAACACATTCAACGCAGAAGAAAGTAAGCAAAATTCACGATGATCATAGCACATTCAAGACCTTGCATGCATTTAACTGTAAAACAAAAATATATACAGTAATTAGTGTTGCCAACAAATCAATTGTAACAAAATTTAAAAATAATAAAATATTTGAGAAGAGTGTTCTTTTATATTTATTACTCTTATTAACCAACTGCTGTTTTCACAGACGTGATGAGGATGTCAGCGATGCTTATGACATTGATCCTAATATTGACGCTATTGATGAAGACAAGAATGATAGCAACAGTGAGGACTGTAATGATGATGATGGTGGTGAAGAAAACGGAACCCGAAAAAAGTAAGTGCAGGCATAAAAAAGTTTGAGATAATCCCAGTCTTGACCACAACCACTAAATTCTTATTTTTGGATAATTGTTAGTATAAAAATTCCCATCTAAGGTACAAAGGCTTAAAAAAATTGTATGCATTTCACTAGAACAATATGGAGTGTTTCGTAACCCGAGGTACATACGTTAAGAGGTGATATAATAAAACTAGACAATTACAAATTACCATACCATGTATGCTCGGAACCCCTCAAATTTCCTGTGTTTAGAAATGATGAGAAACAAGACAGAACGAGATGGAATTACAGGACACAGATAAATTTAAGGGAAATATTTTATTCAATATACATAATTTACACATCACAATAAAAATTGCTCAAAGCTGTGGGCTGACCAAAAACACAAGTTTAACACGTGTCTAGTTCAAAAATTTTCTAGATACAATCTTTGACTTTCTTTGCATTGTCATCTGCAAGCCCATACTTGTAATGTATGTCGGCTTTCTCTTGATTCATGTACGCCTTCAACTTGTTTTTGTCCACAGCACAAATTATGACTGCATGTTTATATTATTTGTTGGAGTACACCTTCTAGTGCTTCACCGATTGAGTTCCAAGCATACATTTTATGGTGCCTTGTGCTTATCTAGTTGTGATTTATATCACCCTAACATATGTGCTACAAATTTTGAAACTACCTGTGTATCAGTGTGATGATCAGAAAAGCATATCAGCTAGTAATATCATACCACTCAACCAGTAATGTCTGAGTGAACAAATTTGTATCCAATAAAAAGCTAAAAAACAATCAAAACAAAAAAAAAGTGTTAATGTTCCAGACGGACACCAATTCTTCCATGGGGCAGTGATGACATTCCCTACACCTACCTCGGCAAGAAGTGACGAGCAGGAATTGTTACTGAGCAAAGGATTTCCCAGTGGTGAAAAAACATTTTTGACAAGGACTGGATGTCGAACTCAGGTCTAAGGCCTTTCAAAAAATACGTACACGTAAAAGTATATGTACTAAAAGAATAAGTATGTACTAGTTAATTTACAGTGATATTTATTCAGCATACAGCTTTATCATTATAGAAATTCTCGTATGTTACTAATGTGTACTCCTAGAGAAGACAAATGTGAAATGAACCTAGTGAAGATTTTGTGTAATATCAATGCACAAACTGATTGTGATAAAAAGGGTGACTAGTATTTCAGTCAGCCCAAAAAATTTCTCACTCAAAATGAAAAAATAGCAATGAAAAGTAAAATTTCAAAAATGATAGTATACCAGAAACTTTGCTTGTGTTCACTAATAAATAAAAATGGGTTTGTGAGAAAAAAATTATCATCTATAAATATTTATGCTTTAAGCCAATAATAAAAGAATTAATAAATGTAAAAAAAAATTGTACGATGATACTGTACATCCTCAAATTAAGAAATAATTGAAATAATAAAAAATACCCATACAAGAAATATTATTTTTACTAATAATTAGTACAATAATATTGCTATATTTAAAAGAATAGCCATGAAGATGAAATAATAAATATCACATTTTAATATTATTTTTTTATTATTTTTTTTTTAATTTGGGCTTAACATCTTGTTTGACAGTCAAGTCACTAGAGGACCACAACACAAATCAGGGACATCAGGGAATGAATTGCCGTGGCTAAATTGGGGTAACATCCTAGAATTAACCTGGAGTGATTTTGGGGAAGCTATGGAAAAACTCAATCTGGATGCTGGATTGGATTTTGAAGCAAGGTTCTCTGGAACGGAATTCCAGTGTCTTACCACCTCGCTCCACAGTACAGGAATAAAATACTGCACTGTGCATCTGTAAATCTCAAAATGCTATGATAATTTCTTAATTATGTGAGTCAGTCAGGCTATAGTAAAATTTACATAACATATTAATTTAATAAGGCAATGCATTAAAGATCTCAATTGCTGTGTGAGATTTGATTGGTTGAGTTTACACCTTTTAATTGCAGACAACGAAAAGATCATATTATTTTAGTGTTTATTGTGCAAGCCATTACAAAGTCAGTAAATGCTTTAATAAATTCATCATCTGCCCAAGCCTAAAAAAAACATTGATACAGTTTCCCATAGTACATTTGAGCTTTCTCAGCTGCCTCTCATTGGCAACCATGCCCCCCAAGCCTTTGTCCACTAATTCAGGGGTTCCCACAAGGTGGGGGGGGGGGGGGGGAGGGTTACGACACAGATTGCGTCATTAAAATTTCAGGGGGGGGGGGGGGTGTTTGTCAAAAGACGAGTGTATATATATATATATATATATATATACACATATATATATATATGATATACATACTTATAGCTTCTAATGTGAAAATACGTTTCTGGTGCTTTGATAATTGAAAGGGATCTTGTATATCAAATTGGCAACCCCGCACTTTCCTCAACAAAAGCAGTTTGGCATCTGTCGGTTCAGGATGGTCCCTATCCCCGCTTCGATAATAAGCGCACACACTCAAAAGTTAAACAAAAAATAATAAAAAGCTTCGCGCCTGCGCAGACCGTGCAACTGAAAGGAGAATCTGATGCATTCTATCAGGCTTGGAAATTCTATACCTCTGTTCAGCTCATGCCCGCCTGATAGTTGAGACCATATAAGTGTTATCACTTTACACGCATTCCTTCTCATTTAATTGTTTTGCTTGTTATAGCTGGCAGCGACGCCCAGAATTGAAGCTATTGTCTGCCATTACTGAATGTATCAGTGCGAAGTCGGGTTGTGCTTGTGCGTTATTCTTATTGTTATCATCTTCAAATTAATTAGTTTTTGAAGTGTAATCGTGATATAATGCCGGTATTGTAGCCATGCCTAAAAAGCAAACGCAATATAAATATAAATGTTTAGAGATTTTGTGTGAAGGGACTGTTAGACATGATAAGTGGGCAGACCTTGCAAGAAAAAGCATTTTTATAAAGTTAAGCACAATTTAGAAATTACGAAGAAAAAAAAATTGAGGTGAAGTGCAGTGATAGTTCTGCGTGGAAACCTTATGTTGAGGGAACATCGACATCTACTGCTATTTATCAACCAGAACGAGAAAGGTAAGTGTAAAATATAATAAGCAATACAAATGTACATATTAATATCAGACACTTATTACGGGGCCCGTCTACATGCCAGAAAATCGCGCTGCAACGTGTTAGAACACGTTTTTATACCGAAACTATGTAAATGTGTGTTCACGCCATTTATCTACGAAAAGAACACACATTTCAAACGACTGCCCTTGCTTAAGGCGCTCGCCTACCTAGCAAGTGAACAGTGTTGCATAGTGTTTAAAATACACGTTTAAACAGAATACTACAGAAAATTTTAGAAATCGGATTCGGTATGAAAAGAACTCAAACTTTAAGCAAGAACTAAAATATATTTTCAAAATGAACTGTACATAGTAAACAATATTTTATTACCCCTGAACATGACCAAAAATGGGTTTTTCAGGCTTCTGTATCTTACTAACTATTCACGGGATGTCTGTGGCACTAATATAGGGGCATGCGCTGGACCTTTCTACAAACTATGCAGAAATAAAATTATTAGGTCACCGCATTGTATGCGACGGACGTAACGTAGGAACAACAAGAAAGGTGGGTGGGGGGAGGGATGGAGAAAGAGAGAGAATTGCACGCGGTATCAATTATCTTTCTTTCCGCCATAAGAGCAGAAGTATTGGAGGTTTGGAAACACCCTATTACGGTTGTGACAATTCTTGGAAGGGGGAAAATGAATGACACTCCCGCCGAGGGAACGCGGCTGCAGCCTAGTTCCAGCACCGACCGCTATCGCCCGCGAAGACTGCTTAGATAGCGAAAGTGTGGAATGCGCTCCCAGGTAGGCGGGTGCCTTAAGTACTTTCAAGACAACACGCATATTAGAAACACCTTTTTTGGGCCACGAGGCGGGCCCCTTCAGGTTATTTTCTAGTGTGTGTGTAAATTCATTATGCAATTATTACATGTTTTTTAGGCCATTAAAATAGGAATTTCTAAATATTCCCAATTGTGCAAAGTATATATATATATACATTTTAGGAATGATGTCACACAAACTGGAGAGGAATATTCAGATATTCTGCAGGGCCAGTCAAACAACTTATCCTGATACTTCTGGCTTACCCTCCATCGTTTTTGATAACACCTACTCTGCTGAGAATTCTCCTGCGACTGATGGTATTCTGTCGATGTCATCCACCACTGACATGTCAAGTGTTCCTGGGCCTTCGCATGGATTTAATGCAGATGAGAAATTTCAAGATCAAATACCTTTCAGCTTGCCCTCTAGCATTCAGCTTGAGTTAACTACAGAAATAATAATGCCGGACACTGATGTGGCATCTGCTGAATTGATTTTCGACGAGAATAACAGTGATCCTTGTAGACTGAGTGAAATCAAACTGACAGCCAGAGACATAGAGTTTGGCTTGAAATTGGAAAATAATTAGTTTGATCCTGAATACGATTTTCCATCAGTCAACAACAGAAAATTCTCAATGAAGTGGCGGAAGTACAAACTTCCTGATTGCACGGTAAAAGATAGAAATTGGTTGGTTTACAGTAAACGGAATGATTCTGCGTATTGTTTGCATTGCCTTCTGCTTGCTCTACCCAACCATCATTCTACTTGGTCATCTGGTAACGGCTATCAAGGATGGCGCACAGGTAATGCACAAAGAGATATTGAGGTTCACGAAACTTCTAAAATCCACTTAGGTTGCCAAATTGCGAGGGTCCAATGGATTGCAGGGAAACATGTTACCAGTACATTTTGTGAAAAAGAGAATGAGAACATTCGACACCAAAGAGAAGTTCTCTCCGTCGTCATTGATTGTTGCAGGTACTTGGTTGAGGAAATGCTAGCATTCAGAAAAAACACTGTAGTTGTAGGAAAGCTGCCGAAGTTGTTTAAACTTCTAGCTAAACACAACCCTGATGCCAGAATGTATCTCGAAAAAATTGAAAATGTAAGGATGAACAAACAAAAACTGGGATCAAATTTTCTAAGCTACAGAAACATATCAGACTTGATTTCCATTATGACTAGCATGGTAACCCAAAGGATAGTTGACAGTATACAGGAAAGTAACAAGTTTTCTGTCATTTTGGATTCAACACAAGATGTCGCTAAGAAAGAAGCAACTACGGTCCTTCTGAGATATGTAGAAAATTCAGGAGTATCTGAAAAACCATGCGAGCGACTAATAAAGGTATTCACATCTGCTGATGTCACTGGAGCAAATCTGAAGTCAAAATTGGTAGACACTTTGAAGGAAGTAGGACTCAACCCCTTAAATATGATTGGTCAAAGTATGGATGGTGCTGGCAATATGAGGGGCAATTTCTCAGGACTTAAAACTTTAATTCAAAATGAGTATGACACTGCCTTCTATGTTTGGTGTACTTCGCACAGATTCGCCCTCGTTCTTGATAAATCAATTGATTTTTGCCCCCAGATTCGAGAATTGTTTTCAGTGCTGCAATAATTATATCGCTTGTTTAACTCTGGGCATAAAAGGCATGATGTTTTTGTTGAGAAAATGGATTTGAGAACAAAGTTGAGCGACAAGAGGAAGCGACTGAAGAGGGTGCAAACAACAAGATGGTCAAACAAAGCCGAAGCAATAAAAGTTATAATATTGTGCTTCGAGGAGATTACGTCAGCTTTATAGGATTTGCAGGACAGCAAAAAATTTGACAGAGAAACCGTGACTCTTGCGAAAGGGCTATTGAGCAAGCTAAACTATTTTAATGTAATCACTGCTTTTCATGTCGCCCAGTCTGTATTCACTGTAATGAATAGCTTTAAGGTGTAGTTATAGATTATGGGACTGTTCAAACAATCATTAACAGTGTTAAGACTAAAATAAAGAACCTCCGAAGTGACAATCATTAACAGTGTTAAGACTAAAATCAAGAACCTCCGAAGTGACGAAGGTTGGTCTAAAGTGTTAAAAAAATCGGAAGATTTTGCGAAAAAACATGACATTCATCCACTTGTACCAGTACCTGGAAGAATAAGGTTTAGGAAGAGGGCAATGGACGAGATTGGAGTTGACGAGCCCATAATAGACCTAAATCGTAGACTTAAAATTGAAATGTATTTTAAGCTCTTAGATTCTCTGCATCGTCAGTTCGAGGATAGATTTTCCGATCATTCCTTAAAAATGGTTATGCAAATGAGCCACTTTTCTCACACAGGAGTTCTTAATGCAGAGAAAGATAATGTTAAATCTGCCACCGCAATGTACAAATAGTGCTAATGGCTGCATCGTTTTAATTACTGATTGCACTCCATTATATATACTGCTCATATTGGCAGACCCATCATACGTCTGTCCCCGGAGCATCTGACAGGTAGATTTAGTCTAGTTAATATGTCCAATATAGCAGATGCTATATCCCTACCTGTTGTGTCTGTTGTGCTGTAAAGACCCAGAAAACTTTCATGTGGTTCAAGATCCGCGTCTACCCAACGAATGCAAATACTTAATTGCTCAATACCACTTATATCGCGGGTACCGTCGCAGATTACGGAAAATATTGGAAGTTCTTGAGAACGAACACTGTTGCAAATACACCTAACAATTTCATTTGCCATCATACTAAGCATCTCATTCTGAATTTCTCCAGAAGTAAATTTCTCTCTCTGTTTGTTAATCCACCCATTCAGATCAGGGACATCCTCTGATCGTAGATTTAATAAGCACTGTAGGTTTCCACTGTCTGACATAATGGCCCCTTATTGCCAAACCTTGCTTCCCTAAAAATCTAATAGAGCTCAATATTTTTTGAAGGCATTCTTTAGCTATTTTCTGTTCTTGGTGTTTAACAGAACTCAGTTGCATTTCGATAGGCTGACTTAATTGACGATAACTTAAAACAGCTTGTTAATGAGAATCAGATTTTTCGTGAGCTCGAAATCTTTCCAGAGCTTTCTTCCAATTCTTGAAACCGTCCGTTGTGAATGAATTCTCAATTTTTTCACAAGTATTTTGTCTGGATTTAAATGGCAATATCGATTGCAGTAGAAACAAATAATACCGTTTACGCTTTGTTCAATACTTAGCCATTTGAAGTCTTTAAACCACGAAATCTGAAACTGCAGGGTTCGTCCTTTTAGGTTTTGAACAGGAAAGTTATATGGCAGTTGAAGTGGTTGATTTGGAAACAAATTCTTATCTGCATCATTTAAAGTAACACTAGAGCCAGCACTTTCAGGAACACGCGCTGAAGTTCGTTCTTCAACATTACTTTCATATTCATTTAATTGTGTACTTGTTGATTCTTCCTCACATTTACGCTTCTTAATTTTAATAACGAAATTATCATGTTTTCATTAATATATATATATATATATATATATATATATAACACCTAAATTCGCGAGTAACTAAAACCACAACCACTCATACAGTTGGAAGCTTCGGAACTGGCATATTGATGTGTGTGTAGGTGTGTGTGTATGAGCGGATTGAAGGGCGTCGGATCATGTTCCTGGAACGTACAGATAACGATAGCAGCATCTCATGTTCTTATTGGCTTTCAAAGTGTCGCCCGCCGAACATAATACTCCTGAGATACGCAGTTATTCTCCTACGTGTTAGGGTTTTTTCGAAGAACGCATTTATAAGAAGAGAAGGAAAAAGACTTACTTTTTCAATCATATGATTTGTGTGTAGATATTAGCTGACACATGATCTACTAATTTATTTCATTAATGTAATCACACGTATTTTATAAAAATTAAAATACTATAAAACTACTGGTTGTACTTGAAAATATTGGGGGGGGGGGGGGGGGACGTGTCCCCCGCGTCCCACCCGCCAGAGACGCCCGTGTCTAGTGTAAACTGAGGATCTGTGAACCCTAGATTTAAACACCTTCCTAAGAAGAGACTGTTGCACGATGCAAATTTTTTGCCAATAGAAATGTAAAAAACAGTAATTGGGTTATAAAGTCTCATAGTACTTTGTATACCTGAGAGTCAAGACAATAAGTGTCTGATATTCCATAACAAGTGCCTTTAAACAATTTGTATATGTCCAATTAATGATTATTATTTAATAATTTAAACAAATATGTATGCCTATTGGTCCACCAGTAGTAAAACCAGCTCACATGACTGTTTACGTCAACTGAATTTGACAGTTCTGTCGGCAGATTGTAAGCCAACGATGGTCTTGTGTGCAATCTATGGTAGTTGCAAGGGAATTCCAAGAATTGTCAATCCATTCACTGAGTCTAGAAACACTGATCCTAACCAACGGTGCAGTAGGTGCGTGTGTGTTTTTTTTATAGAGGTATGAAAAAAATCTGCTTACACACGCACTAGAGCCCGGGATGAAGATTCCCGGACTTGGCCAGGTCTCAAGATGGTACTGACCATGAGTCGCCATGGTTGATGAAACCTGGCTTGTTTGGCTCAGTGAATATGCAACCCGTACTGACTAAAAACATATCCTCTATCACCTGCCTCCTGTTCCCTGTGGGTTCGCCATTAGGCATTACTTCGCGAGGATAAGAGTTCAGCCATAGCTCTTCATTCATATGTTTGAAGTCATCACTTCCTTCCTCTCAGTTGTTCTTCTTCCTCTTATTCTTGTTTCTCTCCTGTTCAGCTTGCCATACGTCCTTCAGAGTTTCCGCTGCGAAGGTGCTGGTTACTTCCCAGGCTGACTCTGACACAAGCATGGCTTTCACCAGGTTTTCGGGCTGAATCCTCCCTCCGAGTGCAGGCTCGTGTAAGCTGCGGGGTGTAGTGTAGCGAGCACACTAAGAATGAATGTTTGGCATCTTTGGAGACTCCTGTGCATGCCGCAACTCTGGGGAATCCTCAAGCTTGAATTTGTGAATTTGAGAATTTGTGAATTTCTTTAGTCATAAATTTCCTTTCTTTTTTTTTCAATTTTGAGATAACTACCACTAAAAATTATTCACAACAAATATAAAATTTATGGAGTCTTCTTCCATACTTAAATATACCTTTTTACATGCATTTGCTAAGCTTATGTCATTCAGTAACACGTGTGATATACATAGAACAGTTTCAAAACTTCCTTGTTTTGTCCTTTAAAATGAGATTAACTTTTTATGCTAATGCAAAAAAAATATTTTCAATACCACATGGTTATTGCAAATAAAATAAGCTCATTTAAGTGTGGAGTATTTAGTTGACACTAATTTTACAGGCAAAACTATGGATTCAGAATCAAAAATGAAAATTAGTTTTGGAAGAGATGTTATATTACTCACATTTCTCCTTAAGTACTTAGATAACTTAACAAATGGTCTACAACTTACACAGTTAAAATCAAATCCCAATGTTAATAAAGTTGTGTAGTGGTATCTGATAAGAGTTAAAACCAAGCAGTGACTAATAAATCAGCTTAAATTAAACAATGATGTACTCACCTTGCGTTCCAACTAAGATAAGCGGTATTTCCGCAGAATTCCGGAAATGCGCCATCTTTGTGTAATAGTTGTAGATTGCATTAAAGCTGGCTTCATTCTCCAGGCTGAACACAAATATTACTGCATCGACCCAAGCAGTGAACTGAAATTGAAAACCATAAGAAGTTTAGATAACAATCAACTAAATAACTTAAGTCATAATGTTTAATAATGAGCAAACGTGTGCATAATCTAACATAATATGCAGTTGTCTTACGCACATCAATGACTAAATAGGTCATAACAGAAGTATGGAAAATATCAAGTAAGGCTGTACAAAATCCACAGTACAAGAATTCACATACAATTGTACTAAAAGTAACTTGTAGAATTACTCAGACATTAACATTATGTGCCTACGCTGTAAAATATATTTTCTCTGGTGGTTTTCACCCACCCGTCACGCTTGTTTGTTAAGAATTTTTCACGTTAATATTCACTTATCCCTGATTGGACGCAACCCGCAACTCGCCTACTCGCCTGCAGTGTAGAGGACCCGCGAAGCTTGTACGCCGCGGGTCAGAACTCGCGCCTGATGTTCAGGCTGCCCGCACCCCTCAGGCGAGCAGAACTAAGAACACTCTCCTCCCTGACGGTAGCGGAGGAAAACCAGCAGCGCCGGCCGAGAGAGCTGCCCACAGCGAAGCTCTACGCCGTATGGACTTCCTCGTCGGATATGGACACTCAAGACAGGCTTTGGTTTAACGCCAGCCCTGACGGGTGTTCCGAGTGCTGCACGAGTGTCAGCGAGCATGAAGCTGAGTGGAGCGAGGCAACTCGTCGGACCGCAGTCACGAGCTAGCAGCGACGAGGCCTGCTGGTCCCTGAGACTGGGAGTCAGCTGCGGCCTGGCCGCGGACCGCCTGCAGTTGGAGCCGACTCAGCCGGAGCGAGTGACGCTCGCCGGAGAACTCGTGGTTGTGTCGTCGGCGCTCGTCGAGTAAAAGACAACACAAAGAAATTTAAAAGTTGAGGTGTAAATTCTGTTTGTAATATAAGCCAGTACGCACTCACGCATTGCCATTAGTTACTGTTGCTGAAAAAAAAAAAATAGTAATGATCTCTTACAGTGGAGCTTTTTAATTCATATCTTTAATGTGCTATGATAATTGATCCCTAATTAATGACTAGCGCCGGCAGTTGGTGAGACATTTCTGGGCTTTTTATTTTTTTAATTGCAAAGATGCCATTGATTTTTTCTTGTTTGTGAAGGCAACATGAACTTTCTTAATAAGTTGAAAATGGTTTTAATACTAAGTTTGTAATATATTTTCTTAACATCTCCTTGTATTTGTGTTCGCAGCTTAATGAAGCTCGACGAAATGACGTCAGCTTACAGAATCAACAAGGGTCAACATGTTGCACTCTAACAGGTGTAACAAATTCATTAACTACTAGGTACCTTGGCACATGATACTAGCGGAACCCGACAGACATCCTGTCTATTTACCTCTATATATCTCAAATTGATGGCTTGTGTGTAATGTAGAATCTATAAAGCGTTTTAGAAAAATTTGTAAAAATGAAAGTTTCATAATCATATGAGATTCTGAATCAAATGAGCATTTACGAAAATTCTAGCAAATAATGATCTACTCTGCTTTTTATTTATTATCAGAAGAAAAATTACCTTTTCCCATTTTCCAATAAACTAATACGTTTTTAATTGTTTGAAAATATCTAATTTCTGTAATTAATGGTAAAATATTGCGAACAATATTAAAATGAAAATTTGAAGAAAAAAACCCTAGCGCGTATCGAACCCGAGCACGCAGATTATCAGTGCATGGACTTTACCACTACACCACGCCGCTAAATAAACAACTGAAGAAAAAAATATTGGTTAAATATATTCCTTCTTAGGTTAAAACTTTAACTGACAATTGCAGCATAGTTACAAGTTATTGCTATGTATTCAAACCCAACAAAGCTTCCAGATAATGTAAAAATCCTAAACTGGACCCGACGTATAAAACGAAACAGATTTTTTTAATATACCTACTTTTATATGAAACTCCCATTTAATCCTATGTTAATGAAGGGGTCACCTGCTACTAGCGCCGTTAGTTCGCAGGCCGCCGTGAGCTTCACTAAGCCTACGTAGAATGAGGATACTTTGCCAGACCGTAGCCCGGGCTGAACACAGGGTGATAGCGCTATACAGCAGTGTATGGACATAGAGAAATGACACACAATTACTGTTTGTATGTCTATGACCTATCTTTTTTTTTACCAATGGCGATCGGTTGAACGGTTTAGAAGTTGATGCGCAGTAGCGCCATCTAGCGGCGAGTTACAAAAAAAGGATACCAAAAAAACTTTCTCCATGAAAAAAACTCCGATTTGTCAGCTTTAATGGCGATCGGTCAAACAGTGTCGGAGTTTATCAACGTCATACATACATACATACATACATACATACATACATACATACATACATACATACATACATAATACCAATATTCAATTTTATATACATAGATAACACTCACATTAGAAAAATACCTATGGCAACAACAATTATTTTTATTTTTTTAAACTTTGCAGTGACTCTATATGTGTGCTTTTTTGTGACCTTTTTATGAATGCTAAGTCATAACTTTTACTATTAATTTATAATATTTACACAATACCTTCCTTTAACCTAAGTAATGTACATGACATCCTATATGTTTAATATTCCACAGTGATCGATAAAAGACTTTCTCATATTCCATGCCACGAAAATGTTTCGAATATTTTTAACTCAATGCAATCCAGCATTGACTAGCTTACAACGAATTTCATAGTATGCCTACTAAAGTAGTTATGAAATTTTTTGACCTACAAACATTAATTTTCATTCCTTGCACTAAAACATGGTCGTATATAAATTTTTCCAGACCAAGTTTTTAAATGACATTAAAATAGTTTTAAATAAATTCAAACGAATTTAATAGTAATAAAGTTATGATTTTTTTTATAATTTCAAACCCTGTTTTTACTGCAATAGTTCGTTTCATCAAAAATTGTTTCAGCCATAAGTTTTAGATAATAATTATAAATTATACAATAAATTAAAACGGGTTAGATATTATACCAACTAAAAAGTAATAATTTATTTTTTCTTTCTGTGAAATAATTAATTCTTACCGTGCACAGTGTCGCACCTGTGTTTTCGTACCATGTGCGTCTCTGCCTGAGGACGGGAGCAGATAGCAGTTCCCGAAACGTCGCTTGTTTCTGTTTTAGAAAACTATTGTGTTTGTTTCGTCTTTTCGTTTTGTCGTGTTTTTGTCTCGTTTCAACTGTTGTGCTGAATTTTTTTGGGTTCAAAATTTTTGTGCTGTCATCATTTGTGGGTTTTTTTTCGTTCTCTTCTGTTTTTGGAAACCTATTGTGTTTGTTTCGTCTTTTCGTTTTGTTGTGTTTTTGTCTCGTTTGTTTGTGCAAAATTTTTTTGGGTTCAATATTTTTGTGCTGTCATCATTTGTGGGGTTTTTTCCGTTCTGTTAGTCCATTTTTCTTTGTTTTTCTTTGTTTGTTTACCATATTACTGTTATGGAATATTATGTGGCGTTTATATCCCGTCGATAACAGCAATTTTTTGCTTAATTTGTGTTTTTGTCTTTTGTGTTTTTGTAGTTTTCTTCTACAGATAGACACGTGCTTAGCAATGGCGTATGTCCAAAAGCTTACATAAAGTCATGCACTCCCATTGCACACATCTTTCAAAGATAATATTGTCGCGGGTTGAAATTTTGCAGGGTTGTTGAAATCAAATTTAGGGACTTTACTGACGGGACTCTGGGCTGGCTGCTCTGTTCACTCGTCAGCGCAAGTGGCGTGACCATGTAATTGGGGCACGGGGCCGGCGCGGCGCGCTGCGGGCTTGCAGAATTTTGTTTGTTTGTTTGGCCGCGCGCTGGCGCAGCCACGGGCCGCAGTTACTGGGGCGCGCTGTCGTAACAAGCCGCGCGGTGTGGCCTGCACATTGGGGTAGAGGGGGGGTAGTCTTCCCAGATGTTCTAGTTAGTTGTTTAGTAAATTTGACTTCAATAACGAGCTTTTGTTATGGTAGGCGCGGCAGGGCGCGCGAATTGAAGCGCAAGTGAGTGGTGACTCGGGGCTCACTCAGGCGGAGGCTATGCGTCTCACCTGTGGTCACGAGTTGTTAGTTCGTTCGTGATGTAGGAATTCAAGCTTTCGGGCGGAAGCTATGGCCGACGCCAGAGGCCACGAGTCGTTTAATTTAAGTTAGGTCATAATGTAGTCATCTTCAAGCTTTCGGGCGGAGGCAATGGCCCTTGTCACTAGTCGTTTAGTTATAATTTTTTAAAATGTAATGTTCGTTCGGATTTTAAGGGCAGGAGAGGCCCCTACGTTAGTTTTAAGTAATCGATCAAGAAAGGCTTTTCGGAAAATGTGAGTATGGACTTATCTTTGTTTTAATTTTAAGTATTAATTATGATTTGAGGTATTCGGAAGGACTAGGGAAGTGTTTAGTGAAGTTCTCTCATTCTCTCTCTTGTAAGGTCGTTCAATCGTTAAGGAAGTAAAGAGATTATTGTTTTAAATTGTAATCCCGCTATTTAAATGTTCTTTAAAATGATGTTGAGTATTTGACTTTAAGAATAAAATAATTTTAATTAAGTATTATGTTATTTTGCAAAATCTCCTTAGTTCAGCTCTCACCAGACATCCTGTACGGGATGACGAACCTATGATCCTAGGTACAGTAAAGTATTTTATGAAGTTAAGACTAGTTGATGCCAAGCGAGTTGTTTCTATGTAAAGAGCTACGATTCTCGCCCCCCCCCCCTCTGAAGGTGGATCGTGACAGAAATGGTAGAGTTCGCCGGATAGGTTCTATTTCTGGAGAGAGAGAGAGGTAGATTTTTATGTTTATTATTAAGTTAGTTTCAGCTTCTGATAGCAGGTTATTAAGAGTTTACTTGAGGAGAGGATTACGGAATTTTAGTCTATAGTGGAGGAAGTCTTTGAGATTTTTTTTTTGACGTAACAGATGTTTATTTGAGGATACTTGTAAGGATAAAGTTTATAGTGATAAGTTGTTTTAAGTCGTTGAATTTATTGTAGATTTATATCGGGGATTATTACGTGAGGAGAATACGTTATAAGTTAAATGCTTATTAGAGATAATGCAAGTGGTTTAATTTAATTGAAGTTCATTTTAAGATTGTAGGTTAAGAGAATTATAATTTAAAATAAAGTTTTTTGTCGTAAATAGGAATTATTTTCAAGAGAAGTTTGTTTTGTTTTCGTGCGCGTAGGAGACGAGACGTACGAATTAAATCAGTCGAGGAAAGGATAAACGTTAGAAAGGAATTAAAGAGAAAACGAGAGTTTATGTAAAAGAGAGTTATAGAATTTATAGTGATGTTTTGTTTTAATTAGAAAAATGTTGAGAGTTGTTTCAGAACGACACGTCAGTGGACGTGGCAGAATGAACACGTGACGGGGAGGTGCTGAGACCTAGCGGAGAACGGAGGAACCGCAAGCGAGGGTTGGCGCACCTGATGGAATTCGGTGACGTCACGGGCTCATACGGAGACGTGGACAGGCCGTGACCTTGTTTTGATCAGCTGTACGGTAACTTAACGATAAGAAAATAGACTATTGGTTAAATAAATTTAAATTTAAGTGTGTTTTAGGAGAAGAGGAACTTTCAGTATGTAAGTAATTTAATTTAAGAAGTGTATGATGTATAGGCTAGAAGTGTTTCGTTGTAAGTTGTTTATGTTTTTGTTAGTTAAATTCTACCTCGGTTTTAAAAATATTTTTTTGGGATTTGTAAACATTATTAAGGAGGTACACTATAAAATCGATAAGCATTGAGAAAACTGGGAAGGCTAGATTTTGTGTGTAGAGGGAATTTACTCCAAAAGAACAGAGAGACAAAATTAATGTTTTCATTAGGGCGAGGGACCCTAAGGTGAGGCGTTGTGTCCCTGGGAAGAAAGGGAATTGTAGCGCAGACCATAGGAGATGGGCTGACTACGGAATTAAGGGTCAGGAGAATCCTGAGAGTTGTGAGTAGTTTGGGGCAGGAGTTCCCCATGGTAGTACCGAAGTGGCTATCCTGTATGGGATAGGGTACCATTTCAATGAAGTTTGTTGGTGGGGTTAGAGCCCCCTGTGTAGTGGGCCTATAGCAGATAGGCACTACAGTGAAATTTTTGGTTATTTTGTGAGGTAAATTCCATGGAGGTTAAGTAAGATTGGATTCAGTTAGGAAGGAGGGAAATGAGAAACATTGCTGTAGAGAGTTAGTGTACTTTCCTAATGTGAAATTGAATTTTACTAAATTAATTTAGGAGAAAGTTTTGTTCGGTAAATAAATAATAATGGAAGATAGCTAGATAATTAATTAATTTTTTTTGAGTAAGGTGTTTTAAGTAATGAAATAAAATAAGGTGAAGTAATTTGAATAATTGGGGAGGAGTTTCTTTAAGAGTTTAGATAATTGTTTTTGAATTTATTGAGATATTCAGCCAGTGAAGTTTGAGTGTGAGAGATACAGTGAGATTTTAAGGAAATCGGTTGTTTATTAATTAGGACAAATGAGATTTTATGATTAAGAGTCAGTAAGCATAGTTAAAATTTACGACATGATATTTGTTGACAGTTTACAGTTATTAAGGAGAAAACAGAGTAATCTATTTATTTTTATTTTAAGGGTTTGAAGATAAGATTATGAATTTTTTTTTTTGAAAGTTTCTTGGGCATGTTTGAATAATTTTTATTTGGATTTTAAGAAATTACAGAGAAAATTTAATTGATTTACATTAGTTTGGAAGTATGGAGGTTTAGTGTTCGATTAGCCCTAACTTGATGGTCGGATCCCAAAAGAATGCCGTAAAACCGATAGCCAATTGAGAGGAATGCGGTAGGCGCTTGTGTAGAGGGGTTGTGGGAAAACTCCTTGGGACTGATGGCAGATCAGGGGCCCTAAATAGTGTGTGATGCTGTAAAACCAGTGCAGGGAAAGCCTGGTATGCTTAAATTTTTGGGCACAGGTTAGGTAAACCTGGGGTTCCATGGGATTTAGTCATGTTAGCTGCTGTGAGACATTAAGATTTCCAGGCTCCATAGTAAATTCAATGTAAATTTTTGTTTTCTTAAAATAATAAATTTGTTTTTAATTTTTTTGAGATATTTGATTTGTAACAGTGAATACAGACCCCGAGGAATAAGAGTTGTCATGCTGTGAGAGGAGAAGGTGGTAGGCCTAAAAGGGTACAGGCACCACAGAGGTTATGTGCATTGCATAATTTAAATATAAGGAAACTTGAGAATTTGAAATTTTGTTGTTGGTTTGTACACCCATAAGAAGAGTATAGGCAGAATTTTTATTGTTATGAGATGTCTAATTTAATTGAAAAGAAGAAAGTTTAAAGATGCAAGGTAACATTATTATTGTAATAATTGAAAGAGATTAAGAGGTAGAGAGAAATAGGCAGTTTTTGTTTGTAAGTACTAAAGTTTACAAATAGAAATTTAGTAACTAAGAATGAATAATAAGTTAAGTCTAGTGTAAAAGTTTTTTTTAAGTTTGTTAAGTTAAGAGTCACAAGTAAATTTTTTTTTTAGAGAGAATGTCTTTGATAGGAAGTATTAGAAACTTATGGGAATTTTAGGGTAACATAAATAATGTAGGTAATGAATAATAAATAGATGGTAGGTCTTAAGTTAAGATTAACATTTGAAGCAGAATTTAATTAAGAAGAAGGAAAATAAATAGGCCTAATGAAAAGAACAAAAAAGGATTTTATGGTAAAGCATTTTTTTTAAGTAATAAACAATGAATAATAATGTTGTTTCAGGGTAATGTGTACTAATAATACAATTTTTTTTTAGGACCAAAGAACAGGAATTATGTAATTTAAATTAACATGTATTTTTGAAACTGTTACAGATTCCTTAAGATGAGCTGAGCAGCAGTCCAGTTTACAAGATGACAAGAGTTCGAGAGACAAGATACAAGATCACTGAAACAAGAGCCAAGACTGAAGATTCAAGAGAAGAGAAAGCTGGCAGCCATGGACTTACAAGTGGAGATTAATAAGGTCATGTAAAGTTTTATTTTTTTTTATGGAAGACAGTAACTGGAGTTTTTTTTTGTTATAAACATTATTTACAGAACTTTTTAGGTTATAGTAATGTAATGGAACTAGTGAGTTGTGGTAGCTGTCAAAAAGAACTAATACCTTAAGTTTAATTTTTAAAGTTAATTTTCTTAATTTACAGAGGGATTAGTAGTTTTTTTTAAACCTTATTTAGGTTGGAATTTAAATACAATAGCTTATTATAAATGTGTACGAACAGTTCAAGTTCACAGTACTGATAGGTAGGTCAGATGATCTTATTGATTTTGATGATTTGTTGTTTTGAGTTGATTTTTAAGTGTTGTGAATTAGACAATGAAATAGTTCTGAAAACTTAAATTATTTCAAGCTAAGAAATAGTAAAGTTAATTGTAACTCAAAGGACACCAGAATTTAATTTTTTTTTGAATTAGTAATGTTTGAAAATTTTATACTTTACAAGAAAGGTTATAAACAAACAGATCGGATGGAACAAGGATGCAGTAAATCACAATTTCATTTAGAATTATTGATTAGCTTTTGAGGTTATGAAGTAAAAGTAATTATAGTTTAAAAGTTTGAATAAAAAAAAATGTTTTTTTTTATTTGTTTGAAATAGAAAGTTTAAAAGTTAATTAGTCATGATCTAGGTGGGTGATGGGGTGGGAATTGGCCACTCTTTTTCCCTATAACCTCCCTAACATGGCCTTCTATTACAACTAACAGAAATAAAGAAGAAGAAAAATGAAGAATTATTAGTTAGAATGTTTCTTTCATGAAGATACCTGATGAACTTTTACTGTTTGGAAGAATAGAAGCAAGGTTAGTCAGATATTTTTACTCAGAAGAAGAAGAAGATAAAGCAGTTTTATGACTCGACAAGCCAGAGATTGGTGTTTCCCCTCTGCGCTTCTATTGACTACGTTGTTTACTCTCATGGGATAGCTGGTTCGGCACCATGGAGAGAGATTGGTGGGCATTGTGGTTGCCCCCAGAAGAAAAGAAGAGTAGAAAGGTTATGGGTGGGTCATGTGAACTGACCTTCAACCCAGGTACTTCGTGGGGACTATTTGCTGTATAGAGAAGATCAAGACTCAAGAGTTAGGGAAAATCATTTGAGGTCATGTTTCCCTTCCTTAAGTTTTTCCTATCAAATTATTTGCCTGATTAGATTATGCTAAGGGTGGGATACTTTATGTTAGCAGTTGAATTAATTAATTTTATTTTTTTTGTGTGTTTACATCCTTGCCCATCGATTGCAGTTTAGTAGTTAGTTTTGTATTTGTCAGGCGTGATGGTAATGCCTGTTGATGATGTTTCAGAATTGTAATCTGTTCGTGATGAGGATGGCACAACTCCGAAGCAGATGTGGGGAGAAGTTGTGAGCTGCCCTGGAAGCCAGTCCAGTAGCTGTTGGAGTTGAGTGGTGTTTGCTGATGGCCAGCCCAGGGAGCTACTCTTCTCGACAACACTGACTTCGAGGAGTTGCACCAACCTTCACGAGATAAGAGTTTAATTAATTGAAACACTGTAAGGACACTTAATTTTTTTTGAAGAACGAAAGAAGTATGGTAATAAACGGAAACTGAAAAAAAAAAAAAATAATAATTATCAAGAATTTGCACATTGTTTAACGAATACTGAGAAACTAAGAACAGTAATTTAATTTGTAAAGAGAGCTTCACTAACAGAACAATTTTTTTAGAATTGAGAACTCGAGCCTCTGAAGGTTCCTGTGAGAACAAACCAGATAAAAGTTTTACATTTAATTTTATGAATACTTGTTGTTTTAAAATAAATCTTATGCAGAATCTAGATGTATGTTCAGACAGCAAGGAACTAAGAAAATTATTATTTTTGTGAAATGAGGAATTTATAGTTATGGTTTAATGGAAAAAGACAATTTGTAATTTTGAGGTAGCTCGATGGGGCTCGAGCTCTGTGAGGGGAGGGTTATGTCGCGGGTTGAAATTTTGCAGGGTTGTTGAAATCAAATTTAGGGACTTTACTGACGGGACTCTGGGCTGGCTGCTCTGTTCACTCGTCAGCGCAAGTGGCGTGACCATGTAATTGGGGCACGGGGCCGGCGCGGCGCGCTGCGGGCTTGCAGAATTTTGTTTGTTTGTTTGGCCGCGCGCTGGCGCAGCCACGGGCCGCAGTTACTGGGGCGCGCTGTCGTAACAAGCCGCGCGGTGTGGCCTGCACATTGGGGTAGAGGGGGGGTAGTCTTCCCAGATGTTCTAGTTAGTTGTTTAGTAAATTTGACTTCAATAACGAGCTTTTGTTATGGTAGGCGCGGCAGGGCGCGCGAATTGAAGCGCAAGTGAGTGGTGACTCGGGGCTCACTCAGGCGGAGGCTATGCGTCTCACCTGTGGTCACGAGTTGTTAGTTCGTTCGTGATGTAGGAATTCAAGCTTTCGGGCGGAAGCTATGGCCGACGCCAGAGGCCACGAGTCGTTTAATTTAAGTTAGGTCATAATGTAGTCATCTTCAAGCTTTCGGGCGGAGGCAATGGCCCTTGTCACTAGTCGTTTAGTTATAATTTTTTAAAATGTAATGTTCGTTCGGATTTTAAGGGCAGGAGAGGCCCCTACGTTAGTTTTAAGTAATCGATCAAGAAAGGCTTTTCGGAAAATGTGAGTATGGACTTATCTTTGTTTTAATTTTAAGTATTAATTATGATTTGAGGTATTCGGAAGGACTAGGGAAGTGTTTAGTGAAGTTCTCTCATTCTCTCTCTTGTAAGGTCGTTCAATCGTTAAGGAAGTAAAGAGATTATTGTTTTAAATTGTAATCCCGCTATTTAAATGTTCTTTAAAATGATGTTGAGTATTTGACTTTAAGAATAAAATAATTTTAATTAAGTATTATGTTATTTTGCAAAATCTCCTTAGTTCAGCTCTCACCAGACATCCTGTACGGGATGACGAACCTATGATCCTAGGTACAGTAAAGTATTTTATGAAGTTAAGACTAGTTGATGCCAAGCGAGTTGTTTCTATGTAAAGAGCTACGATTCTCGCCCCCCCCCCTCTGAAGGTGGATCGTGACAATATGTTTGGTAGTATCAAAAATATATTTAACTGGGATTAATGGACCATGAAAAAATATATATATAATAATTTTCCCGAAATCGCGCCATGGTAACGACTACAATAGGTAGTCTTTCATAGACATCTACTTACAATTGAGTGTTGTTAAATATCTTGCAAAATTTAAAAACAAATCCACGCTCAGGTCATAAAATTAATTTTGAATTAAACACATAATTGCAAACGCTCAAGATGTTATAATAACAAGGCATGCTCAATTTTTGTGTCCCCAATCAACATTTCTACCAAAAAACTGTGGCACATTCTTCTTGCAAATTATTCCTTTGTTTGAAAAGACATTCTTCCGTTAACTTAATAAATATTTCTCGGGCACGTTTGATATTAACACCTTAAGTTTATATTTTACAAGCCACCTTGGTTATTTAATTTGTCTTGTCATTATTATACAATAAATTTTCCTGTAAAATCATTAACGAAAGTTCTCTCGCATTTCGTGTGTCTCAAAATTTCTCACCATATATTTATTTATATGATCTAATAGCAATAAAAAATCACACACGCGATGTTATCAGTTGTGTAACCTTTTACAGCTCGAAAATATCGTTTAATAAACGTCCGACGTCAGAAAATTTGTGACTGAACAACAAACGTGAGAGAGCTATGGAAATAAATTTACAGGAAAATCCCATAATTAAGAGCAATGACGAGAAAATCAATAACCAACCAGACCTTAAATGGACATAAATTAAGAAGTCTGGTGCCTTAGGAAGTCATTAGCAAAATAGGTCTCTTAAGTGTTTTGGATAATAAATCAAAGTTTCCACACAATTCAGCTCACTGATAACATGTATTCTCTATCACACTGCTTGTGATTTACCATCTTTACTGCTATGATTCGAAAGAGACGGAACGCACGCAACAAACACATGTGTTTATGAAGGCAACGGCTAATGGTAAGGCACTAACCCCTGCAAATTGCTTGAGTGATTTAGGGGAACTGAGGGAAAACCCTAATCGGAATGGCTGGTTCGAAAATCCGAAACCAGGTCTAATATACTTCTTACACGCGACTATTCTTCGCAATTTCTCAATTTCCCCCCAAGAAGGGGTGCCAGACCTGTTGCATCCGGCCCAGATATACCACGGCCTTTTTCACCCCATCATCATGCGAGCCACATCTGTTACAGCCCTGACCAGCCTGTTACACCTATTCATGACATGACCAGCAATTATAATACCTGTGTACGATATGAACAGTCATTCTAAAACTGTCCCAAACCTGCCCAGATGTACCACTATCCCCACTATTCCCATTACCACGCGAGCCACGCCTGCTCATGACATGTCCAATGGTTCCAGAACTAGCAGGCCAGGAGACTCGGCCAGACGGGACAAGGGACGCGCTGGGGAGGGCTGGCACGCTCGCACAATCGATATTGCCGGATCGACCGCGGGAGGTCGCCAGTCGATCCCCGCCGCGACACGTGGCTCCGTGCTTCTGGGTCACCAGTGGCAAAACCACGCTCACCTCATTCTACAACATACTCACCACCCCTGTCACCAACGAGAAGCCTAAGATGTACATCAAGTTCTGTCCCTGCCCGAACACGCCCGAATATTCACCTTCGGCCAACCTCGGGATTGGTTTTATTTTTGCGCAGGAAAAATTAATTCAAATATTAAAAGTGGTCGGTTAGGTTAGCAACATTAAAACACTTTAAAACACTATGGACGGTTAGTTAGGTATGAAATAAACAGAGAAATATAAATATATATAAATAAACCCGAGGTTGGCCGAAGGTGAATATTCGGGCGTGTTCGGGCAAGGACAGAACTTGATGAACATCATAGGGTTCCCTTCACCAACACATTTTGTATTTTTATAGTAAACATGTCAAACTTCAATAACAACTGTAAGAGTTCCTAAGCAAAATAATAAGTTTTCAACGAGTAACCATGCTTTGACAAGGTGAAAAATACAATGATATCGTTTACCTTGAATAAAAATTTGTTAATTTGGCTGATATTATGAATGAATAAGGGAGTCAGTCGCCCCGGTGCTGCTACAATCTGGCACCCTCGTCACTACGTTCCGCGCACACCTGGGGACATAAATTATGATCATCTTGCCCAGTGAATTAATTGCCAAGCTTCAAATTTTGGTGAGGCCGGGTGAATGAAGGGTTGCGGTGGTGTCAAATACCTCCCAGTTAGATGGAGGGTCCAACATTTTCGAATAATAGCCAATTAAAAGGCCATTTTAACACATTTATGACGTCTCAGAACGTCACTATCAAAACTATGGTTATTTTCAATACTAGCCTACTAATGTTTCAAAAAATTACTCGCAGTATAGTAGCACTAAACACGTGCAATAATACTGTTTTACAAAACCAAACCTTCAAGGGTCAAGCGTGGACCGGAATAGATTACTTTGATGTTCTCCCTCCGGTTTTTAATTAACGCTATGCATGATATGAGAGGGGAGGGATGATTACCTCCATTCCCCTCCCACATGACCGCCACTGCTCTTTTCACTAGTATTTATATATAAAAAATTATTTCATAGGTGTTTTCAACTTAAAAACCATTACACGAAAAAAACGAAATTAAGACCTCGGTTCATGGTCGACATTGGGAAAAAAAACCATCGAAGTTAGTATTGATCAACTGTTAATTATTCGTATCAATTGTTCATTGTGTATCAATTGGCATAAATAGTGTGTATCAATTCTTAATTGTCGATATTAATCAACCATTATTTACATCTCGACAAATTAGTCTAATTCTATTAAATGCAATTTCAATATTTAGTGTACAGTGTATAGCTAGAAATATTCCTGTAATGATTTTAATAATTTAAACATAATCCTAGTAAGGATCCAAAATTTCGTCACGATGAAAGATTAATAGGTATAGGTAGGTCAATGAACGAATTACTTATGATTGTTATAATTGGGTCATGTTTTAGAATTGCTTTATTAATTAGTTAAATACCCTGCTCCGCATGTCGCACAGCCCTGGCGATCTCTCGCCGGCGCACAGTGGAGTATTTGTACCGAAATCCTGGCCAAAAATATATTTTTTGATTATTTGAAGTCAAACAGTTTAGACGACTTTTTGTGAACTATTTTTGCAATAAAACACTTAAATGAAGCTCTTGTGCACCAAAGAACAACTGGATTCAGCAATAAAATAAAAGCAAAGCCTATTAAGTGGAAAGCTATTCACATTGCTGATTCATTTTACATTTACTTCTGTATTCATACCAGTCTTTATAGATGATAAGTTATTTACAAAAATGAGTTCAGTTTATTCTCAGCCTTCATTGTAATTTCTTGTGTCTGTACGATGAACGCGCGCTGTGTTAATCCGAGTCTTCGGAGCTACAGCTACGGTTCTCCTCTGCTTCCTCGTAATTACATTCAGCTTCTTCATCGCACCCATTTTCGCTTCTTTTGGTAGAACGAATTTCAGCCATCTCTGGCAGAAGAAGCTCCAGAGTCTCGCTGCTATATGGCTTAGTTGTTTTCCTTCGCCTCTGTGTAGAGCAGCTCAAAAAAGGATCACTGGTTAACAGCAGCCTATTGAGGACATCTCTGTTGCACACTTCTCTGCTAAATTTTCGGGAATACTTCGTCCTGTACATCCGGAAATGTTTGTTCCTAGCCTCAGCAGCTTCTTCTGATAGCTGGCCTATAGGCAGAATAGCTTCTTTAATAACTGCAGCTCCGTGAATCAATACTTTGTGCATTGTTGGACTCATGGGATGCCAACTATAGAGGCTCACATATATCTTGGCTGTTTCATAAGCATACTTATGAAATTTCGTCTCATCAATATGGTGCCCACTTGAAATAGCTTCCAATATTACTTTTAATCTTTTAATAAGTTCAACATTCACGCCAGTAATTCGTGATGCAGTGTCTGGTTCTGCAAAGAAGCGTCTTGATGTGTTCCCATCATTCGTAGTTCCAAATCCTTGCTTTGGAACATCAACCAATAATCCAAGTTCGTCTTTAAGCATTTTTTGAATGTTCTTTTTAGTATCCGCAACAATTCTCTTCTGTTCTTTACTTCTTGCTTGCCAAATGCTAATTGGTATTCTGTATGACAAACGCAAAATTGATTCCAAAAACCTGATCCGTGTGTGCAGAGGGGACAGTCCAAACGTTAAAGTATTGGGGTTTTCTGTGAAATCCTTACATAATTTATTAAAATCTTTTGATGTAGATCCACAGATGTAACACCTCATTGTCGATGTCGTGCCAGTTGCAGCATTGCAGACTTTTCCGTCAACCATTGTTAACAGTAAAGTGTGTCGAATCTTCACAGCTCCATGAAAACTTGGCACTTCTGTTTCTTTCAATGTTTTTATTTGTTCCTGAATGTACTTAATTTCATCAAGAGTAACATCTGCAGTTTCATGTACAAAACGGATGCGAATTGGCCTACAGAATCTTGTGGAGGAAGGTGTTGGGTTCTGCCATATAATTTTTTTCTCTGTATGGTTATTAGCAATTAATTTTATGGGCACACATGAACTTTGAAAAATATTGGCATCACTATCAGCTATGTTTTCAAATTTTTGTTTGAACTGTGTTTGCTGAGAACCATCGCACCCCCATTTTGAGATTAATTCCAAATTTTGTTTTTCTTCTGACGACAGTACCTGTAACACTTCTTCTAAGTATTTGCATAACCTTGAAGAGGTGTGATCCAATAAAGACTGTAACTTAACTTCTGCTTTTGTTTCAGAAACGACAATGGAGTCTTCGCTTGGGTAACATTCTTTTTTTGCTTTTGTGAGCAGTGAATAGCAAGGGTAAACATTTTTGTTTGCACTATAAATTACTTGATATTGCTGTTTTGTTAATTCCGCTTGAACAAAAATAGACAATGCTTCTGAAGGGTTGTGTTTTTTTACTGAATTTCTGTTTGACAATAGATTTGTTTTAAATTTACTAGCCCTTGTTGGAGTCTCAGTGATTTTTTTCATTAAATCAGCAGCATCAGAATTTCCTGAAACTCTGTGATTCATTGATGCAGCATATGTTAGTTCTTCAGGGGTGAACTGTTGTCTGAGTTCTTCTGTTTTCCTGCGTTTTGTCCTCTCACTTGACTCAATGAAGTCCTTCGTAGGACGACCGCGACCTGAGGTAGTTGATGAAAAGTTGGGCACCTTAATGGTATGCGATAACCATTTACCATTGTTCTGGAGAAACCGTTCCTCTTTGTTATTAGCTAAAGACCACCTCTTCTTAAAATCAGCTTTAAAATACCTGAGTAAGCGACTTAATGACTTTCTCTCATCTTCTGGGCACTTTGTTATGTCAGCTACTCTGTGTTCCATAAAATGAAGCTTTTCAACAATGGACCTGTTTGGAGATTCCCGGAGTAGTTCATATAATGACATTCTTGTAAATTCCTTTTCCATGTTCTGAACCTAAAACAAAATAAACTAATATTTATGACTGTAATTAATTATGAAATAAAGTTTATACTTACATATTATTTAAAAAAATTATCTAAATCTTATTTACGGTTTATATTAGTATAACGTAGGCAATCACTTAAAAACCGATATCTTAAATCTTATCTATATCACGATAAATATAAATGTATAAGATTTTTAATAAATCTGTGTTAACAAAACCACATTTCCTATCACATTAATATCTGGATAAGAAGCATGATTGGGACAAAGAAAATAGTAAACGCACAGAACTTTGAAAGTGAATGTTGATGGGAATATGTCCACTCCGAAATTAAGAGAGGAGCATCACATAGGGTATTTTCCTCAATTTATTTTCTAATTCCCAGTCTCCAACACGTGCATATCTCAGCACTGATGAATCAACTGGCTCATAATATTAATTTAAGCACAAATATTGAATAGCAACTTGTACCTAGTTCTGTAATAGTTTTATTAGAATTTACTAGCGGTGGAAAACGTTTGGTAGGGACTGTAATGTTATTATTTCTTATTTAATAATGCTGGCAATGTATTACAAATACAAGAGCTATAATAAACCAAAGTAAAATTAGTTTTTCCGGTATCCTTTGATAGGCAACAGTCAAATTTGTTAATCTGAAAACTATTGTAAAAATCCACACCAATGTTTAAAATTAGTGTTAAATAAAAATGGCAACTACATGCGGGAAATTTATCTTCTGGTATTGAAACTTAGTGGGCAACGTATTAAGAATATGTTAAAACGACAGCCCGACAAGGCCCGACACACATTCAAAAAGTCTCTTGAAATCATAAATTTTTTCTAACCTTTCGAACACACATTTTGTCCTAACATTGTTATTTTTTATTACGGCACTTAAATAATTTTTCACAATAAAATATACATTGAAATGAAACAGTTACCTTATTTAACAGCTGTACGAAATTTCATGACAATATGTCAATCCTAACAGCTAGTAGAAACACGTATGTTGAAGAACACGAACGGTGAACTCTCTAGCACAAGCACGTCCGCACACATAGACATCAACTCTTCAACTAAGCGTAGCAGTCACCGGATATGACTCATGGTACCAAAATAGACCCTGCTCGACGCGCATGTGATTAGGCAACAAGAAAATACCATTTCTGCTGTGACTAAACGAAATATTTTTTTTTCTTTTTTGGCCAGGATTTTGGTACAAATACTCCACTGTGCGGCGTTCCGTTTCGAGCGTGAGGCGCACCGGCCTCGCGTCTGGGCGTCGTGCTCGATCCCGAGTAGGCAGAGCGCGCCCCGACATCGATACAGCGCTCTGTTATCCCGTTTACGACGGTATCA
Source organism: Bacillus rossius redtenbacheri (assembly GCF_032445375.1). Lineage (NCBI taxonomy): Eukaryota > Metazoa > Arthropoda > Insecta > Phasmatodea > Bacillidae > Bacillus > Bacillus rossius. The sequence continues at coordinate 18,927,203 of NC_086336.1, forward strand.
CGCCACGTTCAGTCCGCGCATGTGTGGCGGCAACACACACGTAGTCCTCCAGTTTCATCCGGAACAGAGTTAGTTATATACCTACAGTATCTCTACCTCGGCGGTATGTCATTAAAAAAAAACATATTTTTCATTAGAGCAGTTTAAAGAATTTTGAATGCTACCTTACTTATTTACTCAACTATTTTGTACCCAAAATATGTGAATTTTTGACATGTAATAGTAGAGACCTGCAAAATTCGCGGTTTCGATGGCCTTCAGGATAGACTGCACATACCCCTGTGCACTCGGGAAAATTACGCAAGTTCATTGGCTGCCGACATGTAAGTCGTCTCAGCTGGTTTGTCTGTGATTCGATCCTCCTTTGGTTGAGGGTTTATAACTGGTTGAGATTCGTCCAGATGAACAGTAAGCCAATAGCAAAATTATCTAAGAGGTATATGTGTTTGAATTCTAGCCGATCACCGAATGAATCCGCGAATTTGGCAGGTCTCTGGTCATAGATATAAGTGTTGTATGCCACTAGAAAGAACGTCAAACGGCGGCCAGGTTTATGGTTAAAAGTGAATTTTCCCCAAAAGTAGACATAGTGTGTTAAGCCTCCGAGGTACCGATATATATATATATATATATATATATAACCTATCTGAAAAATTGATGAAACCATTTATATTACATATTTAAAGTGACCTCAGTTTGGGAAACTAAATACTGTATGCCATGCAAATTTAGAACAAGCCTTATATTTTGTCCTCTTAGTACATACATGACCACTGCAAACTGTACCTACAGGTTTATGTACATTGTATGAAAACTGAAACCATTGTATTGGAAAGTAAAATAATTTTAACTAATTTTTTTTTGAAAAAAAAAAAATATATATATATATATCTTGCGTTGTTAAATTTGAGAGTAAGTAAGCTCGCAACTACATAGACAGTACGAAAATCAAAGAACATGCATGCACGTCTAATTTTCTACAACCAAGCAACGAATAAAAACAGCGCTTTCTCACTTCTGAAAGGTGTAAACAAACGATGCACCCAATCAAATATGTCTGGTTTATGTTACCACGGGCGTTTTTGTATTGTAACTATCTCTCAAGGGAGTTTTTTTTTTTTGCGATAAAGCGGTACATGTTTAATTTTAACGACGGCAGACCACAGACACTACTATCTGCACACACGCACATGGCCTTTGCACACGCAGTGTAGTGCGGAAAAAACGTGAAGCGAGCTGGGCTCCGCAGCTCGATGGAAACGCCTCGTTAGGAACACGGCATGTCTACGACTGCACGATTACACAGTAACCGGGTGAAGTCATTTCATTTTTTAGCTCATGGTTAGAGACCCGGAAAATCCGCGGATTCTTCTGGCCTCAGGATAGAATTCAAAGTTATAGGTGTGTGCTCGACCCATGTTTACTTTCCCATTGGTTGATTTCTTAGCGAGAACATTTTTATCCTTGTTATTTGGCACTACCTGATTCGCTTACTTCTCTCCTAGCTGGGCATCATTGGCTCACGGTCGTAGACGGGCGTGTCCAAACAACTGCGTGCCAATCATGAACACTGTGCGAGAGTGTGAAGGTTTGCATTCTGACTTGCGACTAGATGAATCCGCGAAATGGTCTGCGCCATGGTGGTTAGACGCCCAAAACATTGGATGGAGTGTATTGTTTGCATCGTGGAATAATTTTTAAATGACTATATTTTATGGAAGTGAGTGTTTAACTACGGTGATTCTAATTCAGACTAAGTAATGATCATCTCACACGTGGTCAATCACCATTTCAGTAATATTTTGGGCATTACAGTATGGCGATAACGAGATGTAATGCGGGCGAGTCTTTCAGTACTCGATAGAGATGTGTGACATCTAACCTCTGTAACGAGAAAATTCATGTGTTCTCATGTTGCAAATACCTTTGTGACATGAAACTCGGAAACGAAAATTAACGTAGAATTATTTTTAAGAAATGCAAAGTGTGATACAAGTATACAAATTTCTGGACGCAGATAACACTTAGTTTCCTCACCCGCTGTTAGAATTCGCTGATGCAGCAGCAACATCGGCTATCGAATCATTCCATCTGCAAACATAAATTTTAAACCATATAATTAAAAAGCTCCGATAAAAGCGAAAAAGACTTGAAAAAATACTAAACCCCGGCTTTGTACCTGATTTTCGACAAAGAATTATATTAAAATACAACCCTACTTTTTAAAATTCACTAAACAAACGATACTGTTACGATAGTAATATGGGTAGAACTGGATTCGTAAGGGATAGCCCAATTAGTTTTAATACCGTTTGATTAATTACTACTATTAAAAACACTAATGAATAATTGTACTTAAAATTGCCTGATCGCAAATCACTCGCACTTAAAAATGTCTGTTCACAAATCACTAAGTATCTGTCCAGTCCACAATTCGCACTCCTCACTGTAGCTAGGCTCAAGAGTGGTTCGCCCCTTACCTCGCGCCTGTCCACACACACAGTCTCGCGCCACTCAGTCGCACTCTCTCGACCTCTTCGCTCCTCGTCGCGCCACTCTCGAGGGGGTCTCTCACCCTCTTCGCCGATGTCCACTTGCCTTAGCTCGGAACAGTCGCGGAACTCTCGCGGCACTCCCACGGAGGCCGGCGTCGCTGCTCAAGTACGTGTGACACCCTTCTCGAAACGACGATAGCGGCTGTGACGTGCCGCGTCATCTCGGGTCGACCCGACGCCCGAAAAGTCTAGAAGGGCGGCGTCCATTCACGCCACTCCGCACAGCGGCCCGCGGAATTCAGCGATGGATAACAGCGCCGAGGAAGAACGATTCGCGGGCAGCGGAGGAGGGGGGAGGGGTTGCGAGACCCTTGTAATCCGGCCAGGCGCGCGTGGCAAGCCTTACGTCAGTGGACGGCGCGTGACGTCAGTGGCCGTGCAGGGCCGCAGTTGCTCTCGTCGGTTCGAGAAGGGTGACTAAGAATACTTAAGCAGCGACGCCGGCCTCCGCAACCAGAGTTACGCGACGAGTTCCGAGCGAGTTCCGCGTCAGTTCCGAGCTAAGGGAAGTGCGACATCGGCGAAGAGGGCGAGAGACCCTCCCCCCCCCCCCCCCTTGAGAGTGGCGCGACGCAGAGTTTGACTGGATCGCGAGAGTGCGGCGCCTGAGTGGCGCGAGACTGTGTGTGTGGACAGGCGTGAGGTAAAGGCGAATGAATCACCACTGAGCCTAGCTCCAATGAGGAGTGCGAACTGCGGAACTTGACATACATTGAGTGAACTGAGAATAAACATTTATAAGTGTTAGTGACTTGTGATCGGACATTTACAAGTACAATTATTTATTAATGTGTATTATTAGTAATCAATTAAACTAATAAAAAATAATTGCCTATCCCTTTCGAACCTAGTTCTCACCACATTATAAATCGTAACAATACCTAAGAATACTGGCATTACAATTATTATAATACATATTCTCCAACTAAATTCTCCGTAGGCTAAGTAGTACCGCGGGAGAGAGCGCGCTTGTTAAACTCAAAGGACATGGTTCGAAACTAGTTGCTGAATTTTAAAATAAGTTTTAATAACATAATAATATAATATTATGTAATTATACTGTTGAATCGTATCAATAAGGTTAAGATTTGTCTGTAGGAAGTATTTACATATTTCAGTCGTTTAAGCGAAACCAAATATAGAAACATATACCTACAGTGTAAACTCTATATAACGACACTTAACGAACCGAGCATTTTTCGGCGTTATAGAGAGTGGTAGTTAAATGGATATAATATATATATATATATATATATTTGTTTACTATTCTATAATAATATGTATTTACTAAAATAGTACACATTTTACACACGAACATAATATTCATACAAATAACAACACTTATTGCGTATAGTCTGTTATTTTTTCTTTGTTTTTCCATATTGTAGACACGGTAGAGCAGCTAAATCCAAAGCGTCTTCCAACATCACTGATATTTTCTCCCGCCTCTATTGAGCGTATTAATAAAACTTTTTCGTCAATACACAAAGATTTTCGTTTACTCGCCATGTTTACAGTTCGAAAGAGTGTTAGCAACTGCGAAAATGATAACGTGTAACAACGTGACAAAAGTCTAATGACCGCGGAAAACACGTGCAAGTTCATCATACAAAAACAAAAGACCAAATTTCTTGGAATCTCCGGTACGTCAGTCCAAGTAAACACGTGCCAGTTTAATAAAACAACAAAACAGCAAACAAAAGAACGTACACAGCTGCAGTTGTTATCAACTTCGGCAACTTAGAAAGTACTGCTTAATGATTTATAATGCCGTATTGTTGTCGTTAAATAGTGAGCGTGACGCTATAGAGAGTGTATTATTGTATATAAAACTAGGTAAACCAACCAAAGTCAAGCAATTTAGACGTTTTAAGGAGTCTGTCGTGAAATCGAGTGACGTAATAAAGAGTTTACACTGTACTTAGTGTCATAATATGAGTTTCAAAATGTTTCAGGTGAATATTTTAGTAATGCCATTGAAATATAACTTCTAACACGTGCGTAAACTTTAATGTACTATCCGTTTGATTAATTTTAACAAGATGGACAATATTTTAATAAAATTCCTTGACGAAAATCAGGTCTACAGCCAGGGTTTCGCTTTTATCGGAGCTGTTTCTAATAGTTTAAAATTTAGTTTGTTTCGTGCTGCCATCTGCATGTGATGGTGGCAAGCAACGTTTACGATCCAGGCAGCGAATTATACCGACGTGTGCAGAAAGTAAGTGTGTGATTCACGTCTAGAAATTTTGGTACGAACTTGTAAAACGAATATTTTATTGATCGGGACATTTATCACGCTCTGCATTTTTCTTTTAAAAATTCTAATTTAATTTTTGTTCCCATAGTTTCGTATTATAAATTTATTTGCAACATGAACAGCATGAGAACAGGTGAATGTGCTCGTTACCGAGATTAGATGTTCACACATCACTGGCAAGTACTGAAAGACTCGCACACATTTTTTTTCTGAAGTCCTGCACACGGTATGTGTGCCTCTTACAGACGGTTGGCCATGGAGTTTGGCGACGGAAACGTCCATAACTTACAGCACACCTAGCAGCTGCCTCGAGTGATGTCAGGCCGTCGCGGTGCAGTGCGAGCGGCGAAGACGGCGACTCCCCCAACCCCCCCCCCCCCCCCCCCCGCCAAAAAAAAAATTATAAAAAAACTAGATCAATAAATAACCTACTCCAGTCCACAGCTGTACTTTGAAATAGGTTTGATTATTTTTTTTTGTAAAAAGTATTATTTTTATTTATACTGCTACTGTATCTACTAGGTGTAAAGATTTTAAGGTAGGTTTCAAATAAATACTACCTTGTGTAGCAGTTACCATGGTGCGACTTTTTGACCAATTTTATATAGTTTTTCGTTTCATGGTCTATAGACCCCAAAAACATTAACATATTTATATAAGTATGTATATACAATTTTGTGGAAACGATAACAGCCGCAATTTTTCACAAATCTCTTCCAAACTGATACATAAAATCTGATTGTAGAAAATCAGGGTCGAGTTTGTTAATGGACAATTCCAACCAAAGGAGTAGAAATGGGGAAGATTTTTGAAAAAAAAAAAGAAAGAAAGAAAGAACGCTGTAACTTCAATAATATAGAGAATATCACATCCGTTTTAACGTATTATAACTCGTAGGAGTAATACCAAAAAAAAAAAAACTATTGTCTAAAAACATTTTTGATACGACCAACCATAACTGAGAGTGGTGTGAAAAAAACAAGGGCTGGAGGACAAAAAGAATCATTACTCTGTTCGTAGCCAAACCATCGAATTTGTTCTAAGTGGTTGTAAATCTTATAATTTTTATCTAAAACAGTTTGTCTGAAACAATTTTTGATAAGACAAACCATTGCTGCAAGGGGTTAAAAAAAGAGAGTTTTAGAATAACAAAAAATTATAATCTACAATTTAAAAAAAAAAATTATATGACCCACTATTACTGCAAGGGGTGGAAAAAAATAGGGGTTGAAAGACAAAAAAAAATCATAGCTCCCTTATTATGCAGACTAATTCCGTTCGATTTGTTTGTAAACCGTATGGATATTAAGTAATTCTTTTGTTTGAAACAATTTTTATACGACAAACCATAACTGCAAGGGGTTGAAAAACAATGGTTGGAAGACAAAAAAAAATTATAACTCCCTTAGTAAGAACATAATCGAATCAATTCAGATTGTTTGTATATGTTATATTTTTATCTAAAATTTTGTCTGAAACCATTTTTGATAAGATGAGCCAATTCCGTTCGATTTGTTTGTAAACCGTATGGATATTAAGTAATTCTTTTGTTTCAAACAATTTTTATACGACAAACCATAACTGCAAGGGGTTGAAAAACAATGGTTGGAAGACAAAAAAAAATTATAACTCCCTTAGTAAGAACACAATCGAATCCATTCAGATTGTTTGTATATCTTATATTTTTATCTAAAATTTTGTCTGAAACAATTTTTGATAAGATGAGCCATTGCTGCTTGGGGTTGAAAAAAAAAGTCGAATTATAAAAAAATTCACAATTTACGTACCATGTACACTATTAAATTCGTTTTCATTTATATTAAGAACTTGAATTATTATCTACAACTGTTGTCTGAAATAATATTTTTATATGACTTACAATGACTGCAAGGAGTGGAATAAAGAGGGGTTGATGACAAAAAATTCACAACTCCCTTCATTAGAGACACACTATCAAATCCGTTCATATTGTTTGTAAATCTTATAATTTTTATATAAAACTATTGACTGTAACAATTTTTAATAAAACAAACCATTATTTAAAGTGGTTGAAAAAACCTGGGGTTGGAATAAGAAAATAAATAAAACTTCCCTACTATGTACACTACCAAAAAAATTCTTATTTTTGTTTAAATTTCTAAATATTGACTAAACCTAATGTTAAAATAAATTACTGCAAGGGGTGAAAATAACAAGGTTTGAGAGTAAAAAAAATGTAATTACTTTAAAAATAATAATTGATTATCAAATCCGTTATAATTTATTTTATAAATTCTAAACATCATCTAAAACTTTGGCTGAAACAATTTTTGATGAAAGGAATTATTACCGTAAAACATAAATTAACATAAAAATCAATTTTTTTTTATCAAATTCATTTGAAATTATTTTAAACCATCTTAATATTATCTTAAACCTTGGTGCAAAGCAAATTTTAAACAACCACATTATTACTGCAATGAATAAAAATAGTGTTTGAAGGTTAAAACCATTAAATAATTACCTTATTTAGCACATTTTATGAAATTCGTTCTAAGTTATTCAATGGTGGATACATTGAGTTAAAAATATTTTCGCTGCATGGAAAATGAGCAAATATTTAATCGATCATTTTTTTAATATTGGAGAACATAAATATGTTATGTACCTACATTAAGTTCTTAAAATGTTCCATAATTTCATAGAAGTTTTCCAAAATATTTCTAGAAGAAATAGGTACTTCTAAATCAACCTACTCCTGTAGGCTGTACCGAAAGGGATTTTTTTAATTATATCACTCTTTAAAATCTGATAAAACCATAGTTTCGGGAATGCATATTCAAACGTCAGAAATACGTTAAAATATGCTTTTATGGGCTATATTTGTAAAAATTTCGGGCTCAAACTGGAAGGTGTTAAAAGGATCCCACCTTTCAACCCTCACTGTTATCCGCCCTCTACAAAAATCAAACCTTTGCCCGCCAATGATAACCGGAAACACGGAAAAACAGAAAACAGGCTAGCCGGATCGGGATTCGAAGTTGAGTATTCTGAATGTCGAGCCTGATGAATTATAAAATACGGCTCGCAGGAGCCGGCTGCCAACCCAGACGGACAGACCTGCAGTCGCCAGTGCGAACAATGAGTGAGGTGGAATGAGGTAGGTACGGTGCAGTGCCCGGGGGGGGGGGGGGGGTAACTGGAGCACCCCGAGACAACCACTGCAACGTCCTCTACACTTGCGGTAAGACCCCGCAAGTAATGGAACCTGAATCGCCTTGGAGAGGGAGAGTGATAAGACCTCTCAAACCACTAAGTCCCGAATAATAATTAGGTATGAATTTTTAAAGAACTAATTTATGTTTACACCGCACGGTTATGTAAAGGAACAAAAAAAAAAAAGCTAGCTTACCAGTATAAAGAGAATTCCAACTTTTCGATCGTTCTGACTCTTTCTTAGCTAATGTGCTCACATTCCAAAGGTCAGTCTTGACCGATCAAAATTGTAGGCATTTATATGGCCACATGAGCACAACTCAGCCTTATCGTCCATCGATTATCCTGTTCTGTTTGGCGAGTGAAATCAAATGCATATAGCGATTTTAGGAATAAATACATCCACAAAAATATCCGTCAAAACTTTCCGAGGAGCTATAAAAAAAATCAGTGTGAAATCAGAATAAAATATTTCTGCCACCAACGTTTCGGAAATGATTTTCCAGTACGTGAACTGAAAATAAATAACGGCGCGGTGGGCTATTACTGACACACTCTCGTTCGCTTTCCTCCCATCTATATCTTCCCGCGCCTCTACCCCGCTTCTATATCCGGATCGCTGCACACTCAATTTACGGCATGAGTTGGCTGAGGCGCGAACATGATCCATCACCGGGTCTCAACTTGGTCCTTGAAATAAACATAACGCCTTGGAGGTCTTGCAGCAAGAGAGAGCTACACTCCATTCGCGTTTACCTGACAATTCTGCAATCCACCTTTGGGGAAAAAAAGGCACTGCCAGTAAGACAGACGCAAGAAAGTAAGAGCGCAAGGACGCAACACGAAACAAACAAAATAAATCTACGATAGTTTATATAATACGTAAGTCGCAGGACGACACTGCCCCAAAACTTTAAACTTAAAAAAACCAGAATTTTTTTTTTTCGTCGGGCTTCTTTTCATAATTTTTCTTCTTCTTAGAACTTGTGCAATTCTTAATAATTTGATTTAAAGGTGTAATTTGCTTTCACTGAGCGATAGTTTAATAACTGAAAACGTGATACGTGTGATGAACAGAAAATCAGTCTTCTATACACATGACGTATTCATCTTAAAAAGTTTTCGGATCATTTAACTTCACATATAGAAAGCGGAAACGCAAGCCTACACGCAAGAAGTTGAATGTTTGCCAAGTTTGAGGTACGTGCTTGAGTCTTGTGTAATATATCAACGAGTATTAGAAAACGCAGTTATTTAACTTTTTGCGTTCTTGCATTTCTCGCGTTCTTGCGTAATTTATTAACTCAGCCCAACTGCGTATTATTCTATGCAAACATGGCTAGTGTTACACATGGTCAAGTTGGTATATCATCAAGAAAAGTAATTCTCCGCTATAAACCTTCTTGAACGGAATTATTGGTCAATGGAAAGTAAGTTTCTTATAGTTTATAAATATTGAGTAAGATTCAGCACTACGCTAACGTATTTATGTTTGTAGCAATTTTACAGTTTACATATTGGCGGGAGGATGTTAAATGTGGATTCCAAACAGTTTTTACAAATAAGTGGAAATGAAACATGCGTTTTTTTAAATAAATATTTCAAAAGACTCATTAATGCTTAATTCTGTATGCCCGGTGAAAGATACTGTACATTTGTAAAACACATGGCTTAATTATTTCTTCGTATATCAAATAGGTTTTTCGAGATAATACTATTTCTTAACAAAATTGAGGCATTACTTTATATTTTGATCGATGATTCATTCAAGCATATTTTTTTAAACAATGTAAAATTTAATCGAATATTCAACAATTTAACTTTTTTTTTGTTGTTATCATGCTTATGTGCGCAGTTAATACTAGAAAGCTATTCAAGGAACGGTTTACAAATAACTTACACTACTGGAGGTACTGGGACAGTACATATCATAAATTCCCGGGTAAAAATCTGAACCCAGTATTACTGTGAACACTATTTTGTAGTGATGCAGTTATTTTCATGTAAATGTACAAATATCTGTAATTTGACATTGATAGTTCTGTTAAATTTACAAAAAAAATAGTGTGCTGTGTAATGAAATGATGCTAAACAAGACAGAAAGAGAAGGATACAGGAAATTCCGCCTGACATTCACAGACGAGCCCCTGAACGGTTCTCGCATCTAGCACGCGTCTAGATGGAAAACGGTTCACGGCACAATCGGTGAGCTTCCTACGCATTGTCGTCCGCAAGCACGTACTTATACTGAATTCATGTCGGTATTCTCTTGAATCGCGCACGCATCCATCTCTTTCGAGATCCACAGCACCAAATGACGGCGGTTGCTAGGAACTACGCGTTTATACCGTGTTTATACCGTCTGCTGGAAAGCGCTTCACTGTTTGAGTTCCAAGCATATACTGTGACACTGCGGATTTTTCCCCGGCGGATTCCTGTTTCCTAGCGGGTAACATATCATGTTTGCCAAATATTGCGCCCGTGTACAGCAATACAGCAGCTTATTGCAGCTTCTTTTAAATGTCATTGCATTGAATATTGGTTTTTAAAATTAATATTAAATTTATTTAATTATTGATCTATACTGTGTGTTATGATCAGGAAAAATCGTTGATCTAGCACAGCTGAGGTCCCAAACATCCTGAATTAAAAATATTTGACTGTACTACGAATTTCTAAACATACTGTAGAATTTATATATGTAACTCGGGGGCATAAAACACTATGTCCTCTTTTGGACAAAATGCACTTTTAACCATAAACTTGACAACCGTCTGACGCTCTTTCTAATGGCTTATAACAATACGATCTAATATATGTCAAAAATCCACGTGTTTTTGGTAGAAAATAGTTGAGTATGTAAGTGAGGCACCGTTTAAAATTATTTAAACTGCTCTCTTGGAAAATATGTTTTTATTTTTGACATAGTGTATGCCTCCGAGGCACAGATATTAAAAAAGGCTAAACAAATGAACTGTTTGGTTTGCAACGGCCTCGGCCGGCTTCAAACGCCTGGCAGCAGCGAAGTAGCAAGAGCGTCAACTCACAGCGGAGACTGCTAACCAATGAACGGTACCAGGGGATGAAGGAATTCAAGGCAGTGTAGGCAGCCGGCCTGTTTACAGCGCTGACAGCGCTGAGGTGACTACATCAGCGTTCGTGGAAGCGTCGAGCGAGAAGTGTCCGCACAGCGCGTCTCCCACTGGCGAGACTCGTGCTGTGGACGGGAAGCATTCTTTTCACAGACGAAAGAGCCAAAACCCGAAGTTCCCCGAAGTTCGTGCTTTTTTTCCGTATCTTTTATGTAGCTATCCTAACCAAATAAACCATCCACAATGTTTTAAAGTATTTATAATGTAGCTACCCTAACCTAATTGACCATTAGTATCCTTTTATCAACACCGCCATATTTATTTACAATGAACAAAAAAAAAAATCCGAAGATGCACGATCGGGCTTTTGGCTCTCTCGTCTGTGAAAAGAAGGCTTCCCGCTCCGTGCCGGCAAGACACGGGTTCCGCGGCCCGGGGGGTGGGGGAGGGGGACACTGTAAGGCACAGCGAGACAGCTTTTTATATCTTCCTACACGCTATCTCGAACATGCACAAATATTACGGATGAGCCGACCAAATACTCAAATCCTCAACCCTTAAATAACTTCAAATCCTTAATATTAGAAGGATTCGATATTCCAGTAAAAAGATTCGAAGAAAAATATTAGAGGAAATAAATTAAAATAAAATAAAAAATTAAATACTGATAACCTCAGAAGTTTACTAGGTCAAACATTTTTATACAGTTCATGTTTCAAATAGCTAAAATTTTTATTTATAGTGCATTATTTTATTTCTGACCCTTGATACCTAGATTCTGATTCGAGGGATATTTGAGGTACTGTATAATAAACATTACATGCCACTGCATGTTACTTACACTTAAGACATCGAGTATTTTAATATAAGTATTTATTTTCAAGATTATAAAAAACATTTTGTTATTTGTTTGAATGGAAAATAAAAATCTGTTATAATAATTTTCTAATCGTGTGTCGCAATGCTAAATCTAAAGCTACAAGGAATCTCATTCGTGCGTGCATTTGACATGTACTGTGTTAAATACCACATATGCAGAAGACCAAACAACATTTGAATAATTTTCTTCAATATCCCGTCGTTATATTATCTGAATGAAATGTAATTAGACAAAAAAAAAAAGCAGGACTACTTCTCTACACTCTTGCGAAAAATAAATCCCTAATTTTCCTATACAGATAAGATACACTTTTAAACTTATTCATTTCAACGTACATAGAAGGCTCGCAATTAGATATTAAATTTATTACAAATAAAACTAATCACTAAATTAAGACGCTTTTATTGTATTGTTACGAACGTAAGCAAGGCTGCGTCACACGCAGGTCCAGAGCTGGCTGGGCTGCATCACATGCCGCCGTAACATGAGATGTGCTGTGCGCACCTGGGTCGCCGCTTCCCCTCCCTCCAGCCCTCCGCTCCCCGCGCGGTGCTGTTAGTTTGACATCAAAAACCTGACAGCTGCGGAGTTACGCGAGCCGCCGACACGTGTTTCGAGAGATTTCTGCCGTCGGGTCGGCGCGGAATGACGCGACTGGCCCCAGCCGCGCTCGAGAGTTCTGGAAGGTGTCTGGGCTGATATAAAAGCCGGGGGACGCCAGCCTCAGGGGAGAAGAGAGAGAGAGTTCAGGCGGGATCCTTCCCGCGGCGGAGCTTCCGGGGCGATAGTGCCGCGGGTGCGGCAGAGTGGCGAAGTCCTTGGACGATAGGTTCCAGGGCAGGGAGTGAGTGAGTGAGTGGAGTCGAGAGTTTTCCCGCGGCGGAGTTTCCGGGCGATAGAGCGGCGAAGTCCCTGGACGAAGGTTACAGGGCGAAAAGTTCAGTTCCGGGTTATAGTGTCGCGGGCGCGGCGGAGTTACAAGCGAAGTTCCGAGCGAGGCGTCGAGTGGGATCTCGGCGAAGGCAAGTGTGTCGGCGGCGGCGGAGTGCGGCGACGGAGTGCGGCGACGGAGTGCGGCGACGGAGTGCGGCGACGGAGTGCGGCGACGGAGTGCGGCGACGGAGTCCCGCGGCTGAGATCCACGAGGGGCGCTGCGGCGAGAGTTGCGCCAGAGGTGCGGCCCAGCGAGGTGTGTGGATTGTAAGAAACGAGTGACTGGTGAAGCAAGATTTTTAAGTGCAATTGATTATTTGGCAATTTTATAAGATTAATTGGAAGTGACATAAGTAGTGGCCATCAATAAAACTGTGTGTAATAAAATATTTAATTGGGCTATCCTTTACGAATCCGCGGTAAATCGTAACAGTATTTTAAAAGCGTGACAAAGCCTCTTTCATGCTTAGCAAGTTTGCGATTTTGTATGTCGATGACGAAGAATAAAAATGCAAAGCATTATTAGTACAGTGAAAGGCTTTAAAACCGACAATATATAATTCGGCATATTCTGTAATCCGGTACCATTATAGCCACTCGTGTTTTGATTTTTTTGGGTGTATTCCGGCTGTTGAATTCAGCTGCCAGTTAGCAGTACTGTGCTGTCGGCGTTAAGAGTTCGCTCAGTTTTTAGTTCTCTAAGTTTTCGGGAAACATATCCTTCATGATTTTCTGAGAAGCAACTCTCATCTTTTTAATAGAGCACTTATAACAGCATCTATTTTAAATACCATAGTAATGTAGATAAATGTATATATATATATATATATATATATATATATATATATATATACACACACACACATACACACACTGTACAGCCAAACCAATATTTGTATTTATACCACACACAGTTAAATTTGTAGATGCGCTAATTTAATTCTGATAGTTTTCCTGAATCATGTAACAAGTCCCCGTCGCTAATAATTTTGCTGCTGGCAAAACGTTACGAAATATAAATATATAATTTCGCTTATGAGGCAGCATATAGATTAAGACACAATATTAGTGTCTTGATTTTGTTGATGGCAGAAATGCTCAAGCGAGATAGTGCAAAGGTAAGATCACTGGACTAATTCGGTAGGGCCATCCTGATTTCAGTTTCCCATGTCTCTCCGAATGCGAAACATTGTTGATGTGTAAAGGTCTTAGCTTTCGGTAAACGGCATTTTGTAGGAGTAATTTCGTGAATGGAACGGAAGTCGCGTGGAACGGAAATGAGTAGTCATGTGGCGGATGGCGGGAGCCAAAGATTAAAAATACAATGGGAAACGTTACAAGATTAATTGTATAGTGAATTTAAAAAATGGGCCGTATTTTAATAAAAATTTCCTGACGAAAACATGGTCCAAAGCCGTGGTTTAGTACTTTTTTTCAAGTATTTTTCACTTTTATAGTACACGTTTCATTATATAGTTTAATCTTTTACTCTACTAATCAAATGATTCAATATCGACGTAGTTGCTCTGTCTACGAATTCTAGTGACGGGTGCAGAAACGTTTGTATCACGGTCGGCATTATTTAAAAGCGTTCTACGTAAAATTTAGTGTCCGAGTTTTGTATTATAAGTTTATTTGTAACACGAGAATACGCGAATGTGCTCGTTACCGAGGGTAGGTATTCGCACATCACTGGAGAGTACTGAAAGTATCGCTCACATTTTTAGTTAGATTTCTGAAATGTATCTCAAACTGATTTGTATTTCTGTGTTATTTTGTATCTTCTGTAAAAAAACAACAACATATTATCCGATAGCAAATAATTAATCCTCCTACAGCAATGCCACGCCGTTGACAATGGGTCAACGTGTTCAAGGGCGAAAATGATTTTTGAAGGCTTTAAAAACTTTCTGAAGTTCCATCTGGGGTGAGGAGAAAAACACTGGAATACTATGATAGATATGTCGAATTGATTTTTCGCCTTCAGTGATCAAAAATATATATTGTTTTAGAAGATGATAATAACTAAATATTATTTTTTTATAGATAAATAACAATTTGAAAATAAAACAATATCATATTGGTTTTCTAAAGAAAACTACTTCAAATACGGGTGTCGTGCACTGAGTTTTGTTCAGTTTCCAGAACAAGTTAATTTGGTTCGAGACTGCGCCCAACCTAGGCGTTACAACGTGGGTTTCACGCTGAAACCAGCTGAAACCATGTGCGCCTTAAGCCATGCATAAGAGAAGGAGTAAAGATAAAAAAGATAAAAACCGAAATACGCCATACTGGTTTCAACAGTTTGAATGCCAAAACAATCTTTCAACGTTCAAAGATCACACATTATGAGATTTCCAGAGATCATAAAACAGTGCCTATGGCAGTATCATTACAGTCGTAGCCACCCCACAAAATAATTCAATACTACGCGCCAATTATTTTACGAGCAGCAAAAAAAAATATAGTTTTATTCTTGTGTTTAACCTAACAAGAAAAACAAAGGTTGAAAACCTTACAAGTAAGTAAGCACTACAATTTTTTCAGATCACGTTCACAGTTATAGCCACGGTAAATTTTAATTTTATAGTTTTAGTTTTAGTCTCTCTCTCTCATATATATATAAGCTGTAGGAATTGTACATTTTAGGTAACGAAGAGGACCCCTCTCGACGGCCCTGGTATAAGCCATCAGTAAAAGTTATGCACCGAGCTTCAACGAAGCCAAATGTAAACGATGTAGGTAAAACTGAAAATTACATCCATTTCCGTTATACCGAATCTTAAAATGGCGAAGAACACGTGGTCGATTGAAAAAGTTGTAAAAGTGATATAACTGAAATAATGTTAGAATGAATGTCGTATAAGAAATAATTTTATGTGTAAAAAGGAAACTATGTATTCTTTATATTTAAAAAAAATATCAATGAACATTCACTTTATTATGTAACGAATATTATTGAGAGTTAAATTTATACATGTTTAAAACATTTTAAAATGCACAAATAACATAACAAGTTTAAAAATTACATCCAGCACTGAGATGCATTATAAGATTTAAAAATGAGATCAAAATTTAAACTTCTGACACAACTCAGACCAAAAATAAAGTTTTATCGTGTAACTAAACTAAAAACATATTTAAGGTTGTGTGCCATTTTCAGTGGAGTTGGTACAGTTAGTGGGTTGTACTGTGTAACAATGAGAGCTGAGCGACAGACCTGCAGCTCCGGCGGGCCGCCCTCGTCGCGGATGAGCAGCAGGTAGCTGTGGCCGTCCACCAGGATCTCCTTCTTGAAGCGCCCGCCCTCGGGCGACTCCTCCTGCATGTAGGAGCCGGTGAGGTAGCGGTGCACCAGCGCCGACTTGCCCGACGACAGCGAGCCCACGATGCCGAGCCGCAGGTCGGGCACGGCGCGGCTCAGCGTCCACTCCTGGCTGTTCACGAACGAGTCTGCAAGCACGAGCACGCATTCCCAGACATTCTCAATAGTGGTACCAAACACACAATAATGGTACTCAAACGCACAATAATGGTACAACACAAAATAATGGTACCCTAACACAAAATATTGGTACCCTAACACAAAATAATGGTACGCCAACTCAAAATAATGGTATTCTAACACAAAATAATATTATAATACTGTTACGATTTACCACGGGTTCGTAAAGGATAGCCCAATTAAAGATTTTTATCAAACACACAGTTTTATTTATTACCACTACTTGCCACTTACAATTAATCTTCTAAGATGGCAAATAATTAACTACGCTTTAAAAAATGTCTATTCCCCAGTCACTCGTTACACACACCTCGCTGGGCCGCACCTCTGGCGCAACTCTTGCCGCAGCACCCCTCGTGGGTCTCCGCCGCGGGACTCCGTCGCCGCACTCCGCCGCCGCCGAGACTCACTTCTTCTTCACCGAGATCCCACTCGACTCCTCGCTCGCAGCTTGTTCGGAACTCCGCCGCGCCCGCAACTCTATCGCCCAGAAGCTCCGCCGCGGGAAAACTCCCGACTCCACAACTCACTCACTCCCTGCCCTGGAACCTTCGTCCAAGGACTTCGCCACTCTGCCGCACCCGCGGCACTATCGCCCGGATCTCCGCCGCGGGAGAACTCACTCAGTCTCCGACTGACTGACTCGAAGGTCGGCCTAACCTCCTTATATAGCCCTTGCGTTCCCGTCCAGAACAATCGGGAATGTCTCCGAGATATCGCGCGACCTTTGCCATCGAAATGTCCAGAAACGCGTTGTGAGTCCTGTTGAAGGACGCGGCAGCTGCTCAAAGAACGCCGATAAACGCAACAAGCATCGGGTTCCCACAAAACGCGCCGATAAACATGTCTGAGTCATTTTATTCCACAGTGCGGCCTCTTTTAAGTAACTCGATCTGAGGCAGGTGCGCGCTTCGACGGTCAGGATGTAGCGAGATAGTATGACACGAGATACCAGGGAGAGGATGCTCGTGGAAGGGGGCGCAGACAGGCCGAACGAGCGCGGCGACGCCAAGCACTGCAGCCAAGCGCGATCGTAACAATATAATAAACACACCTGTTTCAATAGTGGAGATACTTTCGTACCTTAACTGCTTTATAATGGTACATCCATGGTACACATGTGGATAAAGGTATGCAGTTTGCGACTTAACCTGCCACAGTATTGTGCGAATAAGCAACTAGTCTCCGCACCGCCGCAAAGTGGGCTGGATTTGCCCTTCATCATGCCAAAACTTCCCTGGCTCTCCTACTATTGGCAAATGTTTCGTATCTTACATAATTATCAATAATATGCATAAAAGTAATATTGCTGTGCAAATCTGAGTTCATTCTAAACTAGTGACCCGCCTGGCTTCAAACTAGTGCGGCATCAATTAGATCTAATAACTACTCAAGTATAAAAAGCTACAAAGCACTGTTGATGGATCGCATATGATATGGTGTGAAGGTAAATTTTGATCTAAATTAAATGTTTAAGGTACTTAACATATTTAATTATTAACGGTCAAAATAGCTTCGCAAATAATTCTTTATTTTATTAACCAATTTTGAAAGATAAAAATTGTTACTGTGAGTCATCCTTAGAAGATATACATATGCAATCACGGACTTTTCTGTAGGCCTTTTTACTTTTTGATTACCAAACATCGAGACTTCTATATCGTTAAATTTACTATGAATGCATCATACACATAAACTTTCCGGAAGAAATGGTTAAAACCGCATCAAAATCCATTGTGTGGTTTAGAAGAAGTAAGCGAACAAACATGCATGCGCGGATAGCAACTTTGTTTTATTCCATTTAACTAAGGATAATAATGTGGGATTGTGGCTAAAGATCTCGTAGACACCAGCACATAGTTGACATTAAAGACCATGAATGGTGAAGAGACGAGCATAGAGAATGCGTGCACCGAGGAAATACAATGACACACGGCAACGTCCACCACATGTCCCACTGGCAAAATAAAAAGTTTGACACCACCGGGAATCGAATTAATTAATTACTCGCTACACGAGCAATCAATTCAAGTCATTTATTGCCCTCACCCCACAATGGTTTTCTTAAAAAAGAAACTAATTAGACATTTTAAGGACACCTTTCACAGTTTTATTTAGGGCCATTGCAATTATATATATGTATATAGTAATTCTTTATATATTTATTTTACTTTCAAAGGAATAAATTCATGACATTTGTTCCCACAGTCAATATGTATGTATGCAAGTTAAGTGGTCGACCTAGCTAGAGGTTGATGTGTGTGTGCGACATTCTCTGGTGTTTCTAGTACGGTATGGCCCTAAAGCGCAAGGTTTTAAACTGGCGCGCAGTCTTGTCGTGGTGCATAAGGTGACCATTAGATTTGAGAGTACCAGCATAATACACTCACCTTATGCTTTCCCACAGACACTACTTGCGCACAGTTATTAAGTCGCGAGGATTTTTCTGGGACTCTGCACACCGTAAATATGCTTGGTAGGCGGGGTCAGCTAGAGAAATACAAATATGTTTACGAGACGCTAGTTATTTTAGGGGTAATTTGTGAAGTTAGAAAATTATTATATAGCAGTTAAAAGGATGTCTTCAAATAGAGGATAAACCAATTTCTGAACTTTTTTATGAAAACTTCTAACAGAAATTTTATGACAGGGTAGTTTTTCAACGTATAATAGGAAAAATTAGGCAAAGTAAAATAGATCTACTATTCGCAGGAACCTGCCGTTTTTGTGTGTTAATGAATGATTTACGTGACCTGTCTCCAACCAGTATCAAATTTAATGTGCTGCTATAAACTGAAATAAAGTGTAAAAAAAATTGCAAGTTAGTAAAAGGCTGCGAAACATTAAGTTTCGTGACTTCCAGCAAAGTAAGTGTTCCCGTGACTTCGATGACAAAATCCACGACGCGCCGGAGTCAAGTCTTCCAGCCCGCGCCCAGCAGTCGAGACGGCCTATTTCTGTTCCACACAAAGCGCGCGCGCCTCCGTGAAGCGGCGACCGAGGAAGGCAGAGAGAGAGAAAGAGGCCAGCCAACCGGGGCGGGCGTATCGCGTTCCCCTTCCGACCCCGAGTCACGAGCTCGTGTGTGACCGGAGGTCTCGCTTTGATACCTTCCGTCTCGCCACACCGCCCCGGTTCCAGCCACGGAGCTACCACGGTTCTGGGAGGCTCGCCTTCACAGGTGGTCCGGCTGTCCACGCTGCCGGCCTCTATAGTTCGCTCAGAACCTCCGGCAAATACTTAGCATGTTGATTCCTCAATCCTACGACTGTTAGAACCCCCTTTTGACATCTACTTTCAACATTGGACTACGTCTTTTTTTCATTTTACATTTTCAAACTTGGTATTCCCGTTAAAACTATACTGACGTTTATAATTCGACAAAATCGCTAATCTGGCATGACCGTGGTCTAGAACGTACCGGATTAAAGGGCTATCACTGTTTTAATCTATGAAATAGGTGTCTGCAGGAGAGTATGCAGAATTTATGGTGGAACAGGGGAGGGAAGGGGAGGGGAGGGTGGGGTGAGGAGGGGAGGGGAGAGAAGAGAGAGAGAGAGAGAGAGAGAGAGAAAAAACAGAACCACTTTGACCGCTGTCTGCTTTCTTATCATTTACTTTTGTTGGTTGGAACGACAGGTTTGATAAGACTCTGTTAAGGTATGGCGAGGGGGAGCCGGAGCTGCAGGTCTGTGGCACGACCGGCTCGCTTTGGGCGGAAGCTGCATTGCAAGCGGTATCAACATTTTTGAAATTGCAAGTTGCAGGGGGAGCATTGGACTGAAAATGGCATCCACATTTTTCTGCAGCAAATAAATTATGACAGACTAGCTGCCCGACCCGGCTTCGCACGGCTATACTAATGGAAAAAAATTAAGCCACATCTCCCATTTACAGTAATATTAAATTTAAAAAAATTCAGTGAAAATTTATTACAATGCTGTATATTGTACCGGCGAGAAAATGAATAGCACCGATGGTTTCCCGATTCGTGCACGGAACGTACAACTGATGTACCCGTACTTCGCTACGGCAGTCTACAGGCAGATCATTCTTGCGCCGCTCATTATACATGGCCCTCCTTGTGGGTACGCCACTGCCGCGCGATGCCCGTTGCCATGGAGACGCAGAAGGCATGAACAATGCAAAATCCTGTTCTCATGCAAAGTACCCACTGTTGCCTGGTTTTAACCACCCATGGGATCTAATTTTCGGAAAATGTCATCCTGCGTAATAACATTACTGAGAAGTTTCAAGTCTGTAAAATATATATACTTGAAAAAAAGGACAATTTTTGATATTTAAAGTACCCGCAAAATTTCAACGGTGATGAGGACTGCACTTACAATGAAATAGTCGTTAACTTCTAGCGCCTGCGGCATCGTCAACACACACTTCATACGTGTACTGCATGTTGTATCTAACTCCCTCCAACGCATTTGATTCTAAATTGGACTTTTAGTAAGGATCCCTAATGTTATTGATAATATAATATAGCCTATAGCCTTCCTCGATAAATGTACTATCCAACACTGAAAGAATTTTTCAAATTGTACCAGTGGTTCCTGAGATTAGCGCGTTCAAACAAACAAACTCTTCAGCTTCATAATATTAAGTACAGATAACCTTACCAACCATTTATCTGATATTTTTCCTCACTCCTCGTCGCTTCGTACACCCCTGGGAGACTGTTCTAAAGTTGTAGTAGTAGGTGGTGTTTTGAGACACGGTTATGCTGCGCGCTTCCGCGGCGAAGATTGTGAGTGTCAGTGGCTTGTTTATTTTTTATTTTTTTATTTGAGAGGTGGAAGTGATTTTAAGTTTCAAACAGTTTGTATTTTTCTACGAGAAAGGGAAACTGTAAGTAGTAAGTTTTGATTTTTACTTGCTATGAATGTATTCATTTAACAACAGTTAAATCGTTTGCGCCAAGAGCCGAGTTAGGCCCGGTCCGCACGAACGGGCAGTGAGCGGGTTGGGTATGCGGCTGATGTCTGCGAGCATTACCATTTTGGAGTTCAGTCATTAGATGCAATGGATGCACGCCATGGTGCAGTACTTGTGTACGTAGGTATTCAGGCGTTAAAAAGAAGAAAGTCGAATCTTAAGTATTGAATACATCCCATAGTGGGCAGTCGTTTGTTACAAGGAACTTTTTATTGCAAGAAGACGAAATGAAATTTTTTAATTAATTCAGAATGTCGTCTGCAAGCTTTCATGAACTGCATGAGACTGTGAAGTATTCCTTGCAAAAGCAAGATACAAACATGAGGCTGGCTATACCTACAATGGAAATGATGGCTTTAACGCTTAGGTAAGCGTGTTTCCTTTTTCTTGTACTAACTTGTACTAAATAAGTTGACAAGGCCATTTACATATCGCAATAACTTTCTTAGACAATACAGGTTTGTTTTAAATATGAGAAAGATAGCAAAATATACTTGCATTGTAGGTGTATTCATACAATTCTATTAATATTGTTATGTACAGTACGTACAGGAAAACAAATATGTCCTTAAGTCTGAAAAAATTCTTTCGCACAGCTATTCACGTACAATAAAAAATGAAAGATAATAAATATGAAACTTGATATTCAAAGTGTATATTTATGGCATGCACATTAGGAGTAATCCGAGAATCCAGACAGTTCGGTGTCAGATGGTGACACGATGGAACGACATGAAGTGAAAAGCCGATTTTCTGTAAGCTCGCTGTTTTGGCTTCCTTGTATTTGTGACAGATGCTGGGTATACATAGGTTTTACACTTTGTACCTGGAGCTGTCCATACATAGGTGTGGTGTCTGGAAAGCAGAAATGTGGTTTGGGTGTGCGGAAGTACTTTGCAATGGCTGCATAGGAGCTGTATTTAGGGAATCAATTATTTGACCTGCTTGCAATGTTGCCGGTCTAATTTTTTGGAGTAAACGCAACACCTCCACTCGGAATTCCAGTTTCTGGTCTGTATACACTTCAACATCAACTTTTTCTACGTCAGTATCATTCATGGTGGAAACCAATTCTTACTAACTGGACAGCACACACAAGACAATGATATAGCTACGGTTCCCCCGCAAGAAAGGCACGACCGCTCGTGTGGACGACTCTATATCTCACAACAGCCCGTGACAAAGTTGCGGCTGCCGCGCGGTGCCCGTCGCGCTATGGGCAGTGCGGGTGGCAGCTACAGCCGCACGGCTGCCGTGCGGCTGCCGCGCAGTGCCCGCCCTGTGTGGGCTGCTCTACCTATTTTACTGTCCGTAAAAAACCGTGCGGGCGCCGCGCGGCTCCCGTCCCGCACACTGCCCGTTCGTGTGGACCGGGCCTTAGTTCAGCGCGCTCCCGCTTGGAGCGCTTAACACAGCCGCAGTTGCCGACATACAAAGCAAAGATATTGGAGGAGAGTCAACTTGGAGCACATGCTAGTGTAAGTGAAGCCACACAAACCGAACTGTTGCTCTATACAACATGGCGGTCATATTATCCACTCGAGCTTTCTTAAGGAAAAAAAAAAGTGCAACAGCTGTATTCTTCTCGTGTGTAATCCGGCTTTATGCTCCTCCGAGCATTTTTATCCTAGATTAATGTAAAACCCCAACATTTATAAAAAAGATAACTGTGCAATACGATATGTATAAGTGGCAAAAATAATAAAGTAGTAAATGATGATAATATTTAAATTATGCAATCTTTAGTATAATTTGTCACGTGGATCATAACCAATAAGGTACTAGATTTTTTTTGACGTGATAACGTCTTATAAATCGAACGCCGGCTGCACGCACGAAAAAGTGTCTCGTTCCGGCTGAGCCGAGCGTGCAAGAACCGGCCAACCACCGTGCGAGAAAATCTTCTATAATATCAAACAGGTTAAGGCGGGCTTTTTAACTAATTGTTCGTGATTATAAACAAATTATTTAGATTAAATTTGCAAAAACTGTAAATAATATTTGAAAATGAAAAAGTATGCAATTATTCATCAATGTTTTCTTATGACGTTATCACGAAAAATTATCGTCCGTAAACCGACTTTACAGACAACCCCCCCCTTTTTTTCTAGCAGTACCTCGTAACTAGTTATCCGCGCAGTGAGTAAGCAAGCACGTACCAGGGGCGACCACACCGCCGCACGGGTCGCCGACAGCCTGCATGCGGGTACTGGCGGGTACTGGCGGGTACCAGACCCTGCACATACCCAGGCTAGAGGCCATGCTCCTGCTCAAGCTGCCGGATGGCAAGTCATGCCGTTCCGTCACAAGTGAACACTCGTGTCGCACTATGGTTTCAGCCGCTGCGGCTGAATCTTCCGCACTTTTTTTTTGACCGAATATTCCTTCGATTGATTTTCTTAAGAGTGCACAATGCAGGTATTTCAAGAATGTACTAGTAAATTTATCTAGATCGATCATCCAAGCAAATGATCTAGAAACTGGCAACCAACAGTGTGACACAGGTCGAAGACGCTGATTCGGACTCGGTGATGGCGGGAGGAAAGAGTTCTAGGCGTGTTACTGAGGATCGTCGTTCCCAGATGGTGTGCAACTGCCCGGTAACCGGAAAAGGGCCTGCTCATGATGCAACACAGCGCCAGAACCCCGTCCACAACCCCCTACTAGCCCTAACCTCCAGGTTCTTCGATGTCTCCACTCCCCTCTTCCGAACAGGGCGCCACGCAACTCCCAGCCATTCCGACCCCCGCTGCACTGTGACAAGCGCCCCGATCTCGCCACACTTGTCACCACCTCTCGTTATCCGGCATTAGGCCCCGCCATCTTGGAATATCCCATCTTTTTGCTAAAATTATAATTTTTAAAAATATTTATCCCAAATCTTGGCATGTCAATGTCAGACATTCTACAGCTCGCTGCAACCACATAATTGCTAGTAGTAGATTGGCTTCTGGGTTGTAGCCGTGTCCTTGGCAAATAATTCACCGACGTTTCGGTCGACATTGCAGTCGCCATCATCAGGGAGCAGTTCAGACTATGGCCGTGAAAGCCTGCGAACATTATCACATACTTACTAGTCTGTAAGCGCCGCAAGGTATTAAATTATTATTTCACCTACTCCTACACCCATGTCATGTCTGTTCCGAAATATAGTGCAATTATACGGACCAGATGAACGGGTGCTATTTAGTGGCGATAGTTTTAGACTGCAAAGCACTGTGGCTACAAATGAATGCAATTTCTTGCTCACGTTATGAACTATTTTATTCGCCATGACAAAAGTTAAAGTGATAGTTTTAATAAACACATGGCAAAAAACGAACAGTCCGGAGAATAGGTAACAGCCAATGAACTAACACCGCCATGATTAATTACGTACGATTTCGTAGAGTCTAGTTAGGGTTAGTTAAGAAACCCATAACTTAGCAACATATCTACAGTTATCAACAATTTATTTGATATGTTTCCTAATACGCAATGGATGTTTTTAAAATTGTAAACTATTTTAAGAGAATTTTACCATAAATGTAGTTATCTCTCCTATCATTGTTAAGGAAAAAGTGAAATGCCCATTTTAGTGAATTTTCCCGAAGATTTATTTTCTAGGTTAGAAATTCCATACCATGTTCAGGCCATCTATGCTTAACACCATCTTCCCCCCACCAACGTTTTGTTTTTATGAGCAAATACTAACAATTAAACTAAATGAAATACAGGGTTTAGCCCCGGAATTTTCGGAGGTCTCGCACCTCAAGAGATATCGTGTGGAAGTTGCCGTTCACCCCGTGTGCGCTTGTAAATAAGTCGCAGGCACTTTAGCATGAACAAAGCAATTAACACAATAATTTGTGTAGCGTACTAAGGAAATTAAAATTTTCATCAGATATGCACTAATATATTTCAATCGCTAATTTTAGAACGGTGTTTATTTAAAATATGCCAAACCTGGTTGTATCATTGAAAAGCCTACATCGAATATTTATTTGTGTGTATAAACAGCATAAAATAGCAGCACAGTCTTATTTATTGTGTAATTGGAAAACCATTAAATGTTTTTATGTACTCATGCTGCTTTGGAAACGGGAGTGCACTGGGAAAACTCGCTGGCCGACGGCAACTTCCAACATGTTTCTCCACTTGCGAAACATCTGCCCCCCCCCCCCCCCCATGCTGCATTTCATTTAGTACTTTAAAAAAAAAACAACAGCTTTTTAAGCAAATCCTTTCTAAAAATCTGTACCCAAGAAGGAGGGCACAACATGTCAGAAAAATGACAATCTTTCACAGGAAAGCAAGCTTTCGATTTCTTTCAACTTTATTTTCAGATTTATTTGCCCGATTGAAAAGCATTTGAATCTCATTTTTTAATGAATTACCAAAAAATCTCATACAAATAACTTATTTAAAACAGAAACTTAAACAGCAATTTCCATATTTCTAACTTCAAAATGTCAAACTTTCATCCTTTATTTAACCTCCTAAGGGGATGAATTTTCAAAAATCCGTTCATAGTGCTCACCTACTTTGTATAATGAACTCATATGCACCGGTTTAAACTGTGCGTTGACTGTCAGTCACTGTTAAAGAGTTTTATCATTGAATATTTATAATCATATAACATTATTTTTATTCAATGGTTTTACTAAGTAGATTCACAGAAATTGCTTCATTAAACTTTAACACATTATTCTTGGTATCAATAATTATAATAAAATACTATTTTCGATATTCTGTGTCAACTCTATTCCCATAATACAACAAAATGGGCTCGGGTCCTTCGCTCATCCGGGATACAGCTACGAATGACTGTAATCCAAACGCGTGGCCGGCGGAAGGCGATGGACGTCGCTTGGGCGGCTCTGCTCCGCACAGAGTCGGGCTCTCGTCACACAGCATCGACAAGGACTGCGCCGCGCGGTCGATGGCAACAGCCGCAGAGGACCCGGGACCCAGTACAGGACTCTCCCTGGCGCACTAGCGATCATACCTGCCCATTCGTGTTCGCGCGATGCTCGCTGGTGCTGCTAGGGCTCTGTACTAGCGCGCTGTCTTGTCGTGCCTCGCGCGACCATGTCATCAACAACAATCTTTACCGGATGTTCCACGGCTAAATTTACCCAGAAAACACGCGTTTTGACCGTCTTTAAAATACAGTTCAGAAACGTAAATAACTTTTTATTCGTCCTCAGCGTATCCTTAGATGCTTCCCGCACGCAATTTTCAAATCGCGTGGGTTTTTCTGAAGCTATATACACCATGTGTGTGCCCAGGTAGCCAAACTATGGCCCAGTGGCCCGCCGATGCTTGGGTGCAATGGCGCATCAAGGGAGGGGGGGGGGGGGGGGGCACATGGATTGTAGTTAGACTAATCATCGCAACCTATTAAAAAATAATTGATTTGAACATTTTTTTTCTTTCTGTTATTGCGTATCATTATCTTTTAATCATTGACACTATTCTCCAATAAAAGATATTAACTTCCGAAAACTTACCCCTTACTTTCGTTTTGAGCTGGGAACGTCCTTGCTTGGGTCGCCAGCAGCCTGACAAACAACAAATTACTACTTGACCATTAAATTAATTTAAATAAGTCAACATAACACATTCTAGCAATAGTAAGTACTACTATGGATGATAGATGTGAGTTTACTGTTATAATACAAATTTTTTGTATAATGTATTTTTATATATTGTCTCGTAGTTAACGACCAGTAACTCAAGCCACAACGAAAACAAACTTCATCACATTGTTTTTAAAAGGAAGGGGAGAGTTGTCCTTCCCAATTTGATTCGCACTATCGCATTGACTTCAATTAAGACTTGTTGACACGGTGATCACGACATACGAGCGTTGCAATACCCTCATCGCAAAAACCACGAGCCTGATAGTGCTCGCCAGCATATAAACGTCATTAGCTACAAACATAGCCCTACATACACATTTCTTGCTGAAAAGTAAGTTAAACACTCGTTAATAGAATAATTAAAACTTAAAACATTTATTGTCTGACCTTCTGCAGTGCGTTTAAAACACAAATAATTACCCTTCTTGCAAACAAATGTACAATCCATTCGTTCCCCCTCCCCTACCATATGCATGTATGTTTAAATTACTATGGATGGGAGCTTTGATATTACCGAAATATCACTAATTTTCTTAAAAACTTATTTCCTACAGAACAGATGTACGAATGCATATATAATTTAAAATATGATTATCTGACGTGATTTATCAAAGAAATAATTTTACGATTTTCCGACAGCGGCAAATTTTGCGAAGACTGTAGAACATTGCTTAATTAAACACTATGCGGACGCTCAGTGGTCCATGTTGAAAACTTTATCTTTTACTTGCAATAAACCAGTTATTCAAGTTCAACTTCCAAAGCGCCCAGTCGACTTGGGACGCGCTCTAGAGCAGAAACAGCCAGCTGGCCCGCGACATAGTCTCGCACGGCCCTTAAGCGACCCACACACTAGCGGACATGCTTGCCGAGCATATCCGCTAGTCGCCAGTGTGTGGGCTGGTCCTGCCTCTGTCAGACTGAGCTGCTCGGCTCGCCGTCCGATGGCAGTTCCCTCCGAGCCGAGCCCCGGACCGAGCATATCCGCTAGTCGCCAGTGTGTGGGCTGGTCCTGCCTCTGTCAGACCGAGCATGCTCGGCTCGCAGTCGGATGGCAGTTCCCTCCGAGCCGAGCCCCGGACCGAGCATATCCGCCAGTGAGTGGCAGGTCCCAACATGCTCGCCCCGAGCCCACAGCGATGTGCTGTCTGTTGTCGCATCATCTTGTCTTTTAATGATAATAAAGTTTTAATAAGTTTATATCGCACTCTTCGACTAGTGTGGGCTATATAAGGAGTAAGGAATATGTCAACAGGCATATCAAACGAGAGTGCTACGAACAGCTAGTGAAAAAAACCAGAGAAATGTTTCCAGACGCCAACGAAAAAATTGACAATTTACATGCAAGCTTTCATCGTGAACTGCGAAAAATTAAAACATCCTAACAAAATAATCCGCCAAACAGTGCAATGCTGCTTGCAGCCATTGTGCAAGTGCAACACCGACTTTCTTTATAGAGAAGAGACGAGCATGCTCGTGCAGTGTGTGGTAGCGGCCATGCGCCGAGCATGTTTGCCGAGCCAAGTCGACGAGCATATCCGCTAGTGTATGGGGCGCTTTAAACTATCTTTCAATAAAATATTATTAGGCATACTCTCGTGTATTAACTATATATAGGATGAATTGTCAGCAAGCACTGTTATGAAGCCACGGTAGGTCTCTCAGAAATATTAACTCTACTTTTAAATCTTAGATGAGAGGTTTTTTATTTATTTTTAAAAATATATATTTTTTCTTTTCTTCATGATATGCCACGTATTACATTTATTGGTTGATCTAAAGAATACATTGAAAAGTGTTGTTAGAAATGTAATTTTTATTCGTGTGAGTCTGATCCTCAGAATGATATCTGGCAATCGATCACTGCTCTAGACAACAGTTGTGTTCATGTTTTCAAAATTTTTTTTTTCAGCGACGAACCTGCAGTGTAGTTCTGACTCGTGCTATTGTATAGAAAACAGCATGTTCCACGTCCCGCCCGTCCCGCCCGTCCCGCCCGCAAGACCAAGGCTGGGTTCACAACTGAAATATCATATATATTATTTGTCTAGCCTGTTTTTCTGTCGTTCCGCGAGATCTTACTTATTCCTTTATCAAATTCCATGATTTACCCCTCATTTTAAAGCTTATCGTGCCGACTAATGACAATAATTAGACCCACGGTCTAAAAATGTACCGTTTCTCTTAAATTTGAGATTTAAAATCATCCAAGATGTCCTTTAATGGATGCGTCGATTTTTATAGATATCGAATCGGATTCGATAGATATCGAATCGGATATCCACTTGAAACATCAGCGTTTACATAATTCTTTTTTAAATTGCACTTCCGTCATAATAAACAGAACTTATGATAAAGAAATCTTAGATGATCCTTCAACTTAACCAAAAAATTCCCACAAAAAAACCACTTACCCAAAACTTCTGGCATGTCAGACTTTTCTTATAAGTAAGTACTTTTTAAATTACTGTTGATATTTTGTATCACAAACATAACCTACAAACATAACCTCTTACATTTACTTCTCATAGCATCAGTTAGTATTGAAGATACGTACAACCAAAAAGTGAACGATGATCACATCATCACTTCCAACATTGTATTTAAAGAGGTTTTGTAAACGCGTATATTATTTGTATGTTTCAATATAATACTTCTGTAATAAAAAATGTGTAACAGCTATTTGTACTGATGTGTTCGATTACATGTCGTCTTTTGTACCAACACCCGTTTACTTTTTTTATATTCTTCAAAATGTAATTTCTCCCAAATTTTTAAAGAATGGAATGCCACACAAAACGATTTGGTGCGCACTGCGGAATTCCGCACGGATCGACTAGTTACTGTTAACTTAAGCAAATGAAATTTCGCGATACATCCGAGTGAGTAACTATATTAATTACCCCCGACATCTGACCAGCAATTTGCGAGCACTGTTTTTCAACATATAAATAAGTAAGGGTTATATAAGATTTTTAGCTAACCATTCTAACCACGTCACATTTTCATTTACAATCTTTTCTAGACTCATAAATAATATAAGTACATAATTAATTTTGGAATCACGTATTACGCCTGAGCATTGTATCTAATATTTATAATTCTTGCCACAATAAGACTGATAAATATAAACAGTTCTCTAGTCCCACCAAAATGACTTACTACTCTTACTATCATTGGTTGTTGCCCCATGCGTCCATAACAGAAACAAAATTAATTTCCCTTACGACCTGTCCCCCATGCACATGACCATCCTATGCGCTATTGTAAATCAGTAGGCTGGAAAACATGGAGGCCATATCTTGTGCGCACGACCTACTGGTACTTCCCCCCCCCCCCCCCAATTGAGCGCATAAGTGCAACGCTCACTGGTATATCTAGCGGGGTATCACCTCTAAGGGCAAGGCTGTGAATTGGCGCGCAGTCTTCTCGTCGTCACAGGATAACTGTGAAATTTGAGCGGTGACCATTAAATTATATGGTGAAGAAATGAAGATAAAGGTGTAATACAAGTTCGTTAAGTGCTTTCAAGAATCTGTACCGGTTGTTTTACGTCTAAAAATTACTCTGAAAACATGCGTTTTAGCCATTTTCACTCTTCTAAAAATACAGTTTAAAAACTTAATACGAAATCAAAAGTAATTTCGGCCCTCAGCGAACTCTTAAATGTTTTTCGTAAGCAGACCCCGCTTGGATATGTTGAGTAGTTTAGAAATCGCGTTGTTTTTCCTGAAGCTCTGCGCACCGTATGTGTGCCCGGGCAGGCCCCCGCACCGAGCACATTCTCCACAGCCGGCGCTCGGTCGTCGAGCCAAACGCGCATAGTTCTGACACGAGTCGCCTCGCACACCCGGTGCGACCCTTCTGCAATCCCCCGGTACATTCCACCATCACGTCTGCTGCTTCCACAGCGCACGGAAACACAACTGATGGCCGTCTGTAGGATTTCATTTCAAGGTTACGAAATATTAATTTCATTAAAAATATATTATGCTTCGAAATAATAGCATGGGCAGAATTTAAATACACAATACAAATAAACTACAGAGTAATGTAACACTAGATATTCTTGTACTTGAAACAGTTTTTAACGTATTTAGAACATAAACATGGCCACCAACGGAGCCAAATACTCTTATTTTATTGGTCGCACGGAGTAACGTAAACGGCAGAGCCAAACACTGCCGAGCTGATCCTTACATATTCAAATCAGGGTTGAGTCGATGGATATCCTTCTCCGGTTCGATCTTTGGTCAATGCAAAAAAAAAAAAAAAAAAAACCACACAAGTTTTATTTAATATCACTTCAATTTACCATAAAAGCGACATCTTCAAGAAATAAAACAAAATTATAAACAAAAAAAATATTCCATAATTCCTACACTACTAAAGGAACACTTGCTTAAGTTAACAAAACATTTAGTTCTGTATTGGCTTGATTCGACTAATTCTTAGCTCGAATCGGTTTACTGAAGACAGAGACCAACCGGATCCTTTGTCTACATGGTATTTTTCTTCCCGACAGAGTTGCTCTATACTGTGTTTAACAGACTGCTTCACATCGTTGGAATTATAAATGGGAGTATTCACGTTTTTGAATGTACACGTCTTCACTTTGTCCTCGAACGGATATGGTCCAACTACAAGCTATATTTTAAAATTCCATAATTACCTGGAAAAAATTTAGCGCATTGCATTTTACGTGACTTGCATTTTAAAATAAAAAAGATAAAATAAAAATAAGTGGCACGTACCTATGAGCTTAACGAATCTGCTCTCTCAAAATTAAACTCGATGTAAAGTATGTCACGTAACAAATATTTTTTAATTTACCTTATTTATAATCTGCATGTTCAGCGATACACACCACCGTTTCTTGCGTGAGATTTCGGATCTTAGTACTTATAAGTCATTTAATTAATATTCCAAGCAAATAGGAGACAACTGGATAGAAAAAAAAATATAACACGATTATATTTCGCCAAAATGTATGTATGCGTTTTCCCCACTGTAACACGCTCAAACGAATTAACAGTAGACACATCAATGAGTACTGGCTACAGCAGAAGCTATCACAGTCATTAGAGAATATCTCCCTCACACAACATCCACCTGTCGTGGCCGGCAGATTTTTCGTTGTCTTTACCATGTTTTTTTGACGTGATAACATCTTATAAATCGATGAATGCCGGCTGCACGCACGAAAAAGCATGACTCATTGTCACGTTCCGCCTGAGCCGAGCGAGCAAGAACCGGCCAACCACCGTGCGAGAAAATCATCTATAATAAACAGGTTAAGGCAGGCTTTTTAACTAATTGTTCGTGATTATAAACAAATTATTTAAATTAAATTTTCAAAAACTGTAAATAATATTTGAAAATTAAAAAGTATGCAATTTTTCATCACTGTTTCCTTATGACGTTATCAGGTAAACCGACTTTACAGACAACCACCGTTTTTTATGTGTTATATGGCCTACAGCTTTCGCCCACATTGATAGTTCAATTTCTCCTTATTCGAATCTCTTTATAATATCGATAGCAATGAAATATGTGCAAACAAATTTTACACCCACGCCTGACCCGGGATTCGAACCCAGGACCCCTTGCACTGGAAGCCGGTGTGCTTCCGGCTACGCTAAGTAGGTCGGCGATTTCGTTCCAAACCTTCATTCTTTTTTTTTTACATTCCGCCACCAAGCGTAAACAAGCCTCCTCCTGGAATACGAAACTAAATATGTTATATATTTCGACCCCCCTTGTGGTCTGTTATCCCAGTAGACGAGATATGAGCATATCACACGGCTTATTGAGATGTAACCGGGACGCCGTGTCCCTCGACAATGGGTGCAGCGCGCGCTCTGGCGCCGGATAAAGGTCGCGGCGTCGTTGGATCCGACCATGACGTCAGGGAAGAGCTGTGCCACGGACTGGTGCTCGGATGCAACAGCGCCGCCGCGCGGAGCATCAGCGGACTATCCATACAAGTCCCTGCCTGCCAGCATCACA
Source organism: Bacillus rossius redtenbacheri (assembly GCF_032445375.1). Lineage (NCBI taxonomy): Eukaryota > Metazoa > Arthropoda > Insecta > Phasmatodea > Bacillidae > Bacillus > Bacillus rossius. The sequence continues at coordinate 18,960,203 of NC_086336.1, forward strand.
TTTGCTTCCGACCACGCTACACAAGCTCACTTTACAAACAAAAACTTGTGTTAAAAGCAGAATGCAGTACATTGATGAAATAAAAATACATTCTCCCATTGCCTTAATTACAAGCACAATACTTGCAAAATTTTGCAAATAAACAAACTGTTAGCGAGAGACGAAAAAAAAGAAAGCAAGATGTCACCCCATCAAGTTTTGAATGACCCTGAGAAATATTTACATGTTAATATGTCGTAAAGGAAAAGACATTTCTGTAGTATTAAGAAACGTGCACAAAAACTCATATATTCTGAACTCATTCCACCCACTCACCAAGACTAACTCAAGCCAACCCAGTTTGGGAGCGAGTGATCTAGGTCATACTCAGCCTTGTTTGTGTTTATGTCTCGCCGACATGGTAATCAGAGACTTTCACGTAAAACACAGGTCAGGGAAATAAAAAGGAAGGAATTGGCCACGACCTATGGACAGCAAGGAGCGTTCTCCTGGAGTTGACCCGTGGATAACCGAAATCAGGATGTGTCCTAGGTCCTCTCAGCACTAGTCCATGTTTTAAGGCCCCTCCTACATACGGTGTGCAGAGCTTCAGAAAAAACAAACACGTGATGTAAAAACCGCTCTAGATTTTTTAAAGATGTCTGTTTACGAAAATCATTCAAGAATACCGTGAGGTCGGATTATTCGTGTTTCCAAAATTTAGTTTTAAAAATGTATTTCTAGAACAGTAAAAATGTCATAAACACATGTTTTCAGGATAATTTTTTGACATGAAACTGACGTAGAGATTCTTGACAGCACTAAAGGGTCTTGCAAATCAACTTTATCTCCATTTCTCCGCCACATCTCAGTCCACAGCCTTGCGCTCAGAGGCGATCCCGCCTCAACACACTCGCTTCGTCGAAGCAAGGACGGCCACATCAGGCGTAGCGTGCACACGACCAAGGGAGGGGGGGATCCGAGTTCCCCTTCAGCCGAGGAGACGGCAGTCGCAAAATGCGCGTGCAAGAAACACAACTGGGGCAGGAACAATGCGGACCAACCAGTTTATCGAGCTCACCGACTACACCTGAAGTGTTGGACACAGGCACCTATCTCGATAGTGGAACTATATGCAGAGAAATTTTACACTCAAAGATATTCTCACGAAGATATTTGTTTAAGCCAAATCCGACGAGTTCATAAAAACGGGGAAAGACTATAACTATTTGACACGTTACAATGAAATTTAACAAAAGTACGTTTCCCTTGGGTTTGATGCAGCCTGTATATCAATAGCAACCGTTATATATGGTAACGTTACAAGCAGCGATATAAAAAACATTTCCAGTTTGACACACAAAAGAACAGGTTTATTGGTAGCCTTACTAAAACAGCACTTTTTTTTCTACTATCAAGAAGAAAGCAGTGCCGTGGGAAAAGAGCGCATGTTGTACTGTGCGTTTTCGGAAACCCTACATTATTTTGTTAGCTCAAAACAGCACAAACAAGTCACATGGTGCTACTAGTAACAGCATGTTCCTGACCTGAAATCGAATCAGAGAGACGAAACTTTGCTCTGATAAAGACTGTACCAACTAAATTCAAGTGTGTAAATAGTTATTTTAAAATGTAATTGGAAATGCGATTACTAATTAAAAATTATTCGAGACACTAAGTAACAACACCCTTCTATGTGTTCTCTGCGGCATTGAATGGATGTACGCTGGCTAGTCACCTCTAATTACCACTTTAATTCACGCGGTGATCCCTGACAATACGTCTTCTGCTGCACGTCTCTAACCTGAGGGTAGACGGTAAAAAATCAACCAAGATGTAATTCTTTATTAAAGTTTAACATCCCCCGTCACATCAGTCTGAATAGCGTGTTTCATAATTGGACAAGCTTTATGCATAAAGCGACTAAACGACAGCAGAATCAATATAAATGCTCAAGAGACATGTAACAGAGAACATAAAAAAAAAAAAAACTTTGGTCTTATTCTGGGGGTGCATAAAATATATCTGCAATACACAAATTAAGTTATAAAATGTATCAACTGTAATAAAAATTAAAACTGTGACAGTAGCAACAAACTAGTTAAATCCCTTTCAGCACAGCTTACAGGCGTAGGTAGATTTAGAAATACATTTTAAGAACTGAATGTAGCCTACATAAAATCCTATATGTTTGCCATATTTAAATAATCGATTTAACATTTTCCCATAATCCACGCAGCAGAAATATTTTGAATTTTTTTAACTCAGTGCATGCCAGCATTGAATGTCTTAACGAATTTCATATTATGCCTAATAAGGTAGTTATTTTTGAATTCAAACACTATTTTTCATAACTTTTACATCACATGGTAGAATGAAAATTTTTTAGACAAAAATTTATGGTATTATTAAGATGGTTAATAATAAATTCCAACGAATTTTATGCTAAGAAAGTTTTAATTTTTATATTTTGAACCTCTGTTTTTACGGTAATAGTTCGTTACATAAAAAGTTGTTTCAGTCAAAGTTTTTAGATCAATTTTTAGGAGGATTTGAGAGTATATCTATTAAAAAAGTCATAATTGTTATTTCCACTCCTTGCGGTAATGATTTGTGATATAAAATTTACTTTGACGAAAGTTTTCAACAAGATTTAAAAAAGTTAACAAAAATAAAAATAAATTCGAAGAGTACATGGTATGGAAGTTTTATTTATTTTCTTATCTAAACCACAGATTTTTTCAACGTCTTGCAGTAATGGTTTGTATTATCAATAATAGTTTCAGACAAAAGTTTTAGGTAAAAAATATAATATTTATAAACAATTCGAACGAATATGATGGTGTGCCTACGAAGGGAGTTATGCATTTTTTGTAATTTAACCCCAATACATTCCACCCATTGCAGTAATGGTTGGTCCTATAAAAAATATTTCAGGCGAAAGTTGTAGATAAAAATACAATAAAACAGAACGAATTTAATAGTGTACATTGTACAGAATATTACGATTTTTTTTAAATACTACCCCATTTTTTTCAACCCCTGCAAAAATGGTTCACCTTATCAAAAGTTGTTTAAAGCAAAAGTTTAAGATAAAAATTATAAGATTTATAAAAAAAATATGAACGGAATTGATAGCGTACCTAGCAAGAGAGTTACAATGTTTTTTTTTTTTTTAACTCTACCCCTCATTTATTTAACCCATTGTAGCAATGGTTGGTCTAATCAAAAAAATATTCAGACAAAAGTATTAGATAAAAATTATAAGTTTAATAAATAATTTGTACGAATTCGATATTGTACCTACAAAGAGAGTTATGTTTATGTCCTCCAAACCTTGTTTTTTCAACCCCTTGCAGTTTTGGATGGTCGTACCAAAAACCTTTCCAGACAAAAGATTTTGGTATTACTCGTACGATTTATAATACGTTCAAACGAATGTGATATTTTACATTTTATGGGAGTAACAGAATTTTTCTGTTTTTCAATAAACCTTCCCCATTTTTACCCCTTTGGTAGGATATTGCCCATTAACGAACTAGACTGAGATTTTACACTACTTGATTTTTATGTATCAGTTTGGAAGTGATTGGTGGAAATTTGCGACGATTATTATGTCCACAAAATTGTGTGTGTGTGTATGTGTGTGTGTGTAGGTGTGTGTGTGTGTGTATGTGTATATATATATATATGTATGGTTTTGGGGTCAATGAACCATGAAATGAAAAACTATAAAACAATTTTCCGAAAGGCGCACCATAGTAACGGCTATAATAGGTAGCATTTCTTTTTAATCCACCTAAAACAGATTGCAGTGACTACTGTATATAATAAATTATTTTTCTTTACTTACATTACATTATATTTTACAGAAAACAATCATAATACAACATCTAGCTTGTTTGTGAGTGCTCTAATAGTGCACATCATGTCTATGTGAAAATAAAGCCTAAATATTCAATGTGTTTAAAAATGAGTAACTTAAATTTACATAATAAATTGAGACAACACAAATTATATCTATTTAATATCGAATTTAATTTAAAAAAGATGCAACTGAATCTCCATTGATGACTAGCATAATTTAAATAATATTTCCTGGAATGTCAAGTTGTGAAACAATACTTTTTTTTTAGTTTCAACTAGGATGTTTCCGAATATAAGTCTAATGGTTCCCTTAGCTAAGATGATTAATTAACTGTTAGGTTGAGGGATAGTATCCTAAATTATTTTGTATCTAGTAATTCGTGTTGTTTCTCATGATTTTAAATTAGTTCATAATATAACCATATGCTATTGTTAATATTAAAAAAATGGGTGAGTGTACTGATGCACGCGCGTGAGAAGTTATACTTCTTTGGCATCATTAAAAAATAGTTTTTAATTGCATGCAAATAATTAATTACAATAAAATAATAAAAGAGCTGGAAAAAGATAGTCAACACAGTCAATAAAGTTGTTTCAAATTAAAAAATTAAATAAATAAAATTTAGAGAATAATAAATATATATGAAATAATTTGTACAAAAAATTATAAGATTCTTAATTTTAAGTATTTATTATTGATTATTTAATATTTTAAAAGAAAATAAATAAATTTAATAATAAATCCAAAATTTCATTAAGTTTATTCATTTATTAATATTTATTATTTTTTTTAATTTAATATTCACTTTTCATTTTTATCAAAAAGTTTTCATTAAATTTGTTAAATTATTTTTATAAATATTTATTATTTATTCAATTTAATAATAAATATTAAAAATTAATATTTTAATTTGATGTTCGATTTAAATTTTTATCACAATTTTTTATTAAATGTTTTATTAAATTTATTTCCTTATTTTGTAAATATTAAATAACCAATAATAAATAAAAATAATTTAATTTATATCAATAAATAATACATATGGATAGTTAACCTCAATTATTATATTGGAGCACTTGAAAAAGTATATAAGCACAATTTTTTTACTAATATTTACGAATAGTAAATAATATTAAACAAAATATTCAATTTCAATCACTACTGAATATAATTTATTAGCACATATATAATTCGCACTTGTATGAAACTAAAACACGTGTTGTGAATGTAGAAACTAGAAACATGTGGATAAATATTATAAATATGAAAACAGTGATCAGAGGCGACGAGCGTGCCAACATGGGCCACTAATAGAGGTTCTATTTCTATTTTGTTGGTAGCTTTTTTTCGAGACTTAATGAACGATTTAGCGGGCAGCTTCAACCTATTAATTTTGTGTTACAGTGATGAGCGCGCATCTTAAAATTTCACTCTCGTCATTTTTTCATAATGCGCCTAAATAAGTATAACTTAAAAAAAAAAAAACCTACCGTCGAGTTTTGAACCACGGCCCTTCAGCAAATTGACCGCGCAGTATAACCACTGCACTGACAGAAGGTTACGAGAAAAATGTGTATTATGTTTGATGTAATACCAAAATAAATTCCATGGTAATTTCACTATCATAAAGTTTCATTTGGCACACCAATATGTTTGGTATGTCCCCTAATGTGGGTTTATGTTCATACACGTGGGTCCGCCATCTTCCCGTGAAAATGTCGTTACATGGTGCGCGCGCATCTTAAAATTTCACTCTCATCATTTTTTTTTTCATAACTTCAAAAAGCCTTTTCTAATGAACAAGTCCTTATTTAATGTTTTTTATAACAGTTTCGGATTAACCTTTCGTATGTATAGCTTTCGTCTTAAAACTATTTATTGTTACTGCACTATTCAATAGATAAATAAAAACTAAGTTTACCCAAAACCAAATAAACCTGGGATATCCAACGTTCTGGGAAAACATAAATTTTTATTGATTTATGAATGCTATACAAAGAATAAAGAGTTTTAAGACCATGACTACATAAGAACGGTTAATCCAAAATTGTATACCACATTCTTTTTTTCCTTCAGCACATACTAGGAATTACATAAAAAAATACCAAGTCCATGAAATACTTTACATAGGGATATTTTAACAGGCAAAATACTTTTTACATAATTAAATATAGTTAGATTATAAATTAATTAAATTGGTTGTCTGTAAAGTCGGTTTACGGACGATATTTTAACGTGACAACGTCAAAACAAAACATTGATGAAATGATTGCATACTTTTATGAATAAAATTGAATCATTTTTATTTTTATAATAAAAGAATAAATACTTGAAATTATACTAGTAACCAGATTTATAAAATGCAAGAATAATTAACCTTTATTGCCGAAATTGTTGTTGTAATAAGCAATGAAAACCACATTACCTTTTCACTTCACTTTATAAACAGTCGCGTTGAAGAGAGATAGATGCGGCGCAAGCATACAATGAGCGTAACGAGACACAGCGTAACGGAACAATTAGCGTAACGGGACACATCGTAACGGAACAATGTGCGTAACGGGATACTTTTTCGTGCGTGCAGCCGGCGTTCATCGATTTATTAGACGTTGTCACGTCAAAAACACGGAATAATGTATGCAAAATAAATTGGGATACTAGTCCTTAGGAAGTGCTTGCATGTATCCACCACGGCAGCTGGCCGCTGCTGGATTGTATATTCGGCGTCACGGCGCGAATGCCGGTAAGCCCAGGCGGCAGGAACGACTCGCTAATCAGCCGTTTCCGCCTGCGTTCGTGCGCGCGCACCCGGTGCTGGTCTCCGACCCGCCGCATTCACTCACCCCGAGTCAGACACCCGAATCATTTGCTTTCGCCCATCTTTAATTATTTATATTTTTTAAGCAAAACTTCTTTGGGCGCCTTGCATATAAAATATCAAGGCCGAATTTTTTATTTCATCACTTTCGTGAAACATTGTTCTGAAACGTTTCTAACGCCGAAGAGATACAACGAGAGCACTAACGAGTCGAGGTTTAAATTGCCAAGTAAGTTCCACTTCTTGCACGTGTACTGAGTTGCACACGCTCTTTTTTGTTGTTGAAAATATACAAGATTGGTTAGGTTCGGTAAGTTACGTGAATTCACGATTCATAAAAACGCTGTTACAAAGTTTTGAAAACATCAAAAAATTTCGTTCTAAATTTTTTTTGACATGACAACGTCTAATAAATCGATGAACGCCAGCTGCACACACGAAAAAGTGTCCCGTTACGCACATTGTTCAGTTACGCTGTGTACCGTTACGCTCATTGTACGCTTGCGCCGCATCTATCTCTCTTCCACTCGATTGGCCTATGCGTCCGAGGAGAAGAAAGACAGCGGGAGAACACAACTTACATCTACACGTGAACTGTTTCGTCGACTGGTTATAAAGTGAAGTGAAAAGTTAATGTGGTTTTCATTTCTTATTACAACAACAATTTCGGCAATAAAGGTTAATTATTCTTGCATTTTAAAAATCTGATTACTAGTATAATTTCAAGTATTTATTCTTTTATTATTAAAAAAAGTAGCATCTGTCGGCGAGTGCAGTAATAATAGTTTATGTTAGATATTTGATTACAGTTTATTTATATGACTACTTGTTCATAATTATATTTAACCGAAAAGTTAATGTGGTTTTCATTGTTTATTACAACAACAATTTCGTCAATAAAGGTTAATTATTCTTGCATTTTAAAAATCTGATTACTCGTAAAATTTCAAGTATTTATTCTTTTATTATTAATAAATATAGTTTAAAAAACTAAAGAAACATGCTTTTAAAGATTATCAAACTAAAAAGTAAAAAATAATTTTAAAATTTAATTTATGACAATAATATATAAGCAATACTAGTATAATTGAGAAAAAAGCTTGAGGCGCTTTGTGCCATATTTTTTGTATATTAAGCGCCCCATGCTTTTTTCTCATTTATACTAGTATTGCTTATATACTATTGTCATAAATTAAATTTTAAAATTATTTTTTACTTTTTAGTTTGATAATCTTTAAAAGCATGTTTCTTTAGTTTTTTAAACTATATTTATTTTTAACTTTTTAGTTTGATATTCTTTAAAAGCATGTTTTTTTAGTTTTTTAAACTATATTTATGTATAATTATCATAGGGAAATGAGTTACCGACACTACCTATTACCATCTGAGATAACTATTTGGAGTTGCAACGTCACAAAGAAATGGTAAAGTCTCTCCGAATCATTTACAGTTAGATGTATGGATATAATCTTAGAATTTACCGGAAAAAAAAAATTTTTTTCTGCGTGGCCTGGAGTAGAACCCACGATCGCTGAATCCGAAAGCTAACGTCACAGAAGTCGCGCGCCTTAGACCGCTCGGCTAACGAGCGTAATAAAATTGGTGGGACATTTTACAATCATGAGACACTCACTCTTAGTCGAAAGAGTTACAGACGGACAGACAATCATTTACAGTTAGATGTATGGATATAATCTTAGAATTTACCGGGAAAAAAAAAAAAAAACAATTTTTTTTTTCGGCGTGGTTAAGCAAGCTGAAAGGCTAGCACAGAGGAAGGAACGATTGAAACTGGTAAAAGTATGTGCTTTGCAAGAAAAGAAAACTTAGTCGAAAAAGAGTTACAGACGGACAGACAAACATACAGGTGAAGCTAATATAAAGCATGTAAAAAAGTAGCATCTGTCGGCGAGTGCAGTAATAATAGGTTATGTTAGATATTTGATTACAGTTTATTTATATGACAACTTGTTCATAATTATATTTAAACGAAAAGGTAATGTGGCTTTCATTGCTTATTACAACAACAATTTCGGCAATAAGTTAATTATTCTTGCATTTTAAAAATCTGATTACTAGTATAATTTCAAGTATTTATTCTTTTATTATTAAAAAAGAAGCAACTGTCGGCGAGTGCAGTAATAATAGGTTATGTTACAATTGACTAAAAAATTATGATGATTCATATAATTGATGATAAGACATTTAACTACAGTTTATTTGTGTGAAAACTTGTTTATAATTATAATAATTATATTTAAACTTTATAGCTAAACGCCAGTTTTTTAAATTAATTACAAGTCATCTACACGTGAACTGTTTCGTCGATTGTTTATAAAGTGAAATGAAAAGTTAATGTGGGTTTCATTGCTTATTACAACAACCATTTCGGCAATAAAGGTTAATTATTCTTGCTTTTTAAAAATATGATTACTAGTATAATTCCAAGTACTTATTCTTTTTTTATTAAAATAAAAATGATTCAATTTTATTCATAAACGTATGCAATCATTTCATCAATGTTGTGTTATGATGTTGTTACGTTAAACTATCGTCCGTAAACCTACTTTACAGACAAACAATTTTTTTTGAGAGTTTATGTGTTCGCAAGTCAAGGTGATCACAACTAAATTATAAATTGGTTCAGTTACATAAATAATACGTAAAATTGTTAATACGAATATCATTTTTTTAATTTAAAATTCTCGCAAAAATTCGTTTTCTAGTTTTCTTTTAAAGAAATGTTAGGTTTTCACTCGTCTAGGTGATCGGTACTGGAGTAATTGGTTTCTTAGGTTAGCAAATTTTAAAATACTCTAACAGCGAAAATTATGTTTATAATTCCGAACAACTGTGGGGCTAAGGCCTGGTTATTAAACTACGTAAGGCGTACGTATTGTTAAACTTTCAAGTGTTTTTTATAGCGTTTCGACAGCCAAATTTAAAGAGAAGTATTCTGAAAACTTTTAAAGACGTAGACGTTATATGCATAGAAGCCCAAGATGTTATTTTATTACATAATAGATTATGTTATTTTACTCTTAACTTCCACACAACTAAAAAAACTGCCAAAAATATTGACTATTCCTTTTGTTTTCGTGATAAATATAAATTAACAAAAAAAATCCCCGGGTAAAAATTTGTTCCCTGTAGATTCATAATTTTAATTCATGGGATTGAAGACTTCTTGTGAATTGCGTTCCTTATAAAGGAATGTGATTTTTCTAACGTTAGATGCGTGCTGCGTCTTGTTGCATTACTTGCGTAGTTTGCAAGCCCATTGCAAGAGCGGACGGCGAACACTGCTCGGGGGTCTGTGAATCGCGCGGCAGGTTTGCAGATGGCGCCGGAAGTTGGCCGCGGTACCCACCTGCCGTCTGCCGGCGAGTGTCGCAACCTTCTGGCTGCCGGCGAAAAGCGTGCGGTCGTCAGCTATGCACGAGTACACACGGGGCTCAAGTTAACGTGCGTATAAATGAATGTCGGCTCACGATATCATCGACATTAAGGCTTTAAGGGCCTCCCTAGCTGGGCTACTGGCCACGTGCTGCAGCTAGTTGCTGGGCGGAGCGAAATATCCCAGCTTCTTGTTGAGAAGGGAGACTGAATGGGGGCGTTTGAGGAGGGGAAAGCTCTTTTGTCACTGTATATGCTGGAGTTCAGTTGCTGCGTTATCTGCGAACAAGGTCTCGAGAAGACGGGGGTTTGCCTACAGCTACACACACCAACAGGACCAAATTCTCGTATCGCCTTGCTTGCTTTTCGACAGTGTTTATTAATTTGAAAAATAAATCTAGACTAGGTATATCCATGAATTACAAACAACTTCAATTAGTGTATCAAAGTGTTTTTTTTAATTCACATACTACATAATTTAAGAAATTAACATTCATTACAAAAAATGATGTTACCAAAATCAACGAATAGCTCCGGGTTTCAAAACGTCGAAGGCTACTTAATTAGGTTATAGATAATTCATAGTGTATAAAATAATGAAAGTGAGTGAATTTTAACTATGATGAGAACTACGGTGATTAATGTGAATCGGACTAGAAATAGACAGATTGATCTAATTCTAATGTTTAACAAAGTCTGCTCATTAATACATATTTTAATAGTTGAACATAATATCCATTATTAGAAATTTGTAATATAACTTTAATGCTAGGTAATGTATATATTGTACATATATTAGAGATAGTGTATGTAATCATAACCTACATGTATATCATAAATTTTGTAACCATGTTGACAAGCCCTATATTCAGAGAGCCACTGCTCATCAACTGAGTCTATTGGCTGCTAAGAAAATAAAATAAAATAAAAAAATAAAAGTTTATTAAATCTCCAAAATTCTCCAACATTTTTTCTTTCGAAATAAATTTTAAGTGATGAATTGTTTTTAACGTACAGACACAAATTTATAAAATCTTTCGGACGGCGACGAAAAATCAAGTCTTACTAATAGATTGTTTTCTAAAACTGGGAACGAGCAGATGAAAAAAAATCAAATATATTTACTAGTATACATAAAAAATATTTCCAATTGATATAAATTAATTACAAACAAATTTTTAACGTACTTTCTGAAGAAAAAGTGCAAGCTAAAATCACTTCCCAATTCTGTCAAGAACAAAATAATGCCGGCAAGAAAATGTGCGCACCGACGACACATTGTCAACTTTGTATTCTAGGTTTAGTTACACAAGATACTTTATGGACACGGCATATTACTATTTACTGGCGCTTATAACATGTTTATCATGCTATTTTTCAGCAAATATATTTTTAAAACGAATTTAATGATGCAAAATATGATTAATATTTGAACATAAACGAACTGGAATCCCGTTCCGAGCTTTTATAGGGGCTGTTTATGTGCGGTATTGATTTTTTAGATGTTGCAAAAGCGAAATACAGGTGGATTCAGACGTCATGCTTATTCAGTCACGTTGAAGTCCACCTGGGTTCACATATGATTGAAGGAGTTCGGGTGGTATGGTAGAACTCAGTGTGCACTCACAGTTGTGCTCAAGGTGTCAGTGAATGTATGGAAGAAAATTATTTTTAGCCTAAGTAAGTTATTTGGTGCGGTATTTAGGTTGTCAAAGAAGGTTAAAAATATGGCTACAGTGATGTTTAATGAAAATTCCTTTAAGTCTGAAAAATAAAAAAAATTCGTTGTCTGTAAAGTCGGTTTACGGACGAAAGTTTAACGTGACGTCAAAACAAAACATTGATGAAATGATTGCATACGTTATGAATAAAATTGAATCATTTTTATTTTAATAATACAAGAATAAATACTTGAAATTATAATAGTAATCAGATTTTTAAAATGCAAGAATAATTAACCTTTATTGCCGAAATTGTTGTTGTAATAAGCAATGAAAACCACATTAACTTTTCACTTCACTTTATAAACAGTCGACGAAACAGTTCACGTGTAGATGACTTGTAATTAATTTGAAAAACTGGCGTTTAGCTATAAGGTTTAAATATAATTATGAACAAGTTTTCAAATAAATAAACTGTAATAAAATATATATCAATTGTATGAATCAGCATAATTTTTTAGTCAATTGTAACATAACCTATTATTACTGCACTCGCCGACAGCGTAACGGAACACAGCGTAACGGAACAATGAGCGTAAAGCGACACAGCGTAACGGAACAATGAGCGTAAAGGGACACAGCGTAACGGAACAATGAGCGTAACGGGACACAACGTAACGTACCAAGGTGCGTAACGGGACACTTTTTCGTGCGTGCAGCCGGCGTTCATCGATTTATTAGACGTTGTCACGTCAAAATATCTTCAGGGACTTCCCTAAATATATCACTGCTATTGTTGGATTTCCTATACAAATTATGAAAACATTTTTGTTTCGTCTCTGTCACTAGCTAGTTTTGTATCATACGAAAAATTGTATGTTTTGTGTATTTATTTACCGCGTTCAGCTCAGTGTCAAAACGTTATTAATACATCGGTCAAAAAATTATAATTTTGTTTAGAATAGAGAATAAGCAAGGTAGAATACAGTGGCTAATTTTGACATATACAACTGGATAAAGTTTACGTTGCTCACAAAAATTCAGATTTTTGAATTAATTTAATTAAGATTATTTTTTAAAAAGGTAAATAGCACTTTATAAGACCATACATACCCTTTCAGGAACATTTCGACGCCAACATTTCAAACATATGTTTCACTTGTGATAAAATGTAATTTAACTACAACAACATGCCTACTGGAAATAATACACGACAATTCATGATTTATGATTTGTTTTTTGACGTGACAACGTCTAATAAATCAATGAAAGCCGGCTGCACGCACGAAAAATTGTCCCGTAACGCACATTGTCCCACTACGATGTGTCCCGTTACGTTCATTGTATGCTTGCGCCGCATCTCTCTTCCACTCGATTGGAACAACCATCGCTTTGACTTTTCAATCATGTTTTCGTCGTTTGAATTATTAATATTATGTAATTTAACGATCGTCCACCGATTTTCAGCACAATCGATACGGTTATTTAAAAGTAAATTGAATTTTGAAATACATTTTTGTACGAACAATGGTGTATTACAGTTACACATAATAATTCAAATTACACCCGGGATCTTTTGCACAATGTTTTAAAAAATATTGTTACACATTATAAATAAGTTTGGTGTATTTGGGATGCGTACATATTTGTTATAAAATCGTATTATAAAAAGGAAATAATATTATTCCCCTACGGTGCTGCTTTCTACGGTGAAGGACGCGAACCGAACGAATCGCGTTATCTATCCGCTTCCGCGGCAACCAGGCACACGTTAATACATATTTTCCTTTGTTTATCGCGAGGGGCGTTATTATTAATGAATTATAAATAAAATTTCTTGCCCGGGGCCACAAATGCATTTCATTTTGAACACTGGAAGACATAAAAACGTAAAATATTCTCAACGAATTTTAATCTCGGCCCCAGCGCACCTCGAGCGTCTGGGTTGGAGATTAAAGCCGAAATTCTTTCTTAAACTTACTAATACTTATTTTATTAACTGCAAGGGAATTTTTATTAAATTCTACGTTTAATTTCACGACGAACAAACTTCGTCGTTAAATGTGTAATTGCGAAAAAGCGTAAAACATTCTCGACGATCTTGAAGTTAAATAGCAAACATGTATAAAAGTTATAGTTAAAATAATCTCTTCGTTAAAGTAATAAACATATTTGAATTAATGAGTGCAAATAAAAGTAAATTTATCAATTAAATTGTAGATTTCATTTCACTCCTTCTTTGTATCCATACAAAATAGTGATAATTGAATCGGTCATTGTAAAAACGCACTTAGTCCACAAATCACAATTGTGGGATATTAATTGAAACTGTTTGAACAAAATGTTCTACTGTTATGATGTTAAAATTTTTTATATATCAATTTCTATCATTAAAAAACATATTAAACTGATGTCATGTCTCAGATTACACTTAGTTTCTAATATATAAAGCCTAAAGTCTTTGGAGTTAGTTCCTTTTAACAGTGAATGCTGAAAATATTATGTAAATGATTGCATATTACAAAAAAAAAACACGGATATTTAAATATAATACGACAGTCATTGATTGTTATTAAATTAAATAATGTTAAACAACCATTTTTGGAAAGTATTACAGTCATTCGTTCTCCACTTCTACAGTTGTTGGCCTTTATAAAATGTCTTCATAAAATGAGAGCGTTTCCGTGTCACCCACGACGTATTTTAAAACTTTCTGGATGTCCTGCAGCTTTAGATGATTAATGGGCACCTTTCCTGCAGGGTATGCTTTTGGAATAATCATGGAGAAATGATTATTAATGCTGGGCTGAGCCAAAAGAAAGGTGTATGTAACAAGTCCACCAATAAAAGGACATGCCTCAACTACTCCTGTCCTTGCTGCTGAATATCTGAACTCCTTGAAAGAGGAAGTAGTAAAATTCACTTTACAATCACGAGTATCTATTCCCACACATTCTATAGCTACACAGTTTTTCTTGAAGAAATGAGGCCACCATGTATTGAAGTCCAAAATGTCTTCAGTCTCCGCCATCTTTACTGTGACGTTTGACTTACTAACAGACTAACATATTCTTTTGGAGTGTAGATTCTATTACATTTCTTAATGTTCTTTTTGATAAACCCAAAATCCCTATCGCGGGGAAGGAATGAATGTCCTCTTACAGGATAACAATGTACAATATTTTGTAACCTTTTATTGTAACATTTTTGTAACATTTTATTTTGCACCAGTCCTAAGCACATGCGGATCATTGAATGATTTTTGTTTTGGTCAACACAGCCATCAGAGTACAAGTTTAGGTCTGTTATATCTTTAGACACACAGTGAGTTATGTAGTCCAATAAAAATGAACATACTTCATTGGTACCTTTCTTGGCCACGTCCTCATAATATACATACAAACACGAATGGTGGTTTTTATATAGTTTACACAAAAGCAGTTTACCCATAACTGACGTAGGTAAAATATTTCTTAGACTGGTATGTGGGGTAAGGGTATATTCTGCATGAAGTCAAAGACTATTCCTGCCACATGGGGATTTTCCTTGCATAGCTGTTCAGTTTGTTTTAAAGACTTGTAAATTTTTTGGCTTCTGCGTTTATGAACAACTAACTACGATTCAGAGGCACGTTTTACAATTTCCGCAAGATGAGGAATCTTCAGTTATGTTGTCAGTTTTTCGCACATGCTGCACACATCGATTTGTGGTCTTCCAAAGCGTTACCGAAAAATTCTCATTATAATATTTTAGGTAATATTTGTAAGACACCTTTGTGTTTTGGTATTTATCTTCGTAAAGGGTGTTCATTTGTTTTACATCTAACTTACCATCATGATACTTCACCTCTATGCCTGAGTAATGAGTATTTTTCACTGGGAATGACTCAATATGTTGCTGGATTTTATTTCTTACTGTGTCTGACATTTTTTTGGGATTGGGATTCAAACCACGCTTATCTGTAGGAGTCTCTCCTTTCAGCAGCAGTGCTGCTAACCTAAATACTCTCTTTTGAGACACAGCATGCAAACTTAAAAAAGCCTTTCTAAATACCATTACTCTTGTATCTCCATTCATGACATGAAACTTTAAACTCCCATTTCTTTGCTTCCTCGTCCCTCCTTCATCATTTACAATCCTTGGTCTCCGACGCTGAATAGGTTTTGACTCTATAAGTCGCTGTAAATGAAGGTCTTGGTGGTTTTTGTTTTCAAGATCCAAGAATGATGAAAGGATAGTGATACGATTTTCTTCTTTTATTTTCTGGAAGCATTGGAGCCTGCAGCTGACAAAACACAAAACATCCCTTCAACTATGTATGCTTTCAGCTACTTTACGTATTCATAAGCATAATCATATAACTCTTAAGTTTGATTTTATATGGCTTATAACCTATAAAATAATCTATTAAGAATTAGTTTTTACCAATATCTGTTAGGTTATTAATAGTAATTATTAGTCGAGTGTTTAACAAAAAAAATTATTTAGAAACCTTTTTTGAATAAATTTGCATGTCACATCAATAAACATACCTGCAATCATCTCCAGTTTTCTTTGCTTCAACAACCTTTTTTTCATGACTGACGTATTCTTCTCCGCTTATACGAGCACTTTTAACTTTATTTCACTTATAATATGTAGTATTAATACTCCTCTTCTTTCCTTTTTCTCCATCATCAAACATTAACATTACAACAATACCAAATATAAACAAAACATCCTTAGACAAAGAAGGTGGAAAACATAACATCTTTTGATGTTCAATAAAACTTGAAATATCAACTAGACAGGCAGAGCCATCTAACAGAGAAAGTGTAACTAATGCGACATATAGCACTGCAAGATTGAAATGTGCTGCAATCTACAAGCCTGTTTCAATAAAAGGAACTAACTCCACAAATCAATAATCAGAATTAAAAGGAACTAAGTCCATGGACTTAGTTCTTTTTAACAGAGCCCGCAATAACGCATATGCCCGTTTTATATGTATAGAAAGTAGGAACTAAGTTCCTTTCAACATCAATCAATCCGGCGAACCCAATAATATTATTTACCATTAAAAAACATTTTTGGTAAAATATGGACTTAGTGCGTTTTTACAATGACCGATTCAATTCAATAAAAATGAATCAATTTTATTCATAAAACTATGCAATCATTTCATCAATGTTTTGTTATGACGTCACGTTAAACTATCGTCCGTAAACCAACTTACAGACAATCAATTTTTTTATACTGTTAATAACAAAAAAAAACACGCGTGCAAATTTCAATAGACGTGGAACTAAGGAATGCTCCATAATATTTTTAATGTGTGTATGACACTAAAGAAATTGAAATAAATAAAATATTTAATTTTTACACAATATATATTTTATATGTTCAAACATCGTGAAATATGCTTTCATGTCAATTAAGCCACCTTAGTTATCAAAGAGGAAGGGCACATGTGCATTCAGTTTTAACCACAGGCCCTCCCGTTCACAGGAAGACGAACGGCATTCATAACATTACATTTAAATCATTCATTACATGAAGTGATGTAATACAAATCACAAGACAGTTTCTTAAAACTACACACACGATTATCAAAACATTATCGAATGAAAATATTATAGTATATTATGTTAACTTAAAAATCTTCAATATTCGCCAAGTTAAATGTTTGCGGGAACAGCAAAAAGGTACGATTTTGATTAATTTAATTAACATTTTGCAAAAATGTTGTAAAACCTAAAATGAGGAAAGTAACCAAATTCGCTCTTGGATTTTGCATTGAAATATGATACCTCGGTTAGCAATTAATTTAGAGTTTGCTTCGCTTGATATCAACACGGAAGATAAGTCATCTAGAGGTATTAACTGTAGCCAATTGAAAATGCATTTGAAGAGGGGCTCAAAGTATCGGAACAAGTTGTTGATTTTCCTGATGATCCACCGGCATTTCGTTAACAGTCTCGTCGTCGTACTGAGATATCCTAGCTGCTGATCTTCCATGTAGCTGACCCTCGGCATCGGGGCGTCGAGATCGGCACAAATGTCTAGGTCACCCAGAATACCTGCATTTTGTTTTAACTCACAAATATTTAGCTTTATTTACAATGTCACGAGTGTAACATCATTTATTTAATACCGCACCGGCTTGCAGTTCCAGAAACAGACGAGAAACTTGATCACAAAAGCGTTTAACTTATACAGGCCCTTTAATAGGAAATAAGGTACCATACAGCAAATATAGAAGAATTATTATAAGTAGATGAATTATTAAAAAAAAAGTTGAACGCAAAATAATGCATTTAATTTTGGTTTTAGAATAAATCAATTTTAGTTAATAAAATTTCCAAATTTTTATTGCATACTTTGCTGTTAAACTAATATATTTCCTGCCTTTTATTACTTAATCGAGTTGTATGAATAAGTCTCTGAAAGTGTACGTAATCTTTATTGAAAATTACGATTGTTTACACGCCTAATTATAAAATGGTTAATAATGTTGGTAATAAATGACATATGCTCCATAATTAAATATTGTTAAAAATTAGTTTGTAACATTGTAACGGGCGGCATGGGCGCCCGTGCACACGGCTTTCCCTCCCTCTCTTTCCCCCCAATTTACTTTTGCTTGAAAACCCTCCCCTCCCGCTCCCCTCTTTTCGTTTCTTCGGTCGGCGGTTGACGACGCTAGCACCATCTGGGTAGTTTTTATAAGGGCTTGTTCCCCCTTTCTCTTCCTGTTTCGACGCTTGGACTCCGACCGATCAACACACTTTTGCTCTCGCTGATAAGGTACGGTTGATATTGACTTTGAGTGATTTCTGATGGGGCGCGGTGGCCGCCCCCGTTTTTTTAACGTAAATGTTTTAAATTTTCCTTACTAGTATTTTTTTTTTAAATCATTGTCTCGGCTGCCACCTTCTAAATTCTGTTTTGAGTAATTCTTAGAGTTTTTCCTCCTTTAGTCAACCGTGACTCGCGAGATGTATTTGTGGTTCACGCACTGCGAGACAATTTTCGTGAGGGCTCTATAATTTACCCGCTAGGATAGGAATGTTAGTCCCAGCGTTGCCAGCGAAGCTTATCACTTTTTATTCTTTGTGTAATTAATGTGCGCACATTCTCTGTTTGTTCTTTACCAAGTCTTTCCTTTTTTTTATAACTATTTAGAGTGCAAATTTATGATGTACGGCGTGTTAACCACTTTTGTATGTTTGTGCCTTGAGGATCATTTAAGAGGGCTCGCTTTGTGTAATATGGGGCTTTCTGCCGCGTGTGTCCAATGAGAATGAACGTGATTCTCAAATTCGTAACCCTCAATATTTAGTGTGAATTTCTAATCTGCATTGATAAAGGAACATATTTAATGACGAGGGACAGTAACGTGTTAATAAAATAAAAATAACTTTACAAATACTTGAGATCATGATGGAGTATGCTCTTGTTAATAACTTGCTCTTGGAAAGCATGTTAATGTGAAATTCCCATGTTTGAACATATGTAATGAACTTTGGCAGTTGTTCATCGCCCTGGATAAACTATTTAATAAATTGTTCTGGTAACAGTCGTTTTTGAAAACCCCTCGTTTACTTGTTATAGCACTGTTGTTTATCCCTTTTGTTACGGCAATCAGATTAATCATTCTGAGAGCACCCCTCCCAGAAGGAGCCTATAATATTATAGAAACACTGTTAAAACACGCGTGGGTGCAACATCATTTTTATGAAAATACAAAAGGAAAAAAAAACTTGATGCGAAACCATGGCTGGGGTACCAAATATTTTATTAAAAACACAGAAAATATTAAATTGTCTTTTTCATGTTCATATTAGGTACAAATGTATGCGCACGCAATGCTATGGAAACACATTCATGCTGTTAGTTTCTGCGCATGTCAGCCGTGTTCCTTCCTTCCTTTGGCATCATGCGTGCGGAGGGAAGCGAAGAATGCCGCATAACGGTAGAGATTCCCCCAACAAGCACGTGGTGCTGTGGAGAGGCATACTGAAAGCAATCAGTGAGAATTTATTCCAGTCACAAGGGTATCGTTTCCTCCTCACACACAACCAGCGTTTCCCCCCCCCCCTCCCCCCCGTGCCCTGAGCGGAGGGCTCCGGGCTGGCTTCGCCGAGCTGCAGTACAAGACGGGTGGAAAACTACCCATATTGTCAGAATTGTCAGAAACAACGGAAAATAAATCTGGAAATTTAAAGCGATGACTATAGGTTTTAGTAATACATCAATTTCTTCAGAAAAAAAATTACCATTCTGCATATAGATTTACATTCTTTCTTTCATTCTACCAAACAGTACAAAATTGACCCAAATTTGGACATTATGATTTTTTATTTTATGTTATAATAAATAAAATTAAAAATTTAAAACTATAAGCACAATTGTTGTAGTTTATTTTCGTGGGAGAAACATTTTCATATTCGTAGTGTTGATAAATGATGTGTTATCATTATTTTCCAAACAATATAGTGTTCGATAACTTTTGATGCTACTAGGGAGACCCCTTAAGAAACGATGAATTGAGAATGGAGCATTGACGGACTACGTAGGCGTAAAAATTGGAGTGACGTAGCACCCCGAAAAAAATGGCGGACAGCGACCGACACTAGTACACTAGTACACGACGTGATAACTAAGATGGTGTCCACTAGCAAATCTATCCAAGATGGTATACATCGAAATTAATACACACTAGTGAGTGATGTAAGACCATAAGACCTAATATGGCTGCTCAAAGTCATGCCTGTGAATACAACAGAAGTAGAATAATAGAGCAGGATAATATGAAACATTCAAATGGAAAGATGAGCATGAGAAAATCAAAAAATCTGGCATAATACAAGATGGCGAAGACGTCTAGGTCATCCAAATGGCAAATATCTAAGACAGCGCAATTAACCTCGACGGTTCAAGATCAAACTGGACCCTCCTTAAATAAGATTTCCAAAGTTCAACAATAGCCAGTAAAATATCACTGTGGTTTATAAATTACATAATCCAAGATGTAATCTACAGATCATCTCTCTTGTACTTTACAGGTGATTTATGTAAAATTTCTGCTTTTTACCTGTAAACCTTTTCTATCACCTCATTCACACGTCGGGTTGGACGAAGGTGACTTATTTTAGATTTATGATGGCAAAGTTTACTCTCTTTAAGGGCCGGATTATAATTTTTTAAACTAATATTACATTTATACATAAATATTTTTTGTCTCACATTTTGTGTGCAATGACCGATAAATACAAGGTCAGACATAAGTCACCAATTTGCGAAAGCAGTGATTAATTAGAACAAATGGTATCATAACGATGCTAACGTTACGGGATATGTCACACATGTCACCACACAATAACAGTCGCTCTAACCAATTTTGCCGAACAAGTGACAATATTTGTATGGAGACGTGACTCACTCTGTACAATATGTGGTACGTGATGAAGAAACATAAGAAAAGATTTACTATGAAACAAGTAGAGAAACAGGCCCGGAAAGGATTGCACAACTAAATAATTTAAGTTTTATTTATTAATGAATGATCACACTATTTCCTGAATTAAAACACTCTAAATTCCACATAACACCTTCGTAAGTCCACATTTTACTGTCCCCACTGGAGCGTCTTGCCGCGCAGCACCACAACAACTCACTGCCTCGCACTACTCGCTCGTTCGCCGCACACACAACACAGTCCCCGATCCTCTGATCCGCGTGACCCGATACAGCCCGTCGCTCGCCAAGGGGTCCTCACCCTCATCGCTACCCAGGTCGGTGTCCGTCTCTTGTCAAGTCTACAGGTGAAGTGACGCCCTGTGTCGCGTCGTCAGAATTCTCGACTCAACACAACCGAAGCTGCGAGAACAATGGCGTCCTAGTAATGCCACTTCAAGCGGAGGGGCTCTGGGGGTCTGCAAAACACTCCAGACGAGACAGAGAGAGAAGGGGGAGGGGGAAGACTGGCGCTCCCTGAATCGCGCCCCTCCCGCAGGCTGGCCCGCCGGCTGGTTGGCCAGCCTCATCGCTAGCCGCCTCGTAACAATATATAGATTTCAAATGTAAATAATGTAAATGTAAATAGTGTGTGACCGAGTCTTTCAGTACTTGGACGTATAAACATATAACATCGGTAACGAGCAAATTCGTGTTTTTTCATGTTGCAAATGAATGTGTTACTTGCCCTTCGACGTTTCTCGCGAATTTTTTTTGACGTGACAACGTCTAATAAATCGATGAACGCTGGCTGCACGCACGAAAAATTGTCCCACTACGGATGTCCCACTACGGATGTGTTTGCGCATGCGTGGCATCTCTCTGGTATGTTCCGGACGGTTCAGAGAACTCGGCCGGCACGTGGCGGCGTTCGAGGTTATTGTTGTGCACCGCGCCACGGGAGTATATTCGCAAGGAAATGGCGTTATTACAAGTACGTATTATTTTAATTACTAGTGTAAATCAGTATATTTAAACAGTGTTGTTTGAGTATTGTTTTAGCTGTGTAACTAAATATTTATTGGTGGTATGATACTTTTCACGCTTTAGTTTGACATTGGTAATTATTTATCATGAGTTTTTATTTGATCAACTAAATCACACACCGTATTATAGTTATGAGCCCACGAGCGTGTAAATATTTCGAGTAAAACAGAGAATATGCTAGTTAAAAGAAATTCATCGTGCGTGGAATATTATTTATTTATAACATCTGAAACCACCTCTTCTTCCTGAACCATCCTTCTTTCTCCCGTATTTAACCTGCCTGAAATTAATGCATGAAATTTGGCATCCCGCATGAAAGTGCCCAGGGTTTTCCCTGTGTCTATGCAGGTTTTACCTGGGCCCAACTCATATAGTAGTTTAGTCTACAGTTAAGAGTGAGGGGAGTTAATCATGGCGCCAATTGCTGCCATGGCTGGCCAATCCCCTCCTAGCACACGATGCATGAGACCCTCTCCCTGCATGGCTCATCCCAGCATGACTAGGCGTATAGGCTTCGGCCTGAGACGCACTTAGGTCCCTCCCTAACCCGGACTCCTCCCAAATACACTTAGTTTTAGTTAGGTTAGGAAAAAGAAAAAAAAAATAATTGTTTCAATATGGCCTCGTGGCTGTGCGGTTAGCAACGCTGACTACCAATCGATAGGTTGACAGATCATATCCCAGCGGCATTTTTTTTTTTTTGTATTTGTAAAAATAAATACGGCGCGCACGACACTTCAAAAGTAATAAATATATTTGAATTAATGTATGAAAATAAAAGTAAATTTATTAATTAAATTGTAGATTTCATTTCACTCCTTCTTTGTATCCATACAAAATAGTGATAATTCAATAAAAAATGATTCAATTTTATTCTTAAAAGTATGCAGAGGTAGATTTTATGATACAAAAGATAGAAAAATTAAAAAAAAAAAATCCTCAAAGAATATAATATTTTTAATGCCTAAATGGTTTGGTTGCAAAAACCCATTACGGCTCAGTCTCAGGCCGAATATATTTCATTTTCTTCTGTATCAATCATTTCATCAATGTTTTGTTATGACGTTGTTACGTTAAACTATCGTCCGTAAACCGACTTTAAAGACAACCAATTTTTTTTCTAACCCGGCCTTAGAAAAACCACATGGCAATGCGTCGCGCTGTTCAATGCCGAGCGTGATGAATATTTGCTTTTCGAGTACGTACTTTCTCCACTCGCAGCTAGAATTCGCTGCCTGAATCGTTAAATTTGATTGCCATCATCACGCGCTGATAGCAGCATGAAACAGAAACAAAATTTCAACTATGTATTAGAAACGGCTCTGACGAAAGCGAAACAGACTTAACAAAAATACGTTGATATTAATTTCGACAAGGAATTTTATTAAAATTAACTGAAC
Source organism: Bacillus rossius redtenbacheri (assembly GCF_032445375.1). Taxonomy (NCBI): domain Eukaryota; kingdom Metazoa; phylum Arthropoda; class Insecta; order Phasmatodea; family Bacillidae; genus Bacillus; species Bacillus rossius. The sequence goes on from NC_086336.1 coordinate 18,983,810, forward strand.
AGTTAATACTGCAAAGTTTCCGCACATGTTAATGGCTATACATTATAACAACGTATTAAAGAATATTTGTACTATTATAAAGTTTTATTTTTAATACCTATGCAAATTCATAAAGATTGATTTCCTAATAAACGTAATTTATTTTATTTTTAAGTAAAAATAAAGCATATAGGCCTACCTGGTATTAAATAATCAATCCAATGGACGGAGCTATGTATTTGATAATATTATAGCAATAAGGTAAACAAAGCAAATGGTTTCTATATATTTGCTTAAAGCACAATTTGTTTAATCCAGTCATCCGTTATTAAAAAGTTTTTCCAGGGCCAAGGTTAGAACCATACCAAATATTACCCCTTGAGCTTATCAACCGCGCGTTCTGCCTCTGACCATCGGGACTATTGGGAGTTGGGGAGGAGACCATGTATTATCAGCAATGTAACGCCAGTTTTATTACGTATTAAAACCTGGGTTTACTTTTTACTATGACTATTTTAGTTTACCAAATATATTCCAGGGTAGTTTCACTGTCATAAAGTTTCATTTGGGACACCAATACTTTTGGTAAGCATCATAATCTTCACGAAAGTGACTACATAGGTTGTATTCTGCTACACGTGGGTCCGCCATCTTTGTATCAAATTTCAGTTCATCTACTTCCGTTCCATTTACTACATCACTCCTACTACAGAGAGCTAAAATGTTTAGACATCAAAAATAATATGTTTTAAACTTACGTGTGAGCATGTTGTGCTTTCTGAACAGTATGCAACTTATTCTACATACACTCGAAAAAAGATGGTTAATACCTGGTAACATTTGTGCGAAAGTTCTGTTCTAGATCATGGACTGCTTTTAGCATCCAGCCAACTCGTCTCCTCCAGCAGAAAGGCTAAAGTTCTTCTTGCAGACTCGCTCCAATGGCGTGGCAAGGCGCGTGACCTGCCCGGCTCCCAGATACCAAATCAATGAAACTGGCAGGAGAAAGTTGTGCAGCGCGGTGTCTGGCGTGCAGTCCAGCCGCCGAAGCACAGGCAGCAAGCAGGTATTCCACCAGAAGTGGGACTCTGATGCCACCAACACGCTGTTTCCCAGTCGTGAGCGTATCAGTGGCGCATAAAACCATTTTTTTTTCGAGGGGGGAGGGAGAGGGTAAAAAAATTGGAAAAAAAAATTCAAACTTTTAGCACGCGTATTAAAAATCTTACATTACTTTTGACACTAACACACTGGCACATGGGCCAAAAGTAGAAGCCGTAGGCTTCGTGGCTTCTTACACAGTAACACTGTTTTCACTGATATTTTGCAAATATTTTTATAACTTATCTCGGGGAGGGGTAATAGCCCCTATCCCACCCCCTTCGTCCGTCACTTAGGTTTTTTTTTATTATTTTAATAATATTAGTATTAAATGTGTCTAATGACACGTGCAATATTACGCAGAAGTGTGGAAAAGCGAAGTCTGGCGCAGGCTTCAGGCTGGGGTGCATCTTATGTTGCGTCGTCACGGCGGCCAAAAATTCTACAAAATTCCTCAAAATGATAAAAAAAATTCCCTTTTTCGAGGGAAAATTTCCCATTTTTCCCTCAAAAAATCCGGAGGCTTAATTATCCTCGCAGAAGTTTAAATTCCTTAAAATGGCAAAAAATCGAGCCTCTTGGATCATGACTTACCCTGACCATTAACTTCAAAATTTTTAAATTTAGACCAAAATATTTCGAACAAATTCAAAAATATATAAAGAATAATTAAATCTACTGTTTAATTACTTAACTGATTACGGTCCTCGGTTCTATTCCCAGTGCATGCGATAATTGTAAAAAAACAATCAACATCCGTCCTTCACATTACTCACCAGGCACCTGACCCTTAACACTGTGACCAAGAAATATATTATTTCCACCATTACGACATTATGACAGCCATAGTGGACAGGCCGTTTTCGTCTGCTAGATTGAACTACTGCCATATTGGTTTATTTTTATAGCCAGATCGTCAAATATTGTCGCGACTGCCATCTTGAGATAATATAATTAATTATAAAGCCTATAAATTCTGAAATAAATCTAAAAATCATTAAAAAAAATCCCTTTCGGTACAGCCTAACAGGCGTAGATAGATGTCAAATTACACATTTCTTCTGGAAATATTTTGGAAACTTATATAAACTTCTGGAAAATTTAAAAAACGTAATGTACATAACATATTTACATTCTCCAATAATACAAAATGATTGATTAAACATTTTCTCATTTTACTTGCAGCGAAAATATTAAGAATGTTTTCAACTCAATACATACAGCATTGAATAGCTTAGAACGCATTTCATATTATGCCAAATAAGATTTTAAGTTTGTTTTTTTGACATTCTAACACTATTTTTCATCCCTTGCACTAATAACGTGGTCGTATAAAAATTTACTTTGCACCAGGTTTAAGACAATATTATGATCGTTCAAAATAAATTCGAACTTATTTGATACTAAGGAAAATTTGAATTTTTTTCAATCACTGTTTTTACAGTAACAATTCGTTTCATCAAAAAATGTTTCAACCAAGGTTTTAGATGAAGTTTAGGATTCATACAATAAATTATAACGTATTCGATAGTAGGTATATCTGTTAAAAGAAATAATTTTTTTCTTCTTACAAACCTCGTTAATTTAACCCCTTGAAGTAACTTTTAGTAGCATAAAAATTATTCAACGAAAGTTTTAGTCAATATTAAGAGAGTTTATAAACAAAAATTAGAATGGATTCGATAGTGTACATGGTAGGGAAGAGTAATTAATTTTTTTTATTTTACCCAGGTTTTTTCAACGCTTTGTAATAAAGGATGGTTTAAATTATTAAAAATTGTTTCAGACAAATTGTTAGATAAAAATTATAAGATTTACAAACAATTTGAACGGATTTTATTTTGTACCTACTAAAGGAGTTATGATTTTCTTTTTGTATTTTAACACCTCTTTATGCGCCCTTTTAAATTGTTGGTTATATAACATATTGTTACGATTTACTGGGTTCGTAAAGGATAGCCCGATTAAAGATTTTATTACACACACAGTTTTATTTATTGCCACTATTTACATTACTAGCAAATAATCTAAATATGCCAATTAATCAATTGTACTTAAAAATGTTGCTTCCTCAGTCACTCGTTTTTACACACCGCACGCCTCACTGGGCCGCACCTCTGGCACAACTCTCGCCGCAGCACCCCTCGTGGTCCTCCGTCGCAGGACTCCGTCGCCGCACTCCGCCGCCGTCATCGCACTTCCCCTTCGCCGAGATCCCACTCGACGCCTCGCTCGGAACTTCGCTCGGAACTCCGCCGCGCCCGCGACACTATCGCCCGGAACTGAACTCTTCGCCCTGGAACCTTCGTCCAGAGACTTCGCCGCTCTATCGCCCGGAAACTCCACCGCGGGAAAACTCCCGACTTCACTGAACTGAACCCTGAGGCCGGCGTCCTCGTTTTATATATCACAGACGCCATTTCTAGAACCCACGAGCGCGGCTGGGGTCTGTCGCGTCATTCCGCGCCGACCCGACGGCAGAAATTTCTCGAAACACGTGTCGGCGGCTCGCGACTCCGCAGCTGTCAGGTTTCGGATGTCATACTATCAGCGCCGCGCGGAGAGCGGAGAGGAGGGGGGAAAACGGCGACCCAGGTGCGCGCAGCATGTCTCATGTTGCAGTGGCCACCTGTCAGCCAGCTAGCGCTGCACCTGCGCGCCGCAGTTCTGCTGACGTTCGTAACAATATTGTTTCAGAAAAAAAAATTAGATAATATTTGTAGGGTTTACTAACAATTTGATCTGATTTAATAGTGTGTCTATCAGGAAGTTATTAATTTTTTTCCAACCCCAGTTTAGTTAACCCCTTTCAGTAATGGTAGATCATATAAAAAATATTTCCGACTAAAGTTTTAGATAATTTTTGGTTTTATAACAAATTAGAACGAATTTAATAGTGAACATAGTACGAAAATTCTGAATTTTTAAAAATATTACCCCTCTTTTTCAACCCCCTACAGCAATAGCTCATCTTAACAAAAATTGTTTCAGAAAAAAGTTTAAGATGCAATATATAAGTTTTAAAAATAATCTGAACTGATTTCATGGTGTACTTACAAGGGTAGTTATTAATTTATTTTTCTATTTTAACCCCTCTTCATCGGCCCATTGCAGCAAAGGTTGGTTGTATAAAAACTTTTTTCAGACAGCAGTTTTAGAAAAAAAAATACTAACAATTTTAACGGATACGATGATGTTCCTACGAAGGGAGTTATGAATTATTTTTGTCCTCCAACCCTTGTTTTCTCCACCCATTTCATTAATGGATCGTAGTATAAAAATTTATTTCAGACAAAAAATGTATATAATAATTTATGGTTTTATTATAAATTGAAACGGGTGATACGGAAATTATGTTTTTTTTTTTAAAAATTATAACCCCTGTATTTTCAATCATTTGCAGTAATAGTTCGACTTAACCAAATATGTTTCAGACAAAGGTTTTAGATAAAACTTATAACATTTACAAACAATTTTGAAGGATTCGATGGTGTGCCTACGAAGGGAGTTATTATTTTTGTCCTCCAAACCTTGTTTTTTTTCCCACCCCTTGCTGTTATGGTTTTTCGTATTAAAAAAAAATATATTTAGACACTTTTTGGTATAACTCCTACGAGTTATAAAACGTTCAAACAAATGTAATATTTGTCCTATAGGATTTAAAACGATTTTTTTCCTTAAATAAAAAACCTTCCCCCCATTTCTACCCCTTTGTTCGGATATAGCCCATTAACTAAATCGACCTAGTTTTTCTGTTGCTGTATTTTATGTACCAATTTGAATATACCTGTATATGTACAGTAGAACCTTGATTAACCAGAGTAATTTGGGGGGGGGGGGGGGGGGGAAGCACGGATAAGCGAAAATAACGGATAATCCAATTCAAATGTATTTAGGTTATACAATGCAGCATAATTTCGTAATGTATACAAAACAAATATACAAGTATTACTGACACAATTTTTTTTCAAAAATATGTATGAAGTCGCAATGACCTAAAAGACACACAGTTTCAATGAAAAAAGATTAATGATATTTACAATTTGATATGCATAGGTAAGTGCAATTTAGAGGAAGGTCAGGAAGCGATTCTAGGAAGGAAGTGCAGTTGTTCCGTACTCGTAATGCAGCTTAACCCAGACCAGTTTTTCTTCTCATGGGCAGTTCTAGTTCGTTTCTTTGTTCGTTCGTTTCTAATTAAAAAAATATATTTTGTTTCACTCATTTCTTGTCTCTTCCCTGATGAATTACACTTCGCGGGCTTGGTTTTCTCTCCAAAAAATTAATATGTTAAATTTATAATCGAGAACCAGGTTAACTGAATGCCCGGTTAATCGGGTCACTATACACACACACACACACACACACACACCTACACACACTCACACGCACGATGGTTTTGGGATTTATGAAACATGAAAAGAAAAATTATACAAATAATTTTCCAGAATATTCCAGGGTTAAAATATTGCAGCATTGTTGTACAATGGCTCAACTGCATTTGTCTCCAATGGCTCAATCTGGCTGCAATGGCTCCAATTGCTCCAACTGCATTCGGCTTCAACTGTTAGCTTGACAAACAGTTTTCACTCCTAAAAGGAGTTAACAAAAAGTTTGACCACTTAATTCCCACAAGGAAACCACAGAAGTTAGTTTACGAGGGTTTTATTACAGCAACTAAGAAACAAAATCAAGCAGTAACTTTTGCATCTCGTCATGGTGTGTGGTAAAACATAAGTAAAAACGACTGAGTCCTGCATAATAACAATACATAAAAACTGAAAATTATAACTCAAAAAGGCAGTGACGTAGCCAGGATTTCAATTTGGGGGGGGGGGGGGGGGGGGGTTGTCAGCATTTACTCATCCCCAACATGCATCCACCCCACTTTGTGAGGGGGGGGGGGAGGTGCTCCCCCGGGAAAATTTTGATATTTAGGTGCTAAATGGTGCTATTTAAGGCCATTTTCGGTAGTTTTGCAGAGGTTTTAAAATGTTATTTTATAAGCAAAATAATATTGACATGACAGAATCTACATGATTTTGAAACTAATATAATTTCAACCTAAATCCATATACCTATCTTACAGTCTTAATACACTACATTGTATAGGAATTACACCATCAATTTCCATTTTTTGTTCGTTGTCTGCACATTTACTGAAGTACAAATTGAAGTCGCCTAGGTTTTTTCGTTAGTTCTTTCAAAATTTCATCCGCAGATATTTGTACACTGCGGTGAATTGAAAGCATTGCCAGTCCATTCAATCTGCCCTGAAATGAGAAATCAGAAAAGTGATTACTTTGTAAAAGTTACATATGAAAATCAAACTATAAACACAGTATATTTGCATAGTTATTCTTTACTTGAGTTGAGAGTTCAGATATTTGGGTGTCTCTTAACATCTGATTTTTTAAGGTGATGAAGATGACATGAACTGATGAGGTCGATATGAAGCAAAGATGGAATGCTGGGGTTGGGGGAAATCAAGGTTATTAGAGAGAGGTTGCCTCGATCGCTTGCGCATCGTTCTGCGCATCGCGTCACTTGCAGCCCCGGCTCGGCTTGCCAGCCCGTCCGCTCCTATCAGTTACTTAGATTACAAGCACATCTGCTCGTAATAACGTGTCAAACTACAGCGTAATGCAGGGGGAGTTATTGTTGTGAGGAGTTTAATTGAGAGTGCGTGTGTTATAAAATGTTGGTGTTGCTTATATCATAAGTGCACGGGTGCTTCGTTAATTATAACTAGCAGGCAAAACGTTCAGAACACGAATTTAAAGTGAATTTGTTTTATTAGGCTAAACGCTGTTAACAAGTTGTATTTAAACATAAAATGCCAGGTACGCGGTGTACAGTGGCTGTGTGTACAAATAGTTTGTAAAAACAAAATCTTTACCTGAAACAAATCATATAAAATATCATCGATTCCCATGTGATGATCATCTGTTGAAAGTGTGGGTTCAGAAATGCCGACGTGATGGTGAGTGGAATCCAAAAACAACTTACATATGTTCAGATCACTTTACAGATGATGATTACGAGCGCGACTTGAAAGCTGAGTTGTTAAATGCATGCGCTAAAAGACGTCGTAAACAAAATGCTCTACCTTCATTAAAACTTGGAATTACAACACCTGTAGAAACATTGGAAAGTCGTGTGCGCCGAGAAGACCGAGTTAAATGCAGGGAAAACAAAAAAAAAAAATGTTTTGTAAATTAATCGTAGATTCAAATGAAAATGTAAGTGAGGAATAAACCTGTTCTTGTAGTCAGTTAAAGCATTCAAAGTCTTGTTCTAACAATGACTCGGTTGAAATGCTTAGGAAGTAAATCCAAATTCTTAAAGAAAATTTGTTTCTTGCCGAAAGAAAGTCAGTTTTAAATTTGGAAGTCATGAAAAAACTCAAAAAAGAAAACGTAAATCATAAAAACAAACAAAAAAACGTTCTTCGTTAGAGTTCCGCATGCGGAATATTCTTTCAAGTGTTTTTTTTTTTTTTTTTTTCAAAAAATTAAAGTGACATTACTTTCGTTGAAAAAAATAGTAAACTGGACCAATGAGGAAATATCTCTCGCTTTCACTTTGCGTTATTTCAGTAAGCGATGTTATTTATTTTTAAAACAGAAACTTAACTTCCCATTACCTGGACTTTCAACTCTTCAACGATGGGCATCTTCATTTGACATGAGAAAAGGTATCCTAGTAAACATGTTTGAATTTTTGAATGTAGCACGTTCTTCGTTGCTAGACTTCGAACGCATTGTTGTTCTTTCATTTGACGAAGTAAAAGTGAAGAAAACGCTCCAGTATGATGCAAAACAGGATGAAACGATTACACGAAAAACTGCTCTATTCATGTTAGAAATTTATTTTTAAATCTAACTTCAGTTTATTTATATTGTAAACATTCCCAAAACGTTTTAATGAGCTATGGCTACTTTTATTAAACACTAAGAAATTGATATGCAATTATTTTAAACATTATAATCTTGCTGAGAAATAAATACAAATAAACCATTTTGTTTACTAGTTACATGTTAGTTATATTAATTTTTAAAAATTCATGGATTCATCATTGATATTTTGAAAAGTTTTACTGTCACTTAAAAATATGTTGGAATAATAATTCATCCTAGTTTTCAGTCACAGCATGTTGTCATTTGAAAAGCATATCAAAGCATAAATGAAATACTATAAGTATTGCGTATCAGACATGTTAAACGAGCCGAGCTGATAAGAGAGCGCCGTCAGTCAGCGGGTGCAGTATTACGGCTGGGAACGGCGGGGCTGCAGATGACGTCAGAGCGGAGTGTCGGTCTGTCTACATTGTTCTTATGGGATCGAGACAACCTCTCTCTACTAACCTTGGGGGGAAATGGGAAATTCCCAAGAAAACCCACTGCCCTGTATTAATGTCCTTCTCCTATATATTATTGACTTGAATGGCAGAACGATTTAAAAATTACACACACAAAAGTTTTTTTAACTGAATTGTTTGAGTTTCACAGTAATGTTTACTACACCATGTTATAAAAAACACAGTTAAAATACAACTCTTACCTGAGATACTGTGTTTCGGAGATAGGTCTTGATCCTTTTAAGGGAAGAGAAGGACCTCTCCACAGAAGCTGTTTATATAGGCAGTGTGGCTAATATCTGAAGTAGGCGAAACACATTCGGAAACATGTCACGATTGCACTGTACTAATGCAGCCATGGCATTCTGAGGCTTCTTCTCGATATGTTGCCACTTTCTATACCAGAGTCTTATTTCTGCCATGATGGTGGAATTTGGGGCATTCAAATCCCAGTGATAAAAACTAAGAAGTTTCTCAATATCTTCCTCAGAGTCAGCTTGTAAAGAGTATATATCTGCAGCACCAGGAATAATTGCATGGAATCCTTTCAGCAGAGATGAATGACAAATAATTCTACTGTTTAATTCTGTTAAGAATGTGTCCAAGAAAGGAATAAACACAGCGATTCTGAAATAATTTTCTGGGGATGCAGAATACTCTTGGGGATTTGGTCTGTGGTTTTGCCTGCCTGTGGTTCTCGGTAGATTCAACAACACTCCATTTTTATCTGCGATGGTTTTAGCTTCTTCGAAAATGAAATGGAAATGATTTTCTGCATCATTCCTCAAAACTTGGATTTCTTGAAGAGTCAGCTGAGCCATATCTACTGCTTCTTTCAGGTCAATATTCTTTGTCTGTAAATACTTACTGAATGGCAAACCAATGCTGAATACTTTTTTCAGTATCATCAGAGATATCAAAAAATTGGACTGTTGAATGGCACTTTTAAGAATTGCTGCTTGCTGTGATGTGTCGGACGAGCCTTGCAAGTGAGTAATTTGTTCAAGTGATTCTACTACTTGTTCCAGGAGCTCACAGAAATCACTTACAGCATGATAACGTTCAATCCAACGTGTTGCACAATTTCTCTTAAGTGTTCGAGCATGATGGTCAGAATCCATTTCTTGTATGGCATTAGTGAGAACAGCTTTCCTCTTTGGATGAATAAAAAAGTCATGTGTCTTTCCAATAATTCCGATACAATTTCGAATATCCTGGACTTCGCAACATTTAGAAATTACAAGATTGAAGGAGTGAGCTGCACAATGAATATAAATAGCTGTAGGGTGATTGGTCTTCACGTGTGCTTGAACTCCATTAAACCGTTCTGACATTGCAGCTGCTCCATCATATCCCTGTCCTCGAAGATATTGTAAATGAATTCCAAATGATGTGAGACTTGATAAAATCAGTTCTGAAATTCCTTTACCTGTGAAATCTGATGTACTGACAAATTGCAGGAAGTACTCTTTCAACATCATTTCTTTTAGGTCTACATATCTAACACAGAGGGACACTTGCTCCACACCAGAAATATCAGCTGTCTCATCAGCCAATACAGCAAAGCATTTTGCTTCATTGGCCAAGTTAACTATCTTTGCAAGAAGCACAGAATTACACGAATCAATTATCTCGTTCTGAATTGTTGGACTGATGTATTTGTTGTTTTCTCCAGGATTGCTAAGAACACTTCTTAAGCTGTCGTCTCCTTGGGCTCTAAATCGAAGAAGTGCACGAAAATTGCCCTCATTACTTTCAGGTTCTTCTCCAAGAACGATTTTCCCCGAATCTCTGTGACCACGGAGAGCTATTTCTTGTCTCCTGCAGAATGTGACTGCTTCAATTATCGGGACAATAACTTTCCTGTTTGCCTCAATCTGCTTAGCACGCTGTTTGTCAATTTGGTTTTGTACAGAAAATTATGTAGGACTGGTTGAAACAGCCAGAAAGTGCTCCGCATCAGCAACACAGCCAATGTGATACTGGAGAGATTAATGTTTTGAGAAGGATTCAGTAGCTTTCCTCCAACAATCAAATTCTTTTTTGCCAATATCCCAAGTTCTTGTGAGTTTATTCCAGCTCCTGATTTTGAAAAAAGGACACAAAACTTACAAAATGCCCCATTTTCTTTACCTGAATAACATAGCCATGGCCACCGAGTTAACCAGCTATGCTGGAATTTCAGAAAATGCTTTTTCTCTGTACAGCTTCCTTTTCTACGTTCCATTGCAGGAAATTTGTAGGTTTGTGGAGGCACCCAAATACTTTTCAAAACTTCCTCTCGCTCGTGATAATTCAACGGTCTGTTCAGGTAATGTGAAATATCTTTTGCATCTACGATCTGAGTTGCATTAACATTCACATTTTTATCATGCATAACATCTGTATCTGAAGCTATTGCATTCGTATGGTGTTCGGTATCGTGAGATGTAGATGGGCATTGTCTTTTGGCAAAGAATTTTGAAATAGAAACCTGGCACTTACGCTTTTGTTTATCCATAATGAAATGTCCAAAATTCTTTTCTGAAAAGATAAAGAAAAATGAAATTTGTAGAAGTTTTAAACCTATTGAGATTATATATTTAAATAAAACATTAAAATAAACAATAAAATTCTACTGTAGTGTGTTAGATGTCTTATGTTAAACCAGAGAAAATAATTTAAAGCATAGTAGTTAGAAGAATGTAATTGTAAGCATTGAATTACTGCAATGTTAGATTTTGTTTTACTTTTTTAAAACAAAATCATTCCTCGAACTCAATTCATATGCAAAAATTTTTTTTTCCTAACTATAACTAACCTAGGCAGATATTGTCAAAGGATGAAATGTACAGAATGGAAAAAAATTATATATTAATTAAATGATAAGTTCATAATTAGATATGGTGATTTATCGCAAAAAATGTTTCCAGCCGACATAGTTTTCAAAATAATATAGCTTACTATGAATGATTTAACTGGAAATGGGCATTTTGTCACGACATAATTCTTTGAAGGCCAATTACAGACGTATTGCGTTGTAGAAGTGGAATTCTCGCTATACACACGCTGGCCAATAGCGAAATAAAACCTTCAGTAAGTCGTGTATTTGCAGTTTGCACAGCATATTGCAGTCCAGCAAACAGCCAATTTATACGCGATAAATCACCACCTCTACAAATAACATTTATTCGAAAGGCATACTGCATGCAAAATGCATACTTTCATCATCATTAAATGGTGGCACGAACACCGAACAGATAAAATTATTTTTAATTACTGTAAAATTTACATTCAGAATGGTAATATTGTGAAAGTCCGTAATCAGGGCTCTAAAGCAAGCTGTTTTTAACTAAAATGGTAAAGTACGAACGAATGTGAATAAGGCGGGCCGACTGTACAAGCAGAGAAGACTACTTTACAAAGAAATATCTTAATTATATTTATGTAACAGCAAAGGAACTATACCTGAGTCATTCACAAATCATTGTGCCTGAAAAATCTTCGGACAATTATAGAAGGCACCATACAGGTTACTACTGCAGCAGACAACACGCACTGGCACTGTACTGTTCCCTCAAGTCCTTCAAAACAACTGTGTGCTGTGTGAAACGAGGAAAGGAGCAGGTACGCTCTGTCCAGCGCCCGTCAGGTAGTGGATGTGCATACTTATCCCGTGACATCACGGCCACATCGTCTACCGTTAGCCAGGCTCCAGGCGGGTAAGTTTTAGGGCGACCTTCTGTGTCTCCCCCCCCCCCCCCCCCCCCCCCCCCGTGCCTACGCCACTGCAAAAAGGTATTTTGCAGAAAATTGTATTATCAGGGTGGCCACCAATACCTGTTTCCAAACTTTATTAATACATTTGAATACCATTTTTTACAATTTCTTCAATCAAAGGATAATTTCTGTACATAAAAAAATTAAATGATAAGAAATATATCTACTATTGGCAGAAAAGTGCCCATTTTTATGTAAGAAAGCTAGTTTTAAGTGGACATTTTCCCCACCATTTATATTTAATGTTCCTCTATAAACTGAAGTGAAGCATCAAAACAAAACTGCAAGTTAGTAAAAGACTGCTCGAAATTAAAAGTTTCGTGACTTACAGCACTGTCACTGTTTATTTCGGGATTTTCTCGCGACTCTCACAACCAGTCCTTCAGTTCTGGGACTTTTCTATAACTTTTGTGAATTTCGTGATGTGTGGACACCCTGTTTCATTAAAATTAATTTAGCAGCTGAGTAGTGATTAGATCGACGGGTCTCTACACAGTAAATGTTTTTGTAATTTTAAACGGATAGTTCTTGGAAACTCAGTTGCCAACGATATTAGGGTAAACCTGGGTAATTTCGTGGCAGTGGTTAGTTCGTGACATATTTTGAACATTCTCTCACGGAAAAACAAAACGCTCTTTCAGTTCGAAAGTTCGTTGGTTGATAGCGCGGCATGTCTGTGTCCGGACTAACTCACGTAGGATTCCCCATAATAGTTCATTTGTTCTCTGTGAGTTGTTTTGTTATTTGATGTTGAATTTTTGTAATGTTTTGCGGAAGGCTATCTAAGCGTGTTTTTGAAAAATATTTGAAAAACTAACAAAACAGGTAAGTAATTGAAATTTGGTGAAATTATAGCAAATATCTTAAGCTATTTTTTAGCACCTTAAACGTATTTTTCTTTCTAACCTAAAACATATATAGCCTTAGCAACACAAAGAATAATTTAAGGTTTTAGGAGAAGATAATTTGGAGTGTCTTGCAGTGTATTGTTTAATAATTTGTGACGATTATGTAAACACTAATTCTAATTATTTTAATAATTGTACCGAAACTAATGCATGTGAGTTACACTTTGAACATATTTTCACATTAATTTAGGATATCACGAAATAACCAAGGTATCACGAAATTACCTATTGTCATTTTTGTATAGTGTAAACACAAACGTAGAAATGACTAGTAAATTTATTGTTTGTTATTTTTTGCGATAATATTCTGTCGCCAGTTTCTTCCAGTTATCTAATTCTAAACACTAAAAGAATTAGAACCTAAAAATTAAACAAATTATAATCGGAGTGACTTTGAATCTTAAAAAAATATATATTTTGTTATTTAGGAACCTAGATGTTTGGATTTTATGACACCTGCATCACTAGTAAATTACCAACAACTTGTTTTGTTATTGTCTGCCAGATGGCTACAAAATATCCACCACAGTATTACCAGAAAGACCTTTTCAAGGCTGCACAAATGGTACGAAATGGTTACTCTGTGTTCAAGTCATCGAGAGAATGCAATGTTCCTTGGTCAACTCAAAGATTTTATTACAAGGAGCAAGGATGAAGAAAACTTGGGACAAAGTTTACCAAAACTTGGGAAACCTTTCGCTTTGTCAGTTGAATTAGAACAAAGAATTTACAAATATCTAATCGCAATGCAGGAACTTGGTTTTGGGTTGACAGTCATTAAAATTATTCGCCTTGCTTACAAACTTGCAGTGATTTCTGGTAAGAAACACCCTTTCAACAGTGATGATGAAGCAGCAAGCGGATGATGGTGGAAGGACTTCAAGAATCGATATGGCTTGACACTTCGGGTCCCAGAAAACATTGCTGCATACAGATCATCAATGGCAAACAGATCAATCAATCATCAATGACTTCTTCGCAAGCCTGAATGAACTTGTAAAGAAGTTGCAAATCAAAGACTGTCCTGATAAAATTTGGACTTGCGACGAAACAGGTTTGTCGTGCGTTTTTAAACCTAAAGTTGTAACAGCGATTGGAAAAAAATGTCTACAAGAGAACATATGTAGATTGTGGTGAAAACCACACCATATTGGCATGTGTGAATGCCAGTGGTCATTGGGTACCACCCATGATAATTTTAAAGGTGTTAAGATGAATGATGATCTGCTAAAGGATGCCATCCCAGGAAGCTTAATAAGGCTCACGCCAAAGGGTTGGATCAATAATGATCTCTTTCTTGAGTGGTTCCAGCACTTCATAAACTGCGTCCCACCAAAGAGGCCAGTTGTCCTTCTAATGGATTCCCATGCTTCACACATTTTGAAGATGTCATTTCACTTGCGAAAGAGAATATGATTTTCCTATTCACATTCCCGCCTCACACGACTCATCTTTTACTGCCACTGGATGTTGGAGTTTACCGGCCGTTGAAACAAGCTTGGCGGAAGAGTCTCAGTAGCCACATGAGAGAAAATCGTAATCACTAACCAAGACGTGCTGATAATAACAGACTATTTAGACCAGCATTTTTGAGTGATTTTAGCTCAGAAACAATCATTTCAGTTTTCAAGAAGACAGGTGTTTGCCCAAAAGTAACGACGAACAAATGAATCAACATGGCGGGTGAGACCGGATGCTGGGTAAAACGGCAAGGGAACGTGGAGGGCGAGCCGTCAGCAGTGTGGAGTACAAGACAAGGCAGAACACAACACACGAGCCTGAACCCGAGAAGGAAAATGAAAAATACCCAATACGGCTGGGAATGAAAGCCGGGTGTTTGGTTTGACAGTTTTGACTAAGACATATTTGCTTAAGACGAATTCAGTCGTCACGAACACACACCTCACGCGCCGAAGATCGGCGTACATACGACTGCGCTGCGGAGTTCGACACGTAGCCAACAGCGTGTTTCAGCATGTTCTGCGTCAAACCGCAACTCTAACTTTAAAGTGTGTATATTGGTGCCATAATCGTACACAAACGCACACAGCAGAAGCCAGTGCTGGCCCAAGGAACACAACGTCGCAACAATTCAACCAATGGAAGAAATTCATGGTCGTTTATAAATCACTCAAGTCGCAAGACGTAACCAGCACTTAATTAAAAATTGTAAAACAGTATAAAACTAACTTCTACCTCCGAGTTATTTTAATAATTCATATATATATCATGACAGCAAAATATATTGACAAAAATTTGATTTAAGTGTGAAACGTTGTGAAAGTGAAAAACATTGTGTACATAATAAACAGAACATCGTTAGCTATGCACAATACGTCTGCGTCTTTTAACCGTTTTCGGAAAACTTTTCTTTCAATATGGCCGTCGAAAACTCAATTCAAAAATCAGGAAAGTTGGAAGTTGAACAATACTTGTGTTGCGTCATTGCGCCATGTGTAGTTTATAAGCCGGTACTATAAAATGTGGTTGCTGAACATTTTGCGCCTTGCGTCCTTGCGTAGTTTATAAACCAGGCCTTATACCGGACAGCCTTACACAAACAACACAGGCTAGAGTGTGAAAAAGAAACCTAGCTACAGGTGTGACTACACAATGTTATGGATAAATGGTTAAAATATATACATGATTAACTTTTTTTTATAGCAATTTGAAGCACTGGAGGTTTATTTTCTCCTATAAATCCGTATGACTTTTTTCCCTAAGAGAAACGAAAGAGATCATAGTTTTCATTAAACAGTATCAAATACATTGTCCATACTATTCATACTGTCTGTCATCTATCGGAATGACATTATAACAACGCCAGGTTTTCACAGAGAAGTCTTGGCGCTGCCGGGTATATTTCCTCCTTAGTAGTAAGTTAAAGCTGGATGGCAGCTGGGTGGGAAATGACGAGTGTAGCCCCTCAGATAAAACGAGGACAGCAATGTCCAAGATCCCCCCCCCCCCGGACCAACTCATCTTCCTGGACCATTCATCTGTTTCCTGTAACCAACCTGCTTGCATAATGCGTGACTTATTGCATTCCACGTGGATGAGCCCAGGGTTTTCCATGGTCTATTGCAGGGTTTATTGGGTCTAACTTATCTAGTTATAGTCTAGAGTTAAGTTAGCCATGGCATCAATCGCTGCCATGTCTGGGCAACCCCCTCCTAGCACATGCTGCCCTGCTGCATGGCTAAAACCCTGCATGCTTATGCGTATATGCTTCGGCCTGAGACGCACTATGCAAGTCTTCGCTACCTAGACACCTTCCAAATACAATTAGGCTGGTATTAGAAGACACAAAAATAAGGGTTTAGGAGTTGTATGATTATGATACACCTGATCCCTAACCGTATTTATAGTGCATGATAAGACGCGGCCAGTCCATTATTTTTAAGGAACGGATTTCGGTGTAATTTTCTTGGCTTATCTGTTGCGCAAATTCCGCGCATGCGCAGAACTCACTTTTCCATTGATTTCGTTCAGATGGCGGACCCGCGTCTGGCGATATTAACTAGTATATATTCAACTTCGTGAATATCTGGGGACGTACCAAACGTATTTGTGTGCCAAATCAAACTTCATGGCTGCCAAACTATCCTGGAATATCTTAATGGTCATAAAATAGAATAATAGCTACTTAAAAAGTACTTGAGAAGATTAGAGCAACACGATTTAATTCGTGCGACGGTGCTGCTATATCTAGTATTTCTGCCGTAACAATTGTACCGATGGTTGCCAAACGTTCGTTAGAATGTGTTGGAATCAGTGTCTAGCCTCGCGCAGGGCACCATTAATTAGAACAGCTTCGATCTGTTCCCTTACTAGGATTCCGTTTGGACACGTTATGGAATACGGCCCGCGAGTTAGGTTACGGTCGTATTTCCAACAAGACAGTGCTTATTCGCTACCTTACCGGAACGTCTTGGAATACAGATAGATAAGGAAAAAATTGGTGTCTGTAAAGTCGGTTTACGGACGATAGTTTAACGTGACGTCATAACAAAACATTGATGAAATGATTGCATACTTTTATGAATAATATTGAATCATTTTTATTTTAGTAATAAAATAATAAATACTTCAAATTATACTAGTAATCAGATTTTTAAAATGCAAGAACAATTAATCTCTATTGCCGAAATTGTTGTTGTAATAAGCAATGAAAACCACATTGACTTTTCACTTCACTTTATAAACAGTCGACGAAACAGTTCACGTGTAGATGACTTGTAATTAATTTTAAAAACTGGCGTTTAGCTATAAAGTTTAAATATAATTATGAACAAGTTTTCAAATAAATAAACTGTAATCAAATATCTATCATCAATTATATGAATCACCATAAATGTTTTGTCAATTGTTACATAGCCTATTCTTACTGCACTCGCCGACATATGCTACTTTTTTTTAATAATAAAAGAATAAATACTTGAAATTATACTAGTAATCAGATTCATTTTCTTACGTACATTTGACGTAGAAATTATTTCATATTACAAATTTATAAACAAAGTTTTAAGTTTTCACTTCTGAGCGTAACGGGACACATCGTAACGGAACAATGTGCGTAACGGGACACTTTTTCGTGCGTGCAGCCGGCGTTCATCGATTTATTAGACGTTGTCACGTCAAAAACAACCGCTGCCGGGTGTTGGTCCGCGGAAGAAGATTCGGGGCGGAACAATGGTCAATGGGCAGGTGTGGATGTTGGGCGGGTGTACGCAGGAAGTGGCGCCCCATTGTTTCCCCCGGCGCGGCGGCCTTGTAGGGCCTGCGCCGGCCTGGCCCACGCGGCCCCACGGAGACACGTGGGCTGCGGTCCTCGAGGGTGCGACTGTATGTCCGCCGCTCCTTCCCCCGGACTCCTCTCAGCCCCGCATCGCACTGCTAGTTGGTTGTTCTCAGCGGTATACTGAACATTAACTAACTTTGCCAAGTTAATTAATCATATTCGAAAAAAAGTAAAAGAATTATTAAAAACTACTCACAAATTAAAAAAATTAGCTTTTCTTTAGCTTCTAGCGCCATCTATTGGTGAAAAATTAAAATGCACTTGAAACACATATAAAAAATTGGTTGTCTGTAAAGTCGGTTTACGGACGATAGTTTAACGTGACCACTTCATAACAAAACATTGATGAAATGATTGCATAGTTTTATGAATAAAATTGAATCATTTTTATTGAGTTATCACTATTTTGTAGGGATACAAAGGAGTGAAATGAAATCTACAATTTAATTGAAAAATTTACTTTTATTTGCACTCATTAATTCAAATATGTTTATTACTTTAACGAACAGATTATTTTAACTATAACTTTTATACATGTTTGCTATTTAACTTCTTCCAATCTGTGTTATTCTGTTAAGGACAGGACGATGATAGGAAAAGTAGGAAACGAATGGGAGTGTTTCAAGTTTAATGTGCCTCGAAAAAGTCAAATCGACGGTCGTTTCAATCGAGTGGAAGAGAGATAGATGCGGCGCAAGCGTACAATGAGCGTAACGGGACAAAGCGTAACGGGACAATTAGTCATCCTTTTTCGTGCATGCAGCCGGCGTTCATCGATTTATTAGACGTTGTCACGTCAAAAATAATTAAAGAGTAAATGTGTGTGAAAAAAGCAATGTCAGGCTCCTGGTTGGCGACTTCCAGTCGCTCGCTGGCATTCTGCAGGTAGGCGCTATCTTACAGCGTTACGGAGTCAGTAAGCCAGTGATAAGCGTCAATAAATAATATATACATAATATATCAAACCATTTAGCCACGATTCATCACAGCAGGGCATAAATATCATCTAACCTTAGCATCTACACTAGAGGCTCAGTCTCACTGCCACTAAGGATATTTCATTTTCTTCTCATGACGACTCTCTTATTTAGTCACACATTTTCTGATCAGCTATATTTAATAAACGTTATTTTCAATTTGTAAAAGGCCACGCGACCTTTCACCACCATTACATAACTTTTAGCACATATATGTTAAGAAACATTTTTGGACGAAACGTGTCATGTTAAAGACTTACCACAATTAATTTACATCAAAAGCCTCCTAATAAAAGAAACGATGATAAAATAAAATAACCAACAGTCTAACATTGTCTAACATTTCAATAACGTAGAGCCCAGAGCGAAGTTCTATACCATGCCGAGGCATTAAAAAGCTGAAACTTAACATTTAACGCCAATTGCAATGGCAATGCTTTACGTGCGTCGATGTAACCCTAGATTGTATAGGACTTGAGTTCATCTTGAAGGAGCACTAGGTTAGTTCCGTTCAGCTCAAAGTAAGTCTTGTCGCGGTCTCCACCATTCCTGCTCAACATTAAGGCTCGTTCTCAACAGTCAAGACAATATTTACAAGGGCGTACGTACTTAAGGGGGGGGGGGGGGGAAGGAGGGTGGATTTGGGGGTCGGCGAGGATTAACCCTCCCCCATAAACCTAAAAATATATCATTCCCACAAACAAATAAAAATAATTTGAAAACAAACAGCGGGCAAAGTTCACCAGAAACAGGCCGAAATGAAATTCTGCGTACGCTCTTGATTATTTTAATTGATGTTTCATTACCTGAGAGTAGTATATAATAGTTCCTCCGGCGGCTGGCTTCTGGCTGGGGATTTTGAATGTGTGGTTCACCATTTTGGATTGTGGCGTCTCTGCGGCCATATTTGGTGTAAAATTTTCTCAAAATTCCTCAAAAATGACTCAAAACTCCTAATTCAGTAAATGGCCATTCTTGAGAGCTTGATCGTGTCTTGGCCATATTTAATGCCGATTTCGATGAAAGTTGTACCATCGTCGACGGGAACCCTGATGCATCGACGATGACGGCGACACAGATCCCGTTGGCATCGTCGATGACAACTACGCAGAACTCGATGGAAGCTTTACCAGCGACGGCGCAGATTCCGATGACAGCGATGCCAACAACCTTGGGAGATTTCAACAGGCGTGGTTCCACCAGCAGAAGAGACCTCAATTCATGCAGTGCTGGCTGCAGAGGAAACTTCGATGAATGAATGACGTTTCGCTGAAACTTCAACGGCTGCATCACCACTAGCATCAATGATGTCCACTGAAGGTACATCGGCGTCTTCCCAGCATCGGATTTCGTTACTGTGACAAGATTTTCTCGAACGACGGTAATGAGAAAAGAGACTAATCCTCTTCGCACAAAATTGCACTGTGAGAAATGTCGCAAGGAATTTGCACGAAACGATAATTTAAGAAGACATGCCATAAGCTGCGAACAGTGCTTCCACCGCCAAATGACCGAGACTGCCATTGCAGAAGACCCGTGTTAGTGCATTACTAAGCAAGGATACATCGAGGTAGGTATACACACAATTGATATTCATGTTACCTCTGTGAGAAGATATTTGCATTTGCTCATAATGCATGGATACATGAGAAGAAAGAATGCTCGAAAAACCCCATCACACCTGGCATTTCGCTGTGATGAGTGTGATGCATGGTTTACTTGTATCGACAATTTATGACGACATGCGAAAAACTGCAAAAGTGAAGTCTGTTTACCTACTGCAGACCTACTAGTGTTGCATTCTTCCCCACAAGTTAAGGTTGAGACTCGTATGCGTACAAGCTCACAAACGGATCTGCAGCAAGAAGCTTCGATATCAACTCAACATGCAACACAACCTGCGACTGTTCTCAGCGCGTTCAGACCGAATGAAAATAGAATCTACCTGGCGAAATCGCCTTTCCGTGGAACGTTGAAAGATTTTCATTCCCTGAACGGCTCTCTTGCACCAATACATGTTTGCACCTTTATAACTGATGCCAAGATCAACCTGAAGTACCGGCAAACGATCACTCTGTGAAGTATAATTTTTGGCTGGAATGTAGGTACTTATGGTAAACCTGAGACATTTCAAGACCAGACTTGCAAAAGAGCATTCAAGACGATGAATACTGCTCTCTATCTATCTCATTACATGAAAGGCTGTAAATATGGAATTTTAAAAAAATCGTGAAGAAGAAGCATAGGTACCTAGGAAAAGGTAGAAACTAAGAACAAACAGACTCTGTTACAAACAGACTCTCCTCACTGAGGCAATAACATTTATTTTTTGCTTGTATCTGTGTACTTGCAATAGAGTAGAATTTGCTTAATAAATTATTCTGTTTGTTATTTTGTTTGTTTTTTCCTTTAAACCTGACACTTATGGTAATTTTAATTAAATATTTTTCACTTGAAATTATATTTTTTTTTGCACAGAGAAAGGATCGAACCAAATAGAGAAATGAATAGAATCAATCATTACATTAATAAATGACTTTTTGATGAATTTAAATTTTTTTTTCGTATTTCTAGGTCAATTATTACGAATTTTCAAGATGGAAGCCAAGACGACCGACAAGATGGCTGATGCCAAGGTAAAAAATAATACTGCACTCTAGCAGGTAAAATTTAAACTAATATGTTGGTAAAACACTCTAGAAGACGAAAACAAGATGGCTACCATGATATCATACTGGCTGACGTAGTATATGCATCGGTATGAGTGGTGGGAGGTCAGTCTCTGTTACCTTCGTGGTGGAAGGATCGTTCGCCATTTTTATTTTGCCGTCACCGTCTTCGAACAGAGAACACCATTACGTAAGTTCGTTTTTAAATTAAAAATTAATTGATTTTTATTAACTTTCAGTTTTTCCACTGTTTTAGTTTAATAATAACGGATTTTCAAGATGGCTGATATGATCTCATAATTTAAAAAAAGCAATTCTAGAATCAAAGAAGGCTGGAGGTACTAGAATAAGTTGACGGATGTGATGTAAGCATGCTTTTAAAATTAGTATTTTATTAAAATGATAAATTATATATTTTTAAATTTATTATATACAAATTACATGTTTACCCTCACCGGGAATATAACTGAGGGCAGAAATCGATTAAGTTGACTAAATATTTGAAGTAAATTATTATTTTATAATTTTATGATTTTTTCTGAATTTCTAGCTAAATAATTACAGAATTTCAAGTTTACGGTAATGAGGCTTGGTTTATTTGGCATTTTAAGGAATTCAAATTTATCAGAGTAAATTTAAGCCTCTGGAATTTGTATTAATTTTTGATGAAATTTTACACCAAGATGACAGCCGTGACGTCAATAATCAAAATGGCGTTCGGCTCGTCGACTCATCACCCTGAAATTTGGCGCAGAATCGGCATAATTATACTGTTCCCCCCCCCCCCCCCCCCCCCCCAACATTCATTAAGTCAATTTTTTATCATCTTCGCTTCACACACAATCGCTTCCTATCAAAGTAACATTATAACCTTTCCTCCAATCTAATTTTATTTATGTGTTTGCACGGATGGGTTAGTGGGGAAACTTAGGCTCTGTCTCACTCGCCAAGGTATTTTTTTTTTTTTTAAATTTCATTAATATTTATTCTGTAATTTTATTACAATAGTTTTTTTACAGTTTTTGTTTCATCACTAATTTTGACAACAGATATTATCTATTATTTGCGAGCTGTAAAATGTCATAAAAGTGATCATAATCGCATCATTCTCGTGACCTTTTACCACAAAGGGCCCGCCTAGTAAGGGGTGTATCTGTGTCATTGAGGTGGGCTGATAAGAGAAACACTCGCTGGTGCTTCTAGCGCGGAATCGCTTATAAGCGCGAGGCTTTGGACTTGCGTACCGGAAAGTTTAATACCTACAATTTACTCTGAATACAAATGTTTTAGCCTAAAAATGCAATTTCTTAAATTATTTGTCGTAAGCACACGCCACTCTGATATCTTGAGCAGATACTTAAATGGAGAGGTTTCTCCTAAAGCTCTGCACACTACATGAGTGCCCAGGTATATAGGCAATAGGGCTACTGCATAACCCACGGTTGGCTCAAGCTACAACTATTTCTTGCACGGGAATGTACATTCAGGCCCCCAAAGGGCCTGTTAGCGGCGGGCGTGGGTGCCGAATCAAGCCGTATCTATGTACGTTCAGAGTTTCCTTTGTACGGCGCGCGTCAGACGTCGTCTTTGTCCGGCGCGCAGAGTTTCCGGGCTGCGGGAACAGGAAACACCGCTCGGAACGCGCTTCCTCCGCCGACGGCGATAGCAGAGGAGTTGGTTATCACATCCTCTACAGCGCAGCGTCCTCCCTTATCGCACTCGCTGTGCACACGCACGGCGCGCGGCGTGCTCGCTTGTTTGTTTACCTCGCTTCTAGAAGTAAGTTGGGGAATATTTCCCTCGTCGAAAATAGGATTGCACAAAATAGTTCTGATTTTACCAACTCAGCTTCCTTCATAGAAAAATAAAAGAACCGAATTTTCTTTTTCAATAGCATATGTATTTCTATTTCGCACTCTACTGGCTTCACCAATTATTTTTCAAAGTTTTGTGTTCATAGGTCTTCTTTAAATTTATTTTAAAGTAAAATACTATGTGTGAAGAAACCATACCCCAGAAGTCTTTTTTTATTTTTTAATATTTTAATAATGGAAACTGCCGAGGTGTATTTTCATACAGCAATGTCTGTATCACTGCGGGAATATCAGATACAATTTACCTGCCCTTAGGTTTCCACATATATACACACGCGCTCTCACTAGATGATGTGCTGTTGGTGGTAGGGGTTATGAAACCTCAAATAGCATAGTTTGTTCTGAACCACTAAAGTTTAGATAGCTTTATTATAGTTTGTAGTTTCATATTGGAACTTCATGTTAAAAGAAAAAAAACTAAAGAATTTAAAAGTATTAGTGTTAAGGCAGAGGGACAAGAAACGAACGACGCCATCTTGATTTAAATACTATTAAGTCATAACAATTATTTAAATGTACGTAATACTAAACTTTTGGCTTCATTAAGGCATAGCATATAAATTTAACAGGACTGCCAAAAATTAATACAAATACAAATATTTTACCCTATGTAGTCAATGGCGTTAAGTATTAAATTAAATACGGGAACTGAAATAATATCTACTGTCAATAGACACAATTTTATAACCTCAGAACATTTTTTAGTGTGTACTCTCAGTCTTAACGAATGTAAATATTCAATATTTACCGACGAAATAAAAGGGACTTTAAACATCTCGAAACCAATATGGCGTATTTCAATTACTATTACCACCCCCCCCCCCTTTTTTTAAAGGGGTCCGCATAGTCATGGGTGTATTTGTGTTAACGAGGCGGTATGATGAGTGCGATGCTCGCTGGTGCTTCTAGCACGGTATCGCCTCTAAGCGCAAGGCTGTGGATTGGGGCGCAGTCTTCTCATCGTCCATAGGACAACTGTGGAATTTGAGCGGTGACCGTAAAATTATATGGCATAGAAATGAACACCCTTAAGTGATTTCAAGAATCTGTACTGGTTGTTTTACTACTAAAAATTACTCTGAAAACACGCATTTTAGCCATTTGAACTCTTCTAAAAATACAGTCAACAAACTTAATCCGAAATCAAAAGTACTTTTCGGCCCTCAGCGAATTCTTTAATGATTTTCGTAAACTGCCCCACTCGGATATCTTGAGCAGATTTGAAAACGCGTTGTTTATCCTGAAGCTCTGCGCACCGCGTGTGTGCCCGGGACCCGTAAGTGCCGAGATAGGGCTACAGTCATGAATGCGTGTTTTACATTACTGACGAAGCACAGTGACGGGTGGCGAGGACGTGACCACGTATCTAAACGGAGTCGACAGATGACCTTACAAAGCGCCGCCGAGCGGTAAACAGGGTTTTACAAGTTGCGGGGAATGGAATCGCTGGTGCGTTTCGAACGAAACACCTCGTCAATCGCGACGAAACTTTGTCCATCCCTGTCTCTCTCTTCCCCCCCACTCCCACAACTCAACCTTCCTTTGCTACACTACGTGCAGCAGTGGCTCAGAAAAACAGGTCACGTGTTTCGAGAAATACAGGTGCTTCAATACCGGCTGCGGCACGTTGCCAGAATTCACAGCTGTTTTATTTTCCAGCCCCGCAATAAGTAAAATACCTCTTATTATGTATATCTCTTCAGGAAATACACATTCTCTGCCAGAGGCGTTCACAAATTTTATCGATACATCAAGTTTGCCAATCGTACATAGTAATTTTCACCCAATTGAGAGTATTTGGTTACTCTAACAATCTACAGGTAAACTTTGGTGAAACATATTGCAGATAAATAATTTTTCCAAACGTTATTGCACGTGTAGGAGCCGATAAGTATTCCCGGAAATATTTTCTCGCGCATTATTTTGTGACGAACGATTAGAGGCTCATAAAATGAGCAATTAAATCGAACATAATACAGCATGCAAAAATTTTCTGTATTACAGCTTGTTAATCCACGTCAAATAGTCAAGATATACATGTGTACATCGTAAAAAAGCCGCTTAGGCAGTTAAGTATTAAAAATGTTCCAATACTGATAAATACTACTGAGTGATACCCGGTTTACGAATGGCGTTTCAAAATATTTTCTTGTTTACGTACAAGTTATTTGTCTGGTTTTTCCAATGTGGTGTTTTCACAATTAGTTTTATATCTCAAAATTCGGTTACGTAATATTTAAAGGAGCAGGCCTGCAGTAAATCCCATCACGCATTTTTTTTTGCGGTGATTTTTTGCCGCCAATTGATGAGATCGCCGCACAGATACATTCCAGTGAAGTTGCGCCGCCCACGAAGTAGCTGAACTCCAATGGACCACTACAGGTAGGTACCCGCCCTCTGACGTCACGGTGTCACGTGACACACGACCAGAGGGGAGGAACTGTGGGAAACAAGCCATCGCTGTCTAATGCTGCATATGGCCGCAAGGAAGCATTTCATATATTTCCGTTCAAGTGTTTAAATAATGGTACAATATTGTTCCGTACGCCATTGTAAAAGTTTATGTTTTATGCCTGTAATAGCATTTAACACATTAACAAAAATTCTTATGTTTTAAATAATACAAATTTAAGTTTGCAGGGACGATCGCACAAGTCCAATTCTCAGTGAACATGCGTTTGTGTTCTTAACAATTAATTGCGGTAGATTACAGAAAACTTATTTACGGAGTTAAGAAGAATACCGTTACCAGTACTTTTACATTAACATCGCGCTGGAAACGAAATCCCCCAAACGCATAAATCTTCGTTAAAGATCAAATGTAAGTAGGCTGAAGTCCGAAAACTATTTATTACACCATGAGTTTCATGTCATTACGTGATATTGACATTTATATCAATGAAAATTGAACATTACAAGTAAGATTAAAAACATGTATTTATATGGACAGCATAAAGTCTGCCACATTCACGCGCGTCTGTGCTTGCTATCTAATTATAAATAACACAACTAGGACAAAACAAGTACAGAAAATATGTTTGTAAGCTTTGTTAGTATTCATGCTTCTTTATATTATAATTACGTAGGCTACTATTATTACGCAATGCATAAGTCATATAAACACAGCTAAATTGTGAAAATTTTGCATGTCAGTACCTGCAGCTTGGCCTAGGAAAGGTAATTACGGAGGGTAGCCAACTGTCGGTAAAAATAGAGAAGTCTGAAAATGGCACTTCTTAGTTCAATGTCACAACGATTATAATTTTTTCTCTCGATATTTTTCTCACTTTTTAATGTTTTAACTTAAGCCCTAATTTCGAAACGCCGGTTTTTTTTAGGGAAATCAAAGACCAATAGAAGTACTCGAATATTCCTTTTTTAAATTTTTCATGTAAAGGCCATGACTACTGAATTACCTTATCAAATTATATCAGTTCCTGCAAAAGTTCAATGGACAAGGGGTAAAAAAATATGTATTTTGTAGTAACATGCGTTTCTCAAAAAACAAAATTAGAGCAAGCAAATTTTTTTTCTCATCAGAAGTTAAAGCTATAGAAGTGAAGAAGAAAATACATACATCCAAGATATGCGAGTTTAAATTACATTCAAATACCTATGTGGGCCGGGAGTTCAAGCCATTATAAGCCGATTTTGGCTTCAGTAATATGTTCCTTAGGATAAAAGAAAATCAATTTCAGTTCTAAGGATAACTTCACTGTATAAGGCATACTGGTTTTATAAGTTATTTACTGACGATTTATTTTGCAGTCAACTATTGTTTCTACTAATCAGCCAACAGTTTCCCTGTAATCAACCAGTAAACACTTTGAAATTTCAACACAAGACGTAAATCAAAACTATGTGCCCCACTTTAACGCGTGAGGGATTTCGGAACCATTAGGTTTTTCAGCTCCACGAAAATAAATAAACCTGGCCTTTTCATTTTCTTTGCCACGAATAGCAATATGATTTCACAATAACGTCCTTACTGCGTGCTGCTGCACATAGTTTTAATAAGTACGTAGAAACATGAACAATTTACTTTATTTTAAAGCATCTTTCTTTCCATGACTTCGACAAGGCTAAATCATTAAACCAACTTAGAATGAATTTAAATTAATAATGATTTTGTCCCCGATAGCTCTTTCAACATAGCTCATTCCTTTATCAGCGACTGTTTGTTTACATTTTTATCCCACAGCTGACAGTGGCGCTTCCGTCGGCCGTTACTTGAACTGCTTGGCACCGCCCCATTTCAAGACGTCCATTCAATGCACTGCGAGTTGGGCGCGATTTGATATATTGAACGCGCGTGCCAATATAGACACTATCGCCCTTCGCTCTACAACGGGTCCCGCAAAACGCAGACTATACCCACGGATAGTGACACTCTATAATATATATTGCTATGTATGTATATATATATATATATATATATATATATATATATATATATATATATAAAAGCAGCCTATGCGCTACTTAAAACACCAAAAGACTGTTCTTTCTCGCAAATAAATTTATCTGTTATGCACCCTTCCTCCTTTTAATTGAAACGATTGTCACTTGTGACAGAATATACGACATGCAACAACGTTTAAGGCGTCTACGGAGTATTTAATTATTGACAAACAAATTTGTACCACGACAAAACCAATTGCCCATTCTTGTGATAATTACTACCGTGATAGAACTCTCATTGTGTCTGTCAACCAGGTTTTGATCGATAAATGAAATATTTCCAACTCCGGAGTTTTTCCTGCGCTCCAGGTATGTCATTACCGTCACGATAATAGTGAACTTGTTGCATAAAATACAGCATCTGGGAACAGTTAGATCAGGGGATGAGATGGCAAGATAAACGCTCATTATGTATCGCTAACCAATTAACTGTTTCAGACGTATTGTGTTTGGGTTCAGTTTATATTTATTGCAATGCAGAGTTATATTTATTTATTTTTTGGCAAAAGAGGCTGAATTCTATATGCGATGGTGCTTTGGAGTCTGGTGTCAGAATCATAATCATTTCATGCATATTTTCAGGATTTAATTGTATTGTGTAAACAGTTACATTACTACATTAAAGAATGCGTATGAATTGTTGTAACCATGGGCAGTGTTAGTATGAAGCGCAAAGATTAATATTGGTTGTTTCCACTGGTCAAAATAATAAGAGGATCAGACAAAAAAAAGTGCCTGTAGCTCATACTACCTCTGAAAACACAAGATGTGTTTTCAGCAGCAGTATGAGCTACAGACAGCCTGTCGGAACAGGGGCAGGATGCAACTCTACTGCAACGTGCCTTGCAGACAGCAACAGGACACAGGGGGTCATCTCAAACTGCGGCCTCCATGCACGTGGGCCCCAGGTGTTATGTCCCAGTAACAAGCCAGCACCGCGCAGCCCGTAGACCGGGCACGATGAGTCGCGAGTCAGTGTGGAATCTCACGATGGACTTGTTCTCACCTGGAGGGAACGTGGAAATCCAAAACAACCCAGCAAAACTCCCGTAGTATTATTATTATTTTTTGCACTTATTATTTGGACCATTTTACTAAACGTTTTGGTCAGTGAAACATTATTAAAGAAACTCTAAGTCGGGGAAATGTCAGAGATTTCTGTTTGTAGGTGTTGTTGGGCACTGTCTTAGTATTAAAAAGATCAAGTGAAGGAAGAAAACAGGAATGAATATATATATATATATACACACACACACACACACTCACTCAAGGCTATAGTTGGCCTGAGCTACTCAAGTACCGTACCGTTATTTACGTAGTCTGGCCAAGGACATGCGAATTACGTAAAGCAAAAGCTGTCGTGCGACAAGCGGTTGTGCAAGATCCCGTCAGCTGTTTTATAGTGTTTCTTTATATTCCTACTTGAGCCAAGAATTTTACAGAGCTTCGGGTTTAACTGCCTGTTTCTTTCTAATGGTATCTCACAATAAAAGTGGAAACATATTTTTATCCATAGATTTTACAACTAATTAGCCTGATTTCCAGTTTTCCATGAAGAAAAAAAAATAGTATCTCACAAACTCCAATGGAACTGCTTAGTGAGTGATGGAATCGGTGAACAAATTGTAGCTCCCTAGATTTGGTTCTTACACAGTCAATCTCAACCCACTTTTCAACCCCCTTACTCCAGAAATCAAATCAAATCAAAATCATTACACCATTATAAATTTTTTTAGTGCAAACACTGATCTAGACAGCAGGTTTTGAAAACGTAAAGGACAGAAAAAAAACAATTATTTCGGTGAAGAAGGATATGTGACCACAAGGGCGCAAATCGGTAGGATTTAGTGGGGAGTGAAAGGGGGAAGTGAAGGGAAAGGGGTAGAGGCGGAGATGGAATCTACAGCCCAAAGGTTTTGCGCGTGGCGGTTACTTACGGGGAATGGCCAAACCACATAGTTGACATGGAAATACAAACGTGCCCTAGATTCTGAACCCGAGGAATTCTGCATGCATACCTAGATCCTGATATCGTTTGGATCAAAACTAAATTTCTGTAAATTTTATGCTGTGAGTTGGTGATGTGAAAATAGTTTGTGGATGATTTCTGAGAATAAAAATGTATGAATTATGTTTAACCGGGGAGTTAAATCTCTGTTTACTTGTATGCTCCTTGGCTACAGCAGCCGTCCGATCAGCGACTGTGCTACGCCGGCCCACGCACGGAATTCAAACACGAATAAGTCGGAGGCCAGGGGTGGCTTCGCTCTGAAACATGTCACGTGTCTTGTCCCTTAAAGCCCTGCAACCCTTAAGTTCGGCCAGTCTCCGAACAGATAGTACATTCATGCTGCAAACGTACTTAAAAAGTGCCGTTCGAGATCAACATAAAATATCTGAACCTGCTTATTTTGGAGATTATTTCACAAGGGCGCATGATTAACCCTTCTAAATATATGTACCTAAATATAATGTATATATCTGTAAAGATATAAAAAAATTGTTTAAGTCGCTGGAAAAAGATATTTACCAAATAATGACAGTAATTACTACATTATCGACCAATGTAGATATTAAAAAGCTAGTAGCAAGTAGTTTGGATAAATTTAGTCCACAAATGCCGTTTTACAGTACTGGAAACAATCAGGACTGGTATTTCACCAGAATGATTATGTTGAAAATTGTAAAATAACTAACGAATACATTACATTTTACATATCATACAATTATAAGTTGTTACTTTTATTTTCATGGTTGTTACATGCTCTCTAATATAGTAGTCTTTTTTTTTTTGTTGTAATTTTTGTCACTTCACATTAGATCTCAAATTTGATATTACAAGTCGAGTTATTAATAGAGAACTGTAAAATTCGCGGATTCATTTCGCGATAGGATAGAGTCCAAATACTTTTAACACTATTTTGCTTCAGTGATTGGGCCACAGTTTATCTGAAGGACTCTGGGCTAATGTAAAATCTTTAACAGAAGAATTAGCGAATCACGATCATTCCAGTCAACAGGTGTTACGAGTTGGTAACCAATCAGCAGATGTAATTTGCACGAGTGCATAGAGGATCATGGAGTCCCCTTTAGGGATTTGAAATCGCGAATTTTACAGGTCTCTAGTTATTAATGCTGGATCGTTGAAGGACAAACATTGGAATAGGTTTTAGTTCCAACTGTACGAAAAAAAAAAAAATCAGAAATCGTTGCAATCGACACATACGGAGTGCAGAGCTTCATAAAAAAACCCTGCGATTTAAAAAAAACTGCTCGCAGATACCCGAGTGGTGTCTACTAAAAGCAATTAAAAATGTGCTCTGATCTGATGAGTAGTTCTGTTTCCATATTTCGTTTTCAAACAGTTTTTTGGAAGAGTGAAAATGGCTAAAACGTATGTTATCAGAATATTTTTTTTGACGTGATAACGTCTTATAAATCGATGAACGCCGGCTGCACGCACGAAAAAGCATGAACCATTGTCACGTTCCGCTTGAGCCGAGCGTGCAAGAACCGGCCAACCACCGTGAGAGAAATACATCTATAATATCAAACAGGGGTGGGGGGTGGGGGGGTTAAAAGCAGCAATTTAAAAAATTTGATTTATTTGTCCAATTTCGTCATTTCAAATTAACAATTTATTGACATTGATTTGATTTCAGTTTATTTCTATAACTAATTGTTCGTGATTATATGTAAACAAATTATTATTTAAATCAAAATTGAAAAAAAAAACTGTAAATAATATTTGAAAATTAAAAAGTATCCAATTTTTCATCAATGTCTTATGACGTTATCACGTAAAAGTATCGTCCGTAAAACAACTTTACAAACAACAACCCCCCCCCCCCCTTTTATTTATTAGGTATGAAACATCAGGTACATATTCTTGAACGCACTCCAGGGAACTGGATTTCACGTATCTTCACTTCTCCGCCATGTAATGTAATCGTGAAGACTGCGCTAGAAGCAGTCCCTGACTGAGCCGCGGGCCGCGGGAAGCCATATTTCACAGACGAGAGAGCCAAACACCCGATCGTGCATCTTAGGTTTTTTTTGTTCATTGTAAATAAATATGGCGGTGTTGATAAAAGGAAAGACCATAAACAAGGCAACGGTATTTATTTGTACGCCGCCATATTTTTCGTTTGTCATGTTTATTTTGGACAACTCATGATAACTAATGGTCAATTAGGTTAGGATATCTACATTAAAGATACTGTGAAATCATGTAAACGGTTTCCTAGCGCTGGATAGCTACATATTTAAAAGTTATTTTCTAAGCAACCATAAAATGATTTTACAGTATTTATTAATATAACCAACCATCCACAATGTTTTAAAGTATTTATAATGTAGCAAACCTATCCTAATCGACCGCAAAATTTAATGCCACACCGGTTTATACAATGAGATAGAACGGCGTATGGCATTGACGTATGAGTAAGCTACATCCCAAATAAATACACCTGTTGTGTTACGGGGGAAAAAAAGCGAGCATGAACTTCGGGGAACCTCGGGTGTGGCTCTCTCGTCTGTGAAATGAAGGCTTCCCGCGCGCCGCAGCGGGCCAGCCTGACCCCGCACGTGCCGCCCAAAATGTCACACCGACCCCGGCAGGGGAGTTGAGGGGAGTGGGAGGGGGGAGGGGGTTGAGAGGGCGATAACGTGTTGGAGGGGGAAGGAGGAACAGCAGCGCATCGCGTGAATTAAACAAACATGCACCGGGCGAGATTACTGACGGATGACAACTTGCACGACGGCCGCGAGTGTTTGAAGAAGTCGTCCGCAGTCGACACACGCGCCTCCGCCGGGGATTACTGGGACCACCGGCCATGTTGGATGTTATATTTTTGTTTGTGTTTGATTCCAAAACTTAAATTAAGTAATGTTCAAAAAAGCATATACAGGGACATAGAATAAGTTGAAATTACAAAATTAGATAAAAAGTTTTTGTTATGGACAGAAGAGTCAGCAGAACTTAACTTGCAGGAGAGGGGTGGGGGGATACACGGCCCTGGTTGTTAATAGCAGATAACAGGTAGAATATATCCGGACACAAATTTTGCAACAAAACAAAACGCTGCAATGCTTGTGTATAGTGAAACACACACACACACACCTACACACACACACATATATATATATATAAATTTATTGTTCTGTTACAAATGTTTGACGACATGTAATTCCGATAACCTTACACGGCATTTGTCCCGAGCAAGGAGCGTCTGAAATGCCAGCTGATATTTCAGGCTGCACATCGTAGCTGACTGTAATCAGAATAGCGCTATTTTGGGCTGCTGGACAATTGAGTAGATACTTATGACGGTAAATAATTCCGAGCCTAACTTTGGAAACATTAGGTCTGTGCAAACAATTTTTTTCGTTGATGTTCGGTATCTGTAAATATTTTAATAAGTCAGGTGAAACGTAAATACGATACAACCTGTTATAAAACAGTTTTGCCGTGTTGGGCTGTACTGCTATGGTGAAGCTACTGTGTCACGTGCTTGTAGGCACGGTACAGATATTCGTCCCAGCGCAAGCCAGCGCGCACTATACTTGGTATTCACAGTGCGCAGCGGGCTTGGATTCACTCCCACAGCGCCCCGTGCCACCCAAGGACAGGCATATTATCCCACCTCGTCTTCCCACAATAATGCTGCAATCACAGCCCCCCGAAGGACGCTGTGAACACGCTCATCTACACACAGCTGCGAACAATAACAAACTTCAAGACAAATATTTCTCGCCAGGACATACACGACAGCCATTGCTGTTCATACAATGTTTTAATCTATTTGTTTAAATAAGTAAATTTAGGGTTAGTTCAAATATAACATTTCTTCGTAAAAATAAATCACTGTATACGTGAGGACATTTCAAAGCCTTCGCAAATAAACTTCGTAAACAAAACCTTTTATATATATATATATATATATATATATATATATACATACACACACACACACACTACCAACGCACCAGTCTCGCAATCATCCGAAAGCAAAAATTGCGAAGTCCTGTCAGTTAAATCCCGCTTGCGACGTTTACTAAAAAAAAAAGATATTGCAATCTGTATGCCTGTCTCGCCCGCGATATTTTGTCGCACCGATGTCACAGATGTGTCGTACACGTGATGGGCTGGAAAAATATCAAAAACTCACATCGCGTGACTCGTGCGCCAGAAGCTTCTTCGACTCTACGCGCAGGGCACAGAAGCGACCCAGTCTTCTCGCTGGCGGGCAAACCGACAGAAACCACACGGCTACACCAAACTTCATGGGCGGCCGAGGCTGGCGGAGGTTCCAGGGTCGCGTAACTAGGAGTCATCACACGGACCCCATGTCGCAACCCGTCAGGAAGCATTTACTCTCTACCAGAGGAAGAGGGGGAAGAGAGAGACAGAGTAAGAGTTGAGAGCGAGATAGAAAAAAAATCACAACACGAGCTCGCAGCACGTGGAACATATTCCGAGCCACTGCAACCAAGTTTTCTCTCTGCAGTCTACAATACTCCGGTAACCGATGACAAGAGTATAATAAACGTTTTAAATTCGATTTCCAACTTCCACCATTATCCTCACGGGCAGAATAATAAACCGTAGGTAGACTCGGGACAACTTGCCTTCCGTATTATCAAAATCACTATAGAAAGGCAAAGGAACTTCCTCAGGTACCTGAACGTGATACGTAACAAATGCTACTTCACAAAGCTACAGGTTTACCGGCTTTCTATCTGATGAGTGTAAACACAAAATCACAGGCCTGTTTACAGGTTGGATGCTAGCCCTTACTGGCTTCAATCAAAAAAATAAATTTAAGTGAACCGCTGGACTTGGTTTCATGCACTATGCAGTGTAACGAGAACTAGGTAAACGCACACACATCTCCCAAATTAAAAGGACAGGACAACATACTGTACACCCATCTTTCCATTTGTCGATCGTTGTGATAAATTAACATTTAGGACTTAACTGCACATTTCTGGCCTGACGCACAGGGTTTGCGGCGGTAAATTTTGACATGTTACTAAGAAAAGTTTACACTGCCACTGTACAAAAGTTCAGCCTTGGGATAAGTTTCCATACATTAAAAACCTTTGTTTCGTAACATCGACCCAGCCCGAGTGATTTTAGCATTGCCACAGTACAGGTATACGGTGCACACTACCGCGCTAGGAACACTTCTGCGGTCATATCAGTTCTACCAGTAACTCTACAAATATACTAATTTAAAGATTGATAAATATGCAACAACATTTTTAAAGCAATTATTCTGTAGGGATCCCCAGGTTTATGTAATATATATTTTAATTCCTTGTATCTAAATTTGAATGTAATCCTTTTTTAGTAACATTATTAAATATATTTAATAATTTAATAAAATATACTGAAATGTTTCTTTTTAAATTTATCATGTAGAATAATTTTCTATTTAATTATGGTTTATTTTACTGACGATCTATTATAATAAAGTCTACGGAGTGCAATATTGTGGAGCGCTCAAAAATATATTATTTAGGACTTAAACTGAAAGTTTTGTGTAACGTACAAGGTTTCAAGAGCTATTTTTTTTTTTCAAATGTTACTAGAACACGTTGATATTTCCACTTTACTAAATTTCCGTTTGAGTAAAATTTTCCAGAGACTAAAATACCTCTATTTCGTGGGAGCGAAAGTCGTCCCAGCGCTTGTGGCAGTAGCACCGCGCACACACCACTGCTACGCTCGGAACGATGCAATAAACTACGCTAGCTTCTTGAAAAAATGTCACTTTAAAGCTTTAAAAATATGCAACAATTTTTGTAAAAGTGATCATTACGTTGGTCCCTTTATCTATATTTTAATCAGGTTTTTATGTCCTTGGCTGAGATAAAAACTCATTTCATTACTTAATCTATTTATAGCCAACCTATAATATTAACATTCGGAACATTTTTTAGCATGAATGTGTGTAATAGCTTTTCTAGATTAGTTTGGTAAGTTTAAGAAAAGTCTTATGTTAAAAATTGTATTTTAACGGACTGCTGTATGTCGCCTTCATCCAGGACTTAACCTTCGTTTCCTGGGCTATTAAAAGAGCTTTGCATGTTTTTCTGGCCTCAACCCAGAAGCCACGTATGTCAGCAACACGTAGGTCGTGGAAAGCAACGAAAGTCTACTATGTAGAACTAAGTCTCTGTACGGGGAGAATATTCTCGCTGATACCGATAAATTGACAAACAGAGCGAAGAAGTCTGCTTTACTAAGTGCACTCACTAACTTCTCAGAAACGATGCCTAGATCATGATGCCATACTAAATATACAAAAATCTATGAACAATTCAAGACACCTACAGCACTGAAAATCTACAGAAAAAAAGCAAAGTTTTTTTAAGGGAAGGATACAGAACACTAGATAAGGCCTCAAGTGGGACATTAATACGAGTTTTTTTCGTTCCGCTGTGGATCCAGAGAAAAGTCCAGTGCTACAACTTTCAGGCACACCCATCAGTAATCCCATTTATGTACACAATTCAACACTCGCAGAACAATCATTATGAAGAGTTTACGTGAGATACTAGATTAAACTAAATAACACCACTTCTATACAGTAACTAGATAATCCATTCGTCAAGTAATTAAAAAAATATATACAGGTTTGCAAATATTTTAATAATAAAATTATTAAAATAAGTTTCGGGATTTATAATTGTGTTAAGTACTTTACAAAGGAATTAACTTTTTATTGCAAGAGCTGCATAACAGATAAGAAACCCTGATGTTGAGAAGCCCTTAAATTTCTCTGTTTTCGCAATAAAGTCACAACACTCCGTAGCTCCGCAAGTTCAGTAATGATTACTGAAAATCTGTAATTCTTGGTAGCACTCGGAAAATAACTAGAAGAAAATTTAAATTCAATTCTCTGCATTGTAATAAGTGACTTAATGAACTCGTAAACCTAACGAAACAACTCCAGTAGCAGCGAACAGCGAGTGCTCATGCACGAGAAACGCGAGCCTAGGTTCAAGAGGACGCGCGCAGCACCAGGGTGTTCTTGCTGACGGCACAGTCGTCAAGACGCACAAACAAAACAAAACACTGCAGAAAAAACAGCCGAAACAGCGCAAGCTGCAAAAACAAATCCTCGCTTCGGAAGAATTTGGGCTGCCGGGTTGCGAAAATGTGCACGAAAAAAAAATTAACAGTATGGTGTAAAAAGAAAGTGTCAGGGTATCCCCCCCCCCCCAAAACCTTTTTTTTTCGCCCACCAAGGTCGATGGCTTGTTTACGACAAGCCTGAATGAGTTTAAAACCGCTCGCCCGTTAAAGCGTCATTTGGAGTAAAAACTAAAAACACTTTTGGTCACTGTTCACTATCCGAAAGCTACGATCTACAGCACAAAAATATAGACTTGTGTTTGGTGGATGCATTCTAAAATGCTGTTAAACCACAGGGCGTGATCGTGTCAAATTTAAACCAGCTGATTTACTCAGCGTTTGTCTCCAACTGACTGTGCAGTACATTAGTGGTTGGTTAAAATATAAACTTTTGATGTGATCGCAAAAATATTCTTGTTTATACGACAATATTTATAGGATATAAATCGCCAATTAAAGCAGTGTTGCTGTGTAGGCTGTATTTACGGATCACATTTTCTCACTCTTTTTTCTTACCACAGAGTAATTTTTATGCCAAATAAGCAAAAGTACACATAATACGTGCCGATTTTCATGTTATATAGCAAAAAACTTTCCCTGGGTAAACTACCACAGTTTACGCGGATAGTCTCCAAAGTGTGGCGTAACAAATCAAAAAGGAGATTAGCAAAATTCCTCTGGATGTTAAAAGTACGTCACTTCCAACAACGTTACTGATTATTTAGGGACTTTTTGGCGATTTTCGTGACCAGTCCTTCTGTTTTATTATTTAGTGAATTTCGTAATCTACAGACACAATGTAGTAAAAAAGAGCGCGTGTAACTCAGCATACGTGATAGAAGTGAAGCTTCTTTGGCAATTCAAGCCTCGACTCGTATCTCTTCGGCGTCAGAAACGTTTCAAAACAACGTTTCATTCAAATTCGGCCTTTAAATTGTAATTGAAATTTCACTCTCATCGCAGCCACAGAAGTTTCACTTCAATAAATGTCACACACTTGATAAAACTACTGTACATGCTAAGGAATAAGCTGTCATGTACCGCTATGTAGGCCATCGCGCTCGGCGCCGCAGTGTCGCTGTGGACACAACTGCGAGTCAGGAGCGAGCACACACGCATCACATGCATGCATGCACATCGCGCATCACGTGACGCCGCTTGTCGATATGCAACTGGTTTCACACGCCAGTTCCGTAGTGCAAGAGCGGTCCAAGACACACGTGGTGAATTCTGCGTCAGCAACCGACTGGTCACACATGAGTTGGATACTTTTTTTTGGCATTGTCTCCCCAAAATTTAATGCTTTTAGATACATATATTTTTAACTCGGGAGACCTTTTAATAATACTTTAGGGCAAATGGCAAAAAAAAAATGGCCGCATTATACTTACTTGCTTAATAAAAAGCTAAATTTAATTTTGCATGCAAATAATTAACAGAAATAAAATAATAAAAGGACTGGAGTTATATTATAAATAAAATTGGTTACGTATAAATTCAATCAAATTAAAAAAAAACAAGTTTATAAAATATATACATATGCTACAATTTTATTCAAATTTCAAATTTTAATAATTTATTAAAAAAATATAATTTATAATGCAAAGAAATTATAAACACGGAAACATAGCCTCCCTTATAATAATTCACTTGAAAAAATGTATAAACACATAGTAGGTGTATCATAAATATTCACAATAAACAAATGTTTTTAATTATATGGAGCAGTATTCAACATGAATCACTAAAGTATAAGATTTAAAAGCACATACATAATGTTTATTTGTATGTAACATTTTTTTTAATCCTGTGAAAATTTCGTTGCCTGATGCGCGCGCATCGTAAAAATCCACTCTCAATTTCATAACGCGCCTAAAGGAGTATAAATAAAAAAAACTTTCAAAGAGCGACTACAAAAGCCATACTCTACTCCGTGGAATTTCAGGGATTTCAGGGAAGGATAAATCCCGTAACCCCCTCTCCACTGTTCACATGGTCACAGCGATATAGTTGTGTAGTCTGTGTGATGTAGCATGTCTCTAATTAGAAAGTT
Source organism: Bacillus rossius redtenbacheri (assembly GCF_032445375.1). NCBI lineage: Eukaryota > Metazoa > Arthropoda > Insecta > Phasmatodea > Bacillidae > Bacillus > Bacillus rossius. Next base: position 19,022,897 of record NC_086336.1, read on the forward strand.
CTCTGCCACTTTTGTTCTGTCAACTCCACGTGGTTGCCTGTGTTCGTAAACAAGAATCACGTGATGCTTTATAAGCGACAAGTTAAACGACACGTAGGCAATACAATCGTACGCATTACACACACGACCTTACACACAATGCTACAAAGATTCAGAGCGACTTGGATAAGACATGACACACGCCTGTGCTTCTGGGTCGAGGCTGATGATGTTCTGGCATGCTGCAGCAGAGCACGGCGAAAGGCCGGGAAGTGACTGGCAACGGAAGGTGGGCTCGACTGGGTTCGAAAACCCGTTCAGGTCATCCTGATTTCGGTTTTCCATGTTTTTCTGAGATCACTCCCGGGAGAATGTGGGCATTGCTCCCTGGGCAGGCCATGAGCGATCACTTCCGCAGTTTCGGCCAACTGTGATGAGTGTGTCTGCTTCTCATGACCTCGCTGTAGACGAAAAATTTGCAAAAAAAAAAAAAATAATTAAAAAGTTTTAAAACAAAATTATACATGAGCACATGATTCCGCTGACATTATTATATATTAGGGGCCCGCGCCTAGTCAGGGGTGCATTTGTGTTCGTGAGGCGGGATAATAAGTGCGATCTTCAGTAGGGGCTTCTGGCGCGGTATCGCCTCTAAGCGCGTGGTTGTGGACTAGCGCGCAGTCTTCTCGTCGTGCATTGGGCTGTAACAATAACATTACCTAGAGAATAAATGTACATAAAAGTGTAATGCACGTCGCTTGAGTGATTTAAAGAATCTTTACCGGGTATTTCATGCTTGAACACGTGTTTCAGTCATTTTCACTATTCTAAAAAAAAGTTTGAAAACGAAATACGGGAACAGAATTACTCATCACGCCCAGCTTATTCTTAAATATTTTTGTCTGGGGCATATTTTTTTTTTAATAGCGTGTTATTTTGAAGTGAAAACTTATTTAGCCGCGTTGAGCGATTTTTGGTAGGGGCAAAACTAATGAGTTCGCCTCACAGACATGCTAGTGACGTGTTGCGCCAGACTGGCGAATCGCAGCGGCCCGTGTACATGTATACGCATATGTACACTAATACTTTGTATATACTCGACTGTATCATGTACGTGTTGGACCCTTTTTTGGATGGGTAAAATCTTGTGAGTTCGCATCACCGACATGCTGTAGTAGCAGTACGTGAAATTAATTTGACCACGTGAATACATGACCTAGGTTTGACATCACTGGTAAGTCATAACTAGGTAATGAATTTTTACGTAATTTTTACATTCCACTGACATTTGTTTTGACTTAAAAATGATGTAAGGATAAATGATATCATGCTGACATCCTACTGATAATTACCAAAATAATTTTCTTACGTACATTTGACGTAGAAATTATGTTATATTACACATTTAAAAACAAAGTCTTAATTTTCACTTCTGTTGACAGTCCCCATGACTAAGCTCTGTAAGTACAACGTATGTGCGCCCAGGTAGGCAGGGGCCCTAACAGTTACTTCGTAACGCCGGAGACTCTTAGAAGGAGCGGGCCCAACTGCGGCCCGGAGGTCAAAGAAGCGAGTCTCGGGGCGATGTCGCGCAGAATGATGCCATCTCTTCCGCTGGATCCAGGCGTGTACTTTCACGCGGGAAGGAAAACGTGGAATTAGAGATCCAGCATCCTGGCTCTTCGTGCGCGGGCGTCGGTCCATCAACTTTCACAGCCTTGAGCCGATTTCAAGCACACTGTCGGCGATGCGCGACAACTTTTGCGGTGCAGAGCCCGTGGCTTACGACGGAACAATAAAGGATTGTTATCTTTAAAAGATTTGTGCAATGGGAGTGCATGACTTGATGTAAGTTTTTGGACATACGCCATTGCTAAGAACTTTTTCTGTTGAAGAGTCGCACCTGTGTTTCCGTACCATGTGCGTCTCTGCCTGAGGACGGGAGCAGATAGCAGTTCCCGAAACGTCGCTTGTTTCTGTTTAGGTAAAACTATTGTATTTGTTTGTTTTTTCGTTTTGTCATGTTTTTTGTTTTGCTTCAACTGTTGTGCTGAATTATTTTGGGTTTCAATATTTTTGTGTTGTCATCATTTGTGGGGATTTTTTCGTTCTCTTAGTACATTTTTCTTTGTTTTTTCTTTGTTTGCTGACCATATTCCTGTTTCGGAATATTTTGTGGTGTTCATATCCTTGTTGACAACAGCAATTGTTTGCTTAATTTTGTGTGTTTTTTGTATCTTTTTTTGAGTATTTTTATTTTTATTTTTATTTATTTATTTTATTTATTAGTTTTTCTTCAACAGAAAAAGTTCTTAGCAATGGCGTATGTCCAAAAACTTACATCAAGTCAATAAAGGATTGTTGCGTGTTGATGTCACGACCGTTGTGAAGGGGACGATGACGGCGAAATGGGGCCCAATCCCTGCGGCCCGGTACCCGGTAAAGTTCACAGATTTTTATTGTGTAAAATCTTAGCTCTCGTTATACGGCATTCGGTGGGAGTAACTTCGTGAATGGAAAGGTGCTGCCATCCGTGGCGAATGGCGCGAACCAAAGTAGTTCACAAAGCCAAATAAACTGTTCAGTGAATTTTTAATACGACGGGCAGTATTTTAATCAAATTTCTTTTCGAAAATTAAATCTAAAATAAGGATTTAGTATTTTTTTCAAGTCTTTTTCACATTTTCGAGCCGTTTCATCATAGAGTTTTAACATTTCGCTCTGCAAATCGTATGATTCGATAGTCGACGTAGCTGCTCCGGCAACGAATTATAGCGGCGGGTGCGGAAACTATGTGTTATTCGCGTGCAAAAATATAATTGAAAAAAAAAAAAAAAACAATTTGGATACATTTATCACGCTCTGCATTATTTTATAAAGAATTTTAAGTTAAATTACTTGTCGTGGGTTTAGTATTATAAGTGTATTTGCAACACGGAACAAATTAATTGGCTCAGTACCTAGGTTACATGTTACAATATCTGACAAGTACTAAAAGAATCGCTCACATTTTTTTCTATGCTTGAGTTTACCCAGAGAGTACGACGAAAATTACGAGTATTTTGCAGATAGAATTTACTAAAAACCCGAGAAGTTATGCTAACGCGAGGAACATGTGGGCATTGTAATGTTTAGATCTTCAATTTTTTTTTTTTTAACTGTGGGGGTTGAAATACTGTACACTATGCATGGGAAAGGTGTTCCGACAAAATTATTTGCTTTTGGGCCCTTAGTTTGTTTCCACAAATATACATTCTTATCTACAAAAGAATAGACACGTGGTGCATATATGTTTATATTAGTATTTTCGTAGGTAGGTATCTTTAGAATATAATACATCATGATCTGCTGGTGCTTTTCAAGGCATAACACTAAGTTTTTGTTGTAACTTGCACTTAGTTATGGGAACATGTAAACCTACTGGAGTATGAGTTTGCTGGGCCAGCTATCCGCGGAATTTTCAGCGACGACCAATATCCATCCTCAGCGCACTCTCTGTGTTAGATTGCCAACAGGAAAAGTAGGCGTGTACAGTCTGTGTCGTGAAACGTGATTTCAAATAAGACAGTTCTCTAAACCTTGGTACAATGGTCTACGTTGCCTTCCGATGTTCAACTCAACAGTATTTGTAAACAACTTCACGTGGCTGTTCGTAAACAAACATCGTGCAAGTGACATTTGAAAGATGGGCACTATTGGTACTACTTCTAGAACAGTCAAATTTCAGACAAGTTACATGAGACATATTATAAACACAAACTACACGAACTCGAGAACAAACTTTTTTATGGCATAGTTATTTGTAATACACCGTTTGTACACTAGAATTAGACCTTGAATGTTTACTTCCTTGATATATAATATTTAAATTAACAATTAGTCGTCAATAATAACAGAGGAAAAATATGCATATGCAGTGCAGTTTCCTTGAACTCCTTCCTCACAAGTGTCAATGAAAAATGTTTACGTTTCAGGGTATTTTTTAAATTAATTAATGACAGTTATTCGAAGGGTTCTTAGTAGTTCATAGAACTGGATATTCGTGGAAACTTCAGGATTTCGAGCTGTTTGCCGTTGTAAACACGATAAAAAGACATGTGAAAGGAAGATGAGTATTTTTGGTGCAGACCTAACAAGTTATTGAAGGCTTTGTTAACACTCCAAAATTATTACTTACGAGTTAGTATTAAAATTAAACAACTCAGTACTTGCCAAATTACAAAGATTTATGTTAGTTGATGACGATACCATAATTCGAAACCAGCGTTTTTCCTAGTTTTAAGGCATGTTGATTTTTACGTCTTTTAGTCATTACTTTTCAAGGGCCATTTCTAATAATTCAATTCGATACCTCCATTTCATTTGCTGTTCTGCTAAAAATATTTTAACAGATATTCAATTAGTGTAATATATGTTAGAAATACACGTGGAAAAACAAATGAAAGGGAAGTAAGCTGTTAAAATTAAGAAACAACCCTTAAATAAAAAAGTAATAATAAAAACAACAAAAGAAAATCAACACGGTGTGTGAGCCCGGGGGCGCTAAGGGCGACGCTGTCTCGCGCGTCTCTTCGCGGCGGTGACGCGCCTCTAAGGGAGTTAGAAGTGGTGGATTATTCCCATAACCATTTTCAATACTACGTGTAGAATCCGTGAAAACAGGGTTTTTTTTTCGCGGTTCAGAACTTAGACGTTGAAGACGAAACTGCGATGGCTCTGAAATGCTTCTCGTGATCAGAAACCTTCAGTTTGTGAACACCTGGATCACTGCACGACTCACCCGACTTCCTCTTCTCGTCGAGGACCAGCGACTTGGACCGCTTGACGCGCAGCGACCGCCGGCGGATCGACCGGAAGAACGACTCGGCGGGCATGGCTGCGCGCGCATCCAGCCGCTAGCAACACTGCAGCTCCCGCGAGCCGACTGCGGCCCGCTTCCCGCCGCGCGGAGCAACAGCTGTGCCACTGGAGGAGGGGGTGAGAAGGGGGCACGGAGAGTGGTTGTTCAGGCGGGGCGGACAGGGCTGGAGGGGAGGACGAGAAGGCTGGAAGGGGTGAGAGGAGGAAGAAGAGGGGAGGCAGTGGAGGCGGGAGAGAGCTTCCAAGGCTCGCCGCGAGACAGCGCCGGCGCGCCGCATCTCTCGCTGCATCGCGGGGAGCAGTCCGCAACAACACTGATTGCAACACGACACAGACCGACTCGTTGTCTCCTGCGCACGGCCTGGCTTAAGTTCCGCGACTTACACGTAAACAATGGACATGTGGGTTTGTTTACAAATGGCACTTCAACAGACTTTCAACTCGAGGTTATGTTACGACCGTGAACTTGCAGAAGTATCGGTAAGAATTAGTCCTGCCCTAAAAATATGACGTTTGCGACAATCATAAACCATCGCACTCGCTTACACACAGGGCAGGACTAATCCTCCACTGTTAACTCAATCTTAAACCAGCCTTTATTAAGTAAAGATTTTTTTTTGATGCAGCGCCTATTTTAATTGATTTGAAACTGGGAATTTAAAAATTGTGCTATACGATTTTATAAATAATAAAGTGTGTGTACTGCGCCCGCCTTGATTTTTTTTCTCGACAGTTCTAGTGGCAAATAAGTAATTCAATTTTGGGGTCACAAACGTATAACTTCGCAGGGTAGAGAAGATCCAAGGATCCGGGGGCAAAAAAAATACTCTTTTTTGTTAAATATACGAGTACAACTTTTCGAACACCACAATTAAAAAAAAAATTCCAAAGGCTGTCAACATTAATGTGGCTATAACTGCAAACCTGGTCTGTGCGTACTGCTTAACTCGCAACGTTTGTTGCGAATTCAATTAATGATATTCATGTATTTTTCATCACGTCTGGGTAAACCCCCGGGAAACCACCCCCCTCCCATTTCCACTACAAGCTCCACCTTCTAGACGGCCATAGATGTCGTTACATCGCCAACTTCATTTTGGCCCGATTATCAATTCAATTACGTGGTACAACAGACTGAGAGGTCATTACGGAAGAACACGGACAAAGAACACAAAGTATAAAAAATGGGGGAAGGAAATCGGCCACGGTCCACGGTGCAGTATCTCGCAATGACCTCGGGAACCAATAAACAACCCTAAATCACGTCGGTCCGAGTCCTCCAGCAATGCGAGTCCCAGTGCACCGACTGCACCGACTGCACCGACTGCACCGACTGCACTCGGCAGACGAGTGTGCAAGGATGGAAGCACGAGGAGCTAACGAACACACGAGTGTGTTGGTCGCTGCAATGGCGGATCCCACTCCGGAGGGTTTTAGGCGATAATACAAAACCTTCCAGTTAAATGCAGACTCCAAAAATTTTAAAAATATGAAAGTTTTCTTTTAACGGATTCCCAACGTTTTGAAAAGGCAGTATAAAAACTGTGTTATTGAAGTTAAAACAAAAAATATATATTCCACAATTCATGTAGCACTAAAAGATGTAAAAAAATTAAATTTAAAATTTAAAATACCCCCGACCTTGCAATTCTTACTTGAAGCTACTATTAGTCATTAAAATGCATTAAAAACTATCAACTTATTTTAATATTGTTTTGTTTTTGTAGTCTGTACCGTACTACACCATTGATACCGTAATGCATCTGGTAAAGGTTACCATGTTCTTGCAATAGAATTGAATTAACAAGATACCGAATTTCGAATCGATCAGACCTGTGGAAGTTGCTCACACCCCTTCATCAACTAGAAAAGAGCTGATGAACTTCAAACGGCTGAACAGATTTTCTTGAATCATAGCTAAGAACACTCTCGATCGAGTCTTCTTTCAATTAAAAAAAAACTAAATCAAAATCGGTTTGTTCGATTGGGAGCTACGTTGCCACCGACAAATACACAGATATACAGATTCACAAGTTAAACTAATATAATACCTCTCTGTTTGTAACGGGGATTAAAAATAATGCATCATTACAAAACAAAACATGAACTGACTTCAAAGGACAGGTTCAGCATAGAGTATATAATTTTTTTTATATCCGTCGAGTTTTTTTGTTTGGTTTGGTTATATCGAGCGGGAGTCGAGGACGGAAGCAAGGCCCCGAGACAGTGCCACCCGTTTGTAGTGAACACTGTGATGCTATTGTTTTTTATTTATTTTTATGAATTCTGCTTATTCGTGAAGTTAGCACATTATTGAACAAATATGACACTTAAATGTTTTACAGATACTTATTTTACCCAAACACTGTTATTTTGGCTGATAAATGACGCACTCTTACAATATAATAACTTTTGATAAGCCTGTCTTAAGACAGAACTACTCGGAAAAATAAAGATTTAATACGTTTTTGTGTGCAGGAAATATACACCAACGTTTTAAATAAAGGAAAAAAAGTTACTTACTGATAAAAACTGTGAGATAGAAAAAAAAGTTTTTTTTACATATATTTATTGCACGCATGTGGTGCAAACATCAAGGAAATCATGAATTAATATATTAAAATATTATGTTTAGGTGATTTGAGAAAGGTTTTAATTAAAAAATGCTGATTAATTTCATTAATTTTGGTGCGTTTCGATATGCTTTGCGGTGTTATTTAGAATCATGTCCCTACCTACAAGGGAGTGCGAGACGGCACCACTGCTAGCGAGAGCAATCCTCTGGCACGGCTCAGAACTAGTGCTAGTTGCAGCCATTACCGACTGCAACTGGGATGCCATCATCGCTAGGGCGGACCCCAGGCCCGCAACCTACAGACAAGCAGTTTTTGTGCTTTAAAAGGGCACTACGAAACAAGAATAAAAAAGCCAAGCTACATTTTTGCTAATAATTAATTAAGGACGCCATGTAACGTGCGCAGAGCTTCAGGAAAAACTACGCGATTTCAAATCTACTCAAGATATCCGAGTGGGGTCTGTTTACGAATAGCATTTAAGAGTTCGCAGAGGGCCGAAAAGTACTTTTGGTTTCAGATTAAGATTTTACACTATATTTTTAGAAAAATTGAAATGGCTAAAAGGCGTATGTTCAGAATAATTTTTTTGGCGAAAAACATCCGGTACAGATTTCTGAGAAAGCACTTAAGGTAACTTGCATTGCACCGTTACCATAATTTCTGGGCCATATAATTTCAGGAGTTGTCCTATGGACGACAAGAAGACTGCGCGCCAGTTCACAGCCTAGCGCTTATAGTTCAGGCATTTTAGCAAAAAATACGCAGGAATAAAAAAGAAATTACGAAAAAGCTTATTTTTGGTAGATAAGTTTGCAGTGGTATTCTAAAGTCCCCATGGATCCGAGTTGAGCTAACGCCGCCATTTTGAAAAAATGGCGCGCAAAACGGGTTTTTAGTAAATAACTCGTTTACTATTGTTTATAGAGAATAAAGAGTTTAACCAAACATAATGAACACAAACATATCTACATAATTGCTCCCTTGACTATTTTTGATTAAACGCATAGGCTACTTTAGGCGCTACAATGGAAAACATATTTTACATAAAATTTCCACTTCTTCGTGCCACAGTAAATACGTCTTATTCGCGTGACTTATTAAACAAATGTTTCTTTTCCTGATGTTGCATACAAAATAAAAACGCTTTTTAATGTCATAGTTACATATTTTTAACTTTTCGGTTTTTTAAGCCTATTTTGCAGTTTCTTCCACCTACTTCTTCTGTACACCTGCTTCTTCTGTAACACGAGATCCATGCAGTTGTGTTGCAATTTTCGCCACCAGGATCATCGATGTACTGAATTGAAACAAGAAAAAAAAAATAATTCTTCGGTAGTGTTCGGGCAGAGTTCGGGACTGCTCGTGTGTGTAGCTAATGTTACACGAAGGTAAATATTAGGGCGTGTTGAAAAGGACATGTGAATCGTAGGCTACCTTTGTTATGTCTCGGTCACAGGGTGATGACTCTGTTAATAATCAGAAACAAAGGGCCTACATCTTCACTATGGATACAGTACTTTCACTTAGTGAACTTAGTAAAGCAGTTCATCAAAGCTGAATGTTCAGGCGACTGGGAACTGCACCTTAAAACAGTTCATTCAATGATCCCTTTTTTCCATGCAGCCGGACATAACGAATATGCGAAAAGCTGTCATTTGTACCTTCAAGACATGTACGGACTTGTGCACAGGTTGCCCACAAAAGAGTACGAAGATTTTACACAAGGAAGATTTTTCACTGTCAGAAGATCTGACAAATATTGGTCTGGTTTGTGGACAGATTTAACAATAGAACAAACACTTATGAGGATGATGAAAAGCAGAGGTGGCCTTACTCGAGTTCGTAGTACGAAAGAAAGTGTACTAGATAAGTGGATACTAGGAATGCCAGCAACTTTTGAAATGTGCTCAGCCACGGAGGGTTATGCTTCTGTGTATGCATCAACAGGTGAACAACATGTACAACTTAGAAGTTCGCACATTTCAAGAGATGATGCAGACATTGGCAAAGTTCTGCGCTGGTTTGAGGTTCATCCAACATTTCCACAAACAGATAAAATCATGTCCATTGCAACAGGACTGGTAGTTAATGGTTCTGTGAACTGTTATGATGCTTTTACGGTGGGCACAAATGCTAAAAAAGGAATTATCGGTACCAATTTTGCTGAAGCAAAACTCAAGAGAATAAACAGAGTCCGCTCTTTAGCATGTAGGTACTAACAGTTCTGTAAAAATTAGAGATGATACTGTGCCAGTAAACACAACCCTTCTTTTCCAGCATTTTTGTTCATAGTAAATGAAAAATAATTCAGATATGAACTGTCTCCACGACCCTTATCTTTGTTCGATGGGGAAGGAATGCGTAAAACTAATAAATCTGCTCTTTATAAATTGATGATACCCAAGAGCATGACAATTCCATTGGATGATCAAAATATATGGTATGTCGTAGATGGAGGTTTCCTTCTTCATCGTGTTTTCTGGCCAAAGTAAGTTCAATGAAATTGTTGGAGCTTAATTTAACTTATGTGAAGAAACATTATGGACTTGAAGTCGTGATTGTATTTGATGGTTTTAGTGTGAATGATGATTGTACAAAACAAGTTGAACGTAACAGGCGATATACAACCCCAAAATGTGCATAAATTGTATTTGAAGAAACAATGGATGTCACAGTGTGTCGAGATGCATTTCTTACAAACAGTAAAAACATACAGCGCCTTATAGCCATGCTGTCCAAAGCATTCCAGAATACTGAGATTACTGTTAAACAGGCTCTTGACTATGCGGATTAAATGATCGTTAAAACAGCAGTGGATCTTTGTGAAGAAAAGGAAGTTCAAGTTTTCATTGTGGGAGAAGATATAGATCTTTTAGTCTTAATGTTACATTATTCAGTACCAGGTGAACGTCTTACATTTGTAAAGCCTAGCAAAGGAAAGGATGAATCTGTCTTATATACACCTGAATCTTTGCAAACATGTCCTACTATTTCAAGAGAAACTATTCTATTGCTACATGCATTTTTTGGTTGCGATACAACATCGGCATTTTTTCGCAAAGGCAAGATGACTGCATTCAAATTACTAATGAAGCATGCAAACATTAAGGAGTTTGTATCAACATTCATAGATGCAAATGCGACGAAAGAATCAATTGGCCAAGTAGGGTCAAATTTGACACTTGCTCTGTATAAAGCGCCTAAGTCTGAAACATCATTAGATAGTTACAGATATAAAAACTTCAAGAATGCTGTTGCGCATAGCAATAAAGAGGTAATGCTTTCGAATATTGCCCCTACAACTGCTGCTTCTCTTCAGCATTCTCTTAAGTATACCATCAAGTGAAAATTTGGCTTGGCCACTAACTTCCTCCTACCTCATGGGGTTGGCACTACGTAAAACAGAGAGAACTTGAGCCGACAACCACATTAGAACCTCCTGCTCCTGATAAACTGCTAAACTTAATTTCTTACCGCTGTAGCAAAGGTTGCGAACGTTGGTGTGGATGCAGAAAAGCAGGAATGAAATGTTCACATATTTGCAGTTTGTGCCATGGAATGTCATGTACAAACACACCATCAATAAAAGTTGACAATGAATTTGATGACATGGACGTCACAAATGGCACAAGCTCTGATGAAGATGGTAGCTAAGATATCATACAAACTCAAAAGGAAATAAGGAGAGTGAGGTATGCTCCTACAGTGTTAAAAAGTGGAATAGGCCTTTTGGGGACACCACTAAAAAAAGCGCGCCAAATTCTCTACCTCAGGGGTGGTGAGGAAATGAGAAATAAAGAGCAAACATAAATTTCTGGAAGGTACGCACTGAGCAATGAATTAAAGAGCATCAAATCTTGATAGCAAGATTTGGTGACAGAATTTGCTACATTGAAGTCTTGAAATTGAAGAGAGATAGGAAGCGATAAAACTCAATTATCTAGGTATGGTGTAAAACAAAACATAATCAACTTGTTTAGCCCCAATATGAAGCATCGAGGAAGGGTCGGTTCATTGTGAAAAGTATTTTCCACTGTAGCTTCAAAACTATGGGTTAAACGAGGAAGGTTCTAGGGAACTTTTTCGTAGATTTTTGTTTGTAGATTCTTTTTTGTAAAGCTTATTTTTCTATAATATTCACGGTTAATAAGTAATTACCAAAAAACGTGTTTTTAGTGCCATTTTTTCAAGATGGCGGCGTTAGCTCAACTCGGATCGCTGGGGACTTTTAGGATTCTCTTCATAACTAAATTGCGGACGTCTCCACCAAAAATCAGCTTTTTCGTAATTTCTTTTTTTAAAAAACCTAAAATGCCTGGACTATTAGAGGCGATACCGCGCTACAAAAACCAGCGAGCGTCGCACTTATCATCCCGCCTCACTAACACACACACACCCCGACTAGACGGACCCGTTAATATTTGGTCAATGGTATATCAATGTGGCGGACGCAAGGAATTGAGGATATATATCCATTCCCCCTTTTCTACCGAGATTTCGGTGAAGGCGAATTATAATTTTGGGTAAGGTAGAGTGAGTTGTTACAACACCCGAAACTAAAAACTACACAGGAAGTAACGCATGTTGAGAATGTAGAAATGAAAATTATACAGTCCAAACAAAGTGTAAACGTAAGTTATTTTTAATATACAAATACTAATATTCTCTTTTTTATTTACCAGTTTTAAAAATCCCCTTTCTCCCTCCAACTGTACCCACCACTGCCCGCAATAATGTCGGCAAACTGCGCTATTCCACACGATGAGATCTGAATTACAATTACTTTCAACCGACAAGCAGCAACCTTTTAAATCGGGGCTATATTTTTTGCCGCCATCTGCACACGTCACTCAAAGAGTCAAGTCAATTACCCAGGGTGATAAACCCACCGGCATTCACCCCTGAAAATCAGTTTTAGACATGATATGGATGCAAAATGTTGAACACTATACTTTGAATTAAAGTAAAATTCTAGGGACAGTGCTTTATGAAACAGAGTCATCACCTCAATAACAAAAATGTAAATATGCTTTCTCCCCTTTATCAAAATAATAGAGGTGGTACCTATATATTCTACATGTTGCATACGACCTTTGTGCCTTCCGACATCATGGATACTTGGTTATGTTTTGTTGAAAATTAATACCTAACGAACAAAAACTATCATCTTTTTGCAGTTTCAGTGTCCAACGCATGCATACGTTTCAGCAGCAATAATGTGATGCCTATGTAGTCCAGTCATTTAGGTTTATCTTCAGAAAAATTCCTAGTGAGCTGAATTTTTGTATACACCTTATTACGGCGTTGTAATGAAGATGTGAAAAATCTACATTGATATCGTGCAGGCTAAAAATGTTATAAAGGTCAAAAGGTCACGAAAATAAGTTTTTTCGCAAATATCTCGCGACTTATTGCTCGGAGGTCAATAGATGTCATTATAAAAATTGTTTGACGTGAAATTATCTACAAAAAATGCCTCGTGAATTTTTCTGTAAAATTTACCTTTTTCGGAGTAGAGCGCTGTAATACTTGTTATTCCCAAGCAGTGATTTGTTTCATTTATTTCTCGTATCAGTCGCATCCACACTAGTTTTCGTGCAATGAGACAATGTAGTGTTACAGAACTAATGCTTTCGCCTCTCAGGAATAACTCATAATTTTGTAGTTAGTATTATATCAATTCCATAAATGTTTAGTGAAGTTAGCATGTTTGTCATTCCTATTTTCAAGGGAATCCACTACAAGCCATTCCTATTTCAATACTTATTTACTTATTTCCTTGATTACAACGGGAGAACATTAAATGTACTTACACTCACTCCTGTTCAAGTGAGGAAACGTTTACCAAATGTCACGCATCACCATTGGTATGCATCTGCCAGATGCAAAGATGAAATCATCTAACTCATAAATCATTGCTGACTCAAGTGGGCTGTGACACTTCTGATCGATGATGGGGCAAACCGCAAACAGAAATAAAAATAGCCGCATAATTAGAGACTCCCGATAACGATATGTACAACAGAAAACCTTGATCGATTCGCATCCTTTATTGGCCAAGCAATAAGAAATTAAACTGAGGCGGAGATCTCTTTGGTGTGACTGTCGTGTTTCCTCCCCAAACGAACCACGGCTATTCTGGGATGGGAATCAACAGCGAAAGTGTTTTGAAGTTATACTTCTTTACGCGCGTTATTACGATGCACGCGCAGCATGCAAAAAAAATTGCCTGAATGAAAAACAAGGCTACATACAAATAAAAATTGTACTATACGTGAATTTTAATATTTGACTTCAGTGAATGATATTGAATACTGAACCATATCGTTCAAAACATTTATTTATTGAAATATTGGTGACAGAAATTTCGTTTATACACCTTTTCAAGTGTATTTTTATAAGTGAGGTTATGTTTCCGTATGCATAACCATATTAGATTGCTCGTAAGCTTACATTATCGCTATCAGAGAGTGTCTGTGGAAGGTTGTCTCCTGGCAGTTTTCGTGGACGTTTTTGTGAGATTGTTACTGTATGTATAATTTATTTGCATTATAAATTATCAAATTTGTATTTAATAAATAATTAAAATTAAACTATTTTATTTTACTAAATTAATTAATTTCATACACGTGTTTATATTAATATTGAATAATAAATATTTATTTTAAATTTTTTTAATTTTATTGAATTTAAACTTTACCAACCGTATTTATGATATCACTCCGGTCCTTTTATTATTTTATTTACATGATTCATTTGCATGCAAAATAAAAGTTAGTTTTTTTATAACGCCAAATAAGTATAACTTCTAACGCGCGTACATAAGTACAAGCACCCATTTTTTGTTTTAAATTGTTAAATGTTTAAATTATTTGGCTGGCTAAACATGTGAGTATATTTATCGTGTTTCTTAGTATTCAGAATGTGTGTGTGTATATATTATATATATATATATATTTTTTTACGATTTACCGCGGGTTCGTAAAGGATAGCCCAATTAAAGATTTTTATCACACACACAGTTTTATTTATTACCACTACTTGTCACTTACAACTAATCTTCTAAATTGGCAAATAATTAATTACACTTAAAGAAATGTCAATTCCCCAGTCACTCGTTCCGCACACCTCGCTGGGCCGCACCTCTGGCGCAACTCTCGCCGCAGCACCCCTCGTGGGTCTCCGCCGCGGGACTCCGCCGCCGCAGACGCACTTCCCATTCGCCGAGGATCCGCTCGACTCCTCGCTCGCAACTTCACTCGGGACTCCGCCGCGCCCGCGACTCTATCACCCGGAAACTCCGCCGCGGAAAACTCCCGACTCCACTGAACTCTCTCACTCCCTGCCCTGGAACCTTCGTCCAAGGACTTCACCACTCTGCCGCAACCGCGGCACTATCGCCCGGAAACTCCGCCGTGGGAGAACTCCCGACTGAACACTCCGAACTCACTCAGACTGACTAGAAGGTCGGCCCCACCTCCTTATATAGCCCTTGGGTTCCCGTCCAGAACAATCGGGCATGTCTCCGAGATATCGCGCGACCTTCTCCGTCGAAATGCCCAGAAACGTGTCGTGAGTCCTGTCGAAGGACGCGGCGGCTGCTCAAAGAACGCCGATAAACGCAACAAGCATCGGGTTCCCACAAAACGCGCCGATAAACATGTCTGAGTCCTTTTATGCCGCAGTGCGGTCTCTTTTAAGTAACTCGATCTGAGGCAGGTGCGCGCTGCGAAGGTCAGGATGTCGCGAGATAGTATGACACGAGATACCAGGGAGAAGTTGCGGGTGGAAGGGGGTGCAGACAGGCCGAACGAGCGCGTGCGACGCCAAGCACTGTAGCCAAGCGCGATCGTAACTAGAAATGAGTTCTTTAGAATCTAAGTTCGACAATGAAGTACCGAAATCAACAATACATTTCTAGAGTGGAATACGTTCAACGAAACACGGCACCTCCCAATAGGAAGGATTTATTAACTTTTTTTTTACATACTCCACTACAGGCTACACTGAATGTCACAGATAAACCCCAATAAAAAGGGGGGGGGGATGGACGAATACGTAAAAACATAGAACACAAGCCAAATAAGCCGATTTCAAACTTTAAATGCAAAAACAGCACAGAGAATTCTGTGGAAGGAATCAGATAAAATGTCACAGCACGAACGAACACACTCTGCTGACAAACGAGACAGTTGCGACAAGAACCGCAAATAAAGAGAACAACCGACCTTGAACAATACAGAAACAAAAGGACGAACCGAAAGACGATACTTAAAAGATAATCTGGACAACGCAGAGCCAATACAGAGACGCACAGACGAACACAGCGATATGAGTATTCTTTTTTGTGCGTTCTTGAGGTTAATCTGTGCCAAAATAAAATATAAATCAAAAATAGTAAAAGTGTAGCCTATAATATAGCATAGAGCTCTCGGTAGTTTGACGCTTTTATGCATGATAAGGGGGTTTACAGGCTTTGAACACTTCTTCGGGTGGGTGGGGAGTGTGAAAAAGGGGGAGGTAGGAACCCATTATTTTTCCTACGTAAAGTACTCTGAGCCACCATGGCGCAGAGAAGAAACCATTTGCAATTCATCAAAGTGATCTGGATTCCATCCCGGGATCACGCGAGTGAAAAACGTGGCTAACCCCTCCCCCCTCCCAAAACGGGGTGGAGGGGTGTACGCAGCTAATTCATTCTCACGATAGCAGCGTATTCGCCGAGGACCCAGATCCTGTAGTGAGGGTCTGTGGTTCTGTCCCAACCTCCAGCGAGACTTACAACCAACTGGGAGTCCACGTGGCTCCCAGCCTACCGGAATATAGGAGAAACCTATGCAGGACGCGTGGCACCCAGCAGCTCATTAATTAATATTTACGAGGATCAATTTCTCCGAACAAATTTAAAAAAAAAAATTTCCAATAATTAAATATATAAATATTTGATGCATAGTTTTTCTTCATAATTAGCTGTCCAAATCACATTTTAGCTTTAAGTATGCCTACCCATAATTATTAAAAATTATTTCAAGATTGAAAATTTCCAGGTTAAATATCTATGCTAACTGGCTAATAGGTAACAATTTAAAAATATTTAAAAACAAATCCATGTGAACTTATTTTGGTGTTAAATCTTTTTGGAATATTTGAGGATTCTTACAGCTCAATAATCGAAGATAAAATTATCTCAGAAAAATAACCAACTTTTATATTGGAATAGTGCCTGTTATATAATCCAGTTTGTTTTCCCCTTTGGATCGACAGCCAAACCGTTAAATATGGGATATTTCTGACAGATAATTTTGCAAACTATATTTTTATGAAAATGTTTTTATTTTCTAATATCAAAAAAATATCTTGCACAGAAAGTGTTCAAGTAGAGTAAATAAGAAATAATGAGTTGCTAACTGCCAAAAACCCTTATACCCCCGTGCGTATCTGTACAAAATACAACTTTACGTTACCTGCGATGTCCACAAATAGGGATCTGCAATGAAAATTTCCTGACTTTTCCCTGACTTTCACCCACCGAAATTTCCCATTATCCTGACAAATTTAAAAAAAATAAATACTAAACCAATTTTTACCAATTTCTGAAATGAATAAATAGAGACGGTTCAAATTCTTTCACGGTCTGGGTAATGTCAGACTGGAGCATCAAATCCCCCCCCCCCCCCCCCCCGCAAATAACTACCACTGGGTGATTTTCATGAAGTTCCCGGGATGTAAAGTGTATTCCCTGACTTTCCAGAAGGCGGACAGCCTGTCGCCGCGCTGAGCTGAGCACTTGCTGCTTCACCGCATCACTCCACTGGGCGGACCGGGGGTTCGCACGGACAATTCCACAACCAACGAGTAGAGTAGTAGAGGAGTGCCCCGAAGCATTTTTTAGTTCAGCTGATATTCTGCGCCTAAACATTGGTTGAACTGTAGTTTCTGCATTTGTGGAAACTATATCACTACCACATTTTATGGAAGTAACTGTCCAACGACGGAAATTCCAATTCGTTATTAATCAATATTAAGTGTGGTCATGCACCATTGGAAACAACTTATTTTCAAATAAAAAAAAAGTCTATCTTTGGCTAAATAATTTAACTGATGAAGAGATTTCTGAAATATTTAATTTAGGTGTTATCTACTGTTCTAATTTATGCACTTGTACTTTACCTATAAATATTAACTTTTATATTTTATATAAATATATTTTTTTCTGAAACAAACTTTCTCTTGTATTTAAATTATTTACTATTTTTAACTTTAAACTTTAAGATAACTTATGTAAGATTTTTAAAGTTATTTTTATTTATTTGTCTCCTGTTACAATTTTTTTAATGTTTACACAGTCAAAATACCGAATGTTAATTAAAGTGCATTCATACACAAGCTTACTTTTGTGAGTGATAAATTTCTTGTTTAATTTGGTGGATTTTAATTAAAATTGTAAAAAAAATTAAATAAATGCATTGTTATAACGATGGTGGGGTAAAAGATGTTTGCAACTACGTTAAAGCATGCAATCTTCTAACGATGCTTAACTCTCCAAGGTTATAATACTAAGCTTTTAGTAACCTACTCGAATTAGGTATACATTTAATGTCTTCCTGACTATAGAAAAATTCGAGTAAGGCCGAAAGGCGTTCAGAAGTACATACCATTCGTTTCCTCTCAGCGTAACTGCAAATACGTTCTTGTTCGCGTCAATTCAAACGCTTCAGGAATGGTTAACGTAACGTTTTTAAGTTAGTGTACACACGGTAAGCCCGTCGGTATAACCTAAGAGCAAACTTTTCTTCGCGAGATATCGGACAATTAAAATCTCCCATGCTGTCTACTAATACCCGGTGAATCAATTTCACAATTTTTTATATCCCAGGATCATTTTAAAGTATAATAACCAAAATTTAAAATATTACAAAATATGTCTACTAAGTTAGAAAGCTATTATCAGATATAATTTCCATGTGATTTAAGTGGAAAGCCACCAAGTATTTATATTCACTGTGCAACTATAAACTGTGATAAGGAGTAAAAAAACAAAATGCAATATCTCAAAAATCCGCTGGATATCAAAGTTTAATGACTTCTAGCATAGTTTCTGTTTATTTTAGGCCTTTTTCGAGACTGTCGCTACCAGCCCTTCAGTTTCGTAACCTCCTCGAGACTTTCGCGACTGATGACACCCTGACTCCAAGCTTGTCCTTGGCCACATACCGGGTGGGGCAAAATCAAATCAAATCCTGTGAGCGCGCGGGCCACCCCACGTCTACCCTAAGAACGTTTGTGACTTCTTCCTGTGGGGTTACCTCACGGAACAGGTTATCAAACATCGTCCTCACACCTTGGAAGAAGTGAAGATGCGAATTCTGGAAGAAATCGCCGATATACCCCTCGATATATGCAGAAAAGCGATCGAAGAGTTCCGAAATCGCTTTCATCAATGCGTCGCTGCTGATGGCCACAATCTACCTAATGTGATCTTCAGAACTTGATTAAAAAAAAGGGGGGGTGTATACCGATTCCAATAAAATAAACCTCATGTCTGTAAGCTGCTCCGCTTTTTTTTAATAGTCCTTCAAAACAGTCACACACCTTTTGCCCCATCCTGTATTATTATTAAGATTATTGTTGCTGTTTTAGGGCCACAGAGTGCCCGTGTGTCGGACGGATTCGATTCCCGACCGGGTCCAGGAAGTTTCTATTCCAGGTTGAAGGACTGGATAATAATGCGCAAATCAACTGCGAACCACAGTAATAATCCGCTCGCTCGCCATGGCAATCCCCCACGAAGATGGATCGAGACTCCAACCAACCCACGAACCGATCAACCAGTCATCAATATCATGAGTAGTTACACAGGGTGTCCACACACAGCTGTACTAAAACTTCCGTGACTTTTCCTTACCTGACATTTTTTGGCCAAAATTTCAACTTTTCCAGATTAACTCTTCAAATAATTTACATACTTTGAAATTTTTGAAGGAAATAAAGAAAATCCAGCCTCCACCGTGCCCATAGCTAGCCTAGTTACCTCTCTCAACTTTCTTTATTTTCAAACAAAACCTCACATACGCCATTTTATACTATGTATGACTATGCATTAAAAACACCATCTATAAAAAAGTCTGGGTGGTGGCAGAATGGAACATGACATTTATTATCATTTCATTATCTTTAGAAAGTTTCCAAGACCTTTTAAAAATACCTGACTTTCCCTAACCAATTTCAACTTCCCTTGCCGTTCCCTGACTTTCTAGAATGTGGAAACTTTGTCACGGAAGTAATAAAAAGTAAACCGTTAAAATTGTAGTATATTTACTATCTTGAAAATCAAGGATTTTTAGGCGTTTGGAAAGGTAGAAGGGAAAAGGGGAATTTCGCCCAGCGTCGCTGTCCTAAATCCTGGTCACCTCGCGACCCGCCAGTCCGCAGTCACGACTACCTTCACGTAATTAAACAGCTCTGCCAGAATACTCTTCAGTCCAAACTCTCAGACATTACCGACGGAAAATATACTAATTTACTGACCCCGGGTGAAAAGCCTGAACAACCCACGTTCGTGCATTTTCGGATTTTTTTTTTCTCCTGTAAAAGTTGGTTTCGTGTGTTACATTATTAAAAAATCTATGAAAATCTCGTTTACTTTTTTATGTAGGTTTTCGCACGTCTATAAGGCCAATACTAATTTGAAAGATTGATTGGTTAAGGTCAGCGAGATTTAAAATCGAGAAAATATATACATACATGTATAAATATGAGATTTTTTTTTATTTCGACCGCGAAGTTGCACGAGCGAACAGTGAAACTTTGGATATGTTCGAGGTACTAATCGGGGGTTTGGTGAATCGTAGACTTCCCCGTTACCGACGGGGAAGAAAGGAACTGGCGAGTCAGCGGAGCGATCTACAGAGCCTGCGCGACCAGGGTGAGCGCAATGCTCTCTCCCCCCCCCCCCCCCCCCCACTTCCTCGTGCATCATCCCTCGTGAGTGGAGAGTAGACCGCGCTCTGGAGCCCGCGCGCATTTATTAGCGGGGGTACCTCCCCCCTCAAGCCTGCTGAAGAACAACGGCAGCGAGCAACTCACCTTTCAACAAGTACGAGGGGGAGGAGAGAGGGGAAGGAATTGCGATCGAAGGACTGGATGTGGCGATTGGGCAGGACTCGCACGACTTGCCTCTGGCTGGTTCTCCTCTTATCGCCTTCCGTGCCTCCACTTACCTCCGCCAGAAGAGAGAGAGAGAGAGAGAGAGAGAGAGAGAGAGAGAGAGAGAGAGAGAGAGAGAGAGAGATGTCAGGCAACGAGGTACAAAAGGAAACGAGGAGACGCGAGTTGCCGAGATGAGACCTCGTTTCAGAAGAGCTGGCTCGTTGTTCGCCCACAAGACGAGAAACTAGAACGCACAGAGGCAACACCATAGAGATGCAACATAACGTACAGCCTAGAGTGGAGAGATGTACGGAAACTTCAGGGACACTTGTAACTGATTTGATGTGGCACATCCTAACAGCATCGATTTCCATAAACACGTTAAAACAAAAGAAAGAAATATGTATCTACAGAGAGTTCATTTCAAAGTGGTAACAAGTTGTACGAATTCTTGGGGAAAAATATTTCTGGAAATCATACCACCATGCCACCTGTTCAAATTGTCTTAGAATAAATATACTAAGAGGTTCAGCCAACGAAAAAGTTTTCTTATTAGCAGTAAAGTTTTGACGGTCAAGTGACATACTTTAGCTGAGAATGTGTGGTCTGGGAAAACAGCCTAGAAAGTAGCAGCCAAATTTACATTCAGAATTTCCTACTTCCCTACACAAGTTTTGAAGAAAGCCCTCGCATCTATCCTCAATGACGGAAATTCTATAAAATTATATTGAAAATATTTTTAAACGTATTTTGATATAAAAAACCATAAAAATTTCAAATAATTTTTAATCGTGCACGCGCCGAGAGGCGATGGCGTCAGAAACACGACTATGTTGCAAGCGTCGGGTCGTCAGCCTCTGGCAATCTGCGGTACGGCGCGTCGTCGCGCCAAAATTGAAACAAGTTTAAATTTAAAATATGAAGCGAACTTTTTCCATTAATAAGTTGTGTTGTTGATTCATGAATCGGTATTAGGTGGTGACCAATGCACGGATTTCAGGCCACTATGGAGGATATGGCAATTAAAATATGCATAAACTAAATAGTGGCGGCTCCAAGTGGAAGAACAGGAAGGGAAAGGGCTGCTTTTCGATAGCCCTTCCGACTGATTAACGCATCATAAAAATTAAAAAAATAACAAAATCGATATTTATGTATTTTAAATAAGAAATCAAAAGCAGTGAAATTTTATCTGGAGACAGTACAAAGGAGTTTATAAATTTCAAATGGCCACAGTACACCTGTAATGGTTAAGTATTTTTCTTAATAAAACTGTAACACTGACGGACAAGCATCGCACAGCTTTAACCTGTGGGTCCTGAAGCATTAAATTTTGAAAAATAATTTATTGTATACCGTAGGTGAGAACTAAGAAGGAATTTTTCAAAATACATCCCCGAAATGAGTTAAATAGGGGATGAAAATGTGTCATTTTTGAAGTTATAGGTAAATATTGTAATTGGTGTCAATGCAACTGTTTATAAATAAAGAATTTGTATCAGTGCTTTTGGTAGTTCAACAAAAAATGAGGATTAAATACTTTCCCATCGGGTACACCACTAGTCTAAAAATATTTTTGTTATTAAAAGGTGCAGTGTATAAGCATATTTGTGCTAAAACTGTATTATCGATCGAGTTCAAGTTCATCAATCTTGTTAGCGATTTCCAATTAATTTCATTTTGAAGACTATAATGTAGGTATACACAGTTTTCCCCTGCCTGAAAATTATGGGTGCACGCATGTAAAAGATTAAATCAAACGAATATATTTTGTTGGTGTTTTCACGCCATAATTTACATTAAAATTTGTTCTCAACACAGATCATTGCACCACCAGAACGTGATTTGATAGTAATTACTATAACTATTAAAGCCCCGGCATAATTTGATTAAATGTACCTACTATTTATCTTCAACTGAATGATGTCAAGATAGTTGAGGTCGAAGTTGAATTTGAATAAATCGAATTTCAATAAGTCAAATTACAATCAAATATGGCGGCCATAGCAAAAAGTGCAATAGTGACGTCACAAGATGTCAGAAGGTTCTAGAAAAACAAAGTGGAGGAATTCAAGATGGACGCCTGGGTCAAAGGTCAAATTCAAGATGGCGAATGGATTAACGATGAAATCATCCAAGACGGTGGAAGGATGAACAGATTAGCGATGATGTCACAAACAAAATGGCCGCCAAAACCTCACTCCATCGCCTGTTCCCAAACACCATTTTCCAACTACAACAGTGAACTTTTAAAAATTTGATACTTTTAAGAAATCATCAAGATAATTAAGCTGTGTTATGTTAGTTTAGAAAAAAATTATTTACGTTAACTACAGCATTACTCTATAGTTAGTGTATTTCTATGCTACTATGTCCTTCATGCACTGCCGAAGGTCAGGTACAAACCACGATGTTACTGCACAAAATTGTTCGTCGTAATAATTATTGGAATTAAAATGTTATACATATGTTTTTAATGCCGCAAGTGGTTAAGTTAAATATGTATTTTCATTAAGGAACATCTGGTATCGTTTGTAATACCAAGGATGTTATTTTTCTTGTTAATTTGGTTCTGTAGCGGTTGCCTGATACCGGCCACGCGGTTCACTATGTAAAAACATGTATGCTTGTCTGGAGTGCGAGGAGTGTTTATATTACCAGCAACCATTAAGTGACAGCGCCGTTTCAGGAAAGCTTTCATCTCATTCTTTATTTTGGCATGTGAAAAATTACTTTCGGCTGATTAAAATACCTTCTATTATTTGATAAATATCATAGGAATAACATCATCCAAATATGTTATTATCTGGTCATTAAATGAAAATGAGTAAATATTCTAGCAACTAAACCAAATGTAATAAGCAAAGATAAGTTAAAGTTAATTAATGGGGCCTCCATAAAGTATGCTTTATTTAAATCTATTTTAAATAAGCTTGCCAAGAAGTAACAATATTTGTAATAAGTTACTCTATCTTTAATGAAAAGAAATAATTATCTGTTAAGTTTTTTTTTTTTAATTTTTCCTGTTACATCTTAATATTATGATTAACAAGTACAGTGTAAATTCCATTTAACGCCACTCAATTTAACGACAAACTTATGAAGTAGAAACGGGACCAGAGTTTGAAAGTGACGATGACCTTCCATTAACGGAGTTCAACGTGCCACAAAATTTCACAGAAAATTTACAAACCTACATAGAAGTAGACGAAAGCCTGGCTACAACAGCTTCCCTTACAGATGAAGAAATTCTGGATTCGGTGAGAAAAACTGAGGAACAACAAAAAAGGGATGAAGAAGATGAGACGGATGATCTAAAGCCTCCACCAAGCATTAAACAAGCACTCGATGCAGCGAAATTATTAGAAAAATACTTTTTGTATAACCATGTGGATCCCACAGAATTCCAAGATATGAATAAAATACATAAGAAAATACAATTAAAATACTGGAGCAGTAAAAAAAGTCAGACTAAGAGAACAGACTATACGCAATAAGCGTTGTTAATTGTTTCAATTTTATTGTTTGTAAATTTTATACTTTATTAGTAAATACACATTATAATAGTACAATAATATTGATTTTTCTTCTCTCTATTTAACGACAACTCTCAATAACGCCATAAAATGTGCAGTCCCTTAAGTGTTGATATATAGAGTTTACACTGTATATAAAAATTACAATAAACCAATAATGGTACAAAGAATATGTGTCTTGTTAATTTCATTGTCCGATGATATGTTAACTTTTAATGTGAATGACCAGTCAGCCCCTTTGCTCACAAATAACTCTTAACCCAAAACTGAATTTTCATTTATCTTCGGTCCTTGGTGGCGTTTCCTGTTAGCCCTTCTTCTGAAAATGTCTTGTCAGTAAGACATTTAAGGCCTTAAGTGCATGAATCACCAACGAATTCATGAATCATCGCAATAATTATTTCCTTTGTTTTTTTTATTGTCAGCTAGCATATTCATCTCACGCACTCTCTCGAAGACTCCGTCTCACACGCCCTATCGAGTTTATTTTAGTTTTTGACGTGACAACGTCTAATAAATCGATGAACGCCGGCTGCACGCACGAAAAAGTGTCCCGTTACGCATATTTTCCCGTTTCGTTGTGTCCCGTTACGCTCATTTTATATTGCTCTTTGCTAACCTGAACCTTCTAGCATTGCGACCGAGTCCGTGGCGTTATTCTGTTTTCATGCATTTCAATGTAACATTTTCATTGCTCTTTGCTAACCCGTTCCTCCTAGCATTGCTGCAGAGTCCGTGGCGCAAATATATTATTTTTGACTGCATCTTGGTGTTGGGTAAGCCATTTTCTTTCACATCATCCGAAACACTCCCATTCGTTTCCTACTTTTCATATCATCGTCCTATCCTTAACAGAATAACACAGATTGGGAGAAGTTAAATAGCAAACATGTATAAAAGTTATGGTAAATATGTAGTGTACGGATTAGCGTCAAAAAATATTTTAAAAATCTGAAATAACTTTCATTATATGCTCTTTTACGTCCTCTTTTCATTACAGCCTGCGGATATAAGAAATTCCAATTACTTTTGGAGATATCGCCGTTCTTATTTTGCAATACAAGACCCATGTAATCATTCGACCGAAGCCATTTTATATTTTGCCGTGTGCGCGTGAATGCCTAGATAACAGAAATTTTCCATTAGGTAAGGTTAGTTACATTATAAATACTTCAAAATAAACGGAAATTAAAAATAATATCAATTATTTTTACTTGTTTATTTTAAGTATTTATAATGTAACTGACCTGACCTAACAAAACTGGACAAAAGTAGATTAGGTCAGGTCAGCTACATTATAAATACTTTGAAACTGAACGGACATTAAAAATAATAAAATTAATTTTAATGGTTGTTTAGTTTTAAAGTATTTATAATGTAGCTGACCTGACCTGACCTAACAAACCGGGACAAAGGATGAACAGTAGGAACTCACGTAATTTTCTTTTTACATTATGTAGTCGTTCACCTACGTCGCGAAAAAAAAAAAAAAAAATCATACTTGTAAACAAGCAACAATTTTGAACGCCGCACGAGTGCACAGGATGAAAATTAAAAAAATTCGATATCTTCTAAAGTATTTGGAATTTCTTATCTCCGCCGGGTTTAATGAAAAGAGGAAGTTAAAGAGCACAGAATAAAAGTATTTTCGGAATTTTAAATTTTTTTAACAAATATCGCCCAAATATGAAAATTAAAAAATTCGATATCTCCTAAAGTATTTGGAATTTCTTATCTCCGCAGGCTGTAATGAAAAGAGGACGTAAAAGAGCATATAATGAAAGTTATTTCAGATTTTTAAAAAAAATTTTGACGATAATCCGTACACTACATATTTACCAAAGTTATAGTTAAAATAAACTATTCGTTAAAGTAATAAACATATTTGAATTAATGGGTGCAAATAAAAGTAAATTTATCAATTAAATTGTAGATTTCATTTCACTCCATCTTTGTATTCATACAAAATAGTGATAATTCAATAAAAATGATTAAATTTTATTCATAAAAGTATGCAATCATTTCATCAATGTTTTGTTATGACGTTATCACGTTAAACTATCGTCCGTAAACCGACTTTACAGATAACCAGTTTTTTTTATTATGACTTTAATTAAAGGGCTATTTATAAGATTTTACCGCGATACTTCTCTTGCATTTTTTGTTCTGCCACTAAAATGTTCAACCGATCTGCACTTCCTGTAATATCATGTGTGTAAAATTCCTGGAAAATTCACTCATGTGATAATAATTACGAAGACTTGCGCACAATTTTCACACCCATGATATTACACTATGTGAATATCTGTTTAAAATATTTGTAGCAAAACAACAAATGAAGTGATGTATCGAGTCAAAAATTTATAAATACCCCTTAAATAAAATTAATGACGAAAAAAGAAAAAGAAAATCAGAACGGTGTGTGAGCCCGAGCTTTAAATAATCCCAGTATCTGTGCTGACAGCGTGACACAGATCAGTCACCACGTAGGCTGGTGCGCTATACGACTGATTCACTTACAATGCTCACAACACATGGCTCACTATCTCCTTTTTTAACCACTTAATCATGTGGCCCTGACTAAATCCTATTACAAAGCGAGGGAAATATTCCAAAGTTTGAACAGTGAACAACGTGACTTCCCACAATCCCCCCTTTGGAGCCGCTAGTACTACTAAATGGTGATATTTTTATACTTGATGAGTAGGGGCATGCATTTTTCGCGAATAATGCTGAACGCCTACTAGACTGCAACAAGGTATGCGCGCACCAGCGGTTTCTTCCTTGTGACTGGTGGCCGTCTGCGAGAGAAGTAGTTGCCTTGTTTTGCTGAGCCACTTAGGTACACTTAGGTACACTATAGAAGAGACGACATTTAGGCCATGTGTTATAAAATAACAGAAACATGCACTACACTAATTTTATTTTGGTTAATGGAACTACATTTCATTGAAGCAAACTCTATCGCTAGAAAAAAAGCACGCGGGAATACTGAGTTTGGAATCTTGCCCGGGCATTTATGCTTTGTGTTGAAGATACCAGTTACATTCCCTGAAAAGCTTTCCAGTATTATCTACACACACTAATAAGAATATTATACAAGAATAATAAAACAAAATTAATTCAAATCGTGACATATTCGTTTGTATTTCCCATGGTTTAAAATATATTCTTGTATAAAACATCAATCAGAGTTAAAACTTATGCGCCAATATTCGTAAGTACGACATGAAATATTCACTTTTGTTTCTAAAAAAAAAAGTATTTCATAAAGGCTACGCAAAATAACTATAGCACTGTGGAGTACAAATTTACAACTTTTTTTTTCATGTAGTATTACAAACTATTTCTTGGAAACTGTTTTCCAAAATAATCTTTTGTAGAAGTAAGAAACAAATCCCTTTCGGCACAACCTACAGGCGTAAGTAGATTAGGAAGTACATATTTATTCTGGAAATATTTGGGAAACTTCTGGAATATTTTAAGAACTTAATGTACATAGCATATGTTCACCAATATTACAAAATGATCGATTAAATATTTGCACATTTTTCATCCAGCGAAAATATTACGAATATTTTTAACTCAGTGTATCAAGCATTGAATGGCTTAGAGCGAATGCCATATTATCTGCCAACTAAGGTAAGTTAATTATGTTTTTTTTTACCTTAAAACACTATTTTTCATCCCTTGAATTAAGAACAAGGTCGTACAAAAATTTCCTTTGCAATAAAGTTTAATATAGGCCTAATATTAAAATGGTTTAAAACAAATTCAAACTAATTTGATACTACAACAGTTTTCGATTTTTTAAAATTACAACCCATGTTTTTACGGTAATATTTTTTTTATCAAAAACTGTTTTAGCCAAAATTTTAGATGAAGTTTAGGATTCATACAATACATTATAACGGTAATAATAGTATATATATTAAAAAAAGGATATTTTTTTTCTTTTACTTTCAAACCTTGTTATTTCTACCCCTTGCAGTAATGGTTGGGTAAAAAAAATTATTTTAATAATAGTTTTAGTTATTATTAAGACAGTCAAACTAAAAGAATGGATTCAAAAAAATACCGAGTAGGGAATTTTTATTTATTTTCTCATTTCCACCCCAGGTTTTTTATGCCCCTTGCAAAAATGGTTTGTATTATTAAAATTTGTTTCAAAGAAAAATTTTAGATCAAAATTATAAAATTTACGAACATTTGAACAGATTTCATAATGTGCCAAAATGATTATGATTTTTTTATATTCAACCTCCGGTTATTCCATCCCTTGCAGTCGTTGTAGGTCGTACAAAAATTTATTTCAGACAAAGTTTGTAAATAATAATTCAAGATTTTACAATAAATTAGAACGAATTTCATAGTGTACATGGTACGGATATTTATATTTTTAAATTCTACCCTTTTTTCAACCCCCTGCAGCAATGGCTCAGCTTATCAAAATAGTTTCAGAAAATAGTTTTGAATAAAAATTAAAAGATTTACATATAATTTAAACGGATTTGATGATTTACCAAATAAGGAAATCATTATTTTTTTTTAAATTCTACTCCTTTTTTTTAACCCCTTGCAGCATAAGTTCGTCGAATAAAAAATTGTTTCAGGCAAAAATTGTAGATAAAAATTATAAGATTAATATACAATTTGTACGAATTCGATGTTGTGCCTACGACGGGAATTGTGTTTTTTTGTCCACCAACCCTTTTTTTTCAACCCCTTGCAGTTCTAGTTGGTTTATGAAAAAAAAATTCAGACAAATATTTTCGTATTACTCCTACGAGTTCAAACGGATGTTATATTATATATATTATGGTAGTTACAGCGATTGTTCTGTTTTTCAAAAAAACTTGCCCCATTTCTACCCCTTTGGTCGGATATTGCCCATTAAAGACCTCGACCGAAATTTTCCTCTACTAGATTTTATGTATCAGTTTGGAAGTGATTTGTGAAAAATTGCGGCAGTTATCATGTCCAAAAATTTGTGATTATTCACACACACACACATACAAACTTTTTGAGGTCTATGAACCACGAAACGAAAAACTATATAAAAATATTTCTGAATGTCGCACCATGGTAACAGCTACAATAGGTAGTATTTCTTTGAACTGTACCTAAAATTCCGTGTAGTTAGACTATCACTAGTGTAGGAGGAGGATGAAAAGATCAAAATAACATTGCAACCAGTTTTTTTACTTGAGATTTAAATTTTCCCTTAATTTACAGGCCGTTTTTTTCAAACGATGTTGGACTAGATTAAAAATTACGTACCTGATTCAAGGAAATAATAATAAAAAAACACGGAATTAATAACTTACTCGAAACCAGTCACACACACGCTCTGAGATCGCTATATCACAAGACGACATTATTTGAATATCAGAAGAGAACTTTTAATGGGTATATTTCCGCCTTAGCGGTAACTCTCAGGTCGACGACTTACGAATGAATTCTGAAAGCTAAATTTAATTGGCTGGTTACGATCAAAGGACGGCACCCAGAGTGGTCTCTAACAAGCCACTTGCATTACCAAGAAGGCGCCGCGCCGTAGCCCTCGGTTGGAATTCTACTCCGAATTTCCGTAAAGTTAGTCACGCGAATTCTAAAATGAAAGAACGCCACGTAAAATTAAAAGTGAGATTTAATAAAAGAATTGCTCTTTTTTTCCATGTAACATAAAGGGAAGTTTTAGGTCATAAAACAGTCAAACCACAGTTATTACTAAATTCGTAAGCCCCTAAAAATTAGACTTTGAAGAAAAAAATTTAAAAACCCACTTATAACTAAATTTGGCAGTATATACCATCACCGTGAAGCCAATAAGCTATAGCTCGGTCTCTCACGCCGTGTTTATTTAGGGGAAGGGTGGGTAGCCCCGGACATCGGGTAGCCCCGGACAAAGCTAGTACGACTAAACGCCGCTAGATAGCAGTACCAATCTGTTACGACCCTTTGCCTTCAGCGTAGTAGACAGCCGTGACGAAGCGGGCGGCCATTGTGGAGTGTTCTGTAGGTAATACGAGTGTCTGTGTGTTTCGCAAGTGAGTTTCTTGTTACGGACATAGTTTTGAATCTTTACCAGTGTGGATATAGGTAAGCATTTGCTGTTGATATTACTTATACAAGTAGAGTGTAATGTTAAAATATGTGTGTCATAGTGATAAGCCTTCATGATCAAATGTTACTCGTTTTTAAAGTGTTCAGTAGATGATTGCGCATCGGGTATCCCCGGACACATAAAGAATGGGTAGCCCCGGACAACATCGACTAATGCGTTTATAGGAGAATTAACAACAAATAAATTATGGGGTATTTTTTTCTGTTAGAGGGCTACTGGAACATGCCAAAGTTTAAAGAAAAAAAGACAGATAGAGGGTCTTGGGGTGAAAATAACATGAGAGTGGCTATGGACCGTGTAGTTTCTGGAGAGTTGACAGTAAGAGAGGCAGCAAACCGGTACAGTGTTCCAAAGAGCACACTGCATGACAGAACAAAGGGCGTTAATTGCGGTTTGCAAGTCAATTTAAAAGCCAAACTTGGTCGGTTCAATAAAACTTTTCCGGACGAGTTTGAGGTACAACTGGCTGATCACATCCGAGACCTGGACAACCGTTTAATGCCGCTCACGAGAAAATAATTCCTCAAATTAGCATTTGATTTAGTTGAAGATTTGAAGTTACCACACCGCTTCAATAAAACTACTAAAATGGCAGGCAAAGATTTTTACTCTGCCTTTATGTCCAGATTTCCGGAATTAGCCTTGAGAACGCCGGAATCTACCAGTGTTATGAGAGCTGTTGGGTTTAACAGACCTCAAGTAGAACTGTTTTTCAAAAAGCTGGAATCTCTATATCAGAAGTATGCTTTCCCACCATCACGCATTTTTAATGCTGATGAAAGTGGCGTATCATGTGTTCATGAAAATTCGAAGGTAATATCGGTCAAAGGAAAAAGGCAGGTTGGAAAACTGACTTCCGGAGAACGTGGAAAAAACATTACAATATTGTTTTGCATGAGCGCTAATGGTGTATTTATTCCACCTGTATTTGTTTATCCTCGAAGTCGTTTAAACGAGCGGCTAACAATCGATGCACCAAGTGAGAGCTTAGCTGTTGCTCATCCAACCGGTTGGATGACTGGAGCAACATTTCTACAGTTTTTGCATCATTTTGTGCACTTCACTCATCCAACAGAAGAAAATCCAGTGTTGTTAATTGTGGATGGACATTGCAGCCATAGAGAACTTGAAGTTATCATGTTTGCTCGTGCGAATCACATTCATATGTTAAGCATACCACCCCATACATCTCACAAGATCCAACCCCTTGATCGCACATTTATGAAACCCTTTAAAGGTGCATACGCTGAGGCTTGTGCACTTTGGATGAGAAAAAATCCTTCTGTGAGGATCAACGACTATGACATTGCAGGCATTGTGAATAACGCATACACTAGAGTTTGTCGTTTGGAATTGGCGGTAAATGGGTTTTCTAGCACAGGAATTTTTCCTTTAAACCCAGGTGTGTTCACTGATATTGATTTTGAAGCAAGTGTCATGACAGACATTCCAGATCCTTCAACGAATGGCAGCACAGGTACGGAGCAACTTCCTGCGGCAAATGATAGTCTCAGCAGAAGTGTAGGACATTCTGAAGACCTGTTTACAAACCCCGCAAGTCTAATCTCAGTTCGTTTTCAAGAACATTTTGACCACCAGTCCTCTACAACCATTGTTCATGACCCTCATCTTTTACCACACAATGCAGACAAGAACCAGCTTTCTCCTGTTAGCTCGAACATCACGGAATGTCACAGAAGCGTATTGAACTCTGAAGTGTTTCCTTCTAACACTGAAGATCAATGTTCCCACCCTACTGAGAATGCAGCAAAGAAAAATTATTCTTTTAAGAATTCCATGCAGCATTCAAACCAGAATCCAGCCGTAACTAAACCAAGCAAAGAGCCTCAGCCTTCTACCAGTGGGCTACAGGAATTGAAATGTTCTTATTTCCAGATATCACTGAAAAAATTGTCACCTCTTCCAAATGCAGCAGAGAAGAGAATGAATGCAAGAAAACGGAGATCGCAGAGAAGTGAGATCCTTACATCCAGCCCCTATAAAAACCAGATAGAAGAAAACAAACAAAATTTATCTAACAAAAAGAGGCGTACCCCGAAGCAGAATACTAATACTGCAACACCGAAATATGCTAGAAACCCTAATGAGAGTTTTTCGATGGAGCCACAAACGAAAAGAGCCAAGTTTCCTTTGTCACGATTAAATGACAAAGTAAAAACTACCTGCATTCTTTGTGGTGAAGATTTCGAGGAGGATTGGATTCAGTGCAAGGACTGTAAAGGTTGGGCCCATGAAGAATGTGCTAGTGTTGATGAAAATGATGCGTTTTATCACTGAGATCACTGCAGATCAAAATGTGTTTAACTGTGTTTATTTTCAGGATATAATTGCTTATAAAATGTGGCATTTCACTGTTTTTTATTGGACCTAATGTCTTGTCCGGGGCTACCCGACTATTCTATGTCAATCCCATTATATTAATGTTGATATTTTTGCATGCTGTAAGAAAAATAAATTATAATATTTCTATGTTTACATGCTAAACTTTAAAAAATACATCTGTATTAATAATTAACACATAAATATAAAAATTAAAAATTTTTAAATTACCTTTAATTAATTAATTACTTAAGTGTCCGGGGCTGCCCACCCTTCCCCTATTTTTCGTTTTTACATCATTTTTATTTAAACGCTATCTATAAAATTTTAACTCTATACCCCTTTGCATTTTATGTACTGCCGCAAATATTTTCAAAAGTAGTGATGATATCGTGGTGATGATTACGAATACTTGCGCGCCTTTTTCACACCCGTGATATCACACTAAGTGAATATCTGTTGAGAATATTTTAACGACAAATGCAAGGGAGGCATCGAGTTAAATAGAAGTACAGTAAACTCCCTATTATCCGCGCATGCTACGAAATAATACAGTACATATGTAAATCTGTATTTTATTACAAGTGAGCAACTTTGAACTCTATCTGAGGGGTGTATTGTGTGCAGTATACAGTAAAACGCCGCAGGCGAGCTAGTGCGAAGGCGCAGATGACTCACGAAGCGGCTTTGCAACACATCGTCGGACTGCTTCACTATTTAGAGGAACAAGACGACGATGCGCAGTTGGCTGAAAAACTTATGTTGCTGAAATTCAATCAAGAATTAAGAAAAGATGTTTCCAAAGCAAGTAAAAAAAGCAGTGACTGATTTTTCAAAAAGTTGTAAATTTAAGGAGTTGTGTTTTTTTAATGTCTAATCAGTGTCTGAGTACGTACAGTATGTACTGTAACCTTGTTACGAAGTAAGTACCGAGCACTTTTATGTTTACATCACTGAAATGTATTGTATGTTAATTATGCAGTAAAATACAAAAAATTTAGCATCATTTAATAATAGCATCATTTAATAATTTTTACTGTTAATTGTAACTTTTACTGTACATAAAATTTTAGATTTTTAAGTTGAAATTAATGTTTCCTTTTTTGTTTCCCATTTTCGGCTCTTTTGCGGATTATCCGCGATTTTCACTATCCGCGGTGGCCCTGCCACTTAATTTCGCAGATAATCGGGAGTGTACTGTAATGACGAAAAAGCGACATGGTATTGAGAACTGCGGCAGAGCTGTGAATGCGACACCTAGCTGCACGCAGGCCTTGGGCCGGAGCCAGTGTGAAACATTCCTTCGCGTCGCAGCGCCGGCGGTGTCACAAACATCTCCCCCGCGGTGCGGTTCCGCAGCGGTTTCAGCAAGTCTATTCTTAGCTGGCGGAACTACTGCTTGCAACCGCAGCGCTGCTCGAGATAAGCCATCTTCCTTCCACGTCACTTGCGCCGTCACGCACGACCCGACAACCGCAATCACTCGCTGACAAACAACATATTAAATATTTAGTAGAATACAAGCCATGCTCACGCAGTCAACACAAGTTTAAATTTAAATATACAACTTTAAAATAGTACATAATTAAAAGGTTTCATTAAAAAAGAACATAAAATTAAATAGTATCCAAAATATTTAAATCGCACATGAAATAACGAAAAGTCGATTGTTTATTAAAACGTATAAAAATGAAATAAATGCACTAGAAAAAAGTAAGCAAAACTGGGGAAGAAAACACCGTGTACCATGTAGCCCATGAGTGTTCGCAACTGTTCATTTATTGCCATTCCTAGTGTGAGCACATTATCGCAACAGGCTGTGTCTTGTGTATATAAAGTACGTAGTGATTCAACGAAATGGCAACAGTGGGGTTTAAGATCAAACTGTTACTCGGCTTGACACAGGCATCCTCACATCCACGCGAAATGCACTAAACCAGTGAACAGTCTTTTCCTCGGTTAAGGGGCCCGCCTCGTGGCCGATTTTTTCACCGCTCGAGCTCAAGAGTTGTAGTTTTTCCTCCAAGCAGGGTGGCGAGTCGAAGAAACACTGAGCAGGGAGGAGGGCAGCTGGGGAGTGGGGGGGACACAGCTCCGGCCACCTTCCTCTTCCCTTCTTCCTTGACGCGACCTTGAACGCAACGCGGGAGGAGGGGAAAAGACAGACGCAGAGAATGAGAGAATGATAGCAAGCCGTGGTGATAAGGAACGTGTAGCTGGCGACCGCTCGCTTCCCTGTCCACAGCAATGCATATTTGTGTCCTGAATAATCTACACGCTAGGCTATCCCGTACAAGACGCACAGTATAAGCCTATATTACGCCAACAGTTTCCCAAATTATAATGCTCTATCTGCTTATTATAGAAACACAAGTCTTGCAATTTTTAAGATCGATATAATATTACCTAAAAGTACAGACCTATTAAATTACTGGTAACTGAATGATAAAATTTTCTAGCTCTGCTTGAACCAATAAACATGCCCAGTTTAATACATTTTCCTGTCATTAAACTTTAGCGTAGATTTAACTTATATCGGTTAAAAAAAAACCTTGTTCTAAAGGGGAGTATGTGCAAGTAAAAAAGGTAAACATAATTTCTGATGAAAAATAATTTTTGGAATTGGTTTTTAAATGACTTTGAAGAAAGCATTTTTTTTTAAAATTTAGTTGATAACCTAATCTGGAACATATGTTTCGTACGTTGGCGTTTCAACTTCTTACACTTCAGAATTTAATCCTCCAGTTATTGTTTGTGTAGGTTAGGACCGCATATTCTTCATTTAAATTAAGCCCATTACACAGCTGCCAAATTTATGCTATACCTTCAATTATACCCATGGGGATAAAAATGAGCAAAAGTTTATCTAGCAGAAGAGAAGAAATAATTAGTTACTCCATTCACACGATACCTAGAATACTAACAGAAAACCTGCCAACGCATTTTCCGACAAATCATGCTTTTTGGGCTAGGATAGACATGTTATTGTCCATTCAACCAATTACTGAAAATATATAAAAAATCTCACAGTGTATTTAAAAATAATGTAACCTGATGGATGAACTTGGTATTTAATCTTCCTGACTTCACTTGCAAAAAATAAAACAAATTTGTGCGGTATTAAAAAAAACCGAGCAATTGTAAAATTAATGAAGTTTGCTCAAATGTAGTTTATTTATTATATATTCATAAGATAACATAAATAAGACAGCTCATTCAACTAATTCACAATATTAAATGTGCTATTTGTATTGTACTAATTCCAAATGGTCCCGATTCACATATTTTATACGCACGTACATACTGATTGGTTACTAACTTATTCTACTACTTAAAAGAAATTGTAACTAACAATTTTCGTTAACAAGTGAGACAAATAAACACGCTCAGTTTAATGTAGTAGTTCGCATAGTAAACTGAAATCTGAAGTGAAGGAAAACCATCGCATTTTCGTTTAGACTAACAGGTGTGGGGTTTCTATGATTTGCTAAGTTTATTCAGTAATAATATATGGAGAATAATTTCCTAATAAATTTAGATAATTAATTATTTGTTAAAACTACTTGTATTAAACAATCAAACCAAATGACTAAGCTATAAATTTAATGTTATTATAACAATAGGATAAACAAATAAAATATTTTAGTAGGTATTTGCTGTAAGCATATTTTTTGAATCAGTAATATTTTATCGAAAAAAAATTATATTCCATTACCTAAGTTGAAAAATAGCGCGCTTTATAGACGCACAACAAAGTCAATGAAAACTTTTGTAGGAGATTATGTATTATCAGTAGAGCAATGCTGTGACTATTTTAGTTTACCAAATATATTTCAGAATACTCCAATACCATAAAATTTAATTTGGGAAACTAATACGTTTCCTAATGTTTGCATAAGTTAATATATACAGGTTTATGTTCTTACACGCGGGTCAATCATCTTGGCAACATTGGCTCGTGGGTAAAGCAGAAAAAATCGAACACGTTCTAGTACGGTTTTAGCTAATATTTTCGGTATGAAAACCTTTATTCCCAGTTCCAAACCCCTTGAAAGGTTGCTGAAATGCTACCCACACGGGAGCAGGCGCGCTAACAGAAAATTTTTATGGAAACTGCTAAGGGAATGGGCATCGTAGTGGTCGCAATCATAAATGTATATATATACATTTGATATGTAAATATGTGTATGCATTTACATATATACATATAAAGTGTGTGTGCATATAAAACTAGATTTCTTATTGTTAATTTTTTTTCACATGTATTGTACAACTGTGGAGTTGGTTAAAAACCAGTGATTTTAAACAAGGGACCTTACAGTACAATAAGTTCAAATTAAATTTAAATCTACCAAATTTAGACCAAAGTATCACTCACTTAGATTTACTACACCTCTAATTTACGTCATAAACAGTAGGAAATCAGTCATGGCATATCTCATTTTTATGATTCATGCTTTGCCCAAATTTATGTTTCATAATGTATGTGGCAGTATTGTTTTGTTGTTTACTACATAATTGACACTACAGGTCCCATTTCTGTATGGTTCTAACTGCTACAACGACAAATATAATATGTGGTTACGCTAGATAAATTGTAATTATTTCGTATGCTTTAGCCCGAATCAAAAGGAAAGGAACTTGTGTGTCACTGTCATATTAAAACTTACTTAAGCTTTTCCTATTCAGAATTAAAGTAGTTCAATATTGCTGTATGCAAAGTTACTTGCTTACGCAATCCTCCAACATACACTGACTGAATTTCTTCATGGTACTTACAGGCATAGTTTTTTACTGTAACAATATGTAAAGCAATTTCGGTTGCGGACAATCCATTTATACAGAGAGCCAAGATGTTAAACATCAAAAATTACAACTCGATCACAAAACATACCACTCAGTCACACTCTTCTTGATAGAGGTGCCTCACGACAGAGGTGTAAGATAGCATAGTTCGAGATTCTCAGCCTGTACCTAATTATTAAGAGCACATCAAACTCGGCATATAGACAGATTTACTTGGAAACAATAAAATAATAATTCAGAATCTAAATTACAAAACATTTCACAGTATTAACTTACGTGACATAGCGTTAGCCTAATAAACACTCTCCCCGAGCGACTGGCTCGGCTCGCCGGGCGCAGAGATGCACGACACAGGGCAAAGCACTCAAGGTCAAAATATCTAACGCGCATTATCTGTTTTTGTAAAATGGCTGGCAGAAGATAAAAACAAAAATTATATACAGAATGAAGCACCCAGTGAAATACATTTTTTTAAATATAAACATTAATGTTTATTTTCTTATGAATAAAGTACGATTTTTAGAAGTTGAATAATGCTCTTAAGTTAGATGAAGTCATTATATTATTTTCAGCGAGAGCATTTTGAAACATTAGGCAGCGCAAGGAGCCCCGATATATTTGTATGCAACTTCGTCATATTTTTTGAATAGCCTACTATGTCACAATAAGTGAAAAAAATAATGGAAATAAGAATGCAATTCGACGATATTATAAGGGTTATATATTTACTAGCTGCAGTACCCGGCTTTGCCCGGGCTGAACACCGGGTGATATATTGTCCGCGAGTTACAGCAAAATGGATAGCGATATTCCAGTGTGTTGGACATTAAGAAATGATACATAATTACTGTTTGTGTATCTGTGACCTATGATTTTCTGTTTACCCATGGCGATCGGTTGAAAGGTTTAGAAGTTGATGCGCTACAGCGCCATCTAGCGGCGAGTTACAAAAAAAAAAATGGATAGCATAAAAACCTTCTTCATGATAAAAACACTTCGATGTGCCAAATTTCATGGCGATCGGTCAAACGGTGTAAGAGTTTATCGACGTCATACATGCCAACATCCAATTATATATATTCTTATATTTCGAAATTTTAGGGCTTTCACTTTTGCGGAAAGTGGATGTTCAGGACCTCGAATGGTTTGGAACACTCCATCTCGAAAGAAATAATATTTGAAATTCCTGAAATTTTCGAAATTTTGGGGCTTTGTCCCCAGAGGGGGAGTGGTGATTTTGAGGACCCTGAATGGCTGGGAAACAATAAAAATCGAAAGAGAATGATATTTGAATTTTTTTAAATTTTGGGGTTTTGACCCCTGAGGGGGGTGGGTGTGTTGTTGAGGACCACGAATGGCTCGTAAACACTCCAAATCGAAAGAGAATAGGCTTTTGGAAATTTTCCGAAATTTTTTAATTATTGGGTCTTGACTCCTTGTGGGGGGAGGGTAGTTTGAGGACCCCGAATGGCTTGGAAACACTCCAAATAGTAAAAATGTATTCTTAAATTTAAGAAATATTTCGAAATTTTGGGGTTTTGCATCCCCCCCTTCCTCCCTCAAAATTGGGTGGGAAGTCGACTTTGGGTAAAAGTTCCACCATGCCCCGGACACTTTAGTTCGTAATGACTTAATTTTAATACAATTTCCTCCAATTTTTCGAAATTTTGTGGCTTTCACTTTTGTGGAAGGAAGAGGGGGGGGGGGGGGGGGTGGAGGTTCAAGACCTCGAATGTTTCGAAGCACTCCATCTCGAAAGAATAGATACTTGAAATTCCTAAAATTATCGAAATTTTGGGGCTTTTTCCTAGAAGGGGGGGGGGGGGGGGGGGGGGGCGGGGTGTTCGAGGACCCTGAATGACTCGAAAACACTTAAAATCTAAAAAGAAAGATTTTTTAAAAAATTTAAACTTTCGAAATTTTGGGGCTTTAACCACCTGGGGGGGGGGGGGGGGGGGGGTGATGTTGAGGACCCCGAATGGCTCGGGAACACTCCAAAACGAAAGAGATATAAAGGAATATAAGAATGTAGGCATTTACTGTACTCCTATCTACCATAATAACAATATTGACAAATAGAAAAACTTATTACCTACCTATTAATAATTTTCTAAATAAATTAATAAATAACTCTATGTTTAAGAATTTACGTACATACATAATATTAAACTTCAAACTATACAAATATAAATATTAGTAGGCCCTACCAACCTATGAATAAATTTCGAAGAAATTTATAAGTTTACGAATTTATATACCAACTTAATATTAAACTTCAAACTATCCACACAATAAAAACCTAAGAATATTAGTGTAATTAATTTTTTTATTTGTCACTAGCTAAACCCGGCCACGCTTTGCTGTGGCACAGTTTAATATTAATTCATTGTTTAATTTAATATTTTACTGTGCATGGCTGTGGAATGTAATAGAAGAAATAAAAATGTGTTTAGCTTAAATATTTTTATTGTAAAGCTAATGGAAGGACTACATTCCTTGTTTTCCCATTTTTTGCATAAACATATAGATCAGATGGTTTACCGACTCTGGAGCACCCGACATATAACTGTCCATGAGAGAAGCATTCATTTTCTAAATTCAAACCGCACACTTGCAAAGATTGTCCTTGTGCTTTATTGATGGTCATAGCGAACGCAAGGCGTATTGGAAATTGAAGTCGTAAGTAATACGTCTTCACCTTTATGAAGTCCAATCAAAATTGTTGCTTCAATAAGATTATCCATTAATTTTTTAACTACTAATCGTGTACCATTACATAATTTAGGCTGACAGATATTTCGAAGCAATATAATTGGCACACCAATTTTCAAATTCAAAATATGTGGTGGTAATCCTGGAACATCGAGTGAATTGAGAAATTCCGTTGTAAAGTTCACTGCTTCATTTTGGTGCACTACTGAATCAATAGATTTGTATGTCATTGTTTCACCTTCGATTCTGTTTATAATACTATTGTTCATATCGTGTACGTCAACATTTTTAGCCGCTAGAATGGCTCTTTCGCTCAACCATGCATGATTTTTGAATTTTGTTTCGATGTTTTGGAATACCTTGTCTACTAATTCCTCTTTTGAATCTACGATGTTGCATAAATCAGATGATAAGCTGATTTTTCCTGTTTCTGGATTTGTAGGTACAGTGCCGTTACCAACTTCAATTAATTGTCTTGAAAATATGACTGCTGTTGGATCGTTCTGAAGTTTAACTCGCATATTCGTGGTTAAATGCATTTTTTTTACTGTGCTCCAATAAATTTGAATATTTTTTAATTTAAACGTATTTTTATCAATAGAGTCGAAAGAATATACTTTCAAATTAAATAAAGTTTTTTATTCTTTCTTGAAATATATATATATATATATATATATATATATACATATATATATATATATACATATTTGTGTAAATTATAGTCGTCAAGGCACAATGGTCGAGTAGCCTGATGTGCTTCAACTTCGACAATATGGTACAGCATCGTCGAGCGTGGTCACAACTAAGTTGGGTGACCATGATATTTAGTTATAGAAACTTTTTTTTCCGACTTTTCCGGTGGATTTTCCCAAACTTTTATTTCATATAAACACTCTTCTGTTAAGATGCAATGTTCTGTAAAAATTTCAATCCAAACCATCGTATACTTTCCGAGTTTTGCGGCCAAATACATACGGAAGCTAAATTTTTATATATATAGATAATACCTAAAATGCGTATG